>NC_042619.1:96445504-97140344 GCF_901001135.1 Rhinatrema bivittatum
GGAAGAAGGTAGCCAATGGGGGGGGTAAATTCAAATAGGAGCGCGGGATTGGAGGATAGGGGAGGAAAAAGGAAAGGAGGGAGGAAATACTGCCAGTCGGTGAGGAATACTGAGGCAGCAGGTTGAGGCTTGTATTGTCTTCAGGTGGGTGAGCAGAGTAATTAAAAAAAAAAAAAAATAATATATATATACAACGTTAATTCATTAAGCCTTCATTTAAAGTAATAAATAATATGGGAAGCCGTAATTAGGGCTACCCTAATCCTATTCATAGGTAGGCTTTCCAAGTGGAAGTTTCACTGGCTATAAAAAAAAAAAAAAATTTTATTATTACTATAAGTTATCTCGCAAGCCAGATAGTACTATCTATTTCCTGTTAAATCAAACAAACATATATACCTGCATAGTTTTTTCCCTGACTGGCTCTTATTTTACCTTTTGTTGTGGTAATTTTCTGCCAGCGCCGCGGCATGCCTAAGAAGGCCAGGGATCGGGGCCGCGTCTCTGTGGCTCCTGCTTCCCGCCGGGCACCCTTCCCACCCGCCCAGGTCTCTCACCTGCCTGCTCCGTCTCCTCCTCGCCGGCCATCGCGGGTTTCCCAACCGTCCGCCGGTCCGGCCCTCCCCCCCTCCACGTTCGTCGCCCCCCCCGGCGGTGCCCCCCTCCTTCGGCCCCTTGCTGGCGGATTCCGGCGAAAGCGGCCCCGAGTCCGAGGATCCCCCCCTCCCCTGCGCCGAATCCGACGCTTTCGCGGCCGAAATTTCATTGAATGCTTCGGCACTTGAATTTAGTTTTCTCCCTGCGGCGAGCCCCCCTCCCACCCGCTCCCCCCCGACTATCCGGCTGCGCACGCTTCCTCCCTTCTCCCTCCCCGCCCCCCCCCGCCTCTGCTTCCCGCCGCCGCCACAGCCTCCGCCAGCCTCAGCCCAGCGGCCCGCCCTTATATAGCCTGGGCCCTTCCCCCCCCCCCGATCCTCCCTGGAGCGGACCCTCACCTGCGGCCCCCGCCGCCAGCTTGCCCCCCCGCGGCGCCCTCGCCCGCCTTACCCCAATGCGCAGGCTTAACCCCAGCTCTAGCGCGGCCGCTGGTCCCCCGCTGCGCCCCCTCCTGCCGCGCTCCAACCCCCCCGGTAAGCGTAGCGCCAGCGCTGCCCCCGGCCACAAGCCGCGCCGTAGTCTGCCTCGCCTCAATGCCCCGGGGAAGCGTAGCTCCAGCGTTGCCCCAGGCCACACCCCGCGCCCTTGCCGGCCCCGCCTCCATGCCCCGGGGAAGCGCAGCACTAGCGCCGCTGCCGGCCCTTCCTCCCTCCCATCTAGCTTGCCTCCTCCGGTGCCTCCAACCGTTAGCATGGCAGCAACCGGAACAATGCGGGCCTTAGTGAGAGGGGGGACCCCCCCCGCGGGCCCAGCTTTGCTCCCTTAGCAATTCCCCGGCGTAAATGTCCTACCCCTGGGGATCGCAGCTGGATCCCCATCCCTCAGGGTAGGGGGAGGTCGCGAGCCACCCAGGTTGCCACTGGAGTTGGGCATAGGCCACTCCCCAGCGCTGCCCTCAGCGCACCTGCGCTCCCCCTTATGGGGATCGACCGTGCCCCAGAGCGGGAGGGATTTGGGGGATGGCCAAGCTTGGAGCGTCCGCCCAGCGGCAGCCGGTGTGAAGGACGTTTATCTTCCCCTGGGGTTCCTGACCCCAGGTTTCTCGCCCCCGGCGGGGAGTAGGGTGAGTAGGGCACCCTGCGTCGCCCCGGGGGGGACATCAGGGTTCACTAGGAAACCAGGGAGAGGGAGATAGAGGAGGGAGAGAGAGGTGTGTTTCTTTTCAGATCCGGACGAGGAAGCGTTTCCAGGGACATCAAGACAGGAAGCTTGGAGAGAGCGGGAGTTCCCTGGCGGATTACCCTGACCGGTGCGTAGTAGATCAGGCAGCCGCAGAAGGAATCCGGTGGAGGAGCAGTTGAGCGGGGAGTCGGATGAAGCAGGTAAGAAGGCGCAGAAGTCTAGGAAGAGCAAAAGGGAGTCCAAACGCAAGAGACCTTGCTCACCATCGAGTTCATCCTCCAGTGACTCTGAGTCTTCAGAGTTTTCTTCTGATTCGGGCCCCACATATAGGAAAGTATTGGAGGAGGGGCCGTTACATGGAGTCGGGCAGACAGCTAGTCCTACGTTGGCCGAATTATGGGAAGGGGTCCCTAGGAAGTTGCGCAAGAAAATCAGGAAACGACGGTACGTGAATATTTTTAGATTGTTGGAAGGGAGGAGGAGGGTGAAGAAGGGTAAGAAGAAAGATAAGAAGAAGCATTCTAGGCCTAAAGGTGTTAAGGTGGCTAAGAATATAGTTAACTGGGTACGTGGATTTTTGAGGCTTGCCAGTGTAGTTGGGCACTATGACGCTTCTCAATATGGGGCTTTGCTATCATACGCCGATAGTATACTTGGAGCATTCAGAGATTACGAAGGTTGGGCATGGCTCAACTACGACGAAAAATTTCAAGACAAGATGGCAGGCAACAAAGGGATGTCCTGGGCGGTGCAAGATATTAATTTGTGGTTAACACAAATGACGTACAAAGGGATCAGCGGGAGCAAGGCTATGAGCACAGGCAGTACAGGTAAGAGTGGTAGCGGGGGAACAGGGTTCAGTGGTGGATTAGGTCAGCCCTTTCGTGCGGGAGGTCAAGTCACCCGCAACACGGCAGATGGGAAGCCAAAGGGGGCGGGAAATGATACCTGTTGGCGATTCAACAGGGCAGTTTGCTTGTTTCCCGACTGTAAATTCAGACACGTGTGCTCAATTTGCGGAGGAGGACACTCGGCCCTTAAATGCGTTCAAGGGAGTAGTGGAACTCCAGGAAAAGTTGGAGAGGCCTAATACCTTACTTAGTGTGGCGGACTCTCCAGTGTCTGTACAGGCGATGACCCCTTGGTTGGAGAAGTATCCGAATAAAAAGGTTGCGCAGTTTTTAAGGGACGGGTTTAAGATGGGTTTTGTAATTCCTTACGTAGGTCCAGGGTCTGGGGGTACCGGTAGGAATGCTCAGTCGGCTAGCAAGCATGCTCACCTGGTAAGGGAAAAGATAGAGGCGGAAATTCATATGGGTAGGGTGGGAGGACCTTTTATTGATCCGCCGTTTGTTCACATGCACTTATCCCCGGTAGCCGTTATACCGAAAAAGGAACAGGGGAAGTTTCGTTTTATATTGAATTTATCGCATCCCTCGGGTAGTTCGGTGAATGATTTTATCCCGCGGAGTTGTTGTTCAGCTAGCTATACTTCATTTGATACAGCGGTCAGCTTAGTGTTAGCAGCGGGGAGAGGTGCGTTGCTCGCAAAGGCAGATATTGAAGCAGCGTTTCGCCTACTACCTATTCATCCGGCTTGTTTTCCTTTACTAGGTTTCCGATTTGAAGGGCGGTATTATGTGGATAAATGCTTGCCGATGGGATGCTCGGTGTCTTGCGCCTTTTTCGAAGCATTCAGCACATTCCTGCATTGGGTTGCTGAACAATGCACGGGGGGAGGGGGTATTTTGCATTATCTGGACGATTTCTTATTTGTTGGTGCAGAAGGGACGGATAGATGTCAGAGGCTCTTGAACGGTTTCCTACAGGTCGCACGCCAGTTTGGGGTGCCAATTGCGATTCAAAAGACAGAGGGCCCGGTTTCTCGTTTGGTGTTTTTAGGGATCGAAATAGATTCCATAACCTTAGAAGCGCGTTTACCACCGGATAAATTAGACACTTTGAAAAGGTTAGTAGGGTCGACCAAGCAGTTAAAAAAGGTGACGTTACGTCAGATGCAGTCCCTGATCGGTGTGTTAAATTTTGCTTGTAGGGTGATTCCCATGGGTAGGGCTTTTATTCGACGGTTGTCCGGCGCAACGGTTGGCATTAGAAGTGGACATCATTTCATCAGAGTGACGTCTAGAATAAAAGAGGAATTAGGAGTGTGGGAAGCTTTTCTGGCTTCGTTTAACGGAGTTTGCATTATGCAACAGGACGAGGTTTCCAATGCAGAGTTGGAGCTGTATACGGATGCAGCAGGAGGGATTGGATTTGGTGCATATTTTCGTGGACAGTGGTGCGCGGAGCAATGGCCGGAGGCTTGGAAGGAGCAGGGATTGACAAAGAATATTACTTTTTTAGAATTATTTCCGATTGTGGTGGCATTATATTTATGGGGAGGGCAATTGGCGAATAAACGAGTGTCGTTTTGGTGCGATAATTTGGGAGTAGTACAGGTAATTAATCGTCAGTCAGCAAAAAGCCCTAGGGTATCTGAATTATTAAGGGAATTGGTATTTCGGTGTTTACAGTTGAATTTGACCATTCGTGCGCGACATGTGCCTGGGGAATTAAATGTGATGGCCGATGCTCTCTCTCGTTGCAAGTGGCAGGAATTCCGAAGAGCGGCGCCTGGAGCGAAGGAGGTGGGAGAGAAGTTCCCAGATCAGCTGTGGCGGTTGGGTCGCAGGCTTGGACGCTGATTCGGAAGTCACTGGCGCAGTCAACTTGGAGGGCATATGTGAGAGGATATGGGGTGGTAAGGGGCTATTTAAATGGGGAAGGATGGCACAGGGGAAAGATACGGGAAGATCAGCTGGTTCAATTCATTTTGTGGGCCAAGACTAGCGGTTATTCTTTGGCGGCGGTCCGGGCGCACTTGACAGGATTTTCCTTTTTCCAGAAGTTATATGGATGGGGAAATCCGGGGAATAGTTTCTTGATTAAAAGAATCTTACGGGGCTGGAAACGGGAGCAAGGTGCGTTGCCCGACATGCGTCTTCCCATCAGGTACAGGGATCTCAAGCTGATAGTGGAATGTTTGCCGGAGGTTTGCTGGTCCGAATATGAAGCGCTGTTGTTTCAGACAGCGTTCATACTAGCATTTTTCGGAGCAATGCGGGTAGGAGAGTTGGTAGCATCTTCCAAATTTAATGCCGGGGACAGGGGTTTGAAGGTTCAAAATGTCTGGGTAGGTGAAGGGATGGTCACCATGTGTATTCATCGGTCCAAGGTAGATCAATATGGTAGGGGCCAATTAATAAGATTAATTCCAGCAGCGGACGAGTGTGTATGTCCAGTGGGGTACGTCAAGAAGTTCATGGTAGTGAGACCCGCAGTCGATGGGTTATTCTTAGTTCATAGGGATGGATGGCCTGTGACGGTCTATCAGTTCGTTCAGGTTTTGAAGAAAGCTTTGAGGTGTTTGGGTTGGGAGGGACGACATTTCACGTCACACTCGTTCAGGATAGGGGCAGCAACTTCCGCAGCTGAAGGAGGATTGCCGGATAGAGCAATACAATCCATAGGGAGATGGAAATCAGAGGCTTTTCAGTCTTACGTTCGGCAGGAGAAGTAAGGGAGGATGCTTATGGGTCAAACAGTCAAAAAAAAAAAAAAAAAAAAAAGTAAATAATAAAATACGATTACCTGTGGGAATGGTGGGATGACATGGATTAACGGTTTAAGTGAATGTTGGTGCGGGTATTCATTCTAATATGTTCTTTTCAGAAAAAAAGTCAGTGCGGGGACGGCAAGAATGTGTCTGGGTCGTGGGCCATTCTTTTATCCATTGGGCCGCGAATAGAGCACAACGTAGACCGTATGGGCTGAACTTGGATTTGGAAGAGCGGAGCTGGAAGATTGTATGGATCAGTCAGCGAGGGATGAAATGGGACAACTTGTTATCCCTGGTGGAACAACGTGCATTAGATTTGGAACTTCCTAAAATTGTGCTTATTCATTTGGGAGGAAACGACGTGGGAGCAGGATCTTGTAAGGACTTGATCGTTAAGATTAAGAAGGACTTCGGCACTTTGATGAATGCCATGCCCGATACCCATTGGGGATGGTCGGACATCATTGTTCGCTTTAAATTCCTGCAGTCTAAATTGTGGTGTAGGGGGGTTAAAAAGTTAAATACACAGGTGGGTAAGTGGGTAGTTAGGCAAAGGGGTTTTTGGGTGAGACACGAGTGGGCTTGGGAGGTGATTCCGGGGTATTTTCGTTCCGATGGAGTGCATCTCTCAGATATAGGTATCGATTTGTTTAACACTACGATACAAGAGGGTTTAACACAGGTAATTGGTACTATGAGGACCGCAGTTGGGGGAAACAATGACAACTAACGTAGTTATTGTTTTATGGCGGTAAACCCGAGCCTCAAAGGTTGTTTATTGCATTGGGTTGTTAACTTTATAGAGGGGGGGGGGGAATCTTGTGCAGTGCGGGGGGGCTGCTGCACGAGATTGCCAAAGAGCAAGAGGGGGGCCGATGCTCGGAGGCTTTACAGGAGGACGCTCTACCACTGGAAACGGTGGGGGGCGCTGTTGGACTGTTTACTTGGGGATGCTCTACCACTGGAAACGGTGGGGGGCGCTGTTGGACTGTTATACGAATGGGGGGGAAAGGGGGGGATTGTTATATGATATTATAAGTACTTGGCGAGGCTCGGGTTAATATAAGAATAAACTGCGGCCTTTATTACTCCAAAGAAAGTGTGGTGTGATTTGTGGGAAAGTGTCAAAACGGAAAAGGGGTCACGAAAAGGGGGGGGAGAAGGAATGAGCGAATCTTGTATCTAGCAGTTAGTCCAAGCAGGGCGAGCCTGTCTTGCACTGCGGACATAACTGTAGTCAAGAGAGAGAAGGAAAGGCGGGCATTAGGTAAAGGGAGAAGGAGAAAAGGGGGGGGGGAGTGAGAGCGAGGAAGAAAGTAGCCAATGGGGGGGGTAGAATTCAAATAGGAGCGCGGGATTGGAGGATAGGGAGGAAAAAGGAAAGGAGGGAGGAAATAACTGCCAGTCGGTGAGGAATAACTGAGGCAGCAGGTTGAGGCTTGCCCACCCTCCCACCCTGTACTTTGAAAATGTGTATTTCTGGGGAACTGTTGTATTCGTCGCAGTGGCGGTAAACCCGAGCCTCAAAGGTTGTTTATTGCATTGGGTTGTTAACTTTATAGAGGGGGGGGGGAATCTTGTGCAGTGCGGGGGGGCTGCTGCACGAGATTGCCAAAGAGCAAGAGGGGGGCCGATGCTCGGAGGCTTTACAGGAGGACGCTCTACCACTGGAAACGGTGGGGGGCGCTGTTGGACTGTTTACTTGGGGATGCTCTACCACTGGAAACGGTGGGGGGCGCTGTTGGACTGTTATACGAATGGGGGGGAAAGGGGGGGATTGTTATATGATATTATAAGTACTTGGCGAGGCTCGGGTTAATATAAGAATAAACTGCGGCCTTTATTACTCCAAAGAAAGTGTGGTGTGATTTGTGGGAAAGTGTCAAAACGGAAAAGGGGTCACGAAAAGGGGGGGGAGAAGGAATGAGCGAATCTTGTATCTAGCAGTTATTACTCTCTTAGATAATAGAAGGATTAGGGGGCACTCCATGAAGTTAGCAAGTAGCTCATTTTAAACAAATCTAAGAAAATTCTTTTTCACTCAATGCATAGCTAAGCTCTGGAATTCTTACCCAGAAGATGTGGTTACAGCACCTAGTGTAACTGGGTTTAAAAAAGGGTTGGATAAGCTCCTAGAGGAACAGTAGCTTGAGATCTGTTTAATGTTTGGGTACTTACCAGGTACTGGTGACTTTGATTGGCCACTGTTTGACACAGGATGCTGGGCTTGATGGACCCTTGGACTGACCTAGTATGGCATATCTTATATTCTCTAGTGAAGCAAACCTTCCTTCCTTCACAGTTAATGTCTGATCCTCCATTTTCTCCAGCTGCAAACTGGCCTTCCTGTGATCCCATGCCAGTTCCTATCTTCAGCTTTTAGTTCCTGGACCCTATCTCAGCTACATCCTCATCCCCACCCCTGCTCTTGCCAGTTCTGGTTTCCAGTCAGTACCTACCCCCCCTCTGGGGTAACTTGACCCCTGCTCATGACAATGTGAGCTAGAGAACCTGATACATACTCTGTTTCATACACACTGCCTTTCTGTCTCTCTCACACACAAATATAACAACGTAAGTTGTTAGTCTGGTATTTGTTTGCTTATTACTTTTTGTTACTTTGGCTGAGGATGGATGTAGAGGTTAGGCTGTTTGGATTCAGAGTTCTCACCCAGACACAAACTAGTTTGAAGGCTACAGGCCAGCCTCCGAGTGAACTCATATTTACTATTTTGCACTGTGAAATACTTAAGATCAGGCAAGAGTCTGTTTATTTTAGTTATTCCAGTAGGTCTGTGATGTGAAAGCAAACAATTAACTTATATTAAAACGTGAGAGAGAGTGAAGGCCACACAACTCTGCCTGAAATTGATAAGAACTCAGAGGGGGGGGAACATAAATGCTTTTTCCAAGAATTTAGGGGTAGATTTTAAGAGGTACGCGCAGGCATACATGTGCGCGCCCCACCCGGCTCGCTCGTTTGTATGCCCGATTTTAAAACATGCGCGCATGTTATAAAATCAGGGGTCAGCGCGCGCAAGGGGGTGCACAATTGTGCACCCCCTGCGCGTGCTGAGCCGCGCTGCCTTCCCCCGTTCCCTCCCCCCACCCCACCTTCTCTTCCCTTCCCCTACCTCCCCCGCCCTTTCCCCTCCTATCTTTTTTTTTCTTTTTTTTTGTTGTTGTTGTAAAACTTACTTCAGCCCCGGGACTGAAGTAAATTGCGCACGCCGGCTGACTGCCAGCACATGATCCCCGACACAGCCTCAAATGGCCTCTGTGCCAGGAGCCTCTGACCCTGCCCCGCCCCTGGACCACCTCACCCTGCCCCCTCCCCACCCCTTTTTGCAAGCTCCAGGACTTACATGCATCCCAGGGCTTTACGTACGTCACCGGGCCTTTTGAATATCTGGCCCTTAGTATATAAGGAATAATAACAGAAAGAAAGGGAGAGCGTGCTTCTGGACATGATAGCACAGGCTAATCCTTTGGAAACATGTAAGCTTTTTATAGAGAGAGAGAGCAATTGTTATTATCTACCATTACTTCTTCTGTATGATCTGATTTTATTTGTTCTATCCTATTGCTCAAATAAATTTACTTTCCTAAGTACCTGGCACCGTGATGAACTGAATCAAAGTTTGTGTGTGGCTATTTGTGTACGGAATAAGCTCCTGGGTTCAAGGCCCCATGTATAATCCCAGTCATTGGATGTGTTTATATTGGGTAAACCCCTTAGGTAGTTGTGTGTGCATGCAGACGATAAGCCCCTCAGGTAGCCCCAGGGTACATCTCAGTGAGATTAGCCCCCCCAGGTCAGAGCCCCTAGGCAGAATGCCAGTGTGCACGGTGTGAACCCAGAACAAATTGTCCATATTCAAAAGTATTTAAGCTAGATAGCTCAGAAATTATTTAGCTAAATGAATATTATTTAGCTAAATTAATATTTACTCTTATATTCAGAGTTAGCTTGGTAGGGCCAAAGAGCTGCACTATTGAATATACTGTGCCTCCAACGTTTGCTATCCGGAGAATGACCCTTTAGTGCCCAAGAGCATAATTCTCTGTTAAGTGCTTTGTTTTTTCACTGTGATTTGATAACATCAATTTTCTATTCACAACATGAGATTATGGATGGTAAAATTCTTGAATTATTTTACCACACTGCAAACCAAGAACACATATAGCGCTGAGTGCCCCAAATGTACTGTTCTGAGAAAGCACTGAGACTGTTTGATCTACTGATTTTGTTCACAGTACAATGGCAGGAAGAGGGAGTAGCACTCTGGAAATGATGAATGTAGCCATCTGATGCAGGCAGATTGGACAACAAAATCTCACAGGACTGGGCAATTTTAGTGATTCTTAAGTGGTTTAATACTGCAGTTATCTTGTAGGAATACCGTATCTGCATAATTAGGCATACAAGTAGCAGAATGGATGCCTGGATCTTGCTTCACTGCCTCAGCTGACCTTCACAGTGTCAGATTCCAGTCATCACCAGTTAAGAATGTTAGTATGCTAGTTATGTGGCAGTTAATAAAAATTATGTCTTCGGGCAAGTCTGTTCGGTGAGACAGCTAAGAAGCTTGCTGCTAGACTTGATTTGCACAGAGTACTAATCCTATTCAGGAGGTAACACTTAACCCACACATGCTTACTTTGCATGCAACATTTATTGCAGTATGGTATCATAGATTATTGTCATAGCATCTGATGGCACTGGGACAAAGAAAATACAATTCATAAGAAATGCCATACTGGGTCGGGCAAAATGTCATCAAGTCCAGCATCCTGACTCTGACAGTGACCAATCCAGGTCACAAGTACCCAGTAGGATCCCAAAGAATAGGTCCAATCCTGCCTGCTCATAACGAGGGAGAAGCAGTGGCTTTTGAAAGTCTATAGGCTTATGGACTTTTCCTACAGCAGCTTGTTTAAATCCTTTTTAAATTCAGTTACATTAACTGCTTTCACCACACATTCTGGCTACAAATTTCATAGTTTAATTGTGCAGTAGCGTAGGCCTTTTGTATCCGGGATGCATGATGTCATCACAGGGGGACGCCCCTGAGGTTCACGCCAAAGAAAGTATTTGAAGCAGGGCCACATGGCGCGTGTGCCCTAAGGCAACTGGACAGCATGGCGGGAGGCAGCGCCCAAGCCGGAGAGGACGGCAGGCAGACACCGTGGCAGCCAAATGTCCGTCAACCGCAGGAGTCGTCGCCAGAGAGGTAAGGAGGGCGGAGTGGAGACGTCGGGCAGCGACAGTTGTAACATTCCCCAACCAAGCAAAACCCCCATTTGCAAATGAGGTGAGAAACCTAGGCGTCACACTGGACAATGAATTGAGCCTAAAAAAATTCATAAACTCAACAATGAAGGACTGCTATTTTAAACTCCACGTTCTAAAAAGACTAAGGCCCCTCCTCCATCACAATGATTTCAGAACAGTCCTACAGGCACTCACACTTGCTCTTTCCCACATGCAATAACACACATGTTCACTGTCTCCCCCCCACATTCACACACACACTCTTCCCCCTCATGCAGTTACACAAATGCTTTCTCCTCACGTGCAGTCACACACATGCTCGCTCTCTCTCCTCATACAATCACACACTTACTGCTGTCCCTGACATGCAGTGACACACGTTTGCTGTCTTCCCCCACATGCAGTCATATACACACACACTCTCCCCCCCCCAACATGCAATCATACAAATGTTTTCCCCACATGCAATCACACACATGCTTTCTCTCTCCTACATGAAATCATACACATGCTTTCTCTCCCACATGCAATCACACACATGCTCACTTATATGCAATCACACGCTCTATGACTTGCAATCACACACACGTGCTCTCTCACAATGCATCACACACACACGCTGTTTCACAATGCATCTCACACACACCCTCTCTCTGTCTCATATGCAATCTCACATACACACATATACATGCTCTCTTTTTATCCCACATGCAGTCACACACGCACTGGCTCACAACACACAAATGGACTCACGTGTACACTCTTGAGGCCTGGGACTCTTCAGCCATCAGCGGGTTGGGGTCTGCTGGCAGCCGCAGGAGTCCTCCCTCTCTCTCTTTGGCCATCACGGGATGGGCTTTGCAGCAGCCTGCCAGGCCTCTTCAGCTGCCAGCAAGATGAGGTCAGGTGGCGGTTCCTGGGTCCTCTTTTTCTCTTCAGCTTGTGGTGGCCTGCCAGATCGTTGGGTGTACAGCAGCAGGAGTCGCATTTAACCAAATGTCATTTCCTGCTGCTGCAGGGCCGGTCTCGCAATAAGAATTAGCCCTGCGGCAGCAGGAGATGATGTTTGGTTGAATATGAATCCTGCTGCTGGTGTTTGAGGCTCAGAGCTACCATCCTGATTCAATAGCAGTGGCAGCCACAACGTCTGCTCAGCTGTTCAGTGCCGTGCCACTAAAAATGGCCTTGTGTGCCATAAGTTGCTGACCCATGTCCTAATGGATGACCCATTGCATCTTCCAACAGCCAAAGACTCCTACAACAGGACTCTGTGTACCTGAAAAACTCAGTTCCATTCTGTCTTATGGCATGGCTCTTGAAAGGGCATGCCAGAGGAAGAAAGGATATTCGTCCCTGGTCATATTAACTATACTGAAGGCAAGAAAACCCTCAGCGTAGTTAGCCTGCATTCAAGTGTGGCACCTCTTTGAGGGCTTCTGTCTGGCAAACAGGAGATCTCCTTGGAAAGCAGACATATCCAGTATTTTGGAATTTATCCAAAAGGGTCTGGACAAAGGAATGGCTCTCAGCTTCCTAAGGGTATAGGTGACGGCCATCTCTTGTTTCAGAAGCCCAGTGGAGGCTGTGCGGGTTGCAATGCACCTGGATGTCGTGCGCGTCCTTAAACGTGTAAAATGCATTTGAACGCCCTTTTGCTCGGTCTTTCTGTTATGTTGCCTTAATCTAATGCTCAGAGCCTTAATAGGTTCCCTGTTTGAGCCACTGAAACAGGCCTAACATGAGGACCTGTCCTTGAAGACGGTTTTTCTGGTAGTGATATGCTCGGCAAGACATGGAATTTCTATCCATAGTGATTCCACAATGCATTTTATCTCCTGCACGACTTTTATCCTGTTTTTCTCAATGCTATTCTGTTGCGCTCAGCGGTCTGCTCCCATGAAATGCAGTACTCACTTCCCCGGCAGGGCCTCCCTCACTGGCTCCCGATGTGGCACAATCACTCCTGGCATCTTCATGGCAAGTCGCAACACACCACCGTGGCAGATGCCACCAACATCTCCTGGCCCCATTTCTCCTAGGGCAAGTATGCGCCTGGAGGCACGATGACATCACCACTCTAGGCCTATAAAAGGCTCTTGCTGACACTCCTCCCACACCTCAGCAATAGGTCTCCCTACTCTGATAGTAGTGCTTGTTGCTCCAGAGTCTTGTCTCCTGCTCTTCAGTTCCAGCATCCTTGTCTTCAGCTCTTCAGTGTTTCCTTCGTTGCCTGCCTGGTCTTCTCGTTTTCCTGCCCTACCTATCCATCCCGCCTTTCCCTTCAGATGAATACCTGATATTGACCTCGGCCTGACCTCTGATATGCTTAACCTCAGCCTGCCACTGACTACTGCTTGCCAATGGATACGCCTGACCTTCATCTCCTCCAACCCAGCTGCCTCAATGAATTGCTCCACCATCAGCAGAAGCCCCCACCTAAAACCTGCCAGCCCTGGCACCCAAAGGTTCATCCTGAGGGGAATGTGGGCTGTTAAAGGAAAAGCTCCATCTAGGCCTCTGCTTTGTCCAGGTCTGCATGTCGATGGTGGAGACCAGCAATGCATGGCTCCTCCCTGCAGATTGCGTCAACCCAGCGTTGGCCTAAGGGTCCACAAACACAACCCATTCTTAACATGTAGCGCCACCCCTACACCAATTTGGTGCAGACCAGGCCACACAATACAAATATCTATAGCACCTCTGGAGATGAAATGACAACATTTCAGGTCTCTCAATCTCTTAGGCATGCCTCTATTCTGCACAATTCAGAGATATGATAAAAAAAAAAGTTATGCACAAGAGTAAATCTGTATTAGGCTAGAATTCAATATTTCTGAGTTGATCAAATATCACTTTTGCAGCATGAGGGAAAAATAACAAGCACCAGATCAGCAATTTTTTAAAACAGAATCCCAAATGAGGAATACTTACCTTAAGATCAAGGACACATAGGCCAAATTAACAAAACTATTGTCAGAATCTGGATCCCTGGAGATTTTCATGTCTCTTTCTCTCAGGCTTTTTTTATGAAGCTGAAATTCAATGTCTGGTTCTTAGTTCAACTCCCAGACGAGGTGGAATAATCAGAACAAAGACAAGAGGCAAGTGTTCATATAGAGGATAATTCTCAAAGTCATTTACAAGTGTCCGCATAGAAATAGTACCGTAATTTACACACATATATTGGCCGCCTGATAGTTGCCGTTCCTCAATATCAGGCCAATGCAATATCGCGTGGTCAGGTCAACGCACCACTAAACGCATTTTGGACACGCCAGACTTACGCCCGGTGCAATACTGGGATCAGCACGTCCAAATCAGCACATAACTAATAGCACTCATCACATGTAAATTCCATGTAGATGAGGCAATTATCTATTACCACCTAATTCAAAAAATTCCCATACAGCCAATTTGCCCATTGTAACATAGCAAATTTAATGCCAGCCCAGGAGCTGGCGTTAAGGCAAGCCGTGGGCAAGGGCTCAACATAAAAAAAAACAAAAATCCTGCTTTCTGTGGTTCCTCTTATTAGTATCGCTGTGATACAAAGTAGGAGGAACCACAGAAAGCAGCATTGCACAAAAAATAAAATCTTGAAATAAAAAAAAAAATCTGGACACCCAATATACATGCATAACATATACAGTCCAAGCCGTGTATATTGTGTATATATATTGTGCCGGCTGCCGGAGAAAATGAACTCTCGAAGTGAGCGTCTGTTTTCCTAGCCCGCACTGACAGCCACGTCTCCTATGCATCCGATGCAGAGGAGGACTAGGGACGCACAATTTCCCCTAGTGCTTCCTTTTTTATGCGGCAGCTCATTACCCTATTGTATCGCGTGCCTGGGAGGGGAGGGTAGGCGCACGCTAGGAATGCGGGCGCTCATGATTGAGCACCGATTTTTCACATCCCAATATTGCATCAGCCCCTATGTTATTTCACAACTCATGCACTTTTAGCCTGGGGTATGCTTAAGTTGGCAAAGGAAAATAATGCAAGGGGTGTGCATTCGTTTCCTACGTATTTGTAATCCGCAACGTATAGGGCCATATTCGTTGTATTCATGGGGAAGCGAAACTTATCGCGATTCCCCACGAATACAACGAATCTTCGCCGAATTATTCGGCCACCTAAAGGAGCCAATTTAAACAAACCCCTCACTCTCCTGACCCCCCCCCCCCCCCCAAGGACTTACCAAAACTCCCTGGTAGTCCAGCGGGGGGTCCAGGAGCCATCTCCTGCATTCACACCCTCAGCTGCCGGTATTCAAAATGGCGCCAATAGCCTTTGACCTTACTATCAGGTCGATCCAGTATCGTCCGCTCGAGGATTGCCCGTCTGTAACGTGGTCGTAGCGCACAATTCGGGCGCGCAAGGCAATTCGGCGATACAGTCTCCAGTTTCACGCGTCCGTATCGCTTCTGAAAACAGACGCATAACCCTTTCCGCACCCGGCATGTAAATGAACGAAAAAGCTGTATAATGAAGGAATTAGCTA
Organism: Rhinatrema bivittatum; assembly: GCF_901001135.1. Taxonomy (NCBI): domain Eukaryota; kingdom Metazoa; phylum Chordata; class Amphibia; order Gymnophiona; family Rhinatrematidae; genus Rhinatrema; species Rhinatrema bivittatum. The sequence continues at coordinate 96,460,682 of NC_042619.1, forward strand.
TTCCCCTGCGATACTGTAACGGGCGCTGATATTATCTCCTCCGTAACCCGCTGTTCTGCCGCGGCCTTAACCTGCTAGTTTACCGCCTCCCCCTAGTAGGAGTTAGTGTAGTGTAGTGTAGGGTAAAAACATTGCTTACCCGCCCTGGTCCCGTCCGGTCTCCTGCAGCCCCGTCCGGACCGGACGGGGCTGCAGGAGACCGGACGGGACCAGGGCAAAAAAAAACAAACGAAAAAGTAGCAAGGCTCGGGCCTGCTATGGTAAGTGTAAAAAGTGTAAAAAACAAAAAACCTGTGTGTTATATAAAAAAATAAAACAATTTTATATACCTGTCGGAGGGCCGTGGGTCCCGGTGGGCGGCGGGCAGCCATCAGCGGCATCCGGTAGTCCCTTCTCCCTTCCTCCCTCCCTCCCCTGCCTGGATGAGCGCCAAAATCGCACGGGCGGGTCGGCAGCGGGGGGGGGCGGCAGCAGGATCCGGGAGCGGTGGGTAGGCGGCAGCGGGGTCCGGGGGGGCAGCGGCAGCGGGGTCCGGGGGTGGCAGCGAGATCCGGGGAGCCAGCAGCGGCAGCATGTTCGATCGGAAAGGCAGCTAGGTGGCAAAGTAAAGATGGCCGCCTGCACGGGAAAATCGTGCAATTGGCCGCTGAAGACGTGACGTCACGACGTTTGGCGTCACGGGGTGTGACGTCACGTCTTCAGCGGCCAATTGCACGATTTTCCCGTGCAGGCGGCCATCTTTACTTTGCCACCTAGCTGCCTACCCGATCGAACATGCTGCCGCTGCTGGCTCCCCGGATCTCGCTGCCACCCCCGGACCCCGCTGCCGCTGCCCCCCCAGACCCCGCTGCCGCCTACCTGCCGCTCCCGGATCCTGCTGCCGCCCCCCCCCGCTGCCGCCCCGCCCGTGCGATTTTGGTGCTCATCCAGGCAGGGGAGGGAGGGAGGAAGGGAGAAGGGACTACCGGATGCCGCTGATGGCTGCCCGCCGCCCACCGGCCGCCTGGACCCACGGCCCTCCGACAGGTATTTAAAATTGTTTTATTTTTTTATATAACACACAGGTTTTTTGTTTTTTACACTTTTTAAACTTTTTTACACTTCCTGGTGCCTGTCATTTCAAATGTCATTTGAAATGACAGGTACCAGCGCACCCAGGTTACTGTATAGGCGCTGTTACAGCGCCTATACAGTAAAATGGATTGCGCGGGCATAACCCTTCCCTATCGCTTCACAGCCGCGGCATGCATTTGCATGCGATTAGAGGAGAGTATCGGGGAGTTAGTGAAGAGAACTGTGCGTGCGGGGAGGAAGGGTGCGCCTGACACTACCTCACTGTTTTTACCGCGGCCTTACTGGATCGAGCCGTATGTCACAGGGGCTACCGGTGCCATTGGTCAGCCCCTGTCACATGGTAGGAGCATGAATACCGGCAGCCGAGGGTGTGAGTGCAGGAACCACCAAGGAGTTTTGCTAAGTCTTGGGGGGGTCAGGAGGGTGGGGGGGGGTTTGTATTTAATTAAATTTTAGCTGGGAAACGAATAAGAATTAACGCATGTACGTATCGGGTCCCCCCTTGCCGAATGCAACATATCTGCCCCCCGACGAATACGAATCCCGAATGCAAAGTATGGCGTCCCTCTGCACATCCCTAAATAATGCATATGAATTACATTTTCAGTTCTTTATGTGTTACTTTCCATGAAAAGACTACCTATGCAAAAAGCAGGTGAAAACAAGTTTCAAAGTGTAAGTACACTTGTAATTTCTCTTTGAAAATTGGTGTAAAGGCTGCCATAAAGGTCAAAGTCCGTCCCAGCTGCCATAAAGGGCAATTTTCAAAGTAATTTACCTGAGTAAATTGTCTTGACTGAAAATTTCGCTCCTCTGCCCAGATAGAAATATACATGGATTTTCATAACATGCATACTTTTAGTTGTCTAAAAAGAGGCCTGATGCACATACCTGGGAACTCTTCGTATCTGATCCAGGTTTAGGAACCCAACTGTGGCTTTCTGGAAAGGTACCCAGAATCTCCGGGTCTTAGAAATCGCCTCCTCTTCTCAGCCTAGCTGAGTTTTTCCTCCATCTGTGATGAGCCCAAAGTGGACTCTAGGACAGAGTCCAAGGCAGGAATCAGGAGGAAGCCTTAGCTTGCTACTGCTTCTACTGCTCTGCCACCTGCCTCTGATTTATTTATTTTATTTATTTATTTGAAAGTTTTTATATGCCGCTAATAAGATTAGTAACAATCCATCTAGGTGGTTTACAATGATACATACATAATGAGTTAAACTAAAAAGACAATATGACAAATAATAAATACAAGATAAATTGTAAAATAATAAGATATTAAAAGGACATCAGAATGAACCAATCAGTAGCAAGAGGTAGGGAAAGAAGTTCTTGTCTCCTGTATAGATCAGAGTAAAGGACAGAAAGAAAAGAGGGCAAGAGTGTGAGAAAAGAGAGGGAAGGGGTACACAGTGAAGACAGAGCAAGAGAACTTTGCTTGTATGTGAGTGAGTGAGGGAGAGATCAAAGTTGGGAGATAAAAACTGGAGGGGTGCCCAGAGAGAGAAGAAAGCATATGGGGGAGAAGGCAGTGAGAGGAGACAGCAGAGTGAGGACTGAGAGAGGCAGTGAGAGAAGTGTGTGTGTGTATGTGCGAGAGAGGGGGTAAGAAGGTGAGGAGAGTAAGAAGGATGAATATAGATGGGAAGAGAGAGACACAAGCAAGGAAAGGGGCAAGAATGTAGAAGAATGAGGGGACAACCATAGGAGAGAGCAAGAGTTGGGAAAGAGTGCACCAGAAAAGGTCCAGTGGTCAGCTGAAGCAAAGGAAAGGCCTTCTGGGCTCTGAAAGAGGCATTATGCTCCAAACTGGTCCTGATAAGTCCAGACTTCACTGAACTTTCACAGTGCAGACCGATGCCTCAGAGGTAGGCCCGGGAGCAGTCTTAGTTCAAGAGAAGGATGGCCAAGAATATCCTGTGGCATACATCAGCCAGAAACTGATGCCAAAGGAGAGGCGCTGGCAGTTAAATGGGCCTTAGAGGCCTTTTGGTACTACCTGTTAGGATGGCAGTTCATCAATTGCTTATATGAATAAATAGAAACAAGGAATCCAATGCAAGAGCGATGAGGTGGTTCCTGACCTGCAACCCTTCAACTATAAGATCTGACATAGGGCAGGAAAGAAAAATACCAAAGCAGATTTCCTATCTAGAGAGGCCTCCTTCTTGACTGTTGAGCAATACCTCTTCCATGGCATCAGCTTCCGGTTAATGTATGCCACAGGTTGTTCTTGGCCATTCTTATCTTGGACTAAGATAACTCCCAAGCCTACTTCTGAGGCATCAATCTGCACTGTGAAGGGTTCAGTGAAGTCTGGACTTATCAGGACCAGTTTGGAGCATAATGCCTCCTTCAGAGCCCAGAAGGCCTCCTCTGCTTCAGCTGACCTCTGGACCTTCTTTGGTGCTTTCTTCAACAACAGCCTTTGAGAAGCTCCTCCTTCTCCGAATAATTAGGAATATACCTTCTGTAATACGCCATGAGGACTAGGAATGCTCTCATCTTCACCTTTGTGGGACCGGCACCCGGGTGATTGCCTCGATCTTCAGGCTGTGGATGGACTTTGCCCTTGACCTTTCCCAGGGTGTAGCCAAGATACTGGACTTCTTGCTCTTCCAACAAGCATTCCTTAGGGTTGGCTGTCAGTCCTACTTTCATCAGACTGGTTAGCACAGCCTGGAATTGTCTAAGGTGTATCTTCCAATCTGGGCTGTATACCATGATGTCATCCATGTAGGCAGAGTAGGTGGTCAACCAAGCACTGAAATAATGTGGGGCTGCCTTGGCGTCCAAAAGGGAGTATAAGAGCATAAGAACTTGCTATGCTGGGTCAGACCAAGGGTCCCATCAAGCCCAGCATCCTGTTTCCAACAGAGGCAAAACCTGGCCAAAAGAACCTGGCAATTACCCAAACACCAAGATGATCCCAAGCTACTGATGAAATTAATAGCAGTGGCTATTCCCTAAGTAAACTTGAATAGCAGCAGTTAATGGACTTCTCCAAGAACTTATCCAAATCTTTTTTCAACCCAGCTACACTAACTGCACTAACCACATCCTCTGGCAACAAATTCCAGAGCTTAATTGTGCATTAAATGAAAAAGAATTTTCTCTTATTAGTCTTAAATGTGCTACTTGCTAACTTCATGGAATGCCCCCTAGTTCTATTATCCGAAAATGTAAATAACCAATTCACATCTACTCATTCAAGACCACTCATGATCTTAAAGACCTCTATCATATCCCCCCTCAGCTATCTCTTCCCCAAGCTGAACAGCCCTAACCTCTTCAGCCTTTCCTCATAGGGGAGCTGTTCCATCCCCTTTATCATTTTGGTTGCCCTTCTCTGTACCTTCTCCATTGCAACTATATCTTTTTTGAGATGTGGCGACCAGAATTGTACACAGTATTCAAGGTGCGGTCTCACCATAGAGCAATTCAGAGGCATTATGACATTTTCCGTTTTATTAACCATTCCCTTCCTAATAATGCCTAACATTCCGTTTGCTTTTTTGACTGCTGCAGCACACTGAGCCGACAATTTTAAAGTATTATCCACTATGATACCCAGATCTTTTTCCTGGGTGGTCGCTCCTAATATGGAACCTAACATCGTGTAAATATAGCAAGGGTTACTTTTCCCTATATGCAACACCTGCACTTGTCCACATTAAATGTCATCTGCCATTTGGATGCCCAGTCTTCCAGTCTTGCAAGGTCCTCCTGTAATGTATCACAATCCACTTGTGATTTAACTACTCTGAATAATTTTATCATCCGTAAATTTGTTAACTCACTCGTCATATTCCTTTCCAGATCATTTATATATATATATTGAAAAGCACCGGTCCAAGTACAGATCCCTAAGGTACTCCACTATTTACCCTTTTCCACTGAGAAAATTGACCATTTAATCCTACTCTCTGTTTCCTGTCTTTTAACTAGTTTGTAATCCACAAAAGGACATCACCTCCTATCCCCATGACTTTTTAGTTTTCTTAGAAGTCTCTCATGAGGGACTTTGTCAAATGCCTTCTGAAAATCCAAATACACTACATCTACCAGTTCATCTTTATCCACATGTTTATTAACCCCTTCAAAAAATGAAGCAGATTTGTTAGGCAAGACTTCCCTTGGGTAAGTCCATGTTGACTATGTTCCATTAAACCATGTCTTTCTATATGCTCTACGATTTTGATCTTGAGAATAGTTTCCACTATTTTTCCCAGCACTGAAGTCAGGCTCACTGGTCTATAGTTATCAGGAATGCCCCTGGAGCCTTTTTTAAATATTGGGGTTACATTGGCCAGTGGCCACCCTCCAGTCTTCAGGTAAAATGGATGATTTTAATGATAGGTTACAAATTTTAACTAATAGATCTGAAATTTCATTTTTTTAGTTCCTTCAGTACCCTAGGATGCAACCAACCGGTCCAGGTGATTTGCTACTCTTTAGTTTGTCAACCTGGCCTACTACATCTTCCAGGTTCACAGTGATTTTATTCAGTTTGTCTGACTCATCACCTCTGAAAACCATCTCCGGAACTGGTATCTCCCCAACATCCTCATTAGTAAACACGGAAGCAAAGAATTCATTTTGTCTTTCTGCAATGGCCTTATCTTCCCTAAGAGCCCCTTTAACTCTTCTGACATCTAATGGTCCAACCGACTCCCTCACAGGTTTCTTGCTTCGGATATATTTTTTAAAGTTTTTATTATGAGTTTTTGCCTCTATGACCAACTTCATTTCAAATTCTCTCTTCGCCTGTCTTATCAATGTTTTACACTTAACTTGACAATTGCTGCATGAAAGCTCTAGGAAATGTAATGATATCATGCTATACCAGGTGGATACAGTCTGGTAGGTGTGAGAAGATTCCCTTGTTTTGGTCCATCAGTTGATTTAAGTCAGCTGTCTGTGCGGTGGACAGTTGCTTTACGAAAGGAATCTGGGTTTGATCCACTTCAGGTCTGACCTCTGGACCAAACTCTTCTTCTTGGAACCTTCAGAAGTTTTATGTGGTAGATTTGCGTTTTCTTTCATTTATCTGGCTGGGCTCTCCTCTTAATATTCTTTTCTCTTCAGAGTAGGTTCCATTTACCATTTGATGCTGTCTACTGTCAGTCAACCAATTTGTAACCCATTCCACCGCCTTGGCACTCGCTACCAGGCTTCTCATTTTATTCATGAACCTTCTATGTGGGACCATATCAAAAGCCTTGCCAAATTCCAAGTAATCACTAGAACAGAGTCATGTCTGTCCATCCACTTCTCTCATCCTAATTTTTCCCCAGAGTCAGGAGCAGATTCCTTACTTGAAAAAAACCAGGGAATCCAGAAAAATAGAAAAAAGTAAAATCCAGTATTTTCTCAAACTGCAAAAACACTGAGGTAACCTCTCCAGCCAGGTTATTGACCAGAGAATTAAATTGCCTCCTTCCTATTCTGGAAACACTAGGATGTGAGGGCTAGCCCACCAAGGATGGTGGATCAATAGAAAAATATATTACTTCTCCTAACTCCAACAAAAAGTGCCACGCTTAACTCCCATACCGCCTGCCTTTGAGTAGACATGAGCACACCATTCTAGTCAACCTTACAGGACGTGCTGTAGGAAAATGATACACTCCTTTCCTCACTCCTCACCCTGTATTGTAGACTAGGGCCATCTAATGAAGATCCCAAGGGGTCTCTACACTTGCACCTATTCTATTTTTATCAGGTGCCACCTCCTTCAGTCAGGGCTCTTCCCTCCTTACTCCCTTGAACTGTTCCTAGGCAGTGGGCACTTAGTTACTCCCTCCCCCCTTCCCAAGCAACACAGAAATGTTTTAAAGATTTAAACTCTCACACCACCTTGGTTTATTGGTGTGTCTAGTTTAATTTTGGGTTTATTCCCAATCTCTCAGATCACAAGACTTGTTGGTCTCACTATGTCTACTTTCAAATTTTTATCATATAGTCTAATTGTGCCATGAAACTACTGATCGTTGTCCATTATCCAGTACCTCTGTCCCTACTCCTGCTGGCCTCACTGCAGGCTTGGATGGGGTTCTTAGTCATCAGTGGATAGACAGGGTATTGTGTTGTAGGATTGAATGGATTCCAGTACTGCAGCAGCAGGTGGTTTAGGAGGGGCATTAGCATTGCTTTGTTCATCAGTGACAGCAACAAGTGCTGCTAAGTAGTAATCACTCAATGGTCCATTACTGTGCAGCATACTAGTGACTCTGCCCCACAGTCACTCTTTCTTCTCTGTGCTGAGGGGACCTGGCAATATTGGCAGTATACTGCAAGATAATCTACAAACTATAGTTTGCAGGAGTTATATTTAGTATGGTAGGAAATAAAAAATTAAAATTCAGTCTGGAAAAAAATGAGATAACTGGGATTTGTATTCTCTTTCTTCGTTAGAACTCTCCAAGTACATGTCATATATTATACTAGTTTCCATAACAACTATAAAAAGACAAACACATAAACTGAATTAGCAAATTAGGGCATCCAAGGTATGATAGTTGATTAATCTGAAAATGACTGATGTAAAAATAAGCAATTGGTAAAGCCTACTGCCACTGTTAACTGAACTCTGTACAAAGTAGCATAACCATTAGGCAGACTACGTCATAGCCAGTTTCTGTGGCACAAAGAACAGCAGTAGTGACAGCAAAACAAATTCTGACAGCCACACAAAATGAAAAGAGCTTTTTGCGTACCTAATGACTTTGTCTTCCCATCTTTCATATGCACGGATAAACCAGCACACCAAGTTCTGCATTGTTTATTTGGGTATGTTAGGTTTTTTTTTATTTCCAATTGGTTTTACTCAGTTTGATGGTAACTTTCAAATAGCCGTGCGGTCATACATGTTCGCGCATATGCCAGCTTGCACCCAGAGACACGGCCATTTTATAACATATATGTGTATATATATCAGCTGTATGCGTGTACATGTGCTCGCAATTTGATATGAATCTGCGCATGTGTGCGCAAATGCCAGCTCTACCGCATAAGTGGGGAGATTTTAGTTAGATAAGCGAGCTGACGCACATTACCAGTTTCCCTAGTCCATTCCCAGTTCACCCAGGTAAAGGATAGGACTTCCTAATCCCTAGTTCATATGCCTCCCTTTTAGCCCTAACCCTTAAAATCCTGCTAACTAGCCTTATTTGTTTGTTTCATTACTTACATGCTGTCCATAGCAGAAGTAAAGTTACACGGTAGGGGACCCCAGCATGCGCTTCTTGCATTAATACTTTTATGCACATTTCATGTTACATACCCAGGCCGCCTGTGCCCCGCCCATTTGTGCACCTACCCGGGTGCCTCTTAAAATCCGCACAGTGCGCACCGGCCCGAGATACTCGTGTATATCCATGGCTTTGGCACATGTAGGGCTTTTAAAATTTGCCTCTTTGTATCTTCACCTCTGATAGAACCTGAGCTTGCTGCTTGGTCCCCAGGGTTTAGCCTGGGTTCAGAGAACAGGAGGGGAAGGGGTAGGGCTAGAGCGGAGTAAAATTACTTTGTTCCCTAATCTAGTCCCTCCCCCTCCTGTTATTTTCCCCATCCCTTCTCCTCCCAGGCAGCTGCAGGGAACAGGAGTGAGACTGAAATGGATGGCAGAGCAAACAGCAGTTCACTTTTTGTATGCAGCGTTCAGGCACTTACTGTACACCTGAATGTAACTCACCTTGAGCTACCAATGAGCTAAATACACAGCAAAATAAATAAATAAATAAATAAAGGTTCTGAGTGACCTTTTTTTTTGCAGGGTCTTGTGTTAGTTCACAAAATGCCTAGTAATAGGAGGTTTGGAGCACTGTAACTGAGGTGCCAAAAGAATCAGATTTTTCGTTTTATGTATGGTAAGTGGCAAGGGAAAACATCAGAGTTCAGCCCAGTCAGCCATTTCAAAGATTATCTCCGGCCAATGCAGTATGGATTTCTTTTAATTTATAAATGCATGTATTTCTTGATTTTTTTGCTTTGCAGTCTATCCCCAAAAATCATAGATGAGACATTTATCAGACACTGTGACGTGATTTCTGAAACATACTTGTATTTTGTATGTGTAAATATATATATATATATAGAGAGAGAGAGAGAGAGTTTAATATTTAAAAGTACGATGTCTCCTATTATGTGTTTTTCCAAGAATGTTCTGGGAAGTGTATCATCATGATTGATTAGCTGAATTATCAAAATCATGGTGGTAGAGGAGAGGAATGGCCTATAGTCCTGAAAATTTATAGTGCTGGTGGGGGGATGGGGGGGGGGGGGGGGGAGAGAACAGAAGAGCGGGGGCACAAAGCAGAATGTTCACCTAAGGTTCATACTAGTCTATGCCTTAAAAGCACTAGTCTCCCTACCAGATTATGAAAACTCTGAGACTTGTAAAGATAAAACATGTGAAGACTTTTTATTTATAGCTGCAGCTTAGATTGTAAGCCCTCTGGGGACAGGGAAATGCCTACAATACCTGAATGCATTCCTCTTTTAAAGTGGTTGAAAGATGGAATATAAATATTAATTAATTAAAATAACATTTTATATAAAAATAACTTCATTCGTATGCTGCAGTTTTGCAATAAACATGGCAAAATATTTCTTAGTATGTGGTAATCAGTAGACATGAATGGTTTTAGAATTCTCTTGCCACAATTATGAGCCTCATTATATATCTAAATCATAAGTTTGGTGTTTGCAACTACATTATACAGACATAAACTCCCTCTAGAGGAATAATATTGTATTAAAAATTACAGTAAAACATTATGTGAAGTATGGCTCAAATGAAAGATCTGAGAAACCAGTAACTTGACAATAAAACTCATAAGTACTACATCACACTAAATATAGATGGGTATGCCTTATCTTCTGTGACCATTGTGTGCTTTATTAAATACAATAACAATTATTCAATGTAATAGAAAAAGAAAAGTTTCTGACTTTTATATAAATGGACTCAGATCTGACACAGTAATGATTAGTTCACAACTAACCTGGAAATCAGAAGATTTTAAAAAGGTAAACACACCTCTCAATTTATAGTAACATAGTAATGACAGCAGATAAAGACCAAATGGACCATCCATTCTGCCCAGCAGTTTGCTTATGGTAGTAACTGCTGCTCCATACAGGTTTCCCTCATGTGTTCTGTTAAGGGTAGTAACTACTGTGTCATGCAGGTTATTGCCACTCCATGCAGGTTACCCCCATGCTTACTGTTAAGGATAGTAACTGCCACTCAGTGCAGGTTACCTTCATGCATTCTGTTAAGAGTGGGAACTGCTGTGCCGTGCAGATTACTCATGCAGAAATGCAGAAATGCAGAAATGTTACTAATGCCCCATTAGTGTCCCATTGGGGAGAAGCAAATCATAACGTTGAGCATATACGATTTTTTGTAATTCAACAATGTCATGTGCGACAACAGGGAGATGTCACTAATGTCCTCAGGAAAATTGAACAAAAATTTATATACCAGTGGGATACTATTCAACCACGGGGGTTGAACGAGATGATTGAATGGGAAGCGTTTTATGGCAATTAAGAAGCATATTTGAGGTATATGGTAGGTTAATATTGGGTGATACACAGTGTATAATATTAATACACGTGAGACATTGAAATGGCATGGCATCAAGGTAATATGTCTTGAGATAGGGGTCAGAATATTCAGTGTGGTTAAATGATAGATGTACTTGGATTGGCAAGAAAACAAACGTCAGGTACGTAATAGGAACGTCAGGTACGCTAGAGGCACGCTGTAACAAGGTGCCACATGATAGGATGGGGGTATTTTAAAAGTCGGCGTTTTTCGCGGTTAGGTAGCTGTGCTTTGGTGAAGGACGGTAGCAGCAGTGCTCTCGGCGGGGCTGCGGTATTATCTTATTGAAAATATTACCGGTATGTTGGAGATTGGTCACCGATTATCGAGCTGTTACAGATTTAGAGGTGAAGTATAATTTAAAGGCTTGAAGACCGGTAAGTGTCGGGCATGTGGTGGATTAGTAGGTGTAGGCATACGGCGGATATATGATAAACAGTGTATGTATATGTTATATGTATTGTAGGAACTCAAGGCACATTGCATGCTTGAGATGAGGAGGCTTTTAAATATATTGGGAGTATTGCTATGAAGCTAGGTGCCGTGATACATTACAGATATCGAGTATACAATAAATTTGCGTGTGGCAAGCCTAATGCCGGAGTTTTGGTGAAGGAATAAAAATGAAAACATTGGTTCACGAATGCGGGTAAGAATATATCTGGGCACTAGTTAATTTGAATAGTTGGTGGGGTATTGAAATTATTGATATTTAAAATGGTTATGATGTTTATTTAATATTTTCCAGTTAGAGGCAGTGTGGGGACCATATGCATGGCATGGAGAGTCACATGATACTATTCTGAGAAGATACGAAATCAAGTTACGATATATGATCCGCAGAAGGAATGTTCATCATTAAATTATAGGATGAAAACTGATGTGCAAATATTACTATAATTAACCCTGTGATATAATCCTTGAAGTTTCCCTGAAGAAGTCTGTTTGTGCAGGCGAAACGAGAAATCTCGTCAGAATACTCTAATGTTTGTCAATGGGTTTTTGTCACATAATAGATGATGATGCACTGGATGGCCCGCGCCATTTTTAAAGATGGCACCGGCCGTCCATTACTCCTACCATGTGACGGGGCCTGGCCAATGGCACAGATACCCTGTCACATGGTAAGGGCAAAGGGCCATCGGCGCCATTTTTATTAGTGGCAGCCGACGGCCCCGAGAGCGGGAGATCGCTCCCGGGACTTCCACTGGACCACCAGGTACTTGTAAAAAGTTTTGGGGGGGTTCGGGAGGGTGGGGAAAGCTAAGGAAACAATTTTAAAGGGTCGGGTGGGTTTTTTTGTTTATCGGCTCGGCGCAGCCGATAAACAAAATCGCGATTGGGCCGCACAAAAAAAAATTAACAATGTGAATCGGAACCGATTCCGGTTCTGATTGACATCTCTACTAAAGAGGTTAGGACTTTTCAGCTTGGAGAAGAGATGGCTGAGGGGGGATATGATAGAGGTGTTTAAAATCATGAGAGGTCTAGAATAGGTAGATGTGAATCGGTTATTTACTCTTTCAGATAATAGAAAGACTAGGGGGCACTCCATGAAGTTAGCATATTGCACATTTAAAACTAATCAGAGAAAGTTCTTTTTTACTCAACGCACAAACTCTGGAATTTGTTGCTAGAGGATGTGGTTAGTGCAGTTAGTGTAGCTGTGTTTAAAAAAGGATTGGATAAGTTCTTGGAGGAGAAGTCCATTACCTGCTATTAATTCAGTTGACTTAGAAAATAGCCACTGCTTGGAATAGACTTAATTTTTGGGTACTTACCAGGTTCTTATGGCCTGGATTAGCCACTGTTGGAAACAGGATGCTGGGCTTGATGGACCCTTGGTCTGACCCAGTATGGCATGTTCTTATGTTCTAGTTAAGGAATGAAAGCTATGGAGAGCTAGAGTCCTTTGAGAACCAAAATAGTCAAAATGATTATTTATTTATTTATTTAAAAATCGTTTATTTAAATTTAAATTTATTTAAAAAGCGCGCAATCGTGGTCCAGGAAGCTGCCCCTCCCGCGTTTTGGGCCCGACCACAAAACAAACAGGTGGTCGGAAACCCGAAAAGGATTCGTTACTTCCAGATAACGGAGCAGAACTCTGCGGACATCAAGTTTCCTCAACATCTTAGTGTCAGGATCAGAACGCTCCCCCTCCGGAAAAGCGGGCAGCTCAACCGACTGGTTCAAATGAAAAGCTGACACCACCTTTGGAAGGAAGGAGGGAACCGTCCTTAGGGAAACCCCAGCCTCAGAGAAGCATAAGAATGGCTCCCAACAAGATAAAGCCTGCAATTCTGAGACTCGTCTCGCCGACGCAATAGCCACGAGAAACACCACCTTAAGAGTAAGGTCTTTGAGCGTCGATCGCTTGATGGGCTTAAAAGGCGACGTGCACAGAGCAGAAAGTACCCAATTGAGATTCCAAGAAGGACAAGGATGACGTAAAGGGGGACGCAAATGCTTAGCCCCCCGAAGAAAACGCGCCACATCCGGGTGATGTGCTAGAGACATACCTTGCTCCTTACCTCTGAGGCAACCAAGTGCCGCTACCTGGATCTAAGAGTACTACAAGATAGACCTTTTGCCAGTCCTGACTGAAGAAAAGCGAGGACCTCAGGCACGGATGGCAGCACAGGATTCACCTTACGAGTTCTACACCAATCCTCAAACACCGCCCAAACCCGAACGCTTCCTAGAACTCAGCAAGGTGGTTACCACCGCATCCGAATACCCCTTATTCTTCAAGCGTTTCCTCTCAAAAGCCAGGCCGCGAGACAGAAGTGATCCGCGTCCTCCAAACAGACGGGTCCTTGACGGAGGAGAGCTGCCGCCCCTCGAAATCTGAGAGGGGGCTCCCTTGCCAACTGCAGGAGATCCGCGAACCAAGGGCGCCGCGGCCACTCGGGTGCCACTATGATCACCTCCGCTGGATGCATCTCTATTCGGCGAAGGACCTTGCCTATCAGTGGCCAAGGAGGGAACACATACAGCAGCACGTCTGTGGGCCAGGGGAGTACCAGAGCATCTACCCCCTCGGCCCCTCGTTCTCTCCTTCGGCTGAAGAATCTTGGGGCCCTGGCGTTCTGAGCGGTGGCCATCAGGTCCATGTGTGGCGTTCCCCACCTTTTGCAGATCAGATGGTAAGCTACCTGCGGCAGCTCCCATTCCCCCGGGTCCAATCGATGTCGACTGAGGAAATCCGCTTGGACATTGTCCACTCCGGCGATATGGGACGCTGCGATGTTGCTTAGATTTCTTTCCGCCCAGAGCATCAGCAGCTGCGTCTGCTCCGCGACAGCCCGGCTCCTCGTTCCTCCTTGGTGATTGATGTACACCACTGTGGTCGCATTGTCCGACAACACTCTGACCGCTTTCCCTCGAATCAATGGGAGAAATGACTGCAGTGCCATCAAGACTGCTCTGGTCTCCAAGCAATTGATGGACCACTGTGACTGAGCTTTGGACCACTGTCCTTGCACCGAGCGGCCCATGCACACCGCCCCCCAGCCGGATAAGCTGGCATCCGTAGTGACTACCGTCCAGGTGGGCATGAGCAGGGACACTCTGCGTGTCAGATTGTCGGAGCTGAGCCACCACTGTAGACTGGACCTCGCCTGATCCGTGAGTGGGAGCGGAAGGTGAAATTCCTCCGACACCGGACGCCACCGGGAGAGCAATGCGGATTGCAATGGCCGTAGATGAGCAAAAGCCCAGGGAACCAACGCGAGCGTCGACGCCATCGACCCCAACACCATCAGATAATCGCAAACCTGCGGGCACTGTAGGGACAATAAACGGCGCACTTGACCCTAAAGCTTGCACACCGGTTCCTGGGACAGAGACACTCTGCCTCGCTTCGTGTTGAACAGCGCTCCCAAGTAATGCAGGGTCTGGGTTGGAACCAGCCGACTTTTGGAGAAATTGACCACCCATCCGAGTGAGTGCAAGAGCTGCAGGACCCTGTCGACGGCCTGTTGGCATTGGCCTTCTGACTTGGCCCGGATGAGCCAATCGTCCAAGTAGGGATGTACCAGGAATCCCTCCTTCCGAAGCTCGGCTGCCACCACCACCATTACTTTTGTAAACGTCCGCGGAGCAGTGGCGAGGCCGAAGGGGAGAGCCTTGAACTGATAATGTCTGCTCAGGATACAGAAGCGCAGAAATCGCTGATGACTCGGCTGAATGCCGATGTGAAGGTAAGCCTCCATGAGGTCCAAGGACGCCAGGAATTCGCCCGGTCGCACTGATGCTATCACCGACCGAATCGTCTCCATTTTGAAGCGTGGAACGCGAAGACATCTGTTGATCCCTTTCAGGTCTAGGATGGGTCTGAAGGTACCCTCCTTCTTTGGCACGATGAAGTAAATGGAGTACTGTCCTCGACGGTGTTGCCCCGGTGGCATGGGTACTATCGCGCCCAGGTCTTCTAGCCGACGCAGCGTATCCCGGACTGCCGCTCGTTTGCTGTGACCCTTGCAAGGAGAGATCAAAAATTTGTCCGCCGGAATTCGTGCAAAATCTAAAGTATAACCTTGTCTTATCACGCTGAGGACCCACTGATCCGATGTTATTCTGGTCCATTCCCCGAAAAAACGCTCCAATCTGGCTCCTACATTTGGCATGGCCGGTGTAGCCGGCTGAGGGGAATGGACCGTCCGTATTTCATTGCGAGGCTTTTGGACCCGACCCCCGACAAGGGACTGTCTCGCCTCCCAAACTTTCTCCCACGAAAGGACTGAGACCACGACAGTGACCTCGAGGAGCCAGCCCGGTAGGAGGGCCCCGACGATCTCTGAGGTCGCGACTTTCTGGGTCCTCGAAAACGGGCCCTATTGGAGAAAGATGTCCTATTTCTGTGTCTATCCTCAGGCAGCTTGAAAGCCCTGTTCTCTCCGAGCGACTGCATCAAGTCGTCCAGCTCCTTACCGAACAGCAACTTCCCTTTAAACGGAAGCGAGCCAAGATGAGCCTTTGAAGACCCATCCGCTGCCCAATTTCTGAGCCATAGTAGCCGGCGTGCTGAAATAGCCGAGACCATGGCCCTGGCCGACGTCCGCAGGAGGTCATGCATGGCATCCGCCCTATATGCGATCACCGCCTCCAGGTGGTCCGCCTGCGCCGACTGTTCTCCCGAGAGACCTGCATTGGCCTGAAGCACCTGAGCCCAGCGCAAACCTGCCCGCAACGCAAAGTTATTGCATATAGCCGCACGGACCCCCAGGGCCGAAGCCTCGAACACCTTCTTAAGCTGTACCTCCAGCTTCCGATCCTGGATATCCTTAAGAGCCGTGGCCCCTGTGACCGGAATCGTGGACCGTTTCATAACTGCCGACACCGCCGCATCCACCTTGGGAAACCGCAGAATCTCCAGCGCGTCATCCGGCAATGGATACAGCTTGTCCATAGCTTTACTCACCTTCAGGCCCAAATCCGGAGTATCCCATTCCCGGAACAGAATATCGGTCGCCGAGAAGTGGAACGGGAAGGCCACCGCCGGCCCTGTAAGGCCCAGCAGCACCGGATCCATCTTGGCATCTGTTCGAGACCCCACTGGGGGGGCATCCACTTCTACTTCCTGAAGGATGGCCGGGATCAGCGGCGCCAGCTCCTCCTTTCGAAACAAGCGCACGACTTTGGGGTCATCACCTTCCACCGCTGGCGCTCCTTTGGCGTTCCCAGGATGCACCGCCTCTTCCTCGGTGGGAGCTCCAGAGCCCCCCGGGGCCCCTACCTCCGAATCTTCCTCCGCAGACGAGGGCGAGTCGGATTCTGTATCCTGGGGAACTCCCCGTAAAGGCCGGTGTTCCTTGGGCGGTTCCGCGGGTCTCCTAGGACCTTCCCCCGCCCTCTTCTTCCGGGGTTCCGATCGCTTGTCCGAACCCCCTCTAGCTGACTGTCTTCTCTTCCTCTTAGACCTTTTGTATTTTAAAAGTTTGTGCAGCAAACCTGCAAAATCTGAGGAAAAGGAGGCCTCTGAATCCGAGGAGGCCTCCTCCAGACTCCGACTCGCTGGCGAATCAGGCTCCCCCGGGGGATCGCTGCTGTGGGGAAAGCACGGGAGGCAAAATGGCATCCCCCGCGGCCTTCCTCGTGGCTTCCCTCACCGATGCCAAAATGGCCACCGTTCCCGCGCTCAGCGGGAATGGGTCAGCACTGCCACCTTCATCCGGCCGATCGCGCCGGCCGGGGTCGGACCCCCCGACCAACCTCGGACGGCCCCTCGCCGCCCGAAACACAATTTGAACACACCCCCTCTCTCGAGACCCGCGAGCGCGCAGAGCCGCATGCGCCACTCTGCTTCGGCCTGCGGCCTGGGAGGAAAACCAAGAATAAAATTAAATTAAATTAATTACTACCGCCGCACTGACCGGCAGAAAAAAAACCCCGGTGGCCCCCCCCCCCCTCGTGACGAAAACGGAGCGAGAGGACGAGCCGGAACAAAAACAGACACTTTTTTTTTTTCTTTGTACTTGCCGCTGGCCCTGGTCCTGATTCTTCTTCTCCTGCGGGGGTGAGTGAACCGGGCTCCCCGGTGTCACCCCCGAAGCTGCTGCCAGAACAGGCCGGGTCCTCAACCCCAGCAGCGGGGGATGGTCCCCTCAGAACCTTACAACCCCCCTGGGAGGCTTACAGGACTCGGGCTTCTGAATTGCTGATTTTTTTTTTTTTAAACAGATTCCCCTGACTAGCTAACCCACTAACCAGGATCAACAGAGACTGTGGGTGGACCTGCCCCATCTGCTGGAGACAGAGAAAGACTGAGGGGCTGTGGGTGGCGCCTTACTATATGTGGGGGTGCCCGACGAGTTTTGCTCTGTCTCCATCTGCTGGTGCGGAGTCACAACCCAGGTGTCTGGACTGATCCTGGTACGTACAGGGAATACAAAATAGCTATAAATGTCTACATTTAAAAAAAATGTATCCACTATACAATATCACCAATAAAAAAAATGTAAAAACATACATTACATATCACTCACACCCATATATACAGGACATATAAAAAGTCACAAAGGACTACCACAACCTTTCCTTCTATAGAGACTGAATCTGCCTGTACATTTTTCAGGGTGGTAGTTTTGTATGTGTGGGTGTGAGTGATATGGGATGTATGATTTTTAATTTTTTTTATTGGTGATATTGTATAGTGGATATATTTTTTTAATGTAGATATTTATAGTTATTTTGTATTTTTTGATGAATAAAAAGATTATATATTTATATATGATTGTTTGCTATATCATTTTATGGTTTGCTGTTAAGAATAAATAAAACTTAAAGTACACTGAAATGGTCTGAAGGTGACAAACCACATCAAAGGAGAATGCAAGGCTTATAAATATGCTTTTGCAAGAATTTACAGAAGCTGCTGCTCTTCTACAGGAAGATGCCTTGTGGTTTTGCTAGCATTAATTTAGATGTAACGATTAAAATAAGGTCAGAAGTTACTTTCACTGAACTTTAATATAATGTGGGTTTGACTGAATGTCATAGAAACAAGGGAACTCTAGTCAAAGAGCTAAAAAAGATTATTCCTCCTATCTAGTAAGCAAAAGGGTATTTTTAAATATAGAAGATAGCCAAGATCAAAGGGCTAGACATTCAAAGAAATATGTACGTCTAGGAGGCAAGGACCTCTGTGACCCTTGCTCTTTCGTGTCACAGATGGGCTTACAGAGTTCTGTGGTTAAATGAAACATACCCACTGTCCAGTTTGTGGTATTTACTATTTACACCTGGGAAGTCCATGATTGTCAATGCTTTGCCATAAACCGTAATGAATTGTAAAAGCATATAAAAAAGCTGTGAAATTCTGGCATCAAGCCCAATGACATTAGGTCTTCTTCCTGCACATGCTTGTATTCAGGCCAAATAAATATAAGAAATGTTACCATATTACTGAGTAATTACTTTATTGTTAAGGGAGATACTGCCCAGGCCTTAATAATTTATTCTACAAATGGTGCATTGGCTGGACTGAGAAGTGGGGATTTGGCCTCTGTAGGCGAGTGTATCTGTATTTTTTTTCCTGAGCATTTCCCCCTCTCTGACCAGAAAAACAGTTCTTCCTACAGTAAATCTACTCTTATATTGTCCCTTCCTTAATTTTTTGTTTTAAAATGCTGGTTACAAAAATTAAGGCAGGAATGGGGGGGGGGGGGGGGAAATGGAATGAATAGACTGACAGGCCTACTAGGATATTTGCAGTTGTCAATTTTTGTTCAGAAGTTAGAACTCCGGGGAGTAATTGCTGCTAATTTATTGCTTTTGTTGTGGCTTTTATTCACTAACAGAACTCTCTCTAATTTTCTGTTCCTATAACTGGAGCCTCTTTTTAATTAAAATTCTGTCACTTTGAAATTTCTTATTATGCAAGACTAGGAGTTTCACAAGAAGCATTGAAAGTGACATTTATGTGTTTTTTTTTAATACTATTTTCTTCATTTCTGGTATTAATTCTTCTTATCCTGCATTTCATTTCAAAAAAGCAAACAGAATGTTAGGAATTATTAGGAAGGGAATGGTTAATAAAATGGAAAATGACATAATGCCTCTGTATCGCTCCATGGTGAGACCACCCCTGGAATACTGTGTACAATGCTGGTCACTGCATCTAAAAAATATATATAATTGCGATGGAGAAGGTAAAGAGAAGGAAACAACAAAGAAATAGATGCCCAAGGAAATTGGGTGGAGACATGCTCATTAAAAATGCCCAAATGCCCCTATTTGGGCATTTTTAATGAGCATGTCTCCACCCAATAAAGATTTGGCAAAGATTTCCTTGGGCATCTATTTCTTTGTTGTTTCCTCACGGCTTTGTTAGATCGCCTGCCTTGCTGTTTTTTGGGAAGGTAAAGAGAAGGGCAACCAAAATGTTAAAGGGGATGGAACAGCTCTCCTATGAGGAAAGGCTAAAGAGGTTAGGGCTGTTCAGCTTGGAGAAGAGACGGCTGAGGGGGGATATGATAGAGGTCTTTTAAAATCATGAGAGGTCTAGAATGGGTAGATGTGAATCGGTTATTTACACTTTCAGATAATAAAAGGATTAGGGGGCACTCCATGAAGTTAGCAAGAAGCACATTTAAGACTAATCAGAGAAAAGTTTTTTCCACTCAACACACAATTAAGCTCTGGAATTTGTTGCCAGAGGATGTGGTTAGTGCATTTAGGGTAGCTGGGTTTAAAAAAGGTTTGGATAAGTTCTTGGAGGAAAAGTCCATTAACTGCTATTAATCAAGTTGACTTAATTTTTATTTATTTATTTATTTAACAACTTTTCTATACCGACATTAAAATACACATCATATCGGTTTACATTGTAACAAAAGGTAGAAAATACAAATAACAGGGGGTGGGGTGGGGGGAAAACTAAGAACGTGGGGTCAGAGGGGAGACCCCAAACTAAGATAGGGAAGGGGAGAAGGCGATAGGAACAGTAACATGTTAATTAAATGCAAAGGAGCACAAGATATACTATAAATAATATACATAATATACAAATGGAGCCAGGAATCGAAAGGGTGGAGGCAGTTATACGATTAAATGAGAATACACATATGCAATTATACAAGGGGGGTGGGGAGGGGGTTACCGGGGGTCTGTGGGGGTGAGAATGTTAATCTGGGAAGGCTTGATGAAAGAGCCATGTTTTTAACTGTTTTCTAAATTTGAAGGGGCAGGATTCCATACGGAGGTTGGGCGGTAGGTCATTCCAGAGCTTAGGGCCGGCAATGGAGAAGGCGCGATTCCTGGTGGTCGAGAGGCGGGCTTTCTTGAGAGAGGGAACTAGGAGAGTACATTTATGAATTGTTCTGGTCGGGCGTGAGGGTTGTGTGGGTTGGAGGGGTTCATTAAGCCAGGAGGAGTTGTGGTTGTAAATGGCTTTGTGTGTAATGGTGATGGCTTTGAACAAGATGTGGTAGGGGATAGGGAGCCAGTGAAGGTTTTTGAGGATAGGGGTAATATGATCTGATTTGCGTGAATTGCTGATGATCCTTGCAGTGGCATTTTGCAGTACCTGGAGGGGTCTGATAGAGGAGGAGGGAAGGCCCAGATACAGGGAGTTGCAGTAGTCTAACTTAGCTGTTAAGGTGGCTTGTATGACAGTTTTGAGGTCATGGGTGTGGAGAAGGGGCTTGAGTTTTTTTTAGGATCATGAGTTTGTAGAAACCTCCCTTGATAACCGATGTGATGTGGTTTTTGAGGTTCAGATAGGGGTCGAGTAGGACACCTAAATTCCTTACGGGGGGTTGTGAGAGGAGAGAAGTAGTCAGGGGGTCAGTGGGGGTGTTAAGCATAAAGGTTTGATGGTTATGTATGAGGAGTAGCTCGGTTTTGGCAGAGTTAAGGGCGAGTTGCATGGATGTGAGAAGGTTGTTGATGGAGGAGAGGCATTTCTCCCAGAAGCTTAGTGTGGTAGCTATTGTGTTGTGGATGGGGATGATGATTTGGACGTCATCGGCGTATATGTAGAATTTGAGTCCTAGGTCAGTAAGGTGATGACAGAGTGGGAGGAGGTATATGTTAAATAGCGTGGAGGAGAGGGAGGAGCCTTGTGGTACACCTTGGGAGAGGGGGAGGAAGGGAACGGGAGGATTCTGATTGGCCAAATTTGACAGAGAAACATCTGTTATTGAGATAGGATTTGAACCATAGGAGTGCAGTGCCAGAGATACCGATGTCGGTAAGGTGGGCAATGAGGAGGTCGTGGCTTATCGTGTCGAAGGCAGCGGATATGTCGAGGAAGGCGATGAGGAAGTTTTGGCCTTGGTCAAGGCCAATGAGGAGAGAGTCTGTAAGGGATATGAGTAGGGTTTCAGTGCTTAAGTTTTTACGAAAGCCAAACTGTGCTGTGTGGAGTATGTTGAAGTCCTCAAGGTATGCCATGAGCTGTGTATTAACTACCTTCTCCATGATCTTAGAGATGAAAGGGAGATTGGAGATGGGGGCGGTAGTTAGTTGGGTCTTTGGGGTCCAAAGAGGGCTTCTTGAGGAGGGGTTTGACTATGGCATGCTTAAGGGGGTCAGGGATGGAGCCTGAGGAGAGGGAGCAGTTGATTAGGTCGGCTAAGGGTGCAGCAATGGTATTGGGGATGGAGATGAGGTTTTTGGTGGGTATAGTATCGGAAGGATGGGATGCGGGTTTAGATTTTTTAAGGATAGTCTCAATTTCCTTGGGAGTGGTGAGTTCTATGGTGTCAAGAGAGGCGGAGTTATGGTGGGTGATGGGAGGGTGGGGAATTTGGGAGGCTGTTGGGGGGAAACGGAGGAGTATGTTGGATATTTTGTTGTGAAAGAAGTGGGCAAGATCTTCGCATTTTGTGTTTGCTTCTTCTTCAGCTGTGTTGGGGGGGAGGGGGTTGGTGAGTGCTGCAACATAAGAGAAGAGGGCTTTAGGGTTGAAAGTGTATTGGTGGATTTTGGCAGAGTAGTAGTCGCGTTTGGTATTTTGTATGGCTAGGCGGTATGCGTGTAATTGGGTTTTGTAGGAGGTGGAGCGCTGAGGGGTGGGGTCTTTACGCCATGCTCTTTCTTTGAGTCTAAGGTCGTGTTTCAAGTTGTGTAGTTTGGAGGTGTACCAAGGTTTGTTGTTAGTTGGAGAGGCGCGTTGTTGGCGGGTGATGAGGGGGCAGAGTTTGTTGGCTATGTCTTGGGTGGTGCTGACCCAGGAGGTGAGAGCAGTGTCAGGAGAGGAAAGGTCAAGGTTGATCAGGGATTCGGAGAGGGCTGTGGAAAGCTCCTCGGTGGTACATGTTTTGCGGTAAGAGAAGGAGGTGTTGTTATGTTGGTAGCTACAGGGATTAGATGTGCCTATGGTGAGGTGGGGTCTCGATGAGGGTGTGGTCAGACCATGGAACCGGGGTGCAGGATGGTGGAGAGGGGGACTGGATGCATGAGTTGGTGAAGATGAGGTCTAAAGTGTGTCCCATTTTGTGTGTGGGGGTGGAGATAGTTTGGGTGAAACCTAGTGCTTGGAGGGCAGTGAGGATGGTTTTGCAGGAAGGTGAAAGAGGGTTAGCGTCTACGTGGAGATTAAAGTCTCCTAGTAGAATGGCAGGCTTGTCACAGTTTATGTTACTGGAGATAAGTTCAATGAGAGGGGAGGGGTTTTGTTCAAGGAGGCCAGGGGGGGCGTAGATGAGGCAGATTTGGAGATCCGAGGATTTGAAAATCCCAGCTTCCAATTTGGAGGGAGGGTTGATACTCAGGGGCTTAAGTTTGAGGGTTTTTTTGGAGATGAGGAGGATACCTCCCCCTTTCTTTTTGGGTCTGGGGATGGAGAAAATATCATGGGAGGAGGTAGGGAGTTGGTTAAGGATGACAGTGTCTGTGCACTTAAGCCAGGTCTCAGTGACTGCACAGATATCTGGTTTGTGGTCATGAATGAGGTCCTCAAGGATATGAGTTTTTTTGATGAGGGAGTGGGCATTGAATAACATGAGGGATAGAGTAGCGAGGCCGAGTAGTTGAGTTAGGGGGGAGGCTAATATGGGGATGAGGGATTTGTGCTGGGTTGGGGGGTTGTACGGAAAGGAGGGTGGTTGTCTGCGTGAGAGATGGTGAATACAGGGGATGGCAAATGTGGTAGGAGCGGGCTGAGCGTGGGGGGGCATGGTGGGGGGGTGTTGACTGGAAGAAGGCCTGAGGGGGTCGAAATAAAATGTGGGCAGAGTTGTAGTGGACTTGGAGTGGGAGGTATGTGGAGGAAGGTAGGTGAGAGGTCGGAGGCTGGGTACACAGGTAGAAAAAAAAAAAAAAAAAAAAAAAAGAAAAGACTTAAGAAATGGCCTCTGCTTTTACTGGCATCAGTAGCATGGGATCTTCTTGGCGTTTGAGTACTTGCCAGGTTCTTGTGGCCTGGTTTAGCCTCTGTTGGAAACAGGATGCTGGGCTTGATGGACTGTTGGTCTGACCCAGCATGGAAATGTATGTCCTTGCTTGATGAATCATTTTTAACATGCTTTTGCTCCAAGTTACTTGGTTATGTCTATTTTTCACTATGAATACTTGTTGGTCATGAGGATTTGCCCTGTGATTGACCTTACAAATTGATAGTGGCCTACATCCTGGTTTTTGCTGGCTAAATCCTGAAAAATCTTTGTTTCAAGTCCCATGGAAGCATGCAAGTTCTGCTAGTTTTGATTATATTTCTGATGGGTCTGTATACATGGCGTAGGCTATAGCAAAAGGTAAATATATTCCTGGTAAGAATAAACTTGCCCCATGTTCTTGGAAGTTAACTATTGCTGTGCATTGTATCGTTCTTTCTTTCAAGAAGTGCCTGCATTTAACTGTAGTCCTCTCATTCACCCTGCAGAGTTTAAGTTTGTAAGGTCACTTCCTGGATTTTCTCCCTCTGACTTTTCATTTCCTCACAATCATAACTGTCTTTTCTTCCTCAACTTCTGGATTTGAGCCCTGCCTCCTGCCCTCTTATTTTAAGTTTAGGACATAGGACTGTGTCTCCCCCTGAACTTCCTTTCTTAGAATCCTATTCATTTGAGACTGAATTTGTCTATACAGTTTTTTTTCAATTCCTAATACCCTGCCCGCTAGATCTCTATCCTCTGGATTGTCTTACGGTTGTGAATCTTGGTGTTGCATTGTTCACTTGCCATTTGCATTTATATAGGGCATCCATTTCTCATCTTTCTTAGAATTTTTATTTTTTTTTCTGTACTCATTTTTCTGCCTCTGAAGTGGGTAATTTGTTACCTGACTAGGTGGTTAGCTTGGTCTGTAAGTTTGACGTCACTTGTAATTATGTTTGGCATGCATGACTCTAGCTCACTCACTCCCTTGCCTGGCTTCTGGTTAGGGAAGTGTGTTTTCCTGAGTCATTCTGGTTATGCCCTTTTCTTTCCCTTGAGCTTGGTTATGTTGTATGCTTGATATCGTTCACTGTGAAATGATTCAGGAGTGATTAATGATCATTCTTTTTATTTGGGTCAGTCACTTTCCTACTATCCTTCGAGACACCTCTGTTTGGTACTTTTTGTCAGACTGCTGCAGCCCTGAGTAACTTCAAATTTGACTTTTATCCCTTTCTTTATTATGCATTTTATTTTTAGTATGGATATTTTTTTGTCTTGATGTTTACCTTATGATTTGATCATAATATTCTCTGATTAACATTTTGCTGGAACTGGCCCTTTCAGCTGAATTTCTCTTTCCTGATTGTTCTGGTCCTACTCATTTTAATTTAGTGTGTATTTGCTCTGGATGATTAGATCCATTACAGTTTCTGTGGTCCCCATGTGAACTGCTCTAAACCTTGACTTCAGACTCCCTTTATCATCTTACAGGGTATAGTAATTCAAGAAAGGGAGATGCCTCCTGTTAGTGGGGACAAGAACATACCTCCACTGAGACTCTCACTGTCCCCCCCCCCCCCCCCCATGGTTAAAGGAGGGTTCCCCTTAGGAGGTCCTTGTCCTTTCTCTGTTCCTTGGCTTGGTATCAGACCAATGGTCTCAGGAAAATAGCATCCTTTCAAATGTCAAAGATGATATAATATGTCCCCTTGGCTTGGGATCAGTCCCCTTGCCCGGATGGCAATTAGAAAGCGAGTCACATCTATTAGGAAATTCATGCTTTTCCTATGGGGGTGGGTAGGTGGGGGTGTGTGTAAAAGAGAGATGCATCTTCGATATTTCTGGCTTGCAGATAAGTACTTTTCTAATTTATCTTGTGATGCATTAGTAACTCTATATATATGGTTATGGTATAGACAACTGTTACGCTTGGGCTCCGGTCAGGAGTCGTGAACACCACCCAGCAGGGTGGCTCC
Source organism: Rhinatrema bivittatum (assembly GCF_901001135.1). Taxonomy (NCBI): domain Eukaryota; kingdom Metazoa; phylum Chordata; class Amphibia; order Gymnophiona; family Rhinatrematidae; genus Rhinatrema; species Rhinatrema bivittatum. The sequence goes on from NC_042619.1 coordinate 96,486,175, forward strand.
AGGTGGAGAGAGACAGGAAAGGCTATAAACAGTGTCTGGGTCCAGGCTGGGTCAGGGCAGGCGGCAAGTAGCAGTGTCTGGGTCCAGGCTGGGTCAGGGCAGGCGGCAAGTAGCAGTGTCTGGGTCCAGGCTGGGTCAGGCAGGCGGCAAGTAGCAGTGTCTGGGTCCAGGCTGGGTCAGGGCAAGGCAGGTCAGAAGGCCCGTAGGCCACACACACACACAGAAGGCCTGTAGGCCACACACCGTAAGCAGGGCAAGGCAGGTCAGAAGGCCCGTAGGCCACACACACACAGAAGGCCCGTAGGCCACACTCAGTAAGCAGGGCAAGGCAGGTCAGAAGGCCTGTAGGCCACACACAGTAAGCAGGGCAAGGCAGGTCAGAAGGCCCGTAGGCCACACCCACACAGAAGGCCCGTAGGCCACACACAGTAAGCAGGGCAAGGCAGGTCAGAAGGCCCGTAGGCCACACACACACAGAAGGCCCGTAGGCCACACACAGTAAGCAGGGCAAGGCAGATCAGAAGGCCCGTAGGCCACACACACACAGAAGGCCTGTAGGCCACGCAAGGCAAGGCAAGGCAAGGAATAAGGCCCGAAGGCCACGCAAGGCAAGGCAAGGAATAAGGCCCGAAGGCCACGCAAGGCAAGGCAAGGCAAGGAATAAGGCCCGAAGGCCGCGCAAGGCAAGGCAAGGAATAAGGCCCGAAGGCCGCGCAAGGCAAGGCAAGGCAAGGAATAAGGCCCGAAGGCCACGCAAGGCAAGGCAAGGCAAGGAATAAGGCCACGCAAGGGAAGGTCCAGGGACCAAATGCACAGCAAGCAAGGAAGGCTAGAGCAGGGAGCCCAGGCGAGCTCGATGCCGAAGCACTGAGGGAACTGTCAGGCAGGGTTATAAGGGACAGCCCAGAACATAGAGAGGAGAAGGGAGATGGACTGGGCCTGTCAGGAGAGCCAGCACTAGAGGGACCCCTGGTGGTGAGGCGGTTGCACAGCAGCCATAGCCGTAACAACAACAGTTTTAAAAATTATAAAATGCACCCTTGAAGAAGCTGGCTACAGTGAAACGCTGGCCGTATTGGGCTCAGTGATTAGTAATTCAGACTGTTGGGATTTTATCTGCTAAAAAATTGTTGAACAAAAATAATTGGACATTAGACCAAGGTGGATGATTGAACTGTCTGGATGGTCCTTGCCTGAGTTGGCTGGACACATCGTCAGGCTTCCTGACATGTTTCTTTTTAATTTGAAAATCTATTTTCTACTGACCGTATAAGAATTTTTCCTCTTTTGGGTTCCCCTTTTTTTGTCCGTATATATCTTATCTTCACAGATTGGTCCTTACCTTCTGGCCTGTTCTTCTGGACACTGCCTGCCTTTGTGGACTGTCCTTTGGTTTTGTTTCTTATATTATTAACTATTTTCTCTCCCCCTTCAGGATTTTCTTATTTTTCAGTGCTTGTGCTCTCCGCTGGCCACCTCATCTTGCCAGGCTTCCTTTTGGGACTAGTCCAGGAAGTCTTCGTACATGGCTTTTGTTGACTGTCAGCATCTGCACTCTCTCCGTCTTCACTGTGGTACCGAATGCAGCTACTTCTGTCTCCTTGTTTTCCTCCCTTTCATTTCTCGCTTGTCTTTGTTTTGCGAATGTTTGAAGGTAGGAAACAGGGGTGGGGGAGTTATGAATAAACTGTGCTGCCTATTTAATGTGAATGAAAATATGAAACTTTTGGTTAATTAGTAAGACCCTGAACCAATTGCCTATAGGGTCATGCCCATGCAGTATACAAGGCTTTATGATTTTATATGGTCAAAATGTATATTGGGTTTATATATATGTGTGTGTTTATAGAATAATTAAGTATTGATATATTTTTGATATGGTCAGTTAGAAACTAAAAGTACATTTTAGTACCCCAATATACCATAATTTTTTTAAATTATTTATTCCTTTTACAACAATCATAGAAGGCATCCACTTTGTGAAGAAAAATAGTATTGAACAAAAAACAATAAAATACAAGGAAAATAATCACTTATGGTAACAAAACAATACCCATTAGATCACATAACGTGGGGGGAGGATATCAGCAAAATAGGAGATACAAGGAAACTAAAAGTAGAAATAACATAGCTTACAAGCACTACTGTTCCATTATAGGATGATATGCAAGCAATTAGGTGTTACCAACTTGAAACATAGCTTTCTTAGAATCTATGAAGCTTTTAAGCTGTTCTGGTACAAAAAATATGTAACTATATTATACTTTACAGTACACAGAAATCTTAGAAAGAAGGTTGCTCCAATGGCTAGGGTATCCTGTCATAAGGCAAGGAAACCCTTCCTTCTCTCTTGGGTAGTTTTTGTTAAATCAGGAAATATCCTGATTTTTTGCCCCATAAATAATACGTTAGAATTCCTGAAATAGCTTTTCATCACAGTACTAAGTCTTTCTCAGTATACAGAGAGATCAACAGTGTGGCTCTCTCAGATATTTCAAAGATGGATGACTCTAGATATTCTGACAAATTATTTAAGTCCACAAGAGGATTCTGAACTTGAACACCAGCACAAGAAGGCAGAAAATATACTTTATCCAGAGGAGGGGAGATTCATTTGTAACACCCAAAATTTCCAGGAAATATTTTCTAATGGTAACTCTAGGAATCTCTCCTACCACCCTCGGTAAATTCAAAAGTCTCAAGTGGAGATGTCTTAAAGTATTTCCTATAAATTCCACTTTCCTACTCAAAGCAGAACAGTCCTGCATGATTGTAGATTGAACATTTTTCACATGCTCTATTCCTTCTTCAACATTCTTAATCTTGTATGAAATTTCCTTTTTCTGGATTTCATTAAATTTAACCAGAGTATCCACTTGTTGCGACAATGAGCTTATCTTCAACAAGCATTCTGAAAAGTTTTTCCCCATAGACGAAATCAGTTCCCATAATGAATCTAGGGTAACTGTAGTAGGCTTTTCCAAATAAACTGATGTTACGTTATTTGGAGAAATCAATGCAGATATATTCTCACCTCCATTCACAGCTTGGGTAAGTGTAGCCACCGGTACAGATACAATAGTATTCTCACTCTCAATCAAGGAGGAAGAAAGCACAGGTGCAGCCGAAAACGCTGTTCCCTCAATCTCCAACGGCTGGATTTCCTCTTCGGGACTCCCCGTGGGGTTCAGCGTTAAGGCCACCTGTACAGCTGGTGGTTTATAATCATCCTGGGGGCTTAGCGACACCTCTTCCAAAGTCATGGCAGGTTCTCCCCCACATGCCATGGCAGCCAGAACTCTAGCCCCTGTAAGAAGTGCTGCCCCTGAGCACTGCTGGGTAATTAACTACCCGGGTAAGGCTGGGGGAACCGAGGGATACAACCTTTTCTTCCCCTTCCTCTTCGCAGGCATTTTTTTTTTTTTGCAAAATAGAGGAAATATTTTTAGAAGAAATCTGTGAGCGAGCAGAGCTGAGCCTGGATTAAGCCGCCATCTTGGCTCCTCCCCATACCATAAATTTTTAAACATGGTTTTGATTTTTTATACATTTTTATTTTTGGTTTTATATATTTGATTTTTGAACTATAGATGGCTAAATGTCCATTGTCAGCTCCTATATTGTCTGCTGAAAAGATTGACTTTACCTAGGATGAACTACTTTCACTCTTTGTCCTTCAGCTACCATTGCCAAAAGACTGTTAGTATAACACTATCAATACATTCTGCTGCAGTTTTGCATTCAGTATGCCCCTTTGAATTTTATATTGAAAATCTGTGAAGAACAACTTCATCATAATTGACTCTGGTAAGCTACTTTGCTTAAAAAAAAACAACAAAACTTCTAGGGTGCTCCATTGGGGTTATGCTCGCCATTTCATAAAGCCTTCAGCTCTATCAGAGACTCACCAGCCTAGCAAGCTTTCCTGAGGCCTACCTGAACTTCACTGGAATGGATGTCTACAATCCTGGTGGGAGACAGAAGATGAATATATTCTCTGTGAAGTGCTTCTAATCAACAGTCTCTGAAATGTGCTTCTGAATTCTGGTTCTGGCTGTTGCTATCACAGCAGCCTCGAGAGGAAGCAGCAGACTTAAAATAAACACTTACCATAATCTTACAGCAGGTAGCGGAACACCGGGGCCTTCATCTTTGACATTTTCTGTGCAGAATTTGGCAATTCTTTGTGTGTGTGTGTGTGTGTGTGTGGGGGGGTGGGGGGGGTGTCAAAGCTACTTGACCTTACAAAACTCTTTTCCATCTGGTGGACACTGCACTGCCAACTTTTTCAATATTCCTGTGAATCTCACCAGTAAAGTGCTTAGTGCACTGGTGGCAACCTACAATTATTTCCATTCAATGTTTTTCAGCCTTCCTCGTCCTTGGAGGCCAACACACCTTCATGTGAGTAACCATGGACTTTATTTTCTTGGATAAAAGTGGGCAGCAAAGACATTGAATCCTGAAGTTTCTGAGCTGGTCATCTTGCGGTACATCCTCCCCTAGGTCACTATCCATAAGAACTTAAATTTTACTTCTCCTGCTACCTTTCATATGGACATCCATCCTCACAGAACAAAGAAACAGCAATGTGACCCTACTTCTGAGAGGTCTCCTGATTTCTATGCTCATATGAGAGCCATCTTACTACTCAGGATGGGAAGACAAGAATTGGATCTGTCTCAGCCATGACTGAAACCCTTACTAACCATCCTGCCAAGAGTTCAAAAAGAACTGACAGTCGCTGGCTTCTCGACCTTCTTCAGGCAAACAAAGAAGGCATGTGTACTTTCTTCCACAAATTCTGCTGTATTTTTGTAGATGACTCTGGTAAAATTCAGGACCTGACCAGTTACATTAAAGACTGGAATAAACAGACTCTTATATCTGTTACCATAGGAAAAGGGGATTTTATTGATACACATTTTTGGCATGGGGTATTTAGCAATACTGAAAGAAAATATGTTATTATGATTGCTATTATAATTGGTTTTCTATTTCTTTTGTGTCTGGGTATCAGATAGATATACTTCCAATGTCAGACTCCTATGGCTCAGGCTCCTTTGATTGTGATGGGATACCCTCCTATTGATCAGAGCTTATATAGTGTTCTAATTGGTAATAGAGATACCGACCAAGTAATGAACAGGCTAATTGTGACAAATGGTCAACTAATTAAGAGTCCATTTATGAGGATTCTATTGAGATCCTATTCCACAACAACTATCTGCACCTCCTCAGAGGGGCAGCAATGAGCCACATGACTCTGGAATCTCAATAATACTTCATTCTTGTCCTTTTCCTGCTTCCTCCACCAGTACAGAGCTTAGTATTGCACCTTTTGTAATAAGACAGGGGAATTTTATCCTGAGTCACTCTGAACAATTGAAGAATTGCATAGGCATCCCAGTGTCTCATATGGCACTTGGGTCTGGGAATCACAGCATCCAAAGCACAAAAGGAGGGTCATGTGGAATTTTCTTAGGTCAAATCTCCATTTGATCCGTTCTGGCCTATGTTTAGTTGTGCTTTATATGCTGAAATATTGGCCAAGCTTGAAATTAGTAATTAAGAAGTTAACTTTAAGAGATTGCTTTGAAAATAAATAAAGCTTAAAGTACTACAGTAAGCTGAAATGCTCTGAAAAAGACAATAAAACACATCAAAAGAGAATGCTGGGGTTTATAAAGATGCTTTTGCAAGGGTTTACAGAAGAAGCTGCTCTTCTTTTACAGGAAGATGCCTTGGTTTTGCTAACATAATTTAGATGTAACGATTAAAATAAGTCAGAAGTTACTTTCATTGAAATTTAATATAATGTGGGTTTGATTGAATATCATAGGAACAAGTGACCTCTAGTGAAAGAGCTAAAATAGATTATTGCTCCTATCTAGTAAGCATAAGGATATTTTTAAACATAGAAGAAAGCCTAGATCAAAGGGCCAGACATTCAAACAATTATGTATGTCTTTGATGGTATATGCATATTAAGAGGCAAGCACTTCTGTGACTCTTGCTCTTTAGTGTCACAGATGGGCTTATAGAGTTCTGTGGTTAAATGAAACATACCCACTGACCAGTTTGTGGTATTCACACCTGGGAAGTACATGATTGTCAATGCTTTGCCATATACCGTAATGAATTGTAAAAGCATATAAAAAAAGCTGTGAAATTCTGGAATCCCTGGCCAGCACAGATGCTGCCGACCACCATCTTGCCCTCGGACTCCCTTAGGTGTGCATGCACGGGCCAGTCTTAAGCACATCATGGCGGGAACCTCGGGGGCATCCCCTCTGGATGACATCATCCGTCCAGGACATTTAAACCGACTGGCCCCGCCTACCTATGACTTGGCAACGAGTTCCCTCATTGTTGATTCCGCCTCACTAACAGAAGGACCTTTCGTTCCAGTTCCTGCTTCCTTGGCGGGAGACGTCCTGGGTACCCGGCGCCCGCTCCTCGGAGGCCCTCTCTTAGTCCCTGCTTATCCACTCCTCAGAGGGCCTGATGCCCTGGACTTCTGCCTGCCCCAATCCCCGGGGCTTCCCTGGAACCATCGCTACTCCTGCCGTGAGTACCCCGCTCTGCAGACCATTACCATCTTTATTGAGGACCCTCTTCAGTGTACCCCGCTCTGATCATTACCATATCTACTGAGGCCATGATGTGCTTAAGACTGGCCCATGCGTGCGCGCCTAAGGGAGTCCTAGGGCAAGATGGCGGTCGGCAGCGTCTGTGCTGTCCAGGGAGGCCTGGGAGTGGTAGGCAGGTCGGCGACAGCTGGCGGAAGCTGCAAGACTTCCCAACGGGGTCAAGGTTGAGCAGAAGGAGTTGAGCAAGAGTGGTTGCAGCCGTCTGCGACCGATGGGCGTAACAGTAAAGTGGGGGGAAATAGTTCCATAGGTCTAATGCTGTGCCTCTCAAGGTTCTAGATTTAGGGGTAGATTTTAAAAGCTGCATGCACCCTTCCAGGCCTAATTTTAGAAAACTATGTGCGGCGACGAGATTGAGCCTCTCCCAGTTCCCTCCCAGACCGCTGGAGAGCATCTTCAGATCATGGCTGTACCAGCTGCCTCCAGCCCCGCCCCCTTTTCAGGCCCTGGCACTTAATCGCGTACCGGGGTTTACGTGCCTGGCTGGGCCCATTTGAAAATTCGCCTGGCCCGCATAAGGCTCGGCCACTTGCACCAGGGTTTAAAAATGTACCTGTTAGTTTTTATCAGATATAGGGTCTTCGGTGAAGAAACAACCAAATGTTGCTTTTGGATTTATTGTAAGTTTAGGGTAGGATGATACTCCTTTAATTTCTCTGTCAAGTAAACATTGCCTTGAATATGAGGAAAATAATTTTGAATTTGATATACTGCAAGATTGGGAGCTATTGCAGTGACATTAGTATGGGTGAAGTCCATTACCTTTTTCAGCAGCTGGTAATAGTATTGGTGGCGGCATTTTGGAGAGTCTATAGTTTGGAAATTGTCCTTTGCAGTAGTTCCACATAGATGGCATTACAGTAGTCTTGATGCTTGATGTGGAGTACTACTGATTGCATAACTGTTTTAAAGTCATCAGGTTACAGGTAGGGCATAATTGCCACACCATGCAAAAGTGCCAGAAGCTGAAGAAATAGCTGGAACTGGTATCATGGACACAGCTGGATGGACAGCATGCATGGACTTCATGGGTACATAGAGATGTATTGGAGCCATAGAGGCAGCTGGTTTTGATTTCACAGATGCAAGGACAGGCACTGTAGAGATAACCGACATGGATGTCACTGGAACAGTTTCAGGAACTGGAGTTGAAGAGGCAGATGACATGGATTTCATCAGTGCAAGTATAGGAACTGAAGTGGCAGCTGATGAGGACTTCATGGTACAAGAGCAGGCATTGGAGCTGTAATGAAAGCTGGTGCTGACTTCACCAGTGCAAGGATGGGAACTGGCTCTATCTGGGGACAGGTACAGGCGAGTGCCTTCTTTAGGTACAAGTTCATATAAAGGAAAGACAGAGGCTGATTCTGGAACTGGAGACACACATGGAGTCCTGCCCTCTCTGGGTGCAAATTCAAGCGAGGTAAAGTCATAAGCCGCCTACATGGACAATTTTCCCAGATCTGCCCACCCCCCAACGGCTTGAGCCAAGGCTCCCACAAATTCTGGGTGTTTTTCAAGGAGAGGGCTGTTACTCCCTAGAAGGAGCAAATCCAACTTAAAGCCTTTGATAGTAGGAGAATCAGCCACTTTAGACTCATTGCTGGGTAGTCATGAGGAAATTTCTGGAACAAGAAACAGCAATGCTTTTTGAACTTAAGGAACTTCCCTTAAGTATCATCAAAGTGTTCTGGGAATTGCCTGCAAGGGTCCTAAAGGCCTGGCATAAACATTTCTTAGAAAGCTGGAATCAAAGGAGCTGGCTCGGTTTGGAACAGAGGAATCGAAGGAGCTGGCTCAGCCTGGAAGAGAGTCAAAGGCACTCACTCGCCCTAAATTAATTAAGTCACTTATGTAGGAACTAAGGCTGATGGAACAGCTGGCATCACCACTGCACTGGATGGAGCTGCAGGGACAGCTGGAATCACTGGTGAATGGACCGAGGCTGCTGGGACTGCCTGAAATGGAGTCTTTAGAATTGCTGGCACAGTCTGAATTTGAAGGTACAGTCTGGAGTGGGCTCACTAGAGGAGCTTGCTGCTGAGGGACAAGAGCCCAGTCTGTAAAACTGATTCCAAGCAAAGATGGATTTAGTGTTTTGCCACCTCCCCCCAAAATATGGTCAGATAAATGGGAGTAGGAGATCTAAGGCACAGCTCCACAGTTTGCTGTGGCAGCTCATGCATGGATTCTGTGGCAAAAATGTGAAAATTCTGAAGCACATTGGCACACTTTTCCATCTTTTATATCTATATAAATAAAAATGTTAAATAGTTTGGACAAAATCGCTGATCTCAGAAACCACTGAACCGATTGCTTTCAAATTTGGACACAACCTTCATTTTGCATACAGGAAGGTTCTTCTGTACTTACGTTACAGATATGTCACACCTGTGACAGGTAAAATAGGTTTAAAATGTTTTTCCAGAAAACAGCGACATCTGCTGGACGTAAGCACCATCTGTTACACCTTACACTAACACATGCTACACTAATCATTTCGCCAGTCCAGGTCCATGTTTCACTTCCATTTGAACACATTCACGCACTTTTTTCGCCGGAAGATAACTATTTCCTTTACAGATAAAATACACCCTCCTCACGCCCCCCACACACATGCCAAATTGATTTACTTCCCAGGCCCTCACAACACACACAAAACCTGACAGACGCCCGGGAGGCTCCAGCTGGGGGCCAAGACCGGTCCGGGACACATCTCCTGTACTACGGCCGTCGGCTGCCAGCAATCAACATGGCGCCGATGGCCCTTTCCCTTACTATGCCACTCGGGGACACCAATGGCGGCAGTAGCCCATGTGACATGGTAAAGGCGAGGGCCCCTCGGCACCATTTTCAGGACTGGCAGCCGGCAGACCTTTGCCCTTACTATGTCAGAGGCCCTACCCTACCGCTGCCAATGCTCCACCCCACTGACATAGTAAGGGCAAAGGGCCGTCGGAACCCGTTTCAGTGCTCGCAGCCGACGGACCAACACCAATACATCGCTCCCGGACCGCTCCTGAACGCCCGCTCCACTGATTGACATTTTATCAGGTCTCGGGGGGGGGGGGGTCTGGAGGGTGGTGATGAATTTATTGCAAACCTCCTGCTCCCCCTTACATTCCCCCCTCTAGCCTCTCAGTCTGGCACACACACCAGCACCAATCCCTTCTCTCTCTCACACACACAAAAACACTGTCCACTTATACCTTCCAGCTGATCCACTCTCACTCCTCAGCCTCTCTTCTCATCCCCCAATCATCTCATTCAGCCCCTCCTAACCTTCCCAAAATAATCCGCCTTGTTCCATGTGCTCTCGGCTCACTCCCCCTCCTGTTCTCTGCATGCTGCCCGGGAACAGAATGCTGCAATGAATGTTCAGCCAGCTTGCTGCTCCCGCCCCAGATTTCTGCTGCCTTAGACCTAGGCCTAGATTACCTATGAACAAATCCTGAACTGATTGCAAGCATGAATTCTTTCATATTATTGGAAAACCCAGCCATGCTCCTCCCCCTTTGGCTTAGCTCAAATTCTACATGCTTCTACTTTGAACTCTGCTAACCTCACAGCTAATATTACTTCCTTTGACTCCTGGACCTCTCACTCAGACTCCAAAAGTAGCACCTGAAGTCAAGGCACACCAAAGCCTCTTCTTGCAGTAACCTCCAGTGCTTGTCAGTAACATACTGCAGTGGTTCTTAACCAGTAGCCCAACACAACCCATATTTGTGTATACAAATCCTATGAATCTTTTAAACCTAGTGTTTTTAAATGTACACTACAATGAGCTGTTTTTAGAATATATGAAGAAATACAAATGCTATAAGTCCATTTTAATGCCAGAGATTTATCAACCCTATAAACATATACCTTAAAAAAAAAGTTTGTCACCTCAGCATCCACTTGCAGTGAATGAAGCATCACTTGAACATGAAAGAAGATAGGTGTGAAAGCCATTGAAATAGGTAAACTGTCTGAAAGTTGCCGTCCCTCGATACAGCTAAAAGTAAGCATATTGTTATATAAGACAGTACTTTTAAGCTGCACTTAGGGAAGGCATTCCCTGTGCTGGGTTTTGGGTGGAAGTAGAAAATAACACGTGCAGAGCGTGTTTTAATTAGAAAAGCTATTCACACAAAAAGCAGACGTAAACGCCTGAGGGTAAAAAGTACCTGCAGGCTTGGTCTAGAAGTGGTCAGTCTGAAAATTGCTTCCCAAAAGTCAGCTGAGACTGGAAGTGGTGGCGCAAAAGCCAAACAATGATGTCAACATCATCCAAAAATTCAACATATCACCTTGGGCTTAGATTTCACTTCCAAAGTTGGGAGGGCCGAGTGGGCAAATCATTTTTAAGTTTTATTAACCGGTGAAAGGGGTGTGAATCATAACATTTTTACCAAAAACTTGAGGAAACGCTGACATGCTGAATGGGCAGTCACACAGAAATAGAATTCCATAGGGAAATGTTACAGAAGACAAAGTCAAGGAAATAAAAATTCTCTCCTGGATCTTGTCACTATGCAGAAGTCAACTCTCCTGGAAGTCCAAATCTCCAGCAAGAGCAATAAAACAGATCACCACCTCCATTCAATATCAACTAAACCTCAAATCAATGAACAGAAAGTAATGACCAAATGTTCAGCTCACCAATTCTGTTTCCTAGTACAAATTTTATATTTTTATCTGACCATATATTTTTAACTAGTTAAAAGTCATGTCAAAATGTAAAATTCTAGTGAAATATCGAGTATATTTACATCTAAATTTAAAGGCAGATGGCACAAAGACATTTTGACTGATTTATGTTTGTGCAGTGGCTATTGTATCATCATTTAGTTTCTAGCACAATTGTGAGAGTAATTTGCAGAAAATGATTACAGAAACTTTTTCCTTTCCTGCAAATAACCTTATTCTCTGAAGGAATTATAAACTAGGAAATCACAGTTTAAAAAATGGAGCTACAACAAATTGTGAGCCTGACAACCACTAGACAAGCAACAACATGCACTACAATAGTCTTTTATTTAGTTTACAGAAGAATCTATCAGTACAGGTTGCAGAAAGAAAATGCTTAGTGCTATTTACAATTGATTTTAAAACTCTGCTCTATACAAATTTAATTCATATCAGTATGAACAATATATTTGTAATACCTACTGCATATAAAGCATTTTTGTCAAAGCAATAACCATGAATAAAATAACCTGATTACACTTAAATGATGTAGACTAAGTGAAAGCTATTACACAAAAAATGTTTTGTCAGGTGGGGATAATTTTATTAAGTATACAGAACACAACGTCAACCTGTGACTTTTTTTTTAAAGTCTAAAGCTATTTATATGGAATATTGTTCTATTATGCTACACGCCAATCTATACTTAAATTCTATAGTTATGTATTTTATAAGATTTTTATTAAATATATTCTACACATATCTGTAATTTCAACCAGGAAGATTTGTCTCCCCATTGAAAAAAATATAAAAATTTATATTTTTACAGGTTTAGATGAAACTAGCTCATGCTTTAACGCTGTGCAAATTTCTTTAGCATATTATCTCTTAAATTAATTTGTAAGAAATAAAAGAACGGCAATTTTTTTTAAGTATGCCTTTTTCTAAAATCGGCCTCTGATTTAGTACAACTGCGAGCACTAATACAAATGCAGGTTACATTAAAAAAACATACTAGCACTATGGCAAAGATTATTTTTTTTTTTCTTATCTTAAGAATTTTCTCTGAAGTCTCTAATGAGTTAGCATGACACAGGACACTTAGGGATGGGTGAGTAAATTACCAAAAAACATCAATTGCCAATATTCAAATACATAAAAGTGATAAGTAAATGAGGTCTTCTAATATTTATGCACAATAACAAAAGTCTAAGAATACAAGGAAATTACCCCTCCCATATTAAGGCTAGGAAATGCACTCTCTGCCCTTGCTTGTGCTATATGAACAAGCACTCAATATGCGAGACGAGAGTGCACTAGATGATGACAAACAAGAGAGTCTGATTCAACAGCCCTCTGCAGAGTGCTTTTAATTTCAGGCACAATTAGTTTCGTATGAATCTGTTGCAATGAAAATATATTTTACTGTCATTCTTTGTCATGTTGGTAGTCTGTGCCAGTTTGGCCACCAGGGTTGACTTACGTTGACTTCCTTTCATAGTTTTGATCTGAACACTAGTGAGCTCCTTTACTAATGATAGTGTTCTTTTCCAGTGTAGTTTTACATACTTTATTTTACTAATAGGTGTGTTGTATGGTTACATATTTATCTCATAAAAGATATGTTGCTAACCATTTGTTTTAGTGCAAAATGCATCTACAAAGCTGCTTGGATTCGTTAACTCTGGTTAATGAAGATTCCATGTTGAAGCAAAAATGATTCCTGCTGTGGAAGAGAAAACAAACTCTCTTTTTCCTGGAGACTGAATACATTTGAAAACTAATATATCACAATATTATTCAACACAAGCAAAATATTAAACAAGTGAAAATAAAATCAGAATGAAAATGTTCTTCAATCTCTCTCTCAACAAAAGAGAAGTATGTGACAGCATTCATGTAATATTTCAGTTCCATGGACTTTACAGACAGGTTGAAATCCTAAGGGTCTCTGAAGCAATGTTGGCTCTCTTCTATTCCAGCAGCATGAAAGACAAAGACTATATTACATCACACTTGGACAACTCAGACACTTTTTACAGGATTACACAGCAATTGCTCTCTCCAGTCTTTTCACGGTTCCTCTGTCCTGTAGAGACAATGGAGATAAATGTTTGTTAAGTAAATTAAGACAGGCATTGATGGTTCTGATGAGGCAAAGAAGCAACCCCTTCAATAAACAAAAGAAACTCAATATAAAGGTGAATTTGAAAAGCTGGGTGTGCATCTGGCACTTGTGCGTATCCACCCGAATTTATAAGGCAGCCAGGTGCACGGACAAGTGCCGATGCATGAATAGCTCCCGGACAAAAAAGGGGTGCGGCCACGAGATAAGCGCCCAAACAACTGCATGCCTGAACACTCATCCAGGCGCATAGCTACTTCCGCTGTGGAATAAAAAAAAAGTTCCAGGCATCTAGGAAGTGTTTGGGGGGTCTGGGTTAATTGTGGGGGGGGGGGGTGGGGGAAGAGTGTAGGCAAATAAATTAGGGGGGTTTGGAGGGCCTAGCTGAACACGGGCTAATTGGTGGACGAACTGGTGACACTGGTCATCAGCTGGATATGTGTCTGTTATAAAACACCCTCACTTGCGTGTCTGTCAGCCAATTTACACTGCCGGGTATGCACAAGTAGGCACATGTATACATGCCTAGGCTATTTTATAACATGCATGAGTAGGTGAGAGCATGTTATAAAATTGCCATGTATGTGGGTGCGTGTCAACACGTGTATATGTGCGCCCATGCACCTGTTTGAAAGTTACCATCCCTGGTTATATTTTACAAACACCACTTCCCTGTTACTTAAATAATATATTACTTTTCTGTCTAGACAACTAAATAGGAAAAGTACCACTGGTTTTCACCTTGACCAAATATGTAGGTAAGGTAGATCAAGCTAGGTTCTCAGTATCAGTCAAAGGGCGAAGAAAAGAGGGCCCTTAGTTCAAGACTCAGACCTTACAACTAATCTCAGCTAAAAAGAGGTTAAGAAGGACAATTTTACAAACAGTGATCTCTCTCCTTCCTTAAGGAGCAATTTTTTTTTTTTAATTTTTATAACAGGAGGTTTAAATCTCCTATTTTGGCCACAGTTGTAATGTTATTGGGTCTCCAATGGGACCAGGTGGCAGGGCATTATCCCATCATATTGCACAGGTTCTGAATCACAGAACTAACTGGAGAGCATCTTCAGATCATGGCTCAAACCTTATATTTGATCTTAGCCAAAATACCAAGCAGCACTCACTTGCAGCTACTTAGCTTTTAGTTTCTCCCTCTGGCACTGTGCCATATCATATGGCTGTAGGAGCACATGCTTTCTTCATTTGGGAGACCCAGGTCTTATGGTGTTACCTATGCAAATTAGTAACTAGGTTGCCACTGCACTGAATCAAATTGTTCAAGTCATTACTTTACAAGTCATTAATTTAACCAGTTATTTGGATGCCTGGATAATTACTAACAATTTAATTTGTTTCAAGTTTTACATCTAAAGAAGGGATTTGTATGTCTCAAAAGCCCAGGTACTATAATATCTTTTCCAGTGACCCTTTGAACCACTAAAACTCCAGTTTTCTCCACTCCCAAAATTACTGTTATAACTATACTACATTTTGGGGGAATATAATTAATTTTGTAATTAGTTATGCTTAAAAAGTACATTTTGACAGCATGCTCAGATCTGGGGAAGGTTGGGAGACGGCTGCTGCTGCTACGGTGATGCTTGGAGGAGGCAATCCCTTAGCCCTGGGATTGAGTCCCCGAGCGAGCCCTCTTAAAGGAGTTGTGAGGGAGATACCACAGACGGAGAAAAAAAGGGGGTAAAAGTAAAATTTACACAATTGACTGTAAAATTCAGTACAGATTCTTGCAAAGTCCAACATCATGAATCTAGAAGACAAACAGACCCTAAAAGAGAAAGTTTCACAAACTCTTCTGACCGTTGCAAATTATTCAAGAATTAAGTGATCAGAAGTACAAGTCAGCAGTATAGAAAGCAGATGAGGAAAGGCAAGGTTTCTTTGATGCATGTTTAATAATTGAGGTAACTATTTGAGTGTACAGTGCATATTAAGCATTCATAGCAGCAGGGTTTTCTTTTAGCTGACTGCTCGAGCAGGAGTACATACACAGATAGCCTTGGCCACCTTTCGCTAGCTCATGCCAAATTAAAAGCTCATCATACCTTGAGAGTTTGGTTCTGGCAACGTCTCTCTAGCCACCAAATGCATGACCGTTGTTTTGCCAAGAGGAAGTTTTAAGGCTGTATAATAAAACAGAGAAATTCATTACAAATACTGTGATATTTTCCATCATTACAAATTAAATACAAACATAAATGTGATTTTCTAGACAAATTATATTTGCTTATGCATCAAAGCTGTACGATATTAAACGAAACAATTCTGTAAGTTTCACACTTGGCCCCTCTGTAAAATAGTAAATAAGAAAAAAAAAAATTGTAGAAATTGATAATTGAGCACAATTAAAAACCAAGAACTTTTTGATGAAAGATTGGTATTCAACAAAGTCCTCTTAAAAAAAAAAAAAAGAAGTTTATAAGGGCCTGGAGAAACTTTAGGAAGTTGCTTCTCACTCTTTTTCGTATGTGATTCGAAATCCAGCCCACTTTTTGGGTAACAAGAGGAGAAGAAATGGGTCAACAGCCAAACAGCCCTGTGATCATCACAGAATGAATCAGGAGCCTAATGGAACAACTGAAATAAGACATGAAGTTACAAGTTAGGTAGCTGCTACAAAAAAACACAATACAGGCAGTGTAAGGATTAAACAAGCTAGATGTGTCCACTATCACTGCAGGAGGAAATCAGTTACAAAAGCAAGATAAAAGGATGCCATATTCAGCAACTGGTCCTGGAATTCACAAGATGGGGGAATACCCTAAATCTAATCCTCACTGCAATGCAGGATCGGGTGTTTGAGAGGTAACTGTGATGAGGCTGCTTGGCATCAGTGATCATAACATAATCAAATGTAACAAAATCATTGAAGGAAGGACATTAAGGAAAACTACTGTAGTACTGTAAGGGATAGCAGGTATATGAGCCCTTAGTGCTACGGGGTAGTTGTTGCAGCCTCGAGAATGAACCCTCGAGGCCTATGCTGGCAGCTGACAAACATGCACTGTAATAAGTGTCTGTAGCTTTACCTTTACCAGCCCCCTCCTCCGCAGGTTGAGCCCTTGGATTCTGGTGGCTGGCAGAACTTAGGCGGGTCCCTAGGGCGGAGGTGGTAACTACAGTCAGACGCACACTAGAGTCAGAGTGGACAGCAGGTTTAATGGAGTCGGAGATAGACCAATATCGGGGCAGGCAGCAGGCAATTATGGTCGGATTCAAGCAAGAGTTCAGGTCCAGGTGATAGGCAACTATGGTCAGATCCAAGGAATAGGTCAAGATACAGAGAGTCAGGTCTAGGGAGGATGAAGACACATGGAAGACACATAAGGAAGACAAGACTGGATAAGGATGGACTGAAAGGCAAAGCTAAACGAGAATGGACTGAAAGGCAAAGCTGAATGAGAATGGACTGAAAGATGAGGCTGGACTGGAAGCAAGGAATAAGGAATGCTGAAACACGCACTGCTAGGCAGGAGACCCATTCCTGAAGTGTCTGCTTGGAGCATGACTGGGGTTTAAATATTCCACCATACGGTGATCATCAGGGAACGCTACAGGGTTCCTTCCCACCATGGAGCCTTTATAGTTGAGGCAAGTGTGCGTGCGCCTAGAAGGAGGCGCAATGCGACTGCTGAGTGCTATTCAGTGGTATCCTTGGTGCACGGGAATTCAGATGGTGTCCTTTAGGTCCTGGCTGCATCGGGGTGAGTATAGCTGGTCGTGGAGATGTCTCGCGGCTGGCCAAACATAACAGTACCCCCTCTCTCCAAAGCCCCCTTCCCAATATCCTGGGTTTGGGCTTATTGGGGAATCTCTTGTGGAAGTCCTTGAGTAATTGCAGAGCTTGCACATTAGGGGATGGCTCCCAAGAATTTTCTTCAGGTCCATAGTTCTTCCAAGAAATTAGGTACTGGAATCAATTTCAGACCTTATCTGAATATAGAATCTCTTGTACCTCAAACTGGGTATCTTCTTCAGTGGCCACGTCAGTGGTCCGGAGGGGCAGTCTGCCTGGCCAAGACAGAATATAGAAACATAGAAATGACGGCAGAAAAAGACCAATCGGCCCATTTAGTCTGCCCAGCAAGCTTCCATACTTATTTCCCCATACTTATTTGTTTCACCAACCACAGAGCTCTTGTTGGTAACTGTTTGATTCAAATTTCCTGCCATCCCCTGTCATTGATGCAGAGAGCAATGTTGGGAGTTGCATCAAAGGTGAGCATAAGGCTTATGGTTAAGGGTTGTAACCGCCACATCAAGCAAGTTACCCCGATTGCACAGATCGATGCCTTGTTGGATGATGTCTGAATGTAAATCCTGTTTTCCTCACTTCCCCCTACCGTTGAAGCAGATAGCAATGCTGTATATACTTTCAAAGTGATGTATCAAGCTTAATTGGTTTAGGGTAGTAACCGCCGTAATAAGCAAGCTACCCCCACGCTTATTTGTTTACCCAGATTATGAAGTTCAGCCCTTGTTGGTTGTTGTCTGAATGCTAATCTTCTTTTCCACATTACCCCCTGCCGTAGAAGCAGAAAGCAACACTGTGCATGTATTCAAAGTGATGTATCAGGCTTAATTGGTTTAGGATAGTAACCGCCGTAATAAGCAAGCTACCCCCACGTTTATTTGTTTACCCAGATTGTGAAGTTCAGTCTTTTTTGGTTGTTATCTGAATGCAAATCCTCTTTTCCACATTTCCCTTTGCCGTTGAAGCAGAGAGCAATGTTGGGGATGCATTAACCGTGCAAGGGATTTTTTTTGAGTAAGGGTAGTAATCACCAGGTAGTAGTTAACATTCCAGCAAGCCACCCCCATGGCTCTACTCTTCATTCCCATCCTCTAGCTGGTTTAAATAAAGAGATGTGGAAAACGTCGTGAATTCTCAAGGATGGTGGCGATCTGAGCTTGTATGCCACAGGACCCAGTTGACTATCAACAAGAAAAGGTCCTATCAATCGCAGGGCAGCTGAGGTGCAGGACAACATTTTCTATCGGCTTGTTCTTTAGAATGACTTATTGCTTTGTCTAGAACGAGATGGGTCTTTTGTCAGAGTTCTTGAAGCTCCTGTCCCATCATGTTAGCTGCAGGACAGTTACCAGAGATAGGAACTGGTCTGGGTATGCGGTGATGGCATCCAAAGACAGTGTAAAAGGGAGATTCGTCCCATGGAAAGAGAGAGACCCAATTATCTTGTCGTTGGTTCATGTAGGCCTTCAGGTAGGCTTTGAGGCTTTGATTCACCTGTTTGGTTTGTCCGTTATTCTGAGGATGACAAGCTGAAGTGAAATACAACTTAATTCCAAACTTTCAGCATAAGCCTTTCCAATATGGGGATGTGAACTGAACCCCTCGATCAAGGATGATCGAGGGGTTCAGCCTCTAGCCTATATTAGGCACCGCTCATGTTAATTATGTTATTACCCCCATATATCTTAATCCAAGTTAATTCGACCTGTTCACTGTAAGACATTTACTTGTCATTGTTGTTATTGTTTAAAATGTAAACCGAATTGATCAATAATTTTGTTATTGGAAAGTCGGTATAGAAAAATGCTAAATAAATAAATAAATAAATAAATAAGTGGCAGCCCATGTAGATGCACGATGTGTTGCACAAAGAGATTGACCAAGTCAGGTGCAGATGGGGAGTCTGGGAAGTAGAAAGAAATGCACCATCATTGAGAATCTATCCACAACTATATGGTATGAAAGTGGGTTGATAATGTGCCGTGGGGGTTCCAGGGTCCCTTCAGTATCCAAAGCCTGGGAAAGGGCATCAGCTCGATGGGTTCTTGTCAGTCAGCTGGTACCACAGCTCGAAGTTGAACCGATTAAAAAACAAAGACCAGTGGGCTTGCCTGGGATTTAGCCTCTGAGCTTGTGCCAAATGTTCAAGGTTTTTGTGATACATATAAATGGTTACTGGAAGCTTGGCCCCTTCCGGCAGATGTTGCCATTCCACCAAGGTTATGCTGTAGGTTAGCATTAGTGTTATGCTGTAGGAGGACATAACCCTAATGGTACTCTGTAGGAGGACTCAGAGTAGATGCATCTACCTCCAGAATTAATGGCTTGGACGGATCTAGATGGTGTAAGCATGTATCAAGGGTGAACTCCTCTTTCAGATGCTCAAAAGCTTGAATAGCAACTGAGGTCCAATTCTTGATGTTTGTACCCTTTTTTGTGAGGGTTATGAGTGGAGCTGCCAAGGCGGAGTACTGAGGGATTGACTGCCTGTAGTAATTTGTGAATCCCAGATAGTGTGGTAGTGCTTTGAGGTCTACCAGCAGTAGCTACTCCAATATGGCTTTTAAATTTCTCTGGGTCCATCCGAAGGCCTTGACGTGAGACAATATACCCCAGAAAGAGAAGTTCTTCCTGTTCAAAGGTACACTTCTCTAATTTAGTGTAGAAATGATGCTTGTGGAGTTTGTGCTCGGACAATGACTTTGAGAAGATTAGGATGTTGTATAGTAAACTACCACAAGGGAGTAAAGCAAGTCCTGGAAGATCTTGTTTACCATAAATTGGAAGACTGCGAGGGTTAGGAATTATTAGGAAGGGAATAGGGAATAAAACGGAAAATGTCATAATGCCACTATCGCTCCATGATGAAACCGCACCTTGAGTACTGTTCATAGTTCTGGTCACCACATCTCAAACAAAATATAGTTGCAATGGAGAAGGTACAGAGAAGGGTGACCAAAATGATAAAGAGGATGGAACAGCTCCCCTATGAGGAAAGACTAAAGAGGTTAGGGCTGTTCAGCTTGAAGAAGAAGAGACAGGTGAGGGGGGATATGATAGAGGTCTTTAAAATCATGAGAAGTCTAGAATGGGTGGATGTGAATTGGTTATTTACTCTTTCAGATAATAGGAGGACTAGGGGGCACTCCATGAAGTTAGCAAGTAGCAAATTTAAAACTAACTGGAGAAAATTTTTTTTTCACTCAACGTACAATTAAGCTCTGGAATTTGTTGCCAGAGGATGTGGTTAGTGCAGTTAGTGTAGCTGGGTTTAAAAAAGGTTTGGATAAGTTCTTAGAGAAGTCCATTAACTGCTAAGTTGACTTAGGGAATAGCCTCTGCTATTACTGGCATTAGTAGCATGGGATCTACTTAGTGTTTGGGTACTTGCCAGGTACCTGTAGCCTGGATTGGCTACTATTGGTAACAATGTTGAGCTTGGTGGACCCTTGGTCTGATCCAGTATGGCAATTTCTTATGTTCTTATGTACAACCCAAAGGAAATTACTAGGTACTCTTAATATCCATCACTGGTGTTAAAGGTGGTTTTTCACCTATTGCCCTTTTGGATTCTGATCAGATTGTATGCCCCTGAAGTCCAGCTTGGTAAATACTTGTGTGCCCTGGAAGCAGTCAAAGAGCTTGGAGATCAAGGGAAGAGGATATTGATTCTTCTTTATAACAGAATCTTTACAGGGATACGACCCATTCTTTTTCCCTCAGCAAAAAAGAACCCAGTCCCTGCAGGTGAGGAAGAGGGATGAATAAAACTTTGGTCCAAATTCTCCTTGATGTATTTGGTCATGGTCTCTGTTTCTGGTGCAGAAAGCAGATATACTCTGCCCCTAGAGACAACCTTGCCTGGAATCAAGTCTATAGCACAATCACTGGAGGGGTGAGGAGGGAAGACCTTTGCCTGCTGTTTACTAAAAACATCAGTGAAGTCTCTATACTGAGGTGGCAGGCCTGAGAGCTCTGAAATGATTGCCCAGGCCTCAGGTACTGCAGGAGAGACTTTGATGAGAATGTTCATATGGAGGATCTTGAGAGTGGGGTTTTCAAGGGAACTGCGGGTATATGTAATACTGTTGAAGGAAGTGGACCCCTGTGGCTGCGGTATAGTTGGCATCACCTAGTGAGCGAAGTTGCTAGGTCCATGCCTTGGGCTTTGGCGGCCGGTAGGACTTAGGTGGGTCTCTATCGCTATCCTGAGCAAGAGTCTGATCTGAGCAAAGGTCGTGGCAGACAGCAGAACAGGTAACAAGCCAGAGTTCAGGACAGGCAGCAGCAGATAACAGAAGGTCAGGGGCTGGGCCGGGCCAGGCCAGGGTCAGGATCCAAATAGTCCGAAACAAACAGGATAGACAAGGCCAACAGGACAAGTGAGGAATGGAACAAGCAGGGCCAGGAACAAGGGCAGACAGGCAAGGAGCTAGGCAAGGAACAGAGCACAGAGGAGGCTAGGACTGTTGTGTCTGTCGGTTGCAGACGGCTGCGACCGCTCTGCCTTACCTCTTTTTCTCCCTTTTCTCTCTCTTTGGGCAAGATGGCTGTCTCAGGTGCTGGGTGCCATGGGCCTCGGCGTTCTCAGACCAACATGGGCATCCCCATCTGCCATGCTCACTCCCGTGGCCTCCTAGGGTGCGAGCGCGCAAATCTCTGACGCTCAAATACATGTCATGGCGGGAACCTCGGGGGTGGCCCCACTGCATGACGTCAGTACCTCCGGGTATAACTAGCCTCCGCCACCAAATTGAGTTAGCAAAGACTTCGCTTCGCTACTCTGCCTGCTCTAAGCTGCCAGCTTAGATGCTTCCTTTCGCTAAGGGTTTCACTCCAGCAGAAGCTCTAGACACCCGCTCATCGGGGGTCTCTCACTACCAACTTCCCTTTGGGATCCTCACTAACCTAGACAACTGCTCCTCGGGGGTCTTTTCTCTTACTCTTTCCAGGATATTGGACCATTGGGTACTCGCTTCTCGAGGGCCTATCTTCTTCATATCCTGCACCACGGACCTTCGTCCCACCATTTCACCATCAAGAAGACGCCTTTACTCTGTGAGTACCTCTACGAACCAGTGCTCCAACTCCACCCACCAGCCGCAGCGTTATCCGCACTGCAGGCTCCTGCCTATTGTGAACATCTGGGTGAGACTATACTTCTGAGCCTCTGGAGCGTATTGGCACCTCGTGGATCAGTGCCTTACCTTCCTGCATACCATCTATACAGCAGTACAATAAAGACTCTATTCATTCAGTGTCTGCTAACTGTGTCAGCCTATCGCAGTGGTTCCCCATAGGCGGAGTCATCTCCATTGCAACCAAGAGTCCCCAATGCCTCAAACACAACAAGGACGAGATAAGGAACCAAAACAAAAAACACAGAACAAGGCATAAGGCAAGAACAAGCAACACATACTGGAACACAAGGGTACAGGTGTAGCTGAGGCATTGGCTCGTTGCAAAAGAGTTTCTTATATACTTATGGAGGATGTGTTGAGATCAGTCAGTACTACAGGAAGTCCCGGCTAGGGGACCTATAAACGAAGTCCAAATTTACAGAAAGTTCTATCCCGGGTCCTTGGAACAGCATGATGCTGGAGGTTATGCCAGAGTCACTTTAGATCAGAGGAGAGGGGTTTAACAGTATATTATAGTGTTGAACCAGAGCCTCATGGATAAAGCTGCCTCCAGCGCAGTATCCAGGAAGCTAAGAGCATTGACAAAAACGTCCCATGAGACAGTCATACTGGGACTAGTAGTTGTGAAGAGGTGCAAGGATGAGAGAGTCAGGCCAAGGGAGGAGATAGAAACATGGAAGACACGAATAAGAAAGACAAGGCTGGACAAAGCTGGACTGGAAGGCAAGGCTGGACAAAGCTGGACTGGAAGGCAAGGCTGGACAAAGCTGGTCTGGAAGGCAAGGCTGGACAAAGCTGGTCTGGAAGGCAAGGCTGGACAAAGCTGGTCTGGAAGGCAAGGCTGGATTAAGCTGGACTAGAAGGCAAGGAATCAGAAACACTGCAATATGCACTGCTAGGCAGGAGAATCATTGCTGAGGCATCTGCTTGGAGCACTGCTGGGGTTTAAATAATCTGTCATGCTGACATCATCAGGGTGCGCCGCAGAGTTCCTTCCAACCATGGAGCCTTTATAGTTGGTCTGGGTGCACGCACCTAAAGAAAGACATGACATGACTGCTGAACCTTGATAGCAGTGTCCTTGTCAAGCGGGAATCCAGACTGAACCCTGCAGGTCCTAGCAGCTTTGGGGTGAGCGTGGCCAGTCGCGGGGATATCCTGAGGCCAGCTAAACGTAATAGTAGCATTTAACTTTAAACAAGGAGACTATGATAAAATGAGGAAATTAGAAAAAAAACAAAAGGAGCAGTCATAAATGTTAAAAGTTTGTATGTGGTGTGGATGCTGTTTAAAAACACCATCATAAAAACATACATAAGAACATAAGATATGCCATACTGGATCAGACCAAAGGTCTATCAAGCCCAGTATCCTGTTTCTAACAGTGATCAATGCAAGTACCCAAACATTAAATAGATTCCATGCTACTAATGCCAACAACAAGCAGTGGCTATTCCCTATTGATTAATAGCCGTTTATGGACTTCTCCTTCATGAATTTACCCAAACCTTTTTTAAACACAGCTACTCTAAATGCCTTAACCACAATGAATTCCAGAGCTTAATTGTGTGTTGAATGACAATTTTCTCTGATTTGCTTTAAATGTGCTACTTGTTAACTTCATGGAGTGTTCCCTAGTCCTTGTATTATCCGAAAAAGTAAATAACTGATTCAAGTCCTTTCAAGATTTTGTAGACCTCTATCATATCCCTCCTCAGCCATCTATCTCTTCTCCAAGCCCAGACTAGATATATTCCATGCATTAGAAAAAGCAGGAAAAAGACCAAATGACTGCCAGCATGGTTAAATGGTGAGGTGAAAGAAGCTATTAAAGCCAAAAGGACATCTTTCAAAAACTAGAAAGTGGATCCAAATGAAGAAAATAGTAATAAAGCATAAACATTGGCAAGTTATATGGAAAACATAAATAAGGCAGGTCAATAGAGAATTTGAAAAGAAGCTTGCCAGAGAGGCAAAAAACCAAATTAAAACTTTTTCAAATATATTGGAAGCAAAAAGCCTTTAATGGAGTCAGCTGGACTGCTATATAACTAAGGGATAAAAGGGGTGCTCAGGGAAGTCAAGGCCACAGCAGAAAAACTAAATGAATTCTTTACTTTGTTTTTTTTCTGAGGAGGGTATTAGGGTAATATCTATGCCAGAAACATTTTATTCAATGTAATGATTCAGAGGAACTGAAGAAAATCACTGTGAACCAAAAAGATGTAATAGAGCAAATTGACAAACTAAATAACTAATCACCAGGACCAGCTTATATACATCCCAAAGTTTTGAAACAATTAAAAAATAAAATTGCAGACGTATTACTTGCAATCTCTAACTTTTCATTCAAACCAGCTACAGTACCCAAGGACAGAAGGATAGCCATTTTTACAAAGGGTACAAGTGGTGATCCAGGAAACTACAGACCTGTGAATTGATGTTTGTACTAGGCAAAATGGTAGCAGCAATTCTGAAGAACAAAATTACTGGACATCTAGATACACAGATGAATATGGGGTAGAGCCAATATGGATTTAGCAAAGAGAAATCATTTTACAAATCTGTTTGGGTTTGTTTTTTTTTTTTTTAATTTGAATGGGTTAAACATGTAGCAAAGGTAAGTTGGTTGATATAATGCATTTCAATTATCAAAAGGTGTTTGTGAAGAGGCTCATCAGGAAATTGAGAGAGTCAGTGGATAGGAGGCAATGTCCTAATGTGGATTGGTAACTGGCTGAAAAAAAGAAAACAGAGAGTAGGACTGAATGACTATTATCATCAATGGAGAAGGGGAAATAATGGATTGCCCTAGAGATCCGTACTGGGACCAGTGTTTTTGTTTTTTTAATATAATTATAAATGATTTGGGAAAGGGAGCAATAAGTGAGATGATCAAATCTGCAGATGACTCAAAATTATTTGAAGTAATTAAATCACAAGCCTATTGTGAGGAATTGCAAGAGAACCCTGTGAGATTAGGAACTTGGGTGTCTAAACAGGTGACATTTAAAGTAGAAAGTGCAAAATGATGCATATAGCCAATCAAAACTAAGGGTACATCACTGCTGGATTTCATATCACTACCCAGGAAAAGGATCTTGGAGTCATTATGGACAATACTATGTTAGCTCAGTGTGTAGTGGCAGTCAAAAAAGGAAATAGAATGTTTGGCATTATTAGGAAAGGAATGGAGAATAAAATGGAAGATATCATAATGCTTCTGTATCGATCCTTTATACGATTGCACTTTGTGAATTGTGTTCAGTTCAGAATGCCCCATCTCAAAAAAATATACAGCAAAACTAGAAAAGTACCAAGATGTGAAACAAAACTGATAAAAGAGATGAAACAGCTCCCTTATGAAGAAAGGATAGACAGGTTAAAGCCTTTTAGCTTGGGGATGAGATAATTGAGGGATTATGATACAGGTTTATAAAATCATAAGTGGAGCAGGTAAATAGGCAATGGTTATTTACTCTTTCAAATAATATTAAGACTAGGGTACACTTCATGAAATTAACAGAATTTAAACAAATCAGAGAAACTATTTTTTTCACTCAATGTGTATCCAAGCAGTAGAATTTGGAGGATGTCGTCAAGACTTGAGGCTGTATTTGCTGCAAAAGGTACCTCAACAAAGTACTGAATAAAAAGTCTTAATATTTATATAAATGTGATATTCAGTTTGTTATTTTAATTTGCACAAATTTCTACAAACCTGATTTCACTTTGTCATTATGGGATATTATGTATAGTTGATTGAGGAGGGAAAAATGCATATTTATTTTAGAATAAGATTGCAATGTAACAAAATGTGGAAAAAGTGAAGGGGTATGAATACTTTCTGAATGCACTGTAACTGTCTGGGATGTCACTTCAGGCTTGCTGTATTCCTAAATCATGGTTACCAGAAACTGGCAGGGTATGACAGGGAACTCCCATTCTACATATACCCTCTTTCTTATATACTTATGGCCTGATTTTCAAAAGCATTTACATGCTTAAAACTGGGCTTCTAAAAATTGCTACAATGTATGCCATTGAATCGTCAATAGGTTGTACCTGCATTAAGTGCACTTAATGCAGATTGACAATTGCTATGATAGTATGTTACATATGCATGCGCAACGCCTTTGAAAATTCATCTGATAATCTTGATCTTAATCTGATCAAGTTTAGCAGATCTTAAATTTCTCATACTGTGCAGGAAAATCATTAGAAACATAGGCACCAGCAGGGAATTTTAGAAGTCCCTTTGCCTATGTTACTTCTCTTTCCATCTCCCTGATGCTCCTCTTCGTGCCATTATTCATCTAACTCCATATTACCATTCTCCGTATCTCCCCTGATATGATTAATTTCCTCCCTGTTGGTTCTCTCTCCCTCCATGTTTTTCCTCCCTCATTACCCTGTTACTCATCTTTTTCCTGTCCTCTTTCCTCCACAATGTTATTCATCATTTCTCCCTCATGTCAGGGCAAAAACAGAGTGGGCAGGCTGACAGCATGGTGACAAAGTGAGAGCATATGTTGCTTGTCTCTGTGGCTACTCTCCCTCCACCCATATCCTGTTTTGCTAGGAAGCAGGCACTGTTGTTGCTCTGCTTACCTGGTCTGAAGTGGAACAGAGAAACAAAAGGTACAAAGTAATACACTGCACTAAGAAACAAAGGTACAGAGTACTACATGCCTTATTTTGAACTTGGGCATCAAAATCAAAATTTTAGGTGCTCATTTGACTGAGAAATGTTCAGCTCTGCTGTTATCATAAAATATCAGTAATTTAATGACTATACAAATTAAAATTAATGAGGTCCATATTCAAAAGCATTTAGTCATCTAACTCAGAATTCAGAATATTTGGGCACATATCCAGCTAAATTCTAGCTGCCTAATAAGTTAAGCAGCTAGAATTTAGCTGGCTAAATTAGGGGCATTCTCAGGGCATAACTGGGAAGAGTTGAGTTAGCTGGCTAAGTTAATTGGCTAATTCCAATATTCAGAGTTAGCCGCATGCCAAAGAGCTGTCCTTAATTTAGGAGGCTATAGTTAGCTGGCTAACTTTAAGATAGCTGGCTATATTCAATAGAGTGGTTTCACTATTGAATATACCTCCAAAGTTAGCCGGATAAATGTATCCGGCTAACTTTGCTAGCCGGACTGTGTCTGAATATGGACCTTAATATGACTAGTGGAATTTTAATACCACAAATGGGACTTTCAAAGCTTAGACTGCAGAATTAAGAAGGTTAGGTAGATTTTACATTTACGTATTAATTCTATGATAGTTTAACACTTGCCTTCTGTTATAATATGCAAACAATTGACTCAGAGAACACATTGATTTTTTCCTTGCTATTAATGTATGTAACCTGTCCCATCAATGATTTAATGAGGGAAAATTAGCAAACAGGCAGTTGAAGGTTATGCATTTTTAGCTGCCAGACACACTCATCTAATTAAATATTTCTCATAAGAAGTGAAGTTATCATCCTTTGTGAATTCCAATAAACAAAGCTTAAACTGTCAGCATTTCTTTGTTCCAAATCCGGAATATTTCTAAATACATTTTCTCCCCAATATGTACTATGATGGAATGGTTTAAAAAAATATGTAGATATAATAAACCACAAAGTGCAGTTTCTCCAATATTTTTTTGAACTTGACATTTGCTTAAGGGACTTTTGAAAAATTACTGTTCTCCAATGGAATTACCTTCATGCTGGAGAAGCTGTGGGCATCACTTCACACATAAACCATTTTTCTGCAGGTCCTATAATTTTGCTATCTTACAGGAGAGTTCTGAATGGAAAAGTATGGGTACCAATGAACCAGGTTATGAACAACTCCCTTGTTCAGTATTTTGTAGAAGCTGTTTGAGATCTATTTGACATCAATCATTAAAAATGAGGATTGAGAGTCATGAATTTAACACTATTACATTATTTATTTATTTATTTTTAACTTTTCTATACTGACGTTCCTGTATAAGATACATATCACATCGGTTTACAATGTAACTGCAACATTCGCTCGGGAGCAATACAATGAACATTATACTTGTTAGATTTATTTAACTGTATTTAACTTGTCCTTGAAGATGGGGGACAATTCAGAGGCACTGGAGGGTAGAAGATGTAATTCCGCTATACAGCAGTGAGGACAGGAAGGAGGCAGGCAACTACAAGTCTGTTAAACTAACATCAGTAGGAAGCAACACTACTAAGGAAAAAGATAACACAGTAACTTGAGGATTCTACCACCACAGATTGGTGAGGGTTTTGTTTTTTTTTTAAATCCGAGAGTCTTCTGTATGAAGTATATCACATCTGCTTTCTTGTTTGTGGGAGCCACAGAGAGGAGGTTCTTTCACATCCTCAATCTGTACCTCCTAAAGAATTTCGTGAACTGGGACTGCCATAACCTGTTTAGGGGGCTCCATGAACTGGAGGATGTCCAGCATCTTGTTTATGATCTCATTCTCTCTCAACAAATTAACAGGAATGGTCTCCTCCATTCTTCTGATGAAAGCCAGTGAAGGAGATGTCCACAGAAGGGGAGACCTGTCAATCTCTTCTCTTCAGATCTATAGATGTATCCTCAAGAGAACTCAGTCAGACCCCGACTGGTAGGCCAGAGTTGAAAACACTAATATTGTTCGTCCTACAGACAAGGCCTTAAAGAGGTGTGAATAGGTCTTCTTGGGACTGGAACCCAAGGAACTGTAGCATCTCAGGGAAGCTTCCTTCACTGATGGGCTGGAGATCACAATCAGGGTGGCTGTCACTGACCTTGATTCCTCTCCAGGAACCAGCATCGGCACTAGCACCAATGGCGATCAAAAGCCATCAGGCAGCTGGAGGGACTCAAACAGTGGCTTGAATTCAGCCTGTGCTGGTCCAGATGCTTTCAATGCTGGAGCACCAAATCCTCGCAGTGCCTTGTCCAAGGCCTGCTTGATCTTTTTGTCCAACTCCTCCTTAAAGATAACCAATGCCAACACAGACTAGGAGGCAGGAGGGGTGGCCATATCTTCCTGGGAACTGAGAGGTGTATCCGTGGCTGACAACTGAACCCTTGGAACCTGTTGCAGTTCCCAGGTCATTGGTTAGGATGAGCTCTCCTCTCCACACGACTGCTTTTTTTTTTTTTTGGGGGGGGGGGGGGGGGGAAGAGGGGTGATGCTTCTGCACCAGCATTTTGCAACAATGGAGACCAATGCCAGTGCTTCTTTGTTTTACTTGATGCCCGGCATCAGAACTTGATGTTGCTGTCAAAGAGATAGAACTCATCATCATCTTTGAATGGGAAGAGCCAGGCAAGGGCTTGCACCTCAGATACCCTATCAATGTCAGACAACAAGGGAGTGGGCTGCTTCCTCGATGCCGATGCATCATTCTCATCTGGTGCAGCTCCATGGTCTTTCGATGTTGATGTATCCGATGCATCAGTCTTCCGGTACCTGAAATGTTTACCCATCAGGTCTAACCAGAACAATCATTCCCTCAAGTTCATGGCTGAACACAGGCATGACCTCTGGACATCATATGATGCCCCCAGGATACATCAATCATGGGGATCCGAGACAGACATTAACGTGGTGCACACCAAAGCATTGCTGGAAACTGCTAGAAAGGGCTGACTGGAAAACAAGGGAGGCAAAATAAAACTTGATATTGGTAGGCAATCAATTCCCATTAGGCATCGATCTGGCACCAAGATGGGAAGAAAACATGGGGAAAAAATGACCGAAAACCCTACTTAAACTATCAGGAGACTAAACACAACTGTGGGTCCTGAAAATGAATGATCCAGCGATAATATTCCCTATAACAGCAGCATTAGAAACAGGGGAAATAGGAAATGTGATTGTGTACTTTTCAGAAAAGAGGAGACTGAAGGGAGCCCTGCATGGATGTGTGGTATAGTGGCATGCTGGGCATACTCAGTGAGGCACAGTCAAAAGTTCTAGAAATTTGACATAAAAGTTCTGGGGTGGGTTCCATCAGAAGATGATATCAACATGTGAGGTCTGCCATTCTGTTTGCCTTTGAAGAAAGTTGTAAATTGGGTGAAGACCTGGTTAAGCGGCAGAATGCAGAGAGTGATGATAAATGGAGGCCATTTTGGTAAAGGCAAAGTGATTACTGAGGTACTTCAGAACTTGGTACTGGGAGCTAGCTCTTTTCAGTATCTTTATTAGCAACATTTTTGAGGAATCAATGGAGAAAATATGCTTGTATACAAACAAGATCCTATAATGGATTAATGGTCACATCTTAAAATGTATTAATTAGCTTTCAACGGTTATATTTATATCGCCTCCTAGCCTTTAGTTCTAAGTTCTAATTTCTAATGTATTGTTTCAGTGTTTAATGTAAAAATAGTAAGACCCTCCTCTTACTATTACATAGTTATAATGTGAACTGATGTGATATACCCCAATGAATGTCGGTATATAAAAACAATCAAATAAATAAATAAATAAAACAAAAAATCTAACAGAACAGATAAGACAGAAGAGATGAAAAAAATGAAAAGGAGACTTGATAAAACTGGAAAAATGGTCTAAGATTTTGAAAATTAGCTTAAATTTTAAAAAGGAATGCAAAAATCCATTAGCCACACATCAGAAGGATAAGAACTGGAAACTGTCAAACAAGAAAGATCTAGGAATAATCATGTCAGATGACCTCAAGGTAGCCAGTCAGTGCAGTAAGGCAACTAGTAAAGTTAACAGGAAGATAAGTTGCATAAGTGGATGTATCAGCAGCAGCAATCTGCAGGTCATTAGAGATACCCAGCTGGAATACTGCGTTTGGTTCTGGAGGCGGTACCTTCAGATTAAAAAAAGGTTACTAAAATAATATAGAGTCTGAAACATAAACCCTCCACAGAAAATATTAAGATACTCAAAATGTACTCGCTGGAGAAAAGGGAGATATTACAGAAACTTCCAAATATTTGATAGGTTTCAATAAAGTACAGGAATGTGTCTTTTTCCATAGAAAAGGAAATTCAAGGCCAAGGAGTCATGATGTGAAGTTGCAGAGAGTAAGGATCAAAGGAAACCTAAGAACATAACTTCTTTACAAAGAGGGTGGTAGATGCCTGGAATAGCCTACCAGTAGAGGTAATGGCAACCATAACTGTGGCACAATTTAAGCATGCTTCGGACAGGAATAGAAGCCAGTGGTAGGAATAAGTTTAGGAGGCTGCAGAATTGTAAACAACCTACCTCTTTACTTCTTTCAGAGTAGATGCATGGAAAGAAGTCATGAGGAGAAAAGGCACAGAAAAAGAAGCACAAGCTATTAACACTACAGGTCATGGGGCTGCCAAATGGTAACCAGAAGGCTGCAATTCCCCATAAACAAACTGGCTTGATACCAACAAGCTGATGGCCAAGTACCATCCAGCAAAGCCAAAGAGACATAGGCGGTCAGATGCTGGGGAACAGTCATGCTAATTTTGGTAGCTGACTAAATTATTGCAAAGCTTTGTGGTAAGACATGAGGGCCTCAGAGTTTGAATAAGTCTGGGAACTTGTATGCTACCTATTCAGAATGGTAGAGGACTAAAGAAGAACAAAAACTTACTTAGGTAATAAGTGATGTCCTGCAAACAGTCAATCTTCTACAGCTGGCAGTTGGGATATATCCTGAGCAGTGTAGATTAGAAAAACTGGACAGAATGGGTGAGCTAATGGTCTTTATTTATCATTATCTATGGGGTAAATTTTCAAATGGTCTGGCCACCTAATTTTGGGAGGGTGTACCTCGGACATCGTGTCCACTCCAGCTGGCACATAGTACCAATGCTGTCCAAGGCATGCTATCTGGGAAGGAACAGGAGCAGCAGAGACTGAAGGGAAGAAAAGGATAAGGACAACATCCTTTTACATACAGAATGAGTTTATATGCATTAATGACTGCCACAACTGATTTGAAATGCCATGATCTTATGTCCTTATTTAAGATCAGAGAAGTCTTACAAAAACCCGGCAAGAGAAACAAGTTTTTAAGATGTTTGGACATGATGTGTGCCTTGAAATGGATACAAAGTCCAACTCAGGAGGAGTATATGTGGTATACATTTTAGGCAAGATGATCCCAAATGTTTTGGGTCCAATTTTCCTAGACTGTATAGATTTTATAAGAGCGTGGTTCCTGGCGCGCACACATGGATGTACCGATTTTATAACATGCGCGCGCGCACGTTATAAAATCCAATGGCCGCACGCACATGTGGGATTTACGCGCACAGGCCTTTTAAAATTCGGCCATATGTGTACTAGTACTGGGTGCATGGGGGAAGCATTTCAATTCACCTAACATTTGGATTTGTTACACTGAAATACCAATTTAATAGAAGATAAAAGCTATTAAAATTTTCTAAGGACACCATAAAGCAAAGAATATGACAGACCGAACAGTAATCACACCAGTCTACCTGTATTAAATAAATAATATTTAGCTTAGTGGCAGTATCATGTACTGCTTACAGGAGATATGGGTTTCACTACCAAGATCTGCTTCTCCATCTTGAGCAGGGAGGGGCTAAGGATACTGCAGAAGCCAAGAGGAGAGAGAAAAGTCACAGCCATTGCACAGCAGTGGGATTCAGAGTGCAAAAGTAGTAGGGTTCCTAAGGCATCTGCAGACTAGGGCCTCCCACTAAAGACTGTTGATAAAAATGGCTGGATTATATAAGGAGAAGCTTTAGAAAAAGGATGGGAAGAGAATGACCTGCAAATGATTGGGTTTCTAGCTCAGTTGAAATCTGGCCCAAAGGAGGAGGAGAAAATTGCTGCCTACCTTCCAAATTGAAACCAATTGATTTTTATTCTCCATTTTTTTTTTTTTTTTTTAGGGAAAGCAGAGTTGCTTACCTGTAACAGGTATTCTATGATAGCAGGATGTTAGTCCTCACACATGGGTAACATTACTGGATGGAACCTGGCATGGAAAACTAATGTCAAAGTTTCCAGAACTTTGACTAGGCACGCCCAGCATGCCCTAATCCATGCAGCCATATGGGGTCCCTCTTCAATCTCATAACATAACATTACCATAAAAATTAAATAATAAACCATAGGAGAAACCCAACTCCATTGGGTGGCAGGTGGGTTTTGTGAGGATTAACATCCTGCTGGCCCTAGGAAAACATCTGTACAGGTAAGCAACTCTGCTTTCTCCTAGGACAAACAGGATGGTAGTCCTCACACATGGGTGAAACCCTAGCTATGGGCTGCTCCCCAACACAAAAGGGGACCAACAAGCACTAACCAGGTGCCAATGGGGAAGACAGCCTGAACCCAAACAATGAGCTCTAGGTAGGGACAGTTGGGTTCTACACCTCAAACAGGTTCCGGAGGACAGACTGGCCAAACCTACTGTCACGTCAGCCATTCCTATCAGACAGTAGTGAGATATAAATGTCTGGAGAGAACTCCACATCGCAGCCTTGCAGATCTCCATGGGAACTGCTCACAAGTCGGCCACCGATACTGCCATGGTTCTGACAGAATGAGCCTTGACATGATCCCCAAAATGCAGTCCCGCCTGGGCATAACAGAAGGAGATGCAATCTGCTAGCCAAATGGATGTCGTCTGTTTGGTAACGGCAACTCCCAACTTATTTCTATCAAAAGAAATGCAAAGTTGGGTGGCCTGTCTATAGGCTTCTGTTTGCTCCAGGTAGAAGTCTAAGGCTCTCTTGCAATCCAAACTGTGCAGTGCTCATTCGCCTTGATGCGAATGGGGCCTGGGAAAGAATGTTGGCAGGATGATTGACTGATTAAGACAGAAGTCCATCAACACCTTAGGCAGGAACTTAGGATGCATTTGCAAGACCACCCTGTCATGATAAAATTTGATATACGGTGGATAAGTCACTAAGGCCTGGAGCTTGCTGACCCTGCATGCTGAAGTGACTGCCACCAAAAATATGATTTTCCAGGTCAAGTACTTCAGGTCACAGGTGCTCAGTGGCTCAAAAGGAGCTTTCATCAGCTGAGCGAGCAAAACATTGAGGTCCCAAAACATAGTAGGAGGCCTTAGGGGAGGCTTCAACTGAAGCAGGCCCAGCATGAAGCGTACAATAGGCTATACAGAGATGAGTGCTCCATCTACACCTTGGTGGTATGCTCCAACAGCACTCAGGTGAACACTAACAGAGGTGGTTTTTAAACCAGCTTCTGATAGGTGTAGAAGTTAGCCAAGCATTTTTTGTATAGAGCAGGAGAAAGGATCTAGGGCCTTTTGCTCACATCACATGGAAAACCACCTCTAATTTAGTCCACAGACTTCCCAGTGGAAGGCTTTTGAGAAGCTACCAGGACCTGAGAGACATCTTCAGAAAGATCAAGCAGCTGCACGATCAGCCTTTCAACATCCAGGCTGTGAGCGACAGGGCCTGGAGGTTGGGATACCGTAGCCTGCCCTGATCGTTGAGATCTAGGGAAGTCCCCAGACTGATCGGTTCCCAGAAGGACAACTCCCACAGGAGTGGGAACCAGACCTGTCTTGGCCAATGGGGGACTATAAGGATCATGGGCCTTCGGTCCTGTCAGAGCTTCAGGAGAGTCTTCATCATGAACAGAAGGAGAGGAGAATATGCATACAGAAGACCCTTGGCCCAATGGCGGGCAAAGGTATCAGAGGCTGGTTTGCTCTCTGACCTGTACAGGGAGCAGAACTGAGTCACCTTACTGTTGCAGGGGGATGCGAACAAGTTCACATCTGGGTTTCCCCAGAGGTGGAAGATCCGGTTTGCTACCCCCCTGGTCAAGTGATCACTCATCGGGTCTGAAGGTCCGACTCAGTCTATCCGCTATGCGGTTCTTTGTTCCGGCTAGGTACATGGCCCGGAGCACCATCCCATGGGACAGGGCTCAGGCCAGATCTGTAATGCTTCCTAACATAGGAGGTACGACCCTGTGCCTCCCTGCTTGTTGACATACCACATGGCAACTTGCTTGTCTGTTTGGATCACAACAATATTGTTGGACAGGGAGCGTACTTGATTGCCGGAGCTCCAGGAAGTTGATTTGACACCTTACTTTCTGAGTGGACCACAGACCCTCGGTACAGAGCCTCTCTACATAAGCACCTCACCCAAGGGAGGATGCATCCATGGTAAGGACAATTTGGGCAGGTGGATTCTGGAAAGATATTTCCTGAAATATCCTCTAGCCACTAGGATAAGGAGTCCCATAGGGTCGGCGTGATGTGGATGCGGTCCTGAAGGTTCTGGGAGGCCTGGCAGCACTGCGACCTTAAGGTCCATTGGGCTCTGCACATGTGCAAACGTGCCAAGGGAGTGACATGGTCGATTGCAACCATATAGCCCAGCAGTTTCAACATGTGCTGGACTGACACCTACTGGCTCTGTTGAATCACCTCCGCTATGGATGCCAATGTGACTGCCCTACTGCGTGGCAAGAAGACCTTTGCCTGAGCTGTGTTTATAGCAGAGCTCCTATAACTCCAATTGAGGTGATGGGCTGAGGTGAGACTTTGGGTAATTGATGATGAACCTTAGTGACTCCAGCACCCAGATGATCAAGTGCAAGGATCGATCTATCCCTGCCCAAGAGGCACTCTTGACCAGCCAATCGTCCAGATAAGGAGAACATGCACTTCCAGTCTGCGGAGGTGCACCACTACCACGGCCAGACACTTGGTAAAGACAAGAGGAGCCAACGCTAGCCCAAACAGTAACACCCTGCACTGGAAATACTGTTTTCCCACCACAAATCTGAGATACTTCCTATGACCTGGGAAGATCTCTATGTGAGTGTATGCATCCTTTGGGAGCATAGCCAGTTCTCATTTTGCAGGAGGGGAATCAGGGTGCCCAGGAAAACCAACCTGAATTTTTATTTTCTGAGAAACTTGTTCAAGGCCCTCAGGTCTGGGATGGCATGGAGGCCCCCTGTTTTCTTTGGAATCAGGAAGCACCAGGAGTAGAATCCATGCCCTCTTTGCCCTGGTGGAACAGGCTCGACAGCTCTAGCTGTTAAGAGGGCAGAGCTGCTGAAGTACCTTCTGATGTACTACTGGTCCCCAAAATGGGCAAGGAGGAGAATTTGGCGGGACATCCAATAGGTTCAATTGGTAAGCTTGGCAGGATGGACAGAACCCACTGGACTGAGGTTATACTGAGCCACTGGTTTGTGAAGAACTGTAGCCTGTCCCCGACCGGGGGGTCCAGTGTTTTGGGTATGGGCAGCTGGCTGATGTTCCCTACGATCCAGTCAAAACCCTGTCCTAGGATTTGGTTGGGGCTTGGGAGCCCGCTGCTGCCTGGGTCACCGCGAGAGGTCACCTTCTTGGGAACGGGAGCGAGGGGCCGGAGGATAGCACTTCCTCTGGCAGTAGAAAGACTTCCTCGGGCCATACTTCACCGACCTCCTGGCTGAAAAGGGTGGGTATGAAGTGCTAGCAGAGAGTTGTTGGAGGGTCTCATGTTGATTCCTCAACTGGTCACTGTGTCCCTCACCGTACCTCTGATTCTCTCCTGTACACGGCATGTCAGTGAGTCTTTCCTGTACCTCTCGTTGGAGATCTGAGGCCCACAGCCACACCATTCTGTAGGCACTGATTCCCACTGCAGAGATTCTCACTGCCATCTTGAAAACATTGTAGGTGGATCTCACCTCATGTTTTCCACACTCCAGGCCCTGATGCACCAGTGACAGGAAGATGTCTTGCTGCTGTTGAGGTAGCCGCTCAGCTGCCTCCTGCACCTGCTTCCAGAGGTTGTGAGAATATTGGCTCGTGTAGAGCTGGTAGGAGGCAATGCGGGCAATGAGCAAAACCCTTGAAAATCTTTCCTCCCAAGGGCGTCCAGGGCTCTGTGCTCTCTACCCAGGGGCATCCAGGTATGGGTCCAAGCACGCTTGGCCTTCTTGAGACCGGATTCAACCACTACAGATTGGTGTGCCAGCTGGCACTTGTCAAATCTGGAAGCCTGTTGGATGAGGTAAACCCCGTCTATCTTCCTGTTAACAGGAGGAACCATGAGGGGTGCTCCCAAATCCTTAGCAGCAACTCCTTAAAGATCTCATGCACCGGGACCACCATGAAGTTAGCATGGGGCACATTTAAAACTAATCGGAGAAAGTTCTTTTCTACTCAACGCACAATTAAACTCTGGAATTTGTTGCCAGAGAATGTGGTTCGTGCAGTTAGTATAGCTGTGTTTAAAAAAGGATTGGATAAGTTCTTGGAGGAGAAGTCCATTACCTGCTATTAAGTTCACTTAGAGAATAGCCACTGCCATTAGCAATGGTTACATGGAATAGACTTAGTTTTTGGGTACTTGCCAGGTTCTTGTGGCCTGGATTGGCCACTGTTGGAAACAGGATGCTGGGCTTGATGGACCCTTGGTCTGACCCAGTATGGCATTTTCTTATGTTCTTATGATCTTTTTAGGAGCCTCCACAAACTGAAGGAGCTATAGCATTTTGTGCTGAGCATCCTCCTCCGTTATTAACTGAAATGGGATGGCTTCTGCCATCGCCTGCACAAAGCCTCCGAAGGTCAGGTCCTCAGGGGGAGACCTCCTTTGCTCCTCTGGAGGAGAAGGCTCTGAGGGGAGACCTTCCGAGCCCTCTGAGGATTCTGCAGTGTTATCCCCCCAGAGATCATAAGGTACCTCATTCTCACTGTAATCCACAGGGGATGGGGTCCTAGGTGCTCGGCCTTTGTCCATGGGTCTAGGCACCAATGACACCGGCAAAGCTGAACGGGGTCTACATTTCCCGGGGCTGGCACTGGCACTGATGGGGCTTCCTCTTCGGAGGAACCAGCGACGTCCACTGCATCGGTTGGTGGAGGCATTGGTTCCTTGCCAGGCATTGATGGCACTCCGGGAACTGGCACCAACTAGGTCGGTAATACCCTGATCAGCATGTTGAGATGCCCTAGCAGTGGTTCCAGTAGGGAAAGCCCAGGTACTGATACCGTTGGTGCCACCGGCTTGATGCTCCAGAGCACCCAGTTGACTGCCAGCTGGACTTAATGCTCCAACTCCTCCTCGAAAATTGCTGATGCCAAAACAGACTGGAAAGTAGGAGGGGTAGCCAGATCTTCCTCTGAACCTAGAGGTGGATCGGCGACTGACATCTGGACCGATGGAGACCATCTGGGACCCCCGACATTGATGGAGGATAGGCATTCCTTGCCGCGGGGGTCACTTTGGGGCATCACGGCAAGAGCCGGTGCCAACGTGAACCTGGCACCGTGCATAGAGGGCAACTGGTGCCGATACTTTCTTGGCTTCCCTCGGTGCTCAGCCCAATCTTTCCCTGGTGTCGAGGTCAAAGATGATGAATCCGATTTCCTTGACCTGGAAGAGATCAACGGGGCCAGTCCCCAGCAGCCCCACAGATGTCGATGGCTCGGTGTCCATTAGTGCGTCTCCGTGCTCCTTTGCCATTGATACCACCAATGTCGAAGTCAATGGCTTGGAATTCCTCGCCTTGAAGAGCTTCTCCATCTTGTCAAAGCAAGCACGACATCCTTTAGGGGTTATCTGGTGACATACGCGGCACCCCCGAATGTCGTGCGATGCCCACAGGCAGAGGATACACACATCATGCGGGTCCATGATAGACATGGTCCTCTAGCACTGGGGGCATCAACAGAACCCCAATGAGGCCATGGCAAGGCTAACAAAGGGTGAAAATGACAGCGAAGGCGGCGGGTGACAGACGCTGGCGGGCACCGAAGCACTGCCGTCTCGGGGGAACAGATAGAAAAATCTAACTGGAAGCAAGAGGGAGCCGAAAGGGATCCGCAATCGAGAAAAAACTGTGAAACACACCGAAAAAAATCAGTGAAAGTTTTCCAAAACGTTAGAAGATAACACGAGTTCAGAAACTGCGATGCGCTAGCTCCACGGAAAGAGAGATACTAAAGAGGGACTCTGCGAGGCCCTGTGGATTAGGGTGTGTTGGGCATGCTCAGTGTGTCTAGTCAAAGTTCTAGAAACTTTGACTTAAGTTTTCCATGCCTTGCTCCATCCAATGCCGCCACCCATGTGTGAGGACTGTCATCCTTCTTCTCCTAGGAGAAACTACAAGTATTGCTAATGTCAGCAAAGGCTGTAATATATTGTATAACCATGGACAATTTTTAAGTACTCTATAACCGTTTGCCACAAGAGGGCAGAGATGAACCATACTCATACACCTAAAAGCTCACAGGATATACTAGACACATGGGACCATACTGAAAGACAGTTCAATTAGTACATGCTTGAAGCTTGTGACTGGCATTAACATTATCACCCACCACTCACACATTCAGTTTACAAATATATGAACTGAAGCAGGTAAGATGAAGATTGTTTTAGAGGCAAGGCTCTTTGTTCTAAGGAAAACTGGAATTTCAGTACTTTGCTGTTGCATTTGGAGTGGAAGAGAAAGGAAGCTGAACTGTTGATTTCAGAGCATGGGCGATTGAAGAGAATTCTGGCAACATGGAAGACAGCCTACAAAGAGGTAACAAAATCCAAGAATCATCATAAATGATCATGGATTCTGTTACAATTCTTACCATCTCCTGACATATATTGCAAAACAGGATTACCAGACTCTTCATGTATAATTAGAAATATATTAAATAACTGGCAAGCAAAGCAATGGCTTGCACTATAAAGCGCTTACATACTTTGCTTTGTAGTCTCAATAAAGATGCAAAATATGAATAACTCTAATTATACACCCAGAATGCAGGAACCCTCCTCTCCATAAACTTCCCCTTCCTTCACCCAGAATACACAGTATCTTACCAAAATTCAAATTCTCTAACCTAAAAAAGAGCCTTACCTTTCAAAATCAGTATTTATGTCTTAGCTTTTCAGGGTCTCAACTCATATGTGTGTGAGAGTTGGAAGTGGGCACTGAAAACATATGAGAGGCAAGTGAACAGACACTAACAAGAACTGAGGCTCTCACCATGGTGATATTGCTCATAAGTTTCAAACCTGTGCTAAGTGGGCTTTACTAAATCAAAAGGCAGGCCTTTTACATTTGTCACAAAACTATGCAATCATATGTTAGAGAAAACACTTTTTGCCTCATTCACATTCTGCATTTTTTCATTTGTTACTCCTGGAAGAATTATGCGCAAAAAAACTGAAAATTCTGCACCAAAAAATTTAAAATTCTGCGCACATTTTCTAAATTCTGCAAAATTGTCAAAATAACAATATTTTTAGCAAATTGTCATATGCTTTCTCTCACATACCATCTGTCACACACTTTCTGTCTCCCCTCAGACAACTCTCTCACACACCCACACACATTCTCCCCCACCCCCACACACATACACAGGTTCCCAGGCAGACACCTACCCACCCTCACCAGCTTACAACAAATACACGGGCTCACACATATACTCTCAGGGCCTGGGCCTCTTTTTCAGCCATCAGCAGGATGAGGTCGGCTGACAGCCTCTGGGTCCTCTCTCTCTTTCAAGCACAGTGGGGGTGGCGTGAGAGGAGGTAAACAGGAACAGAAGTAGAGGTCAAAAGAGGATTCATATCTCCACCTGCTCTAAGCCAGAGGCAGCAACCCATGGCAAGGCACAGCGCTGGACAGCTGAGCAGACAATGACCTCTGCTGCTACTGAATCGGGAAGCTAGCTCCAAGCCTCACATGCAGCAGCAGGAGCTGCATTTAACCAAACATCTCCAGCTGCTGTGGGGCTGGTCTCGCGCAGAAGGAGATTATTTCTGGTTAAATGCAACCTCTGCGGGAGAGTCAGAGTCCACTCAGCTGACCTGTGCCACAGCACACATGTCAAAGGCTGCAGACCCCTGGCCCAGAACAAATTTAAATATGAATCCTCCCTTGACCTCTGCTCCTGTCCCCATTCACCTGCTTTCCCCTCATATCTGGAGCCCCCACTAGAAACACTCTCTGCCCCTCTCCTCGCTCACCGAATGTATGGTCCTGGCCTTCGCGCGGTGGAGCTTGCTAACCTCGCCCGTGGCGCTTTGCCTCTGCGCAAACCTTACCCGTGCCGCGATGACTCTGGGTGCTTCCGGTGATGCTTCCTCTTCCGGCAGGCGAGCATGCTAGCATAGCAGTCTTGGCAGCAGTGTAGCCGAGACTGCTATGCTAGGCGAGCGAGGAAATCTGCGATTCTGCGAGGCGAGGGAGGAAATCTATGGGAAGGGAGAATTCTGCGCAAATTCTGTATTGCACAGTAGCGCAGAATTCCCCCAGGACTAATTTGTGCAACAAGCTGTAACATGGTATTATTTAGCTGATTAACACAATTGCTATACAACATTTTTACAGATTTTCAAGACTAAAAATTATAATAAAGTCCAATAAGTTGCGTCCCTGTAATGTAAGGCAGCTAAAAGCCTGCACGACCATGTGTTTTTATGAATAGGAATATTTAATTCATATAGAGTAGATATGTGGTACATTGTACTGAATCAAAGGATGACAAACTACACAGTGGCCTACTGCTCTGTAAAACCAGATCTTCAGGTACATCAGGTTTCATAAAAAGAAACAGCAACATTAGCCCAGCAGCTCTGAATTCCAACAAGATCTATCTGCTAAGGTAAGCCAAGGTGGCAGAAAATGGCAGTCAGACAGCATTTGCTGTGTCTTAAACTGCTATAGCCTGTCTTTTCTAGCAGGTGGCTTTCATAATCACTAGGTTGTCATATTATTGTATGTACATACAGTACATTTTCATTTTTAAACAAAACACTGAACGTAGTGTTATGGATTGGACTATATTATCATCAAGTGAAAAACAATAATTTAAAAAAATACTAATTTATTTCAATGTATTTAGGATTCTAAGTTTTTAAAGATGTATTTCACTATTTCTATTTACCAAATAATATGTTCATATGGTCATTAGGTGGCATGTCTTGTCTTGCCACACTCATGCCTGTTGAGAATACTGAAAGTCTCAATTTTGTTTCACCATCCAAAACATTACAGCATCCTCCGAACAACAACTGTGTAAGATTAGAAATGCCACTTGCAAACCATATCACACAACTGGGGATCTCTCTATTTAAAGCATGGATTGAAAAATGTTTAAAAAGTTTTACTGGTCTTTTAATGTTTAGTTATCTCATTTGCTAGAAGATTTGTCCCCAACTAAAGAAAGATATCTTCACTTTGGTTTAAGACATCCATTTCAGGACCCCAATAAATACATGGTGGTACAGCCTGCCACTAAGACAGCTATTTCATGAGCACAAGCTTTCTGAACTGGATAACGTTTTGGATCTGATGTGCAAACAGTGTTGTGGAAAATAGTTCCAGTCACGTGTTGTTTCATTACCTCCTAGTGTCACATTGCCATGTAGAAACCGTCCTTGATAAATAAGCCGTAAAATATTTGGACTGCTGACCTGCTCCTCTTCCCAATCTGAAAATAGAAAGAAAGGTTCGGGTTTGGCTCAGAACAGCATCATCTCTTATTTGATACTAGAGACAGAAATGGTTAAATTGCCTAGACAGATCTAGTATATAGGAAATGGTAAGTTAGAATTAAAATACCAGAGGTAGGGAGACACTGATCTCTTTGATGTGGTTTCCCCCCCCCCCCCCCGCCTGTACATACTTTACCCCATGCTGCTCCCTAAGGAGTGTCTAAAGAAGCCTTCATGGCTGAACCTAATTTGGTGGTTGTGATAGCTTTCATTGTACCAACCAAAGGAAGTTATATATATAGAAGTATTACTGCATATTAGATTATAGGGATTCACACACTTT
Source organism: Rhinatrema bivittatum (assembly GCF_901001135.1). NCBI lineage: Eukaryota > Metazoa > Chordata > Amphibia > Gymnophiona > Rhinatrematidae > Rhinatrema > Rhinatrema bivittatum. Next base: position 96,529,309 of record NC_042619.1, read on the forward strand.
CCCCCTAGGATTAGATGTCCTTTTTAAAGTGGAAATGAATGTCTACAGAGTAAAACTAATTTAAAAAGTCAAAACAAGCTGCTAAGAACCAATGCAGTTACAAAAACAAATAAAGGAGGGATTTCTTTTTTATAGTAAGCCCGATAACTTTAAATTTTGTACTTCTATACAGAAAATCCAAATTCTATTCCAGATTAGGTACATTTTATTTATTGTATTGAAATTTCATGAAGCAAAGACAAAAATATATTTGTTTTGGAAAAACCATAGCAAGCAGAAAAAAAAGAAAAAAAAATACACACAGATAAGATATGCAAATAACTTTGCTACAACCACCAATCCACAATTTATGAGGGAGTGTACAATGGAAAAACAACTGGGGAATAAAGATTACAATAGGAAACAAGATACTAAGGCCTCAAGGATTCTAACACAGGCCCCTATACAAGGATGACAGTTAAATGTGAGATATCAGAGGAGAAGAAACTGCAGATTCTTCAGCAAAAGTAGTTAAACAGGCACTCAAAAAAGCAGTTCATTTAGGAAGGTCTTGGAAGACATGGGCAATTGCTTGATACTTACAAGGCCAGTTTAACCAAGACGTATCCCCAAGCTGCAACACTAGGGGACACATCAGAAAAAATTGCTCTCTCTTCCTTTCTATGGTCTTAGCCACATGCAGGAAAATACAAATTTTAGAATTTAAAAAAACAAAGCTTTATATCCTGGTGTCTGTCTGGTTTGAGCACAAATTTCACAATTAAGGTAGAAATCAAAGTGACTTCCTCCTCTGCCTTTTCAAGATCATCAGTAAAACAAAAGACATCAAAGGAAATCTGTAAAGCTCCAGGCTGACCTTCCTTTTTGATAAAAGATAGAATATAATATGCTCTAGCTCAGTGTTTCCCAACCAGTGTGCTGCAGCACACTAGTGTGCCATGGCTGAAGTACAGGTGTGCTGCGACTGCAGTCTCATTTCCTGTTTCCCTTCTGGCCTGCAGGATGTCCTCCCGCCAGTAGGGGGCGTGGGAGAGCATTTATCAGAGGCTGCTCTTGCTTTTCCCCCCTGCTAGCTCTCCCCGGCTACAGAAACTGCACAGGGCTCTGCAGGTCAGATTGCAGAGGGAAACTGGCAAAGGAGGAAGAAGCAGCACTCGGTAAGCCTGTTCCCAGACTTTTGCTGTTCAAGGACTGAGAGTGGAATGGAGAAAGGGACAGTTTAATATTTATTTATTTATTTATTTTTAGATTTTTATATACCGGTGTTCCTATATGAAATAAAGATCACATCGGTTTACATTGAAACAGAACATGAAAATTGCCAAAAGGCATTACATAGAACAAGGTTATGAAACTTGGAACAGAGGTGTGTTTCTCTTCTCTCACCCCACAGGGTGTGTGGGGTGAGAGAAGAGAAAGTGTTGCCAGGGTTGGGGGAGAAGGATGGTGGAAGAGGGAAGATGATGATGATGATTCAAGGAGGTGGGAAGGAAAGGTGGAAGGAGAGAAAAGGTGATGATGATGCCAGGGAGTGAGGTTGAGGGAAGGTGATGCCAAGGGGTAGGGGAGACAGAAGATTGATGATGTCAATGAGGGTGAAGGAATGTAAAGAGAAAGAAGGTGATGATGTCGGGGGTTAGGGAGAGGGAAGATGATAATACCAGGAAGTGATGGAGAAGATAAGTGATGCCAGGGGGTGAAGAGAAAGGGAAGAAAAGGTGATTGGCATGGGGAGTGGAGGGAGAGAGAAGAGAAAGCAATGATGCCAGGGGATGGAAAGAGGAAAATTGATGATGCCAGGGGATGGAGGAAGAGGGGTGGAAGCACAGGGAAGTTGATATTGCCAAGGGGTGAGGGAGAGGGAAGTGATGATGATGCAAGCGGGTGGGGAAGAGGTGGTGGTGATGTCTGGGAATCGAGGGAGGGGGAAGGTGATGAGGCATGGGTGGGAGAAGAGGGGGTGGGAGAGGGAAGATGGTGATGATGGGGGTTGTTGGGAGAAGGAAGGTGATGATGCTAGTGAGTGGGGGAGAGAGAGGTAGAAGGAAAGGGAAGGTGGTGATAATGATTCCAGGGTTGAGGAGGTGGAAAGAGAAGGTGATGCTGATATCAAGGAGTGAGGGAAAGGGAAGGTGATGATAACACAAGGGAGGGGGAAGAGATGGTGGGAGAAGGAAGATGATGATGCCAAGGGTGTGGGCGGGGGATAGGGAAAGGAAGATGATGATTATACCAGGGGAGAAGCATGATTATGATGCTGGGGAAGGGAAAAGGCGATGATGCCAAGAGATGGGGGAGAAGGAAGAGTAGAGTAGAGAAAGTGATGATGGAGAAGTGGATGGTGTACCACAACAAAGTGACCCCTGTGCCAGGTGTGTCCCAAAACAAAAAAGGTTGGGAACCATTGCTCTAGAGACTGGTGGACAAGCATTTTCAGGCATCTTGAGGCATTTTACAAAACAGCACTTAAGCTAAGTCAATGGTGGAAATGTTGCCATGTTGGGAAAATGTAGGAACTACAAAGTCCAACTTCTAATAATGTTTTCCAGTCTCTCCATTTTATTATGAATCAAGGAATTATCCTTAAATGCGGAATGAACATTATCTTGAATTGTCCAAATATCTGAACCCATAGATTCTATAGATTTCTTATGTTCATTAAGTGTACTAAGTCCATAATCTTGGCAGGAATTTCCTGAAATTGGGCAGATAATAACTACAAACTGTCCAGTCAGAGAGTTCTCCATAGCAACTATGGCTTCCAGAATCCTCTCCAAACTGATAGCAATGAATCTTACCAAACCAGCAGTCTTTCCAAACACTGAAGAACGTACTACCTTCTCTGTAGCTCCCATATATTATCCCATTAGTTTTCCCCCTATGATAGATCTCCCTCCTCCTTCTGCTGACAGCTGTAGCCTGATATTTCTAGCACTCATCTCAGCAAGTTCCAACCCCACTCCGCCATATGACATATCTGAAGGAGTTAATTTATTTAGGCATTTTTATATACCTAACATATTGTGTGCATTTCACGTCGGTTTACATCCAAATTTGGGGACAAGCCATTAATACTTTGTCCCAAAAGACAACAAAATTAGACACCAAATAAAACCCTATAAAATTACTAAAATCTCATAATGATATTCTATACTGTAAATTACAAAATAATAAAATACATTATATTCATAAAATATCATAGCTACTGGTAACATCATTTAAGAGAATTAAAATTATAAATACCTTTTTTATCTAGCCTAAATATCCAGGAGGAGTCGCTAAGAAGATGTCATTCTACCTTGTTGAAAGCTTGCTCGAACAACCATGTTTTTAGTTGTTTCTTAAATGGTTGTATACTAGCCTCTAATCGTATGTTAAGTGGAAGAGAGTTCCAAAGTTTTGGCCCAACTAGGGAGAGAGCCCTTTCCCTAACTGCATTTAAATGTGCTAATTTAGGTGATGGAACAAAGTAATGCCTTGCCTAAAGATCTTAAGTTGTTAGATTTGGATAGCCGAGAAAATCTTCATGAGTAGACAATGGAGGTGGAGTCTGATCCTCCGTGCTAAAAGAGTGCTCTAATTCCAACCCAGCCTATAGCATCTCCAAGGAAGCTGCACCGGGAGTTAAAGAGCCTTATGTACATGTGAATCCATTGGGCCCAAGGTGCTCTCCCTCTCTGGGGCCATGGAGAAGACCCAGGGCTTGTCCTCATTTAAACCGTGGAGATAGGAACCCGACATCACTTGTGGAAATCAATGCCCAATTTCAGGAAATTCCTGGCAAGATCAAGGAATTAGAAAGTACACTTAATGAACATAAGAAATCTAGAGAGTCTATTGGAAACATCCCTGGATAAATGTTTTCTTAGACTCAGGGACTATGTGTGTAACACAAATGGCTCAATCAGTTGTAAGAAAACAAGTGTGATGGATAGTATGAATATTTTCAGAGCTATGAAAAATGTCCTTTTCTTCCAGTCTCGGAAAAGAGTTAACCAGACTTTTACCTTGTTGCCTTGGTCAGATAAAAGGGCACACTCACGTTTAGACCAATAACATATAGAAACTACTTTCTACCTTTTTCAAAGTGAAATTGATTATTTCATCCTTTTTAAATTAGACTGCAATCACCAGTCAAGTAAAAGTGTACCTTGTCAGGCTGGCTTGGTGGAAGTGCTGTGCACTGCCATTTGGAAGATCCCAGAATCTGGTCCTGCACTCCTTGGATTGACTGGGGTTGGAGATGCCATGGAGGAAGATTTAGCCCCTGGGGGGAGGGGTAGAGTTGAGGTCATCACTTAAGAGTGACATCTAATAGCTGGATTCAGCACCCATGATTATAGGGTTCTGGAGAGAGTTCTGGGGCATGGCTGAAGACTGTCACAGCCTGATCAGACTAGGTATATTGGGAGTGAGAAGGGAATTCTAAGATAAGGGGGAACATCCCTGTAAAGTTGAAAAAGGCGGCTCATGGCACCAGGATCCCAGCATTGGTTCCAACTAAGCTGGAGGCCCAAAAGAGGAGGAAAGTACCGGTACTTATTCAAAAAATGTACATCTTGTCTTTTCCTCACTGCTCTTCTGTCTATGCATTGCCATATCTTGGGTGATAGGGTTGATGTTTATTAGTTAAATATGTGCCCAGGTCAGAGACTGCACAGAAGTAATATCAAGATTGATTGTCATCAGTTAACTATAATTAAGATACAGCTACCTCCACAACCCATATGATCACAGATATGGGTTGTGGAGGTATCCCTTACAATTTGTTTTTGACCCTTATTTCTTCATATTCATCTCAGCTGAACATCAAGAATGAAAACTATGAGAAGGGCTCAGATCAGGCAAAGAAAGGAAAAAAAAAGATGCAATTCTATTAACATTCACCACTGATTCTCCAAAAGACATTTAAAAAATCAAAGAAGTCTGCACAGTCACTGATAATGTAAAAAGTGCAGAACTGATAATACATTTCTAAGAAATTATTCAGCCACCCGAAAAGTGTTGTAATCCCCCCAAAATGCTTTGTCTCAAGTGCTTTACTGTCATTATAAAATATCCTTGTATTTACTGGAAATTGTTAATAGAATTCTGCCATTATTTAAAGACAACCAAAAGAGCAAGTTTGCTTACCGTAAACGGTGTTTTCCATAGATAGGAGCTGAATTAGCCATGCTGTCTGGGTACGTCTTCCGTGCCACTAGGTGGCGGAGCTCTCTAAGTCTAGAAAAGTCTTTCAGCTAGGTGCTCCCTCTTGTGTTGCCTCGGGTTTGCCTGAGGCTCCTCAGTCAGTATCAAAGCAAGTGGTTATGTATGCCTGAACTGTCCGGGGAGGTGGGCGGGTCAGCATGGCTAATTCATCTGCTATCTATGGAAAACACCGTTTACGGTAAGCAAACTTGCTCTTTTCATGTAGATAAGCAGCTGAATTAGCCATGCTGTCTGGGAGTCCCCAGCTGACGTATTGAGCAGTTGATGTGTGTGAAGTTTGTATATTTTTCTCAATATGGGAGGTATTGGTGGACAGTTCATATGAAGGCCTTGTATATGAGGAACATGTGCTCTTTTGTAGGATAGACCGTCCCATGAGTGCATCATCTCCAGTTTGTCTAAACAGTAATGGGATGAGAAAGTGTGTAGCGATGACCATGTTGCCACTTTACTGATGTCTATGAGAGGTACTTCATGGAGATGGGCCACTGAGGCTGCCACCGCGCGCACTTGATGTGCTTTTGGAGTCGCAGATAGCGTTTGTGATCTTTTTTGATATCCACGTGTATAAAATTCTCTTTGTCACTGGATGTCCTTGTGCGTTCGGACTGAACGAAAGAAACAGTTGTGAGGGTCTGTTGGGTGAATGGGTGCGCTGTTTGTAGTAGGCAAGCGCACGCTTACAGTCTAGAGTATGGCGTTTTCTCTCATTGTCAGTTGCATGAGGTTTTGGATGGAAGGTGGGTAAGGTGATGGTCTGGTTAATATGGAAACTGGAAATCACCTTTGGTAGAAATTTAGAGTGAGTGTGTAGGGTCACACTTTGTCAAGGTGAAATTGAAGATAAGTAGGGTAGTGAACCAAGGCTTGAAGTTCACTAACTCGTCTTGCTGAAGTTAAAGCAATCAGGAAAAGCACCTTCCATGAGCGGTATCGAAGGTGACAAGTGTCTAATGGTTCAAAGGGTGGAAGCATCAGTTGTTTGAGGATTATATTAATATCCCACGGCACCGGTGGTTTTTGTAAAGGTGGACGTAGGCGTAACACTCCCTTCATGAATCTGGATACCAGATACGCTTAAATGAACTCAAGTGAGGAGGTAGCGAGGCCTTCATTGTAGAGAAGATGGAGGTAGGAGAGAAGGTGTTCAGGTGGACAAGTTAGTGGGTCCATACCCATGGTTGAGTATCAGGATGTGTAACGTGACTATTTTCTTTGGTAATTGAGTCTGGTCAACAGCTTTCTCGAGGACAGTAATGACTAGAAGAGCAGGAGAAATATCTAAGTGCTGGTATATGAGCCTCTCAATCTCCATGCCGTGAGGTGCAGGGAGGAGTGAAGAGGATGTAGCAGAGATCTGTTGTCCTGGGTAAGAAACTGAGGGCTGCTGCCAGGGGAATTGGGTTGCGGATTGATAGGTGCAGTAGGTAGCTGTGCATGGTTGTCTTGGCCATGCTGGCGCGATTAGGATCAGATCCGCTTGGTCTTTGATGCATCTCTGAATCGTGCGAGAGATGAGTGGTATTGGAGGGAACGCATACAGTAGGTTGTGAGACCAGCTTACGAGAAAAGCGTCTGGAGTGAGTCTGAGTGGGCTAGGGTAAACTGAGCAGAAGTTGTCTAGTTTCCTGTTGCTTTCTGTCGCGAAGAGGTAGCTGGAAGGAAGGCCCCAAACGGAGAATATGTGTTGAGCCACCTTTCGATCCAGTTCCCATTCATGGGGATGAAATATTCTGCTGAGTTTGTCTGCTCTGGAATTGTGAATTCCAGGCAGATAAGTCTCTTGAAGAGAGATGGATCGTTGGTGAGCCCTCTCCAGTATCTGAAATGCTTCCTTGCAGAGGTTCCAAGAACCGGATCCTCCTCCTCTGTTTATGTAGAACATTGTAACTTGGTTGTCTGTGTGAATCATTACTATTTTCTCTTGTAGGGAGTCTTCGAAAGCTGGAAGGGCATTTTTTACTGCTTTGAGTTCCAGGTTTATGTGCAGTGTACATTCGCATGTGGTCCATAGTCCCTGTGTCTGTAACTGGTCTAGGTGAGCCCCCCATCCCTTGGGGGATGCGTCTGAGGTAAGTATTATTTATTTTTTATTTTATTTATTTATTTATATTCTTTTATATACTGAAGTATAGCTGAGTGAAAGGTGTCATAGAGGTGAGCCCACTAGTAATGTCGAAGAGAGTAGCCACCATTGCAGGTCTTTCTTCATATTGTTGGTCAAGATTATGGGAGTCGACAATGGATGTAGAAACTGGGTCCATTGGCCCTTCAGACCCCACTGTAGGCGACGCATATGTAGGTGCGTATGAGGAACTACATAAATGGATGCTGCTATGTGTCCTAGAATGGTTAGGATTTGGTGAGCAGGAACGATTGTACTGTGAAGTAGAACTGAAGACAGTGTGCATAGAACTAATGCTTCTCAGGTGAGGAAGGAAAGCCTTGTCTTGAATCGTGTCGATGTAGGCTCCTATGAATTGTAAGGTTTGAGGGGGTTCTAGATTTGATTTTTCGTAATTGATTAGGAGGCCTAGATTGTCTAGGCAAGAAATAGTTCGAAGAAGATTGTCTCATAGGAGTGTCTGATTGGGTGCTACTAGGAGCCAATCGTCCAGATAGGGAAATATTTGCACCCCCTGACAACGAAGGTGCGCCACCGTCACACATTTGGTGAAGACCCTGGGGGCAGAGGAAAGACCGAATGGAAGAACCTTGTACTGGTAGGCTCAGACCTTAATCTTTGATAAAGGCCAAGAAGTGATGGGCTTTTTGAAGTGATCTTACAGGTAGACACAAAATGCTGTTGCTTAATGGCAAAAACAAACAGGCTTAAATTAATTAACTCACTGATGTCTAAAATATTTTCCATGACTGACAGAATCAATGCCATGGGTTTTCTAAAATAAGTGCATTAGCCTCACTCAGCTCCAGACAGCAGACATTGTAGAGCAGAGATGTTCAACCATGGTCCTCAAGGGGTGCTTTCTGGATAACAAAGCTATGCAATAAATCTGATTTACAGATCAAATATACACGAACACGCCTGATGAATATTGTGAACAGTCTCAAACCAGACCTAGTTGGAGGTCCTCTACCTTTACTCTAGAACAGGGATCCCCAAACTTTTCAAGGGAAGGGCTATATAAGAAATTTCAAATCACCAAGAGGGCTAGGAGTCTAAGGGGGAGGTCACCTTCAGAGTTTGAGGTTTGCTGAGAGGAGGAGAGGGGTTGGGGAGAGGATGAGTCCCATTAGAGTTTGCGGAGACTGGGCGGGGTTTGGGGAAGGGAGAAGACAGGGTTTTCAGGGGATATGGCAGATAACGTGCAGATTTAGGAGATCCATATTCAGTCACTGTCTGGATAGCAAAGAAAGACAGATAAACCTATCTAGCTAACTTTGGAGGTATATTCAATAGTGCAGCTGCACTAATGAATACAGCCAGCTATCTTAAAATCTGCCGATTAACTTTAGGACAGCTCTTTGGCCCAACCAGACAGCTGACTGAGGTGGTGATTTATTAAACTGTGGTAGTTTAGCATGGGAGGGGCCAAATATTGTGAGGGAGTGCCCCTATGATATTTAGCCCCTTTCTGACAAATTATCACGGGGCCATCATTGGTTAAAGAGCAAGCGACCCAAAAAAATGGCCTCCACCAAAGGAAAAAACTCACTCTGGTGGTCAATGTCAACCTCCCACCCCCTCACCTACTGAGATGGCACTAGCCCGCCCCCCCAAAATGAAAAATAAAGAAGAGTCACATGAATGGCGATGGCCACTTCAAGGCAAAAAAGCCCCATTGATACAGGATAGCTCCACCCACTCCGTTCTAGCCCATCCCTACCCCCTTCCAAAGAATAAGATCCATGGTGCCTAGTGTCCCCCCACCCCACCCCATAAAATAGTACCCTGTGGTCTGGGGGGCAGGTGGATTCCTTACCCCAACTTCCTAACCCACAGTAACTTAAATAGGTATCTTCGATAACCAAGTGGAGGCCCAGGGCAGCGCTATTTTTCAAAATGGCGCTGACCTGACCTTTCTCCTATCACATGACCTTACTCCATTATGTAATAGGGGAAAGGTCAGGTCAGCACTCTGGGCCCCTAGCTGGTTATCGAAAATGCCTATTGGAGGAACTGGGGAGGGGGGTCCACTGCCCCCAGACCACCAGGGTACTGTTTTTTGGGGTGGGGGACACTAGATATCAGGGGTTTTATCATCTTTGGAAAGGGAGGTAGGATGGGCCAGGAGTGTGGGGGGCTATCCTATGTCATTGAGGCAGGGAAGGGAAATGATTGTAGCTGTTCATGTAGCATTTTTTTTATTTTTCATTTCGGGGAGGGGGGTGGCCAGTGCTGCCTCAGTAGACAATAGAATCAACAATTTTTGGTCTTTGGGTAGAGGTGTATCGGGCACCTTGGCCCTTTAAATTTCCCACGGGAAAATCGGGGGACCCGTGTTAACAGCCGACGCTCCTTTTGGAAATTAACTACACCTCTTTCAAATGCAATAAAATAACAGGGCTGATTTTTTTTTCCAATGTCAGCCATGTTATTTTATTAGCATTATATTGCCTACTCAAAAGTTGCTTTGCATTTATTAGGCAATTTTGTACATGCAACTGCATGCAAAGCAGCTTATTTTCATAGAGGAAGAAAATATTTTGTTATATCGTGTGATAGTGCTGTGATAAGGTGATATCACACGATAAAACAGCATTTAATGTGCGTTACATGCTGTTTGACCTGTGATTTTGCAGCTTAATAAATCTAGGCCTAAGTTAGAAGGCCAACTTTGAATACTGGAGTTAGTAGATTAACTTACAGGCTGATACAGTAAGGAGTGGTAGGAGGAGGTGCGTTAGTGCCGGGCGCACCCGCGTTTGCCGCACGTACAGTCCGGATTACCTACCGCTCAATACTGTATTAAAATTGCATGCAAATACTAGCCGTGTCCAACGCGCGCCCATGAAGCGCAATCCATTTTACTGTACAGGCGCTTATACAGTGCCTATACAGTATCCTGGGTGCGCTGGTACCTGTCATTTCAAATGACATTTGAAATGAAAGGTACCAGGAAGTGGATACAGGAGAAGGGCTGACTGACCCCCTTAACTGACCCCCTAAGTCCTCCCCCTCTAGGACTCCTTCCTCTCAACAGGCCAGGCCATCCCCTCCCTGAGCCCCAGCCACCCCCTGACTCCCCCCCTGACTGCCCCCCAAACTTTCCGCCAGTCCCCGCTCACCTGCCCTGGCCGCGTTCATCTCCTGCGCTGACAGCTCCGGAGCAGCCCCAGTCCTCTCTCCCCTCCTCCCGGGGGCAGCCGGCGGCGGCGAGAGCGGCTTTGGCAGCCCGGGGCGGATTGGGCGCTCCCCATGGCTCCCTATTTTCTAAAAGGTAATACGTGCACGCCGTGACCTCGGACATTGCACGCCGTGACCTGAACGCCCGGCTGGACGTCTGAGGTCACGGCGTGCACGCATTACCTTTTAGAAAATAGGGAGCCATGGGGAGCGCCCGATCCGCCCCGGGCTGCCGAAGCTGCTCTCGCCGCCGCCGGCTGCCCCCGGGAGGAGGGGAGAGAGGACTGGGGTTGCTCCGGAGCTGTCAGCGCAGGAGATGGACGCGGCCAGGGCAGGTGAGCGAGGGCAGGTGAGCGGGGGCTGGCGGAAAGTTTGGGAGGAGTTGGGGGGGGGGGGGGGGGGAGTCAGGGGATGGCGGGGGCTCAGGGAGAGGTTGGCCTGGCCTGTTGAGAGGAAGGAGTCCTGGAGGGGGAGGAGTTAGGGGGTCAGTCAGCCCCTGGGGCTGCTCAGGAGCTGTCAACGTGGGAGATCGGCATCCATGGACGTGGCCAGGGCAGGTGAGCGGGGGCTGGTGGAAAGTTTGCTTGGTCTTGTCCCGGGGAGTTAGGGGGTCAGGCAGTGAAGCGGGGCTGGCTGGGGCTGCTCTGGAGCTGTCAGCGCGGGAGATGGACGCGGCCAGGACAGGTGAGCGGGGGCTGGCGGAAAGTTTGCTCGGTCTTGTCCCGGGAAGTTAGGGGATCAGGCAATGAAGCGGGGCTGGCTGGGGCTGCTCCGTGGCCCGTGAAATTTCATCTCGGCTTGCCTGACGCTCCACACTAACGCAGGGGTAGGGGTAGGCGGTAAATTAGCAGGTTAAACGCGCAGCAAAACTGCAGGTTTAAAAAGCGATAATTGGGCCGCGCGTTACTGTATGGGAGGGAATAGCTAATCCGATCGTTTACATCTCATATACATGCCGCGGGCGGAAAGGGTTACCCGTTGATTTAAAGAGGCGGTAAGGATGGGTTAAAGGGGATAGTGAATCATGGGTTGGACTAACGCGGCCAAATTGTGAGTAGAAAGCGGGTTAGAAGCAGGGTAACTGCGGCCGCACTTTACTGTATTGGCCTGTTAGCCAGCTAACAACTCCTTCCAGTTACGCTCCTGGAATGTCCCTAACTTAGGCCTAGATTCACTAATACCGCCGGGCTCTTTGAATCGCGCGGTACAGGGGGGCGAAGAGGGGGTCGGGCCTGTAAAAGCCGGCAGCGATCGCACCTCTGCGGTGCAGTGGTTGCCAGCTTTCGCACCCAATAGCACCATCATAAAAGGTGAGCTATTGGGTGCGAAATTGGCAACGAAAAGGGTTCTTACCTTTTCGCTGTCTGTGCGGCGTCCGTCCTGGTGCCGCCCTGACTCCACCTGTTCCGGTCTTGACGCCGCCCCGACTCCGCCTCCATTTAGCGATCGCACACGAAAAGAGACTTTTCGCGTGCAAAAAGTCCCTTTTCACGTGCGATCGCTTTGGAAAATTACCCCCTTAGCCGGCTAACTTGTTAGCCTGCTAATTTATAGCTGGCTAAGTGTCTAAATATTAAATTAGCTGGATAACTTCTGAATTACCTGTCTAAATGCTTCTGAATATGGACGTCTAGATTTCTTGGAAGTTGGTAACCCTACTGCATCGCTAGCAAACTTGTAACCTAGCTTCCCCTTCTCCTGCATCTGCCCCCAATGGTGCATGCATGTGTCTGTGTGGCATACCTGTCCCCTCATCTTATTTACATTCCTCCCTTCCCACAAGTCATCCTACTCCCCTTCCTTCCCCCTCATTCCCTCACCCCTTTTATTTACTTCGTTCCCCTCCCTTTCCTCTCAACTCTCCCCCCCCCTCAGTGACTCTCTTCTCACTCACCCCTTTCTCCGCCCTTTTCCCTTCCCTCCCTACTTTTGTCATGTCACTTTCACTCCTCATTTAATCCCTTCCCTCTAATTCACCCTTCCCATCCCACTCATTTTCTCCCCCCCTTGTCAGATCACTAAAACCCCTTCCACTCCCTCTCACCCCTCTCCTCTCTCCCTTCCCTTCTACTCCTTTCAGTCACTCCCTTTCCCTTCCTGCTTATTCAAGCCCTCCCCTTCCTGACCCTTCCAACCCATTTTATCTCAATCCCTCTCATGCACTCCCTTTCACCCTGCCCTCCCCTTCTATCCCCTCCATTCACTTCAATCATTATCTATCTTCTGGGGCAAGTTCCTCCACTTCACACACTGGCAAGGCTTGGCCTCCCTGCCAGCATCTTTCCTCCGGGGCCGGTCCTGCAGCTTCCTCTCACATTGACGGGGCCTGGCCTCCCAACTAGTGACTTTCCTCAGAGGCCAGTCTGCATATCTCTTCTCATGTTAGTGGGGGCTGGGCACTCCCCTCCCCAGCTTTTCTTCTGCCACCAATCATTAAAAAAAAAAAAAAAAGAAAATAAACTTCTGCACGGGCCAGATACAGCCATGACAGAAAACTAAAGCATGGCAGGTCAGTAAAACAAGCTCAACAGGCCGGATCTGGCTCCAGACACGGGAACCCTGCTCTACAGTATGGTAAAAATACTGAGGTCCATAAACTTATCCAGCTAACTTTGGAGGTATATTGAATATAGCTAGCTTTCTTAAAGTTAGGTGGCTAATTTTAAAATAGCTCTTTGGTTCGACCAGACTTAACAGGCTAAGTCATCCAGCTAACTCTGAATATCAGAGTTAGCTGGTTAACTTAGCTGGCTAACAACTCCTCCTAGTTACATCCCCGGAACGACCATAATATCCAGCAGAATTCTAGCTAATTTATTAGCAGGATAGAATTCAGTCGGATATGTGCTTAAATATGAATTAATTTTATTTAAAATCTTTTCTATACCGTCATTCAGTATATTACCGTCACAATGGTTTACATAGGGGCACAAATAGTAAATTGTACATGCATCTGTTCCTAAATACTTAAGAATCTGAACCTCACTAAAGTACAACAGCTCATCATTTGCGAGATGTTTCCTATTTCTTGTTTGACCAGATATGAAACAAGAATTATGTTGTGTTTACTGTACTACCAGTAAAGGCCAGAAATTAGTACATAAGACCCATTGGTATTCGATCCTAGCTGGATCAGATCAATGGTCCATCTAGCCCAGCATTTTGTTTCCCCACAGTGGCTCCAGTATTAACAACCCCAAACAGACCTAAAACAAAGTTCATCTAAGTGCTTCCTGTAGATACATACTTGTTTAGTAACTCAGTCCCCCACCTATTCTCTAATATCTGTTTATGCCCTTTTCTTCTAAAAATGCATTCAGATCCTACTTGAATCCTGAACTAAGATATGCTATACTGGGTCAGATCAAGGGTCCATCAAGCCCAGTATCCTGTTTCCAACAGTGGCCAACCCAAATCACAAGAACCTGGCAAGCACCTAAACATTAAATAGATCTCAAGATACTATTGCTTCTTAATAGCAGTTTATGGATTTTTTTCTCTAGGAACTTTTCCAAATCTTTTTGTAAACCCAGTTACACTAACTGCTGCAACCACATCCTCTGGCAATGAATTCCAGAGCTTAACTATGCGCCGAGTGAAAAAGAATTCTCTTCAATTTGTTTTAAATGAGCTACTTGCCGACTTCATGGAGTGCCCCTAACCCTTCTATTATGTGAGAGAGTAAATAACCAATTTACATTAACCTGTTCAAGTCCGTTCATGATTTTGTAGACCTCTATTATACCCCCCGCCCCCCCAGTCATCTCTGCTCCAAACTGAAAAATCCTAATTTCTTTAGCCTTTCTTCATAGGGAAGCCATTCCATGCCCCTTATTTTGGTTGCCCTTCCCTACACTCTCTCTAGTGTAACTATATCTTTTTTGAGATCTGGCGACACAGCATTCAAGGTGCAGTCTCACCATGGAACAATGCAGAGGCATTATGACATTTTCCGTTTTATTCACCATTCCCTTCCTAATAATTCCTAACATTCTGTTTGCTATTTTGAATGCCACAGCACACTGAGCCAAGGGTTTCAATGTATTATCCACTATGACACCTAGGATCTCTTTCCTGGGTGGTAATTCCTAAGATGGAACCTAACATTGTATAACTACAGAAAGGGTTATTCTTTCCTATATGCAACATTGCACTTGTCCACATTAAATTTCATCTGCCATTTGCAAGACCAATCTTCCAGTCTCACAAAGTCCTCCTGCAATTTATCACAATCTGCTTGAGATTTAACTACTCTGTATAATTTTGTGTCATCTGCAAATCTGTTCACCTCACTCGTCGTACCCCTTTCCAGATCATTTATAAATATATTAAAAAGCACTGGTCCAAGTACAAATCCCTGAGACACTCTACTGTTTACCTTTTTCACTGTGAAAACCGACCATTTAATCCTACTATCTGTTTCCCATCTTTTAACCAGTTTGGAATCTATAATAAGAAATTACTACTTACCTGATAATTTCCTTTTCTTTAGGACAGTCAGATGAATCCAGAACACGTGGGTTATGCACTTCTACCAGCAGATAGAGATGGAGCAAGCTGATGTAACCCCTGTACTGACCTCAGCCTGCCAGTATTCAAAAGCAACTGTGGACAGACTAGCAAAAAAACTCGATTAATAACAGATAACGATGTCAATACTCAGCCTACACGTAGGCACACAGGATGATCATTACGCAATCATTCGGCAGCTAAGGGAGGGAAGCTGGATTCATATAAAATTATTCAGAGTAGATAAATCACAAGCGGATTGTGATAAATTGCAGGAGGCCTTTGCGAGACTGGAAGACTGGGCATCCAAATGGCAGATGAAATTTAATGTGTACACATGCAAGGTGATGCATATAGGGAAAAATAACCCATGCTGTAAGTTACACAATGTTAGGTTCCATATTAGGAGCTACCACCCAAGAAAAAGATCTAGGCATCATAGTGGATATATTGAAATTGTCAGCTCAGTGTGCTGTGGCAGTCAAAAAAACAAACAGAACGTTAGGAATTATTATGAAAGGATTGGTGAATAAAACGGAAAATGTCATAAGGCCTCTGTATTGCTCCATGGTGAGACTGTACTTTGAGTACTTGGTACAATTCTGGTTGCTGCATCTCAAAAAAGATTTAGTTGAGATGGAGAAGGTACAGAGAAGGGCAACCAAAATGATAAAGGGGATGGAACAGCTCTCCTACGAGGAAAGGCTGAAGAGGTTAGGGCTGTTCAGCTTGGAGAAGAGACGGCTGAGGGGGGATATGATAGAGGTCTTTAAAATTATGAAAGGTCTAGAATGGGTAAATGTGAATCAGTTATTTACTCTTTCAGATAATAGAAGGACTAGGGAGCACTCCATGAAGTTAGCAAGTAGCAAATTTAAAAGTAATAGGAGAAAATTATTTTTCACTCAATGTACAATTAAGCTCTGGAATTTGTTGCCAGAGGATGTGGTTATGCAGTTAGTGTAGCTGGGTTTAAAAAAAGGTTTGGATAAGTTTTTTGAGAAGTCCATTAACTGCTATTAATCAAGTTGACTTAGGAAATAGTCAATGCTATTATTGGCATCAGTAGTATGGGATCTACTTAGTGTTTGGGTACTTGCCAGATACTTGTAGCCTGGATTGGCCACTGTTGGAAACAGGATGCTGGGCTTGATGGACCTTTGGTCTGACCCAGTATGGCAACTTCTTATGTTCTTACTTCTGAATAGGGCAGGAGGTTGCCCATGGTCCAGACAAAACCGCACGTGCAAAGGCTGCATCCTCCCGGGTCTGAACATCCAGGCAATAATACCTGGTAAAGGTGTGTAAGGAGGACAACGTTGCAGCTTGACAAATGTCGATAGGAGACAACAATTTAACTTCTGGGTACTTGCCAGGTTCTTATGGCCTGGATTGGCCACTGTTGGAAACAGGATGCTGGGCTTGATGGACCCTTGGTCTGACCCAGTATGGCATTTCTTATGTTCTTATGTTCTGCCCATGACACTGCCTGAGCCCGAGTAGAATGAGCCAGAACCTGACTAGGTAATGGTTTCTCATCATCCATATATACAGCCTTGACTACTTCCTTAATCCATCGTGCTATAGTAGCCAGCAAGGCTGGCTCTCCCTGTCTAGTACTGCCGAGAAGGACAAACAAGCGATCCGACTTCTGCAAAGGCTCGGAAATCTCCAGACAATATGTGTCTTGACATCCAAGGGTCGCAATAGACGATACTCCTTTGCTTCTCTCTCTTTATCCACAGATGGCAGGGAATGGTCTGATTCAAGCGAAACTCAGTGACTACCTTTGGTAAAAATGAAGGAACAGTACGCAGCTGTACTGCCCTTGGAGTCACCTGGAAAAATGGCTCCCGGCAAGACAAGGCAAACATGTTTGGAAACCCTCTGTGCTGAACAAATTGCCACAAGTAACACCTGTTTTCAAAGTCAGCAATCACAAGACAGAGTACATAGTGATTTAAATGTAGAGCCTGACAAAAAAAATCCAAGGCCAAACTAAGACTCCATAGGGGCACCGGAAACTGCAAAGGTGGATGAAGATGTTTCACTCCTTTCAGAAAACGAGCCACCTCAGGATAAGCTGACAAGGATCCATCATTTACTTGACTCCTGAAGTAGATGACAGCCAAGCCTTTATTCAAGCCATTGTGCAAAAAATTCAAAAATAAGCGGAACCTTGACCAAGGAAAGAAAAGCACCTTGATCCTCACACCAGGCCTCAAACACCCTCCAAACTCGCACATAGGCCAAGGAAGTAGAGAAATTTCTAATGCTTAGCAAGGCAGAAATCACTGTTGCAGAGTATCCACATTTCAACAAACGAACCCTTTCAAGGGCCATACCGTAAGACAAAATTATAACGGATCTTCATGAAGAACAGGTCCTTGCTGCAACAGGTCCCTGCGCGCTGGAAGCTGAAGAGGCAAATCCACCAGGAGCCTCCACAGATCTACATATCACAGTCTCCTGGGCCAATCTGGAGTGACCAAGATCTCCATCTCCCTGTGGCATTTGATTCTTTGAATCAATCTGCCCAACATGCGCCATGGAAGAAAGGCATATAGTAACTTGTCTTCTGGCCACTCCTGAATTAGGGCATCAATCCCCAATGACTTCAGATCTCTGCAGCTAACGAATCACAGAACTTTGTGGTGTGCAGAGTACCCAGCAGGTCCAGGAGTGGGAGACCCCAGCAAACCTGAATCAGCTGAAACACCTCATCTGACAACGCCCACTCTCCTGGGTCCAGACTCTTTTTGTTGTTGTCTTTGCCTGCAATGTGCGAGGCTGAGATCATCTGGAGATGTACCTCTGCCCATTCCATAAGTTGATCTATTTCCAGTGACACTTGCTGAATCTTGGTACCGCCCTGCCAATTAATGTAAATCACGGTCATTGCACTGTCCGACATTATGTAGACTGATCGATCTTGCAGCCTGTTGCCGAACTGCAAACATGCTAACCGGACGGCCATGGCTTCCAGTCGATTGATGCTCCAGAGAGACTCTTCTGCACTCCAGCTCATGATAGTGAGCTCCCCAACCAGGAAGCCTCGCATCCGTTGTCAGTACCAGCCAGTCTGGTGGGGATAAGCAATTTCCCTGTCATAGATGATCCGCTTGCAGCCACCACTGCAGGTGGGAAGAGACCTCCATCGGCAGGTGGAGCCAAATCGAATAGTCCTGAGACTGCAGATTCCAGTGAGCCAGCAGGGAGCACTGAAGAGGACGCATATGCATCCTCGCCCATGGTACCACTTCCAGCATTGCCATCATTAAGCAAAGTACCTGCAGGTAAGACCATACGGTCAGATGCAGATTGTTCAACAACAGATAGATTTAAGCTAGCAACTTCCGAATTCAAGCTTCCAGTAGGAACACATTGCCTTGCTGTGTGTGGAACCGAACCCCCAGGTATTCCAGATACTTAGAAGGCTGAAGGCTGCTCTTGGCTAGGGTCACCATGCAGCTGAGCTCCCACAACAGGCAAATCACCTTACGAGTTACCATGCGGCTCTCCTCCAGCGGTTTGGGGTGCATCAGCTTGTCGTCCTGCCACAACTACCACCATTACCTTGGAAAAGATTCTGGGAGTGGTGGCCAGACCAAAGGGCAGCACCTGAAACTGGAAGAAGTGTCCCAAAACTGCGAACCGCAGGAAGCATTGATGCTCTAGTTGGATGAGAATGTGGAGATATGCCTCTGACAGATCCAGTGAGGTCAGAAATTCTCCCAACCGCATGGCCATCATCACCAAGTGCAAGGTTGCCATGAGAAAATGCTTTACTCACAGATGACGGTTGATGCCTTGGAGATCTAGGATGGGGCAAAAGGACCCCTCCGCCTTTGGCACAACGAAAAAAATCAGAATAATGCCCCATATTTTCTTGGGACGTGGGCACTGGGACCACAGCCCTCAGCCTGAGGAGCCTTGCCATTGTAATCTCACTGCCTGCTCTTTTTGTGGGGAGTGGCAGAGAAACACCATGAACATATCCCGAGGAATACTGCAAAAACTCCATCGGATATCCTTCTCATATCACTTCCAGGACCCACTGATCCAATGTGATCTCGACCCCCCCCTATCTCCTGTTCCCAGGGATGGGTCGGCAAGCCGTCATTGGGAGGGTCAGGAGAGCCTGTGCCTCATCTGGGTTGTCAGGGTCGAAAGGACTGAGGACCTACCGAGGGGCCGGGTCCTCTGGAAAGTTGCTCCTCTATAAGGCAAAAACGCCTGGATCCTCTAGCATAACCGCTGATAAGAGGGGAGCACTGTGCCTGCCTCTTATCCTCTGGAAAATGAGGAACCAGAGATTCGCCCCACTTACTGGTCAGTTACTTCAACTCTCTGCCATTAAAGGGCAATTTGGTGAGAATAGCCTTGGAAGTCACATCAGCAGACCAATTTCTTAACCATAACTGTCGCCTGGCTGCCACAATTGAAGCCAACCCTCTGGCCGAAGTGTGGACCAGTTTGCAGCCTGCAGCAGCTGGTTTCATAACTGATCTGGGATTCACTCCAGAGTCATCAACCTCCTGGGAGAGAAGAAAACAAGAGCGAGCCACCAAAGAACAACAAGAAACGATCTGCAAGGACATTGCCACAACTTTGAACGCCT
Source organism: Rhinatrema bivittatum (assembly GCF_901001135.1). NCBI lineage: Eukaryota > Metazoa > Chordata > Amphibia > Gymnophiona > Rhinatrematidae > Rhinatrema > Rhinatrema bivittatum. Next base: position 96,548,958 of record NC_042619.1, read on the forward strand.
GATTAAGGATAGTCTCAATCTTGCTATCATGAGCATCCTTCAAGGCCGCTCCTCCTTTCATGGGAATAGTGGTCTGCTTGGAGACTGCGCACACATTTATATACACCAGTCAGAAATTTAAGGTCCAAAAATCAATTTTTATTACACACTCCTTCACCAAAGACAAGACTAGTCATACCATGTGAGCGGGCTTTTTCCATCTCAGGACATATCCTCTGGAATTCAATACCAGCCAATCTTAGAATTCTGTCAAATTCAAAGGAATTCAAAAAAGCCTTAAAATACTACTTATTTAATCAAGCATTTCCAGAACTATGCAATAGCAAATAATCTTCTCATACTGTAGAAAATCCTCATGATACTTTCATGTTTTTATTTATGACATCACTCGTTTTTATGTTTGTGTATCTTATTATATTGGATTGTTTTATGTTTAAATATTATGAATGCTTTGTTGTAACCCGCCCCGAACTTTGATGAGTGAGGGATATAAATTTTTTTTTTTTTAATTTTATATTTATGCATTTTTAACAATTTTAGACAGCAAAAAGCATATCAATGAAAAGGTAAAAGCAAAACAAAACCATCATAACTCATATCTTATATATATAATAGTAATAAACTATTCTGGTAATATTAATATGACTTTTTTTTTTAAAAGCAAATCAGGAAAGACCCATGATATATTAGGAGCTCCTTAATCCAGGAAATCAATATTTACACAAATGTAAGGGTATCAACAAAATATATACTCTTATCTAAGATGGGTTTGGTAGCATCTTAATTATTTAAGTTTTAAATGTGAATTTAAGAAAGAAAGTAATTGCATTGGTTCAAAGAACACATATCTTATACTATTTAGTGTTAACATACATTTACTAGGATATCTAATCATAATTGTGGCTCAAAGAGCCCTAGCCTCCTGACACATAGCTAAGAATTTCTTCCTACACTGTTGAGTGATTCTAGTTATGTCCGGATAAACCCAGATCTTTTGAGTCATATATAACTTTTCTATATTTCTGAGAAATAATCTCAATACAGTATCTCTATCTGAGGGAAACACAAATGTAACCAACAAAGTTCCACGTGATTCTACTTGTTCTTCTGAAGATTGGGAATTTAACAGATTTAATTGAACAATCTCTACAGTCTTCCATTGCTCTTTTTCTTCTCCTATATTTTTTTTTATTGAAGAAGTATATTTTGGCAATAGGTGGTATCGCCTCTTGTAGAATAGATAGAATTTCCAGCATATATTTCTTGAATTGTTCATATGGTGAGATCAAATTTATATGTGGGAAATTCAATATTCAGAGATTTCTATATCTCAACTCATTTTCTATGATCTCAATCTTTCTTGAAATGGCTAATTCTCCTTGAGCTAGTCCCGATTGCACTTTCTGTAGTTGTGCTACTTGAGTTTCCAGATTACTTATTTTCTTGTTATGATTTCTTGTTGTTTAATCTATTCTTCCATACTGACTCAGGTTAACCCCCCGCCCAGTTCTCCTTTCCCTGTTGAAATGTATTTCCAAGCCTTCTGTTAATATGTGAACCGGTGTGTTGTCCCCACTAATACCGGTATATAAAAGTTTCTAAATAAATAAATAAATAAACTTATTTTATCCATATGGGTTATTATTAAAGGATCCATTTGCTTAACATGTTGTTGCGTTTCTGTCATAATAGTAGACAAAGTCACAATCGATGACTCCAAGGAAATAAGTGCTTTCCAAACTGTCTCAAGTAATAATTTGCGGTTTTTCCATCTTCATAACAGGAATATTAATGCTTACCGCACCCTCTTGATGACGATCTTGTCCCAATTCTGGGTCCATAGACAGGCCTCCTTGCCCTTCTGGTGTAGAGGTAATTGGGGTAGGGCTTAGATTTTCTCCTACCATCGCTCTCCTTTGTTGTGGAGGAGTTGGTAGTAACAGCCCATTTCCCCTGATATCCTGTGCGCTTGCAGCTACACTCCCAGGTTTCATCTCAATGGGCACAGAAACTCCAGGCATATTCCATTGCGTGCTCTGACCCGATTCCAGGGGTTGCTCATAGCATGGGGGAGAAGGAGTCATAGGTGCCCCAGGGCTTAATGATGTCAATAGGTCCAACGGCACTCCTCACCAGGGTCCCTAGCAGACAGCTCTACCGGGTATTTTTATTGATCGGGGAGAAAAACCTTCAATTGTTACTTGAGAGGGGGTAGTTATAGGAGTAGTTAAGGTTTCTACTCGTATTTTCCCTTTCCTCTTTGTATGAGGCATTTTTGCCACAAGTAATATCCAAAGAAAGAGAAGATTTTCCCAGTCCTCCCTTACAAAAACTTCATCTTGGGTCTGTCCTGTGGAGGTCTCAGATGAGAGATCTTCAAAAGTAAGAAGAAATGACTTAACAAAATCAAGGTTCCAATTATTATGAAATTTAAAAGGCGTTAAAGAGTTGAAGGCTTTTTTTTTTTATTGTAAGAGGAAAATGGGAACAATTAAAACAAGGCCGAGTGTGTGGTTTTGGCGACGCGCTGGCGGCAGCTGTGCACCGCAAGCGTGGCAATTTTATGGCCTTCTTGCGTTGCACCCAGATGACGTCAAAATTTGAAGTAGGTAAATAACAGATGTAGCCCCATTGGGGCCGGGTAATCACCTCACCTCTGGATGACTTCAGCGCTATTCATCTCCTTCTCTCTCTCTTCCTCCTCCATAAATTATTTTAAATAAATCAATTTACCTTCAGAAACCATAAATGTTCTCTCACCAAGGATAAAGAGGGTATAGGCCTTCCAATAGCTGACCCCCTTTGAAATTAATCTCTGGGGCACCCCATTCAGGATCAATCAAATCCTGAATGATTCCCAGCATGGGGAAAAACCAAGAGGCTTTACACAAGGAAACCAAAATAAGATTTCTCTTTGACTCAGAATGGATCCACCCCAGGAACTCCAAGCATGGTCAAGGTCTGGGAATCAGAGCTGGCAGTTCATCTCTGTGAAAGAACCGCAACATAGTACTATACTGCTCCAAACCTGGGAATCCAGAGGACCCACTGCCACTCAAGGGACACTCCGGCGCTGAAAAAATAGAAGCATCCAGACCGAGAGACACTGGAGGAGTACTTACTGAGCCACCGTCCCCTGCTGATGATCAGAGCCTCTAGATCCTGGGATGCTTGCTGCCACTGAGACCGCAAGGCCCACTGAAAGGTCCGCATGTGGAGGTGGGCTAAGGGTGTCAAATGGACGGAGGCCACCATGTGGCCCAGCAGGTGGAGTAGGAGACGGGCTGACACCCTCTCGCTGTTGTGGATGAGGGTGGCCAGCAAGGAGAGAGCAACTGCTCAATCCTAGGGCAAGAAAGCTTTTGCTTGTGCCGCATCCAACCTGGCGCCTATGAAGTTTAGCATAGGGAGCGACAGAGGTGCGACTTGGGGTAGTTGAAAACGAACCCCACAGCCTGCAGGGTCTGAACTGTCAGTGCCAGAGCTTGTAAGGCTCTGGAGCGGGAGTTGCTCCTAACCAGCCAGTCGTCCAGGTATGGGCCTGAAGTAGGCAGCCACTACTGCTAAGCATTTGGTGAAGACATAGGGGGCTGATGCCAGCCCAAAGGGCAGCACTCTGTATTGAAAGTATGCATTTCCCACCATGAAGCAGAGGTACTTCCTGTAGTTGGGGACAATCGCAATATGTGCACATGCCTCCTTCAGGTCGAGGGAGCAGAGCCAGTCTCCTCTTTGGAGGAGGGGGATCAGCATGCCCAGGGAGACCATCTTTAATTTTTCTCTTACGAGAAACTTTTTCAGTGCCCTGAGGTCGAGGAGGGGGCTCAAGCCACCATTCCTTTTTGGGATGAGGAAATACCTGGAGTAGAACCTGTGGTCCTGCTGTCTGTGTGGGACCGGTTCCACTGTGCCTGCCGTAAGGAGGGCGGAGAGTTCTTGTTGAAGAATGACCAAATGGGCAGATGAACCCCATGATGGACATAGGGGAGAGGTCTCTGGGGGCCAACTGAAGTGCAGACAGTACCCCTGGCATACGATGGAGGGGACCCAGCGGTCAGATGTGATCTCTTCCGAGCGCCGGGCGAAGCTGAGGAGCCTGCCGCCAACTGGGGGATCAGGTGCCAGGGGAACTGCCAGCTGACTTGTGCTCCCTTGCTGCCAGTCAAAAGTCCATGGCCGGGGTTTGTTAGGGTGCCAGTTGGGGTCTGGGAGCCCACTGTTGGTGAGGGTGACCCCTTGAAATGGTCCGGGGTGTGCGAGTCCAAGCGGCTGGAGTGTAATACTTCTGCTGCTGGAAGAAGGGCTTATGAAAGCCTTGCCTGGAAGATTTCCTGGCTGAGGATGGCCCTTCTGAGGGACTAGTGGATAGTTGCTGTAGGGTGTCATGATGGTCTTCAGCTGTGCCATCGCTTCCTGGACCTTGTCCCTGAACAGGTTCTTGCCTCTACAGGGGAGGTTGGTGAGCCTATCCTGGACCTCCAGCCGGAGGTCCAAGGTCCTGAGCCAAGCCATTAATCTGGCGCTGATGCCTACGACGGCTAAGCGGCTGCAGTTTCAAAAACATTGTAGGTGGCGCACACTTCGTGTTTCCCTGCTTCCAGACCCAGCGAGGCAATGGCTGTAAGTGCTTCCTGCTGCTGCTGGTGGAAGGTGAAAAATCCTGGACTTGCTTCCAAGTAAGTGTCATCAGCCTTTCTGATAACTGGGGAGATGGAAATGGGGTGCTCCCACATACAGAGGAGAAGTTCCTTAAAAATGTCATGGATCGGAACTGCCATGATTTCTTTAGGAGTGTCAATGAACTGGAATACCTCAAGCATCTTGTGGTGCGCATCCTCCTCCATAAGGCGCTGAAAGGGGGTGGCCTCAGCCATAACCTTAAACCCCACAAATGACAGGTCCTCAGGTGGTGATTGGTGCTGCTCTTCTGGGGGCAAAGGCTCCAAGAGGGGGTCATCAGAGAACTCTGAGTACAAGTCTGTGGAGTCATCACCCCAAGGGTCATAAGGACCCTCCTCCTCACTTGGGTCAGAACGCCGAGGGCAAGGGCCGTGAGGGGCATCGACCCTGGGCTCTGAGGGCTTAGGGGCACAGAGGGATCCCCCGGCATCGAGGGGGTCATTGGCTGTGGCAAGCCAGAAGGGCCTGGCAGCGGCTCGGGGAAACCGTGGGCAAGGGCACCCGGTCCTGGTGGCCACATCCTCCTCGGAGGACCCGGGGATCGGGATCGTTCCGGTGGAGGGCCATCAGTGACCGGTGGGGCATCGAATGCCCTTCGGGCACTGGCTGTGTCGGAAGGACATCCAGACTCTCCAGCAAGAGTGCCAACATCGATGGTGGAGGCTCGGGCACCGGTATGGGGGCCGGTGGCGCCGGTATCTCAACGCTTTGCAGCTCTTTGAGTACCGCTGATTGCAACGTGAGGGGTAAGGACTGATGGAAGGGGACGAGGCGTTGCCGGCTCATCCTCAGGTCCCCGAGGTGGCACTGCGCCCTACACCAGTATCGGTGGGGAACGCCTCGAGCTCCCGGGGGCACTGGAGGATGCGGCCTCCGGTGGCTGGTGCCTTTTCAAATGAGGTCGGTGGCCACAGATGCCATTCTGGAACTAGAACAGTGTCGGGATGGTGACCAGTGCCAGTGTTTCCAGGATCGCTTCCGATGCTCGGCCCGGTCTTTCCCCAGCGCCGAGGAAGGCGATGACCCTGAGGTCGGGGGGAGGGGAGAGACCACTGAGGATCGATCTCCCTCACCCCGATCCTTGGGGCTGGAAATCAAAGGGACCGCAATCAATGGGGATAGCTCCCCGCGATCCTTAGGCGTCGAAGCAACCAACGCAGGAGTGGAGGATTTTGGGGTCCCAAAAAGTATTTTGTTGAGGCGGTGACAATGCCCCTTGGGTGTCATCTGATCGTACAGACACCCACAGACAATGTGTGAGGTCCCCAGGCAGAGGATGCAACCTCATGTGGGTCTGTAATGGATATAGTCGGCGAGTACTGGGGGCACCGACGAAAACCGGTCAACGCCATAAAAAAGACCTGGCGTGCGGTCGATGACTGACAGGCACCGGGAGGTGGAGAGTCGGGAATCTACTGCAAGACCGAGCAAAAGCTGAAAAGAACCTACTGTACTGGGAGGGCACCAACCGCGAAGGGGAACCCGACGAGGATAAGAGAGGACTCGAAGAAAATTGAGAAAAAATTTGAAAACAATGTGGAGCTCCACGGACCGCAAGGCAACTGCACCACAGAAAAGAAGAGACTAAGGGGGACCTTGCGTGGACGCGCAGATAGTAGCAGACTGGGCCATTTCGGTCCACTCCCCAGATCAGAAAACTTATCGTTCTCTTTCTGTGAGGAACCCCCCCCCCCCATCCCAACCCTTTAAATTTAATTAACTACAGCCCCCCCCCACCCCTCCTGACTGGGCATGCTCAGTCTGCTGGCCAAAGTTTCTAGATACTTTTGACAAATGTTTTCGATGCCGGGCTCCATCGGATGATGTCACCCACATGTGAGGACTACCATACTGCTTGTCCTAGGAGAAAATTATGAGCCATTTTATTTTTATTGAGTTCCACTACAATGTTTATATGATGACCCTTTGCTGTTTTAATTGATTTATTATGTGTGCTTGGCCAGGTGGTCAAGGAGCTAAGGATGGGAGCAACTTGGGCCAGAGGTGGATTGTGCTGTCTTCTGGAGTCTACTACTGAGGCAGCTGGGAGAAGTATGTAGACGGGAGACAACACAGACCTGATATTCCAACAGCATTTCCATTTGTGATCTATATTGGAAGATCATGAGCAGGAAGGCCAACCCACTACATTAAAAATGGCTCTCTTTCAGGAGGAGTTTTTTAAAATGTTAATTATAAATGTTGTGTGTTGAACTCTGTTTTATGTACTTGTTCAGTTTGCGACTCATGCTTATGTATTTTTATTAATTAGTTAGTATGATATATTTGAGTCAAACGTTTTATAAATATTTTAAATAAATAAAACAGCTTTTTTTTTAATACCATATTTAGTTTATACAGTGTTTAAAATGATTTACAAGTAAATCAATGTCTGACATTAGCTAGCAATTATTGCTGCTCATTTTTGAAGAATGTAAGTCAGAAGATATTGTTTGGGCCAAGGGGATTAAGTGTTTTTCTTCCACTGGGTTCCAAGAAAAGAGTCCAACATCTATTACAAGGTTACATAATGAAACCAAGAGGCGGTAAGAAGAAGAAAAGTGGAAGCTGTGGAAGGAACAGATAGGTCAGTGAACAAAAAGACTTACCATATTTTTCGCTCCATAAGACGCACCTAGGATTCAGAGGGAGAAAATTAAAAAAAAAAATGGTGGGCTAAACCGGCTCTGTTCCCTGGCGTCTGTGCGTCTTATGGAGCAAATTAGGGGAGTGCATACAAAATATTTTTGTCCCCATTTCGTTTTTGGGTCTGGGGAGGGCCATTTCGGTCCACTCCCCAGATCAGAAAACTTATCGTTCTCTTTCTGTGGGGAAATCCCCCCCCATCCCAACCCTTTAAATTTAATTAACTACAGCCCCCCCCTACCCTCCTGACCCCCCCAAGATCTGCCAAAAGTCCCTGGTGGTCCAGCGGTGGTCCGGGAGCGATCTCCTGCACTTGTGCCGTCGGCTGCCAGTAATCAAAATGGCGCCTACGGCCCTTTGCCCTTACTATGTCACAGGGGCTTCCGGTGCCATTGGTCGGCCCCTGCACCATTTTGATTATTGGCAGCCGACGGCCCTTTGCCCTTACTATGTCACAGGGGCCGACCAATAGCACCGGTAGCCCCTGTGACATAGTAAGAGCAAAGGGCCATCAACGCCATTTTGATTACTGGCAGCCGACGACACAAGTGCAGGAGATTGCTCCCGGACCCCCGCTGGACCACCAGGGACTTTTGCCAGATCCTGGGGGGGGTCAGGAGGGTGGGGGGTTATAGTTAGTTTTTTTAAATATTCGCTCCATAAGATGCACAGACATTTTCCCCCCACTTTGGGGGGGGAAAAGTGCACCTTATGGAGTGAAAAATATGGTACTTTTGAACTGAACTCTGAAAGAACTCTCAGTTTTCAACAGATTGGAGTGACATTAATTATTCTTATAAAGTGGATGAGAACATAAACAGAAATTTTGTAGATAAAGGATTTCAGAAAGCCATTTTGTTGCAAAAAACCCAAAATGTCCACGTCCATCTCCCAGAGAGGAAACAAGTCTATTTGGTAAACAGTACTTTGCCTCGCTTCTAAATATATAAAATAGATTAATAATAGATAGAATAATTTCTGTATGTACTCAGCAGAAAAGCACTTGTATTACTTCCATTACTAAAAGACTTATTTAGCTAGTTCAACCTGTATACAGTTTTGCATCAAGAACACTAAAATGAGTAAAAGAATACAATAAAATATAAAAAACTGAATTCAGTTACAAGTTTTCCAATGATCTTTGCAGATCAGGCTAAACCTCATTACTAAGGACATAGTATGAACAAAGGCATCAGCAGCCTCAACATTTACTGAACAAATCTGGGAAGATGTTTTATTTTATTTTCAATTTCAATTTTGTCTTTTGTGACAGGACAGCCACTTCAAAGCACATTACAGTAAGCTGGAAGTTCTACTTATAGTGACTGAGACTAGATCCAATTACTCATTTTGGGCCAGATGTAATAAGGTGCACTTATCAGAGTAATAGCTAATGTAAATGAAGGCATTAGGTATTACCCCCCAGTGCAGAGAAGTGCACTAGCTTAACTCATATTTTCTTAGCATTGGAAATTTTATTTATGGTCAGAGTGGAGTAAAGTTTCTAGCGCGAGGGAAGAAGAAAGAGTTCTGGTGTCGGGACCCAGTCAGAATTTCATGAGCATAAATTATGTTTTTCAGTGTGCAGTTTTTCTAGTATACACACTTTTTTTTCTTCCCCGATGCATTAGCATATCATAAGCTTACTGCATTGTGAGTTAAAAAAAAATTAGCTTGTGCATTAAAATTGTGTGCTGAATTTCAGCATACTTTTCCAACACTCAGCTAATTACATTAACCTGCTTGACCTTTAACATACTTCTGAATATGCTCAGACATCAGAAGTCAGTTTTAAATCTTGTTCCCCTAGGCAACTCATTTTTTCAGCTTTTCTTTTTTCACTTATTGTAAGAATTCTTTTAAAAAGGCCTTAGCATAGAAACAGAACTGACAGCAGAAAAGGACCAAATGGCCCATCCAGTCTGCCCAGCAAGCTTATGGTAGTATCTACTGCCCCGTGTAGGTTACCCCATGCTTATCAGTTTCCCACATCGTTAAAGTCAGAGCCCTTGTTGGTTGCTGTTTGAATCCAATTCCTATGCCTTGCCTTTGAAGCAGAGAGCAATGTTTGAGTTGCATCAAATTATCAGTCTTATTGGTTAAGGGTAGTAACTGCCGCATCAGCAAGTTACCCCCATACTTGTTTCCCCAGACCATAAACTTCGGGGCCCTTGTTGGTTGCTGTCCGAATCCCATTCCCCTTTTCCCCTGCCGTTGAAGCAGAAAACAATGATGGAGTTGCATCAACAGTATGAAGGCTTATTGGTTAAGGGTAGTAAACACCACACCAGCAAGTTACTCCATGCACTCTTTTCTTCATTTCCATTCTTTAGCCTTTAGAAATCAAGTGTTTATCCCATGCCCTTTTGAATTCTTTCACTATCTTCTCCGGAAGGGCATTCCAGGCATCCATCATCCTCCCCATGAAGAAATATTTTCTGACGTTGGTTCTGAGACATCCTCCCTGGAGTTTCATTTTGTGACCCCAAGTTTTGCTGATTTCTTTCCAACAGAAAAAGTTTGATGTTTGTACATCATTAAAACCTTTCAGGTGTCTGAAGGTCTGTATCATATCACCCCCTGCATCTCTTCTCTTCCAAGGTATACATATTCATATCCTTCAGTCTCTCCTCATAGGTTTTCTGATACTGACCCCACATTTTTTTGGTAGCTCTTCTCTGGACCGTCTCCATCCTGTCTCTATCCCTTTTGAGATAAAGGCTCCAGACCTGAACACAGTACTCCAGGTGAGGCCTCATCAAGGTCCTGTACAAGGGCATCACCACCTCCATTTTCTTACTGGTTATTCCTATCTCTATGCAGCCCAGCATTCTTCTGGCTTTAGCTATCGCCTTGTCACACTGCTTCACTATTTTCAGATCGCCAGAGACTATCACCCCAAGATCCCACTCTTGGTCCATGCACATCAGCCTTTCCCCTCCCCATCACATACAGCTCTTTTGGATTACCCAATCCCAGATGCATGACTCTGCACTTCTTGGCATTGAATTCCAGTTGCCAAATCTTTGACCATTCTTCAAGCTTTCGTAAATCACTTTTCATTCTCTCTACTCCTTCAGGTATTTCCACTCTGTTGCAGATCTTGCTATCATCCGCAAATAGACAAACTTTACTGTCTATCCCTTCCACAATGTCGCTCACAAAGATATTAAACAGAATCGGTCCCAATACAAATCCCTGTGGCACTCCACTTAACACAATTCTCTCTTAAGCAATTAATTTCAGAACACTACTTTAAATTCTTGCTAGACCCATAAGTCATAAAACATCTAAATTCACTAGAAAGATTTTCATTAATTTCCTTAGTGGTAATTTTAGTGTACTATTTTTAGTGTACTACTTACCCATTGGCCAGTTGTCATATACATGCTTAGCAATGTCTGCTGCTGCATCATTAGGTGAAAACAAAAACTCCTTTGTTTTTCCGCTTACCAAGATGAGACGCAAATTAATCTGTAAAGATAAAACAACCAGATTTTACTATAATAGCAAAACAAGGCCTTGAAACAATGTATGTACTGTTATTCATATTGATGTCTATATATGTATATTATTTATATTGATTGCATATATTATGCTATTTTGGCATGTGCTGTAAACCACTTTGAATATAGGCAAATGAGATGGCTGATACTCAATGCCATTTGTCTGGCTAATTTTGAGCTTAGCCAAACCAACCAGAAGTAAAAATCCCACCACACTGACCAGCCGCAAGACAGATGGATAGCATGTTACCTGGCTAGAAAGTTATCCATCTAGCTCAGGGGCAGGGTAGGAGCATGCCAGGGTGGAGCCAGTTATCCAGTTAAGGGATATCCAGTTATCCAGTTAAGTTATCCAGTTATATAGTTTATATTACATAATTTTATTAATTACCAGTAAAACTATTCTATATTATTTATTATCATTATGTTAAATTGTCATCCAGTTATAATGTTCTATATGTACCACTGTTCTATGTAAAGCCCCCCTTATCTATGTTGGGCAGTTTATCGTTATATGTAAACCGGAGTGATTTATAGTCTCTATAAGAACCTCGGTATATAAAAATTAAAAATAAATAAATAAATAAGGGCCTCATTTACTAAGCATTTTTCCCATAGACACAGAATGAGAGAAAATCCTTAGTAAATCAGGCCTTAAGTTAGCCAGAAAAACACAGATTGTCATCAATATCTGTCTAACATAACTGGATAACTTTAGGACTGCCAAACAGCAGTCCTAAAGCTATCCAAATAAATTATCTGGCTAACTTTAAGCTAGTTATGTATATTCAGTGGCATGGTGCACCACCAAACACCCCAACAAAGTTAGCTGGATAAGTTTATACAGCTAACTTTGCTGGCTGAACAGAGGCTGAAAATGATCCCCATGACCCAAGGTCCATATAGCTCCTCATCCTGTCTTTAAAAGTGGCCATTCTGGGTTATTAGGAAGTACTGAGCAGATCACAAAGAACAGATCCATTCTTTACTGCTCACTCCCAGGAATAAACAGCAACTTTCTCAAAATCCACCTGGATAATAAAGATTTATGAACTTTCCCTCCAGGAACTTGTCTAAACCCCTATTAAACCCAGCTATGCCAGAAGCCTTGACCATATCTTCCAGGAACAAATTCCACTGTATACTGAATGAAAACATATTTTTCCAATTTGTTTTAAAACTGTAACCTTTTAGTGTCATGGATTGTCCCTTAGTACTATTTGAAAGAGTAAACATAATTTTATAAACCTCTATCATATCCACTCTGAGTTCTCTTTTTGCCAAACTAAAGAGCCCTAACCTGTTTAGCTTTTCTTCATAAGGGAGCTGCTTCACCCCTTTATCATTGAGGTTGCTCTTCTCTATACCTTTTCTAGTTTCACTATATCATTTTTGAAATGGGATGACCAGAAATGCACACAGTCGTCAGTGGGTGGCCAAACCATGGATCAATACAGAAACATTATGATATTCTCAATTTTATTCTCCATTTCTTTCTGAATAATTTGTAACATTCTATTTGCTTTTTGATTGCTAATGCACACTGAGCTAAGAATTTCAACATATAGCCCACAATGACTTAAAGATCCTTTTCCTGGGTGGAGTCTCAGCATTGTGTGCCTCTAGTTAGGATTATTTTTCCCTATGTGCATCACTTTGCACTTGTCCACATTAAATTTCATTTATTTAGATGCCCAACCCCTAGTCTTGCAAAGTCCTCCTGCAATTCCTCACAGTCCACTCATGTTTGACAACTTTGAATAATTTTGTGTCAACCGCAAATCTGATCACCTCACGTGTAGCACCCTTGTCCAGATCATTTATGAATATGTTAAACAAAACAGTACCCAATACAGATTCCTGGGCTGCTTCACTATTTACCTTTTTCCATTGTGAAGCTGAACATATAGTTCTATTTTGTTTCTGGTCTTCTAAATAGTTACCAGTCCATAATAGGACACTGCCTTCTTTCTAACTTCCTGAAGACACTCTCATAACTGTCATCGAAAAACACCTTCTGAAAATCTAGAAATACTACATCGACGGCTCATCCTTATCCATGTTTCTTAATACCTTTAAAACAATCTAACCGATTGGTAAGGTAAGACTTCTCTTTGCTAAATCCATGTGAACTCTTCCCCATTAGACCATGTCTTTCCATATGTATAGTAATTCTGTTCTTAAGAATATCTACTACCATTTTGCCTGGCATCCATGCAAGGCTCACTGGTTTATAGTTTCCCAGGTCACCCTGCGAGCCCTTTCAAAAATTAGAATTACATTGGCCACTTTCCAGTCTTCAGGTACTGTGGCTGGTTAACTAATCTGGATAATTGTGATTAGACAGTTATATATAAATACTAAATTAAATAGCCTTTTATTTCCCAATATTGTTAAATATTCTTATTGCAAATATATAATACTATTTAATTATTTTTATTAAAAAATGCTTTGAAAAATGCAATTGTGCAAAATTAAAACTGCCTCAGGCATCACTACTTTAACCAATCACACAATCTATGTAAAGTCTGTAATATCTCCAAAAGAGAAAAATGATGGCTATTTATATTACAAAACAATTCTTAGGAAATCTTCAACCAAATACAGCTCTTGTCAGGGCAATCCTTCTACCATCTCAATACATACAAATATTAGCAATATTCTCAAAACATAATGCCAATGCAATATTTAAAAAAGGAGTGAAAATGGTATGTTCATAGCTATTCTGCTTTTATGTAGCATGGGTGCAAATCCTTCATCCAACTATTATATACTGCAAAAATAAATAAATAAATAAATTCACAAAAATGATTCATTAAAATCATCAATCCCCCCAAATAAAAAAAATATACTTAGTCAAAAATCCCCAATTGATCACAATCCCCAGTCAAAAGAAATCAAAGGCCCTTGTTTCACCACCACCATGGCTTCATCAGGTTACTCATAGTTTAATGTCCAATGCAAACGTCACATGAGTCTTATACATTTGCAAAACCACAGTCTATTTATTTATTTATTTAGCAATTTTATATACCGATATTCATGTAACAAGTTACAAATCACCTCGGTTTACATAATAACGACAACCATTGCAAAAGAATTGCATTACATTAAACAAGGAAGTAAAACTTGGATGTAAAACGAAAAGGGGTTGAAACAGTATATGGGAAGGATGAGCAAAATATTGACCGGGAAGGAAGTTTAAAAAATGACTGGTTGTAGATTCACAAATATAGTTTGTATTATACTGCAACTACTGAAAAACTGTGGTGAACACTACTTCATCCTTTAAAACAAATAGAAAGCATATAAGCATTGTTGAGCTACATCACATGTATCTTTTTTTTTTTAAATAATCACAAAGTGAGGCCCACAGGTACTTCTGATGTGTTACATATCCACTTTCAGTAGCTGGGTAGAGCTAACTAAGATACACAAATTCCAATCAGAGCCAAATGAATTAAAGAAACTTTCCTAATCTGTCTATATAAAAAAATTGTTTGTAATACATATGGCTCTCATTCATTCATCCGTCTTGTACGTATTGGTAAACATAAGTATGCAGTTATAATTATTCAATCTGTGTCTAAAACACCATGGGGCCGATTTTAAAATTTAGGCATGCACACCTGATTTTATAACCGCGCGCGCTGCTGCGCGGTTATAAAATCCAGGGTCGGTGCGCGCAAGGTGCACACTTGTGCACCTTGCGCGCACCGAGCCCAAGGGGAGCCCCGATGGCTTTCCCCGTTCCTTCCAAGGCCGCTCCAAAATTGGAGCGGCCTTGGAGGGAACTTTTTTTTTTTTTTTTTTAAGCTCCCCCCCACCTTTCCCTCCCTTCCCCTATCTAACCCACCCCTCAGCCCTACCTAAATCACCCCCCTACCTTTTTTTGCCGAGTTACCTCTGGCAGGCGTAACTTGCGCGTGCCGGCGCGCCATGCCCCGACACAGGCCGCTGTGTCGGAGCACTCGGCCATGCCCCCCGGACCGCCACCACGCCCCGGCCACGCTCCCGGACCACCCATTTTTTAAAGCCCCGGGACATATGTGCATCCCAGGGCTTGCGCGCACCGCCAAGCCTATGCAAAATAGGCTCAGCGCGCGCAAGGATAGGTTTTCGGGGGTTACGCGCATAACCATTTGAAAATCTACCCCTGTGTGTATATATATATATATATATATATATATATATACTATGCAAGAACCCACATTAATATGCACACTGCTTTAAATTATTGCTAGACCCACAACAAAACATCTTAAAAGTACAACTAACTTTACTAGAAAGGTTTTCATTAATTTCCCTAGTAGTAGCTGTAGAGTGTCTTTGCATGCATGGTTTTTGCAATTAAAGCTGTGCAAAGTGATGCTCTTATATAATAAGAGACACTACTGAATGCATGCATTATCTTATTATAAAATATTAACTTCTATTTGTTAATGTTTTATAGTAAACATCAGGGTTTTGCTTTTGCTTCCTTAATTGCAAAAAGCACGGCAAGCTCCTCTGTAGCCTGCAGTGAAACTGTTCACCTGCTGTTCCAGAGCAAATGCTAACCTCTCTCAAATACGACTGTGTCTCAGCCAACTAACCAAGCTGACTGGCTGAATTCTCCTCCTTGTTGCTTCATAACTATTGCATAAATATTTCTTAGCAGTGCCAGTGAAACACCGAACATTTCCATGGTTTACTCTTTATTTTTAAAGAATATTCACTTTAGAGCATTTTATGACCGGTTTTTCCATCTTGGAGGGTCTAAGAGGGTTCTAGTGTGATAGTAGGAGAGAAATTTGATTGTTATGCCATGGGCTGGAATCTTTGTTAATGCTGTTTAATCTTATGATTTTATTGCATATGGTGTGTGGTAGTTTCTTGCTATGTTTCTGTTATGATTTCATTGAGTATGATTTGTGTTTGTTACAATTTTGAAGTTTTGCTGTTCATCACCTGGAGCAGGGGACAGGCAATTAAGACATGTAATAAATTGAAAGAATTGATACACAATTTTTTTCTTTTATCATGCTTCAAATCTACGTTACTAAAGCAATTCTAGCCAAATGTTTTAAAATATAATCATGCATGTTTCTTGGCTCTTTAGTTTCCTCTCTTTTTTTGTCCTAATATATTTTATTATAGCTTCCATTTTTTTTTTTAAATAAAGTGTGCTGCTTTTAAGGCCACATCTCCCGTTTTTCAAAATCTCCTTCATCTATCCACTTTCAGTTGTTTGAGCCATATATGCTTCCATGGGGTTCTGATTAGCTTTACTTACATTTAGAATGGTGAGCGTGGCTAAGCAGAAGGACCTTGTACAAAAATAGAAACCATAAAATGCACAATCTCAGGCCTTCCGAGCTACAAGCCAGTCTAGTTTTCAGGATATCCTCATTGAGCATTCGTTAGCTAAATCTGGCAGAACCCCGGTTAAATCTGCTTATCTTCATTACCCTGAAAATCAGACCTGTCTGTGGCCCTCAAGGACCAGAGTTATGGACCCCTTCTGTAACAGCCAACAATGAATATCATTCAGAATGAAAACGCGAGCTCAAATGTTTGCCAGCACCGCTGCATTAATCTCCCAAATGTCTACTTAGCATGAGAAAGGACACAAAGGAGAGAATCCAATCAAATACATAACCTGCCAAAGATAGAAACATGCAGCAAAAAAGGAAAACCTGCAGCAGATTGTGAAAAGGCTTGAGAATGCAAACACTGGGAACGTGCTCACATACCAGAAAAAGATAAAATATGAATTGTTGGGCCAACAGCTTTCCACTGACCCAAATTCTGAGTGGATCTATATTGCAGTGATTGCTTCATGCTGAAGGACATTGGGTGGCTAGCAGAAAGGAGATGTAAAGCTGCTTGCACGTTCCAGCTAGACGGGTTTTGCTCTTGCAAGTCGAGTCACCCCTCACCACGTGACTTTCCTTCTGTCACAGGATGCTGTAGCAATTCTTGCTTCCCTGTTATGCTTGCAAATCATGCAACGCTTGCCCTGCTGCCTAATCAGATTTGATTTTGTTTTGTCCCTATAGGCTTTAGAGTCAATTTTAGAAGCAACTTCGGCCCACCTCTCCACATTCATGTAGCAATGCAGAGAATGTGGTGGCAGCACACACTGTAGAGCAGAACCACAATAGTGCAGTCCATTATAATTTAGAACTAGTAACACTGAAAAACAGTAACGAGGCGGGGTCTCCTACAATCGTTTTCTTGTGACATACAGTTAATTTCCAGGGACAATCATTATCTATTGTACAAAAAAATGAGCTCCGATTGAGTATGTGCCACTACAGAAAGATAGAAAATACTTTTAAATAGACAGCTGTTTTAAATATAATAAGAAAGAACTAATGCTTCTGTATTAGCGTTTGCCATCTCTTATAATATATGCCAGGCACTAAGATACAGTTTAAGAATTATGAGGAATTTGACTACTTTTAGGGCTTCAATATTAAAGCATTCATATGAGAGTAACAAAATATCCAGTAATGAAACTGCAAACATGACATTTTCAGTGGCCCCAAAGCATTTCCTCTAAATGCTGAAACACTTTAAGCTTAAAGCATTCAACGGACTAAATGTATTCATCTTACCACAGGTCTCTGCAAGGACTTCATTACAAAGGATTGAACTAAACCACTATGAAAGCATTACATTTACTGACAATGTTGTGATGGTCTTTTATAAAATGCTGTTCTCTGTTGCACAAAGGTATTTCTCAAACACTTGCACAGTAATGAATTCATTGCACATTACTAGTGTACACAGCAACGTAGAAGATAAAGCACAGTTAAAATCTCCCTGTCCAAAGAAGTTACAATTTGTTTTAACGTAAGAAAATTAAGTGGCTTTTGTTTAGGTTAAAAAAACATTAGACGTCCATCAAATCCAACCCTCTATCAATTGCTTAACAATTATCTTCATGACATCATTAAGGAAGTGAACACACACCATCTTATTTATTTATGTGATTTATATTCTGCTTTTCGGCACTTCAAAGCAGATTACATCCAGGTACCGTATTGTATTTCCCTATTCCCAGAGGGCTTACCTTTCCTACCTATTTTAAAAATATACGTGCAGATATTTTAAGCGCTAAAGTAAAGTAGGACTTAACGTAAGTCGGCCAATTTTAAAACATTTGTGTGTGTGAATGAAATTAACCAGTTTATCAATTAGTCCACCAGTTCACCCAGTCCTCCATGTCATGGAGACCTTCCTGGTTCTTCAGCCCGAACTTGCCCCAGGTCACCCAGACCTCCCACTTAGTCGGTACCACACAATAAACACACTTATGCCAGATAATTAGCTAAAGTACACGAGTAAGTTGGAAAATGTATGTGCAAGACTTTTAAAATAGCAACTTACACATGTAAGTGTTGGCCCCCACCCTGGAACACCCCAGACCACTCCTTTCTTAAATAAATAAATAAATAAATATATATGTGTGTGTGTATATATATATATATACACACACACTCAAAAGTAAAAATATGCACATATTTTCAACTTTTATAAAGAATATGCACATAGAAGGTTCTTACGCACATAAATGCAATTTTTTATGCATGTTAACATTTTTGAAAATTCACCTTTTAGGCATTTACAGTGGAGCAAAGCCTCATTGCAGCTTAGCAAATGACCTCCAAAGTGATTTATCTAATGTCCCAAGGAATGCCTGAAGGATAAATAGAATTTGAAACCAATGCCAGGGCCCCTAAGTCTCCTGAAATTCTGCAGCTGCGGGGAGGGCCGCAAAATCCAGCACTTCTGCAGAACTGCTGCTTCTCTGTGAATTTGCCACGGGAGATCAAGGATTAAAGCCAATTTAGCACTTCTACCCTACCCTTCTTAAGAAAAGTGATGTGGCGTCTTGGGCTGCCTGCTTGCACTGACCCTTCCTGCTCTATGTATTGTTCCCAGTGATGGTTCATTCCAGTGGGCCTGGGAACCAGTATCTACGTCCGGGTTTGTCCTGCCCCTTCAGCCGCCAGGGGCCATACTACAACACTGCAGCAACAGTGGGAACTCTCAGCTTATGCTCTTAGCTGCTTCTCGCTGGCCAGTCCTCTGCCGCTTTTCATAACAGGAGAAGCAGATGGCAGCTTTCCCTCTGCCGACCCTCCCCAGGCACCGGCTGTAGCAATAAATGAAGAAAAGACAAATAATGGCAAGGAAACTTTTTCCAGGGTCAGAACAGATCTGGTCCTGCAGCCCTGACCCTCTTCTCACTTGGGCCATGACAGCCCTTTCTTTACTGGCAAACCATGTGTTTCAGTCCAGCCCCAGGTCATCACCAAGAGGTACTGCCAGGTAATACTTTTTTTTTTTAATTATTATTATTTTTACATTTTTTCCATCCTGGTCATATTTAGGCACCAGTTAGTTACAGAAGTGAGAGGGGAGAGGGTCTGTATGCCCGCTACCTGTCTCCTCCTTTCTTGCTGCCCTCCCCTCTCCATCTTCAGGCTCAGAGAAGACATGCAATGGCGGTAGTGCACTCAAGCCCAGGGAGAAGATGCTGCCAATACAGTGGCAGCCAGTGCTACCCAGGATGTGCCCCCAAAGGAGATGCCCCTCTAGTAAGAAGTCCCTAGTTGGCTGGCAAGCTTGTCTGGAGAAAGAAGGGGACAGCAGGGACCACTGAAGGCACAGGGGGCAAAACTGTGAAGCGTGACATGACCCCTAGCACAGAACACAGTACTCGATAAAATAGACAAAAAAAGGCTGCTGAAATGAAACCTTTGAGATCTCAGTCCTGACACTTTTTCACGTTCCACGTCAATGGAATATAAAAGAGGACAATGACAGCTAAGGCACGACACACCTTTTACAAGTTTCTATGGGAAGAACATAAAATAATATGAGTACATTTTCTCCCACAGAACATAACAGCAGTTGTGCAGTAAAAGGGAATACAAAGTAGTATACATTTCTGTTGGGTTGCAATGTCCTGAAGGTGAATACGAACATAAGTGTGGGGACTGGAGAGAGCGAATACCTTCTTTGGGGCACAGCAAAGGGCATCAACAGTATGCCGATAGTGACTCAAGCTGTGGTGAATATCCTTTCGTCAGCCCCAAATATTTCCCAAACAGATCTTTTCCTGATAATAGCTATTCAGGAAAACCCAATACCAGCTGCTATTTGCCCAAGGGAAGCTAAAAGTGAAAGGGTGAATTGATCCCACTGAACCCGTGGAAGAGTGTCATGTGCCATAGGCTGAAAAAATAATTTCAACTGTGAAACTGTCCCATTTACCACATTAGGTTTCAGTCACACACATATATTGAACCAGTGACTGTAAATATTGTTATGGTTCTATTTTAGTTCAACAAAGACTAATAGCTCAGGGTAAGTTTCAGATCAAGAAAAATATAATGATTTGAACTGTTTTTGTTTTTTTTTGATCAGGTTAACACAGTTCCACATCAGGGATGCTAATATTGCAAAGCAAAAGTCCGAGCACTGAACTTCTGGGATCAGAAGTTTCACAGCCTGGAACATGAACTAATTACATTTAATCTTCAGCAGCACCTTTAGAGCTGGGTTTAAGAAAGGCAAGGCTGCTGATATACGATTTTCTCTCTATTCCACCCATATACAAACAAATCTGACCTGAAAGACAGCAAATACCACTTAAGATCTATTTTTATCCCAAGGGTTTGGCAGCCTGTTTTAACTGAGTTTTGCAAATCTCATAACATTTCTAGGGCCAATGCTCTTAAAATATTTCTTATCTGCTCCACATTTCACGGAACTACTCTGCTTTTTTAACCTGTTTAATTCATATGGTTCAGGGTAATTGAAAAATGAAGTCAGCCCAAATTTATCCACCATTTGTGGCTCTAGGAAGGTTGTGTAACAGAATACTCATGTAATTCAATGAGACACATTTACATTTTGGCACAGACTCGGGAGTTCTGCTGTCACCTTGCTGGAATGACTGCTGTGAAAAAACCAGAGGCCCAATTTACATTTGCAAATTGCATGCCCACAATTCAATTAGGCAGGAGTTCTAGCACAACCTCTTTTTATAAGCACATTCAGCAACTCTGAGGAGGAAGATCTAAGTAATTCTAACACCTCTAATAAGAAAAATTGTATCTGACTATTCAGGTTTAGTAGTAAAATCTAACCCAGTGCTGCCGATCGCCTTGGCACCATGTTGCCATGGTAAACAAGATTTCCTGCCTGGTGACTCGCCCTGGTAGGGACTGAGCATAGCTTAGCTGGCACGTGGGCAGAGAGTGGCTCCCAGCCCAGCACTGCACATAAGAAAAGGAAGTCGCTTCCAGTCCACCGTGAGAAAGCTAGCGGGAAAGGAACTCCTAGTCCAGCCCTGAACACTGCATGGGAAGCAGTGCCCACTTGTGGGAAACCTGATGCTGCTTTAAAATGAGCAAGGCAGCAGGGTTGGGAAGACAGGATGGAGAGTGTTGGAAGAGATGAAGATAAAAGAATAGAAAGGGGCAATATGGGTAGGAGTAGAATTTGAAAGGGCGAAAACAGAGGAAAAGGAGATTTAGGAGGAGACCAAAGAGAAAATGATGGGATGAGAGACATGAAAGAGCTAGGGAGAAATGAGAAGAAAAGTTGAAAACTAGTGATGAATGGAAGGCAACTATGAAGAAGGAAAAAGGATGTCGAGAGGTACCATAAAAGAGAAGGATGTCAGAGAAAAGGGGAAATATAGAAACACAGAATATGATGGTAAGGAAAGACCACTAGACCCATCTGTTCTGCCCATTATCTTTTCCAATTGAAATAACACAGAGTCTACTTGACCTCTGGCTATAATCATTTCCTTTCACCTAAGGATCCTCTGTGTTAATCCCATGCTTTTTTGAATTATGATATTGTTTTGGCTTCATCTACCATCACTACCTGGGATGATTTTCCATGCATCCATCATCCTATCCGTAAAAAAGTAAATGATGGCAGAAAAAGATACAAACGGCCCATGCTGTCTACACCAGCAAGTTGCTTGGGTGGTAACTGCCGCGCCATGTAGGTTATCCCTATGTCTTCTATTTAGGGTTGTAACTGCCACTCAATGCAGGCTATCCAAGTGCTTTATTACAGGTCCAAGGATTCTGTGTGTTTATGCCAAGCATTTTTACATTTTTTTTCTACACCACTTCCTTTGGGAGGACATTTCAGGTATCAACCACCCTTTCTGTGAAAAAAAAAATTTCTGATGTTGGTTCTGAGTTTACCCCCTTGAGGTTTACTTCATGCCCCCTAGTTCCTAAATTAATAAATAAACAATGGAGAAAATAAAGTATTCATTATAACTGCTTCAAGCTTCATATCATGACCTCTTCTTGTAAACCTTCCTTTCCACAGAAAAATGCTTTGTTTATTGTCCATTATTTATACCGGGGGTCAGCAACTCCTGCACCAGAGCTAGACTGTGGCACCTGAAAATATTTGAATCAGCATCCTATCCCTGCTCTTCAGGAAACAGATTGCGCTGCCTTAAAGAGGCATCACACTGGTTATAACTCTGCCTTCTGCAAGGCCACCCTCCACTTTCAGTAGCGTGGCAGATGTTCTCCATATTCAGGCCCTTGAGTCTCATTTCACAGACTTATGGTGCAGATTGCACCATTGTTCTAGCACGTCTCTGCACCACCTCTACTCTGCTATATCTTTTTGGAGGTATGGTTTTCAAAATTGGACAGTATGCCAGAGATGGCCTCACCAATAACTTGTACAGCGCCATTAGCACCTTTGTTTTCCCAGTAGTGATATCTCTTCCTGTGCACCTCAGCATTCCTCTGCCTATTGCAATGTCACTCTGTTTTGCGGCCTTGAGATCATCAAATATGATCACTCAGATGCCACTGCACATAAAAGTTTCTCACCCATGGCACTCAATGCATGACTCAAGATTTAATGCAAAAAAGACGAATTAGCTTCCTTTGAGTTCATTCGTTATATTCCATCAGGAAAGTTGCAGATATTAGTATGATCTGCAAAAAACACAAATCTTGCCTTCAAATCCCTTTACATTACAACATCGCTTATGAAAATAGGGAATAGAACTGGACTCAAAATAAATACTTAACGCACTTCACTGATAAACCCCCCAGCCATCACCACCACCACTTTTTTTTTTTGGAGTAAACTTTTTACCTTTTTTGGAGTATCTTCTGTTTTTTCATTAAGAAAATATAGACATAGAATAGAAAGGTAAAATGGACAAGAAAATCAAGGAAAAGGAATAAAAAGGAAGACAAAAGAAGAAACTTTTGAATGTTTTACATTTTTATATACTGTATGCACATTTTTGAAAATGATTGCAATGATTTGTATTTACCGACAAGTGTCCCTGCCCTACTCTGGCCACCTGTGTTTAGTACTTACAAGAAAATGTATCACATTTTTATTTTTGATTTATGTTGGGAGGCAGGGGGAATGGAAGGTCATTGCTTCTTAACTGCATGGGGGAAGTGAACAGGTGAATGGGATTAAGCACCAAGGAAAAGATAGGAGGGAGGACAATGATATAGAAAAGAGGATGGGCTTGGAAAAGAGTGAATAAGAGGATACCTAGTAGAGGATAAGATGTGGAGAAGACAGAGGAAGGGGAACGAAGGAGAACAAGGGGGAAATGACTTGTTGGGGGGCGGGGGAGGGGAGGGTGTGTTTTCACCTCTAATTGCAGGTGGGCCTTTATAAAGCTCTCTACACAACTGTTCAGTGGCCCACATTGTGCTCATTACATCCAGTGACCCGTGTGATTACCTTTTTGGCTCCGAAGAATTTGGCCTGGCTCTTTAAGCAAAATTTCAACAGCCCTTACCCAAATGTAAGATTATCCTTGTGATAGGCTTGAGTATATAAATGGACTATTCAGAATGTAACTAGTGTTGAATTATAATAATGTTCATTCTGGCATCATTCAAGAATTTCATGCACTATAACATGATTATTTTACCTTTACATATTGAGAAAGACAACATGTTGGCCCCTTTTTTTGAACCTAATATTTGATTATTCTCTTTGAAAAGGGTGCTCAAAACTGAACTCTATTCTAGATGTGACCTGATGAAGGCCTTCTACTTTCCCAAATGATCCCACCTTTAACTGAGACAAATCCCATTGACAAAACATCTGTAGCTGTTTGATCTTATATGCTGAGAGTCATTGATGAGTTACCACCAACGAAATTAATTTTCCAAAGTGGGTCTCATAATACGCCTTGGTTCACCACTGCTGTGCAAGAAACTAAACACATCCTATACTGAGCCGAGCACCACTGCCATTAGGTCTCACTTATCATCTGACTTATAATGTTAGAATATAGTTAGTGAGATGTAGAACTGAGATTGGTGAGGCCAAAACATTCTATTTGCTAAGGATTCAGCTGATTGGGAATAGTCCCAGTGAATTCTTGTGAATGGTTGGATACCTTAGTTATACCTTGGACAGGTCAGAACAAAAAGACAACTCACTAGTCCCCAAGCACTGTGAGAATTTTGAAAAATTCTCTCTGATAAAAGTAACGAATATCTGTGCTAAGCTTCCATCCGATATCAATCGGTCAACGACTCCATCAGAAGATGGAAGGCCTAAATGGGAACAATTTAGTTTTGTCACAAGGTAAAAGATCATCCAAATTATGAAATCATGAAATCTTCTTCTTGCCCACTGAATTTTTGTGCTTCCCAAAGCTTTACAAGTTCATATTAGTAAATTTATATCAAAATTTTCAACCTGTCAACACTTGCCTGCTAGTTTAAAGTGGGTATCTGGTCAGCCAATTTTGATAAAGCTGTCTCTAGATCCATCCAGTTTTGCCAATAATCATCCCATTTCATCCCTGCCCTTTGACAAAGATAATTGAAAATGCAGTCAGTATCAGATTTGCTTCTGCAAGTCACTTGGGCACAGAAACACTTTTGTTGTCCAGTCTTGACATATTTAGATGCAGATTTGACTGTGTGTACAAATCCTGCTCTACATTTCCACAGCTTTTGACACCCTCAGTCTCTAGATATTACTATCTTCTCTGAGTAGGATTGGGGTTTGGGTACAGTACTGAAATGATTCACAGCCTATCTTATAGATTCAACAGGTTAGAATTGGTTCTGTTGAATCCTCCTGGCATCCGATCAACATGAAGGTCTCACAAAGCTCGGCTCTTTCAGCAGCTCTATTCAACATCTATATGTCTCCAACCTATAAACTGTTCTCAGGACTGGAAGTGGGTTACAGATTGAACACTGACAATATTCAGCTTTTTGTATCTACAATGTCTACATGGTCTACAACTTGTGACCTAGTGTCCAATTGTTTACCAGCAGTAAAACAGTGACTGTTTCACAACAAGCTAACCCACAATGTGGAAAAAACAGAAGTGATGGTATTGAATAGATGCCATCTGATGACAGGCCTTTTTTTTTTTTTAAAACTCTGAGAGCTATGATATATATGTTAAGTTTACATGGCACATCCAGTACTTTACTTGTTAAGCTTATAATTGTTTAAACCTCTGTCTGCTCTCTCAGTTTCCCAAGTTCCCATATCACCTTGTATTTTGTAACTTTTTTCTTCTTGTTATCATTAATGTTATAATACCCCTGTTCCTTGTAAACCGATATGATATATTTTTCATGAATGTCGGTATATAAAAGAGTTAAATAAATAAATAAATCTTAAAATATGAATTGTCGTTGCATGCTCAACTGAAATCTGTGGTTAAAATGGCATTCTTTAAGATGTGTATGTTGTGGGGTCTGAAGCCACTACTGGGCTCTCATGACTTTTGCGTAGTGCTTCAAGCTTTGGTGCTTATTAGTTTGGATTATTGTAATTCGATTTGTATTGGGTTACGGATAAAGGTTATCAGAGCATTACATATTGCTCAAAATTCATCCACACTGAATCCTCATTGATTCTGGTCTTAAAGACACCATAGACACCTGTCCTCAGTGCTCTTCACTGGCTACCAATAGAATGAAGGATCAAATATAAGGTTGCTATGCTCATCCATAAATTGTTGAGTAACCAGAATCACTTTGAATATGCAACATGTTGCACATTTAGACCCCTCCTCCCCCACCTCCGCAAGCTTTAAGATCCGCCCAATATGGTTTGCTTGATGTGCATTCCCCGTGGCTGGCCCATCTTTCTGAAACTTGAGACAGAGTCTTCTCTGTGGCAGAATCAATTGTCTGGAATATGTTACCTGAAAAATGACATACAATGACATGTATACAGATTTTTA
Organism: Rhinatrema bivittatum; assembly: GCF_901001135.1. Classification (NCBI taxonomy): domain Eukaryota; kingdom Metazoa; phylum Chordata; class Amphibia; order Gymnophiona; family Rhinatrematidae; genus Rhinatrema; species Rhinatrema bivittatum. The sequence goes on from NC_042619.1 coordinate 96,575,037, forward strand.
GGATATAGCTTAAAGCTTTATTTCAGCAAGCATTTGAAAGACAAATGGCAGAAAATATATTTTGACTCAACACATGGTTAGAGACTCTAGAGTTCGTTGCCAGAGGATGTGGTAGGGTTATTAGTGTAGCTGGGTTTGGATAAGCTCCAGAAGAAGTAAATGAACCATTATTGAGGTGGACTTGGAGAAATCCACTGGTTATCCCTGGGATAAGTAGCATGGAAGCTATTGACCTTTTGGGATCCTGCCAGGTACTTGTAACCTGGACTGGCCACTGTTGGAAACAGGATACTGGGCTGGATGGACCTTTGGTCTGATCCAGTATGGCAAATCGTATGTTCTTAGGTGGATATGTTGAGACGCTTATTTTTTTCTATACAACAGCCATGGCTTTTTTGTGATTGTATCTGTGCAACATTACAAGCTGCTGCATTTAGTATTGAGTTTATGCATGGTAGTAGTTCAGCTTGTCTTGCTATTTGTTATCATGATATTAATGTGATTTTTATGGCCATTGTTTTGTATCCGCCTTGAATTGTGGATTAGCACGAGTTATACTTTTTTTAAACAAAATAAATTAAAAAATAAGGATGGCAATTTTGCTTTATTCACCCCAGCATGTGCCCAGTTCTAGTTGCCACTGCTGCTTGGTGTTATGTATGATTCCCAACTAGCATGGCCAGATCATTCCCAGTTAGTTTTGTCCATCTTGCTCCTTTGCTGGGGACACAAATTTTCTAGCTAGTGCCTCTGATTTAATTTTACTATTCAATAGTTCATTTTATTTTCATGAGAAAATTCCTGTAACCCCCTCATTCATACTATTGTTGGAAGAATATAGCTGTTGGAAATATTGTTCAACTACCTGAGAGGCACATCTGTAGTCTTTATTTTGGAATAGCAGGTGATTAACAAACACTTTCTTCCTGCTGTTCTTAAATCAACAAGGAGCTTTCCGGACTTACTACCCCACTGCAACAATTTATATTAAAAAAAATGATCAAACTTTGCTTAGCCTTAAATTCCAAAAGAGAATCCAATTCCCTACGTACGGCCAGGATTTGCAACTTAAAGTCTCTAGTGAGATGATGCACATGTAACCGTTTAAGTTCTACTAGCTTCTTAGAGAGTTCTAATAGTTTGGCGCGCTCTCTATGCTTTCTCATTTGATAAACAATGATTTGCCTTCGCAGTACCACCTTGGCAGCATTCCAATAAGTAATAGGATTCATCCTCTGAGTAAGATTAAATCTTTGATAATCCTCCCATTGCTTCATAAGGAACGTAGTGAACTTCTTATCATAGTATAATAGTGCAGACATTTTCCATCTAGGAATCCGATTCCCCTCTTAGAAAAGGCTATTTTAGTTACAATCAATGAATGATCGGTAAGAGGGGTAACAACGATTTTATTCTCATGCACCCTATCAAATCATAACTCTGGTAAAAGAATACAGGCTATTCTAGAATAGACATTATGCACATGGGAAAAGTAGATAAAGTCTTGTTCATCAATATAAGATAGGCGCCACAAATCAACCAGCTGGAGCTCCTGACATGGAAAATACCCATATCTACTTGATTTTTTTTTTTTTTGGCATTTTGGATAGTTTGCAATCAACTAGTGGGTTACATTAGTAACATTAAAATCCCCCCTAGAAAAAATACATAACGCTCCCAAGCAAGCAGTGTAGCTACCAAAGTGGCAAAAACTTTATGAGAATACTGATTACAAGCATAAATGTTAACAAAAAGAACATTCACCCCAAACAGAGTAACTGCAACCAAAATAAATCTGCCCTCAGGATCTTTAATTTGTCATTCAAAATCAAAGAGTAGAACTTTGTTCATCAAAATTGCCACTCCCCTTTATCTTTTTGAAAAAGAGGCATAGAAACATTGACCAACCCATTCCCTCCTGAGTTTAGGATATTCCACATCATCAAGGTGCATTTCTTGTAGAAAAGCTACCTCCATTTTGTTTCTTCAATTCCGTCAATACCTTTTTCATTTTGATGGGCGAATGAAGCCCGTCAACATTAAGGGAAGTAATATAATCATTGTCATAGCTGCTGTTTAAAAAATGACACCATAGCAGAGTACAGAAAAGCATAGTTACAAGATCCAGGGGTGGCCCCCAGCCCAGACCCCCCCTCCAATGCAAAATATACCATTAGGTGCCTTACATCCTTCACATTGCCAGTAATCTTAAGTGGCACAAAACCTGCTCGGCCACCCAGAAAGCCACTTGGTCTTTACACCACAGCCATTCCCAGTACACAACCTTGCATACCCATACACACAAATTCACACACAACAAAAAACAGGCATATTGGTAAGCCATCTTTTTCCACCCTCCCCAAGTACCCTCTCCCAGCAACAGAACTGTCCAAAATCTAAGGCTGAGCAGATCTGTCAAATCTTCTGGTTCCAGGTGGATTCTTCCCTAGGTACCATGATTCGACGAAATCCTATCATCCAGGGACCTCCTGGATTCAGTAGTGAGATTCCAAGCGTGCCCACTAGCTATACAAATGAAATGATCAATAAAAGGAAAAACAAACACACTAAGAAAAAGCACGTTGAAAAATCACATATTACTGAAATAAAATCACAGTAACACGAATAGTTCCAATCAGGCCATGTGTGGGGCATGCAGAGGGACACCGCTACAAAACCGAAACATAACAAAATGCAAAGAAATATATTGCCATCACATTTGGGTTCATTTTACAGCTACTCCAGAAAAAGGCGCAGCAGCAAAAAGGACAAAAAATAAAAAATAAAAAAATAAAACACCCAAAACATGTGCTGAAGGACTTTCGCTGGTCTGTGCCATACTATTGCATGTCGGCAATAGTTTTTGGGTACTTGCCAGGTTCTTATGGCCTGGAGTGGCCACTGTTGGAAACAGGATGTTGGGCTTGATGGATCCTTGGTCTGACCCAGTATGGCATGTTCTAATGTTCTTAAGTCATCAAAAAATAAAGTTTTATTACACCACATTGAAATGCAAAACACAGGGCCACCTGGTTAACATGACCGACAGAGCCATCAACACAGGCATCTATGGCATTCTTCCTGCCGCCTTTTTCCTTCTTGCACATTCAACAAAAATAATCATCTGAAACCACAAAGCAAGGTAATAAGTACTTCAAGGCAAATAACAGAAGTGGCATAGCAGCTGACACGGTATCAGGGTTATGCTTCCACAAAAGCCGGCACCTCAGATCTTGTAGCCAGCAACCTAGTTTCCCCTTGATAGACGACCTTAAGTAGGGCGGGGTTTTACAGCGCAAATTTTATCCCCTTGTTATAGAGCTGTGTGCAATCGGGGTGAATTCTTTCCGTGAGGCAAGGACCTTGACAGAAAAATCAGAAAAGATCAATAATTTACTATTTTCATATCTCAATTCCTTCAATTTGCGATAAGCATATAGTAAGAACATAAGAATATGCCATACTGGGTCAGACCAAGGGTCCATCAAGCCCAGCATCCTGTTTCCAACAGAGGCCAAAACCAGGCCATAAGAGCCTGACAGGTACCCAAAAACTAAGTCTATTCCATGTTACCGTTGCTAGTAATAGCGGTGGTTATTATCTAAGTCATCTTAATTAATAGCAGGTAATGGACTTCTCGTCCAAGAACTTATCCAATCCTTTTTTAAACAGCTATACTAACTGCACTAACCACATCCTCTGGCAACAAATTACAGAGTTTAATTGTGCGTTGAGTGAAAAAGAACTTTCTCCGATTAGTTTTAAATGTGCCACATGCTAACTTCATGGAGTGCCCCCTAGTCTTTCTAATATCCGAAAGAGTAAAAAAACAATTCACATTTCTACCCGTTCTAGACCTCTCATGATTTTAAACACCTCTATCATATCGCCCCTCAGCCGTCTCTTCTCCAAGCTGAAAAGTCCTAACCTCTTTAGTCTTTCCTCATAGGGGAGCAGTTCCATTCCCTTTATCATTTTGGTAGCCCTTCTCTGTACCTTCTCCATCGCAATTATATCTTTTTTGAGATGCGGCTTAAGACAAGCTTAAGCTTGTCTGTATATAATTGAGATATTTCATGATAACTTGCTGGGGTTGTGCCTGATCAGGCCCACCGGCCCCCTATGTGTGTGCCTGTTCAACCAGGATTGCTCTCTGCCACAATTTTCAGTGCTTCTGGAACCAGCTTTCACAAATTTAAGGAGTGCACCATCAGACACTTTCAGAAATCCCTAAGATCCACAAATTATTGCGTCTGTTTCTGTTTTCCAATTTGTCCAGCTTTTCTTCTAGTAATTTACTTTTTTTTTTGCAGGGTAAGAATAGCTCCATCTACCACATCCAAAGGCTCGTAGTCGCTGTTATTCGGGTGTTAACGTCACAAAGCGTGGAGTTATAGGCCTCTACCTGATCTTGGAGCTCATCAACTGAGGATTGTATTTTCATTAGTTCGGATACTGCTGCCGAAACCACTTTCATGAGCTCTTACAATTGGGTTTCAGGGAGGCCCTTAGCTACAGACCCTATTTCTGGGGCCATCTTCTCCTCCACATTAGAGGACTTATCCATACCTAATCGCTTCGATCTGCCAGCCACCTCGGCTGATTTTTTCATCACAAAAATGTCCATTGAAACCTTCATAGAAACAGGTAGTTATTTTTTGGCAAAAGCACTGCGGTGATGATAAAAATTGTAAGTTTGCTGCTGAATCCTAGGGAACTGGGCTTCGGAGTATCCACTCAGAGTGACATCATCGTCATGCCCCCCCCCCTCCCCTGAGCTATCTGAAAGTTAGCCAGTTAAGTATATTCGGCCAACTTTGGGGCAGTCTTATGGTGCGACCAGAGTTAGCCTCATAAGTTAAGCGGCTAACACGGGCACGCCCGGAAACGCCTCCCACCCACCCCTGCATACGGCTATAAATATAGGCGGTTAGACATTTAGATGGATAACTTTTTAGTTATCCATCTAAAAGGTTTTTGAAGATGGACCTCACTATGTTAATTATGTAGGACGACATTACTCCTCCTATATGAGTAGGGCATGAATTGAATGAGTAGCTTAGTGGGTAGAGCAGCAGGCTGAGAGCTAGGGAAGACAGGGCTCAAATCCCACTACTACAACCAACATCGCTTGTGACCTTGGGCAAATCACCCTCTCTTGCATCAGATACAACCTTACAACTTCATTTACTAAGCATTTTTCCCATAGACATAGAATGGTAGTAAACTAGATCCTTAAACTGTAAACCCTCTAGGGACAGGGAAATACCTGAATGAAACTTGCCTTTAGCTACCAATGAAAATGTGAGAGCTAAATCTAAATAAATAAAAATGAACATAAAGTGCATGGCAGATTAAGGCCATAGAAGGGAGGAAAATGTTTATTAGGAAGTACTTAAGTGTTTGATAGCTTATGCTTAAAATAGCAAAAGACTGAAATTGCTCATTACTTATTCATGATAAATTTTAAAAAAGCACAAATGAGGATCAATACATAAGACAACACATACTCTTGTGAGTATTCTGATTTGTTTGTATGAAGTAGACTTACTGAAGACTAATTTACTTTTTAAAATGTGTGCTCTATGAGGGACAGACTACCAGGCACTTGGGAATCTCTATTTTGTGGGAAAATGGACATTTTTTTTCTGGGCATGTTTTTATATGGATGTTCTCTTAGAAACAATAACTCTAAATGGATTTGTTTTGAACATACCTTGACAGGAATGAACCTCATTCTTAAGCCAGGGTATGTTGGAAATTATCTCAATACCTCAAATTTATTGTTGATGCTTTTCTTAATACTTGTATTGCATCAAACAGAGCCTCCTTGTAGAGTTTATAGGATGTAATATGTACAGGCAATATATCCTGAAAATTTTAAAATCAGATCAGTGGTGCCAAAACAATTGGGACTGTTTCTGTATCTTTATGTCACATTTTCTTGATCTCTGATTGTGTCCTTAAGTCACACACTCCACAGAAGAATTGTTTGGTACTAATGCTGCTATCAGAAATGCTGTTCTTTCTTTTTCTGCTTAACCACAATGTCTGTTTTTCTACCATTGAGCTTTTTATCATTTGGAATGTGAATGTCCCAGGTAATCACAACTTCTTCATGCTCTACAAGTCTATCAGGAATGTGATTTCAGTGTTTTTCTGGAACAGCAATGTTATAATGCAGTGATACCCAACCTTTTTTGTGTTGTGGCACAGCCAGCACAGGTTTCACTTCATCATGGCTCATTACCACCTTCATAATCTTCATCTTTTCTTCCCTGTCACCCCCACCTCTAGCATCATCACCTTCCCTCTCCCTATCATCCCTCTCCCTTTCCTGTTCCCCCCACCCCTGGCACCATCACCTTCTTTCCTCTTTTTCAACCTCCTAGCATTAACACCACCTAATCCTCCCTTCCCTCTTCCCTACCACCCTGGCCTTCCTTTTCCTTTCCCCTATCATCACTTTCTCTTTCCTTTTCTCCCCCACATCCTGGCATCATCACAGTCTCTTTCCCTTCACACACATGGCATTACCATCATCTCCTCTTCCTTCACCTTTCTGGCATCACCCCCCACCCCCCTTCTCTTCAGTTTCTCCTGACATCACCTTGTTTCCTTCCTTCTCCTCCAACCCCTCTCCCTCCACCCACTGGCATTATCACCACTTTTTCTTCTCTCTCCTCCACCTATTCCAGAAATGTTGTTTCATCCCTGTGATAATTCCTATTTCGCATCTTGTGCTGAGAGAGGGCGAGACTGAGACTATCTATAAGGCCTCCATAATAGTCAAGTATGCATATCTCTCTAGGAGGGGCATCTAATAGCTCAAGGTGAGGTGTTGGTGGTGGTTTAGGGGCCAGGTTTTCATTCATAGTGAGAAATACGAACAGCACAGTACACCTCAGTGAAGATATGAGGACATTTGGAGTGCGGAAAGTCTCACAAAGATGAAATTTTGTACTATGTTATCTCGCCCTAGCTTGATGGTACCCTGTTATAGAGTCCATCAAGCTAGGACGAGAGAACATAGTAGAAATGTCATCTTTGTGAGCTATTAGCTGGCCTTCCTAGAGAGATATACATACTTGACTATTATGGAGACCTTATAGATAGTCTCAGTCTCTCTCTCTCAGTGTGAGATGTGAAATAGGAATTATCGCGGGGTGCAAAAAGTTTACCGCACCATGCAATACTACAGATGCGAAATGCTGTTACTGCGTGGAGCAGTAATTCTAAAATTTCCATAAACACGCCCTTTTTTCTTTGCACGGACGTTATCGATGCGTTATTATAGAATTTTGATGAATCTAGGGATTAGTAAGTAGTAGTTTAAAAGCTTTGTGAAGTCTGAGGAAAGGACTCACATTTGCTAATGATGAGAGACTTTGGAGGAATTCAGGGATACATTTGGAAATAGTTGCTCTCTTATTCTGTTCTTCTCTGGGATGTTCTTTCCTTCTGTTTTGATCATGGCAGACAGATGTGACTGAAGCACAGAGTTCCTTGCTAATTATTTCCCCCACCCCCTTTCCCTTTTCAGGGTTGTTCTTGAGTCTGGAGTGGCAACATAGCGGAGCAGAGAAATGCAGGAAAAGCCATTTCAGTTGTCTACTGCAGTGGTCTCAACCTTTTTTCGGCAGGGGCACACCTGACAGATGGTTCTCACATATGAGACACACTGAACATATGACAGTCACAGGGCAAAGTGTAAATATACATTCTGCATCCTCAGGATCCCCTTGACCCCCAAAAATGGGTGCAGAGCAGAACTAGGGCATTACCCGTACAACTCACCATACAAAAAAAGATATTCTGGATCTGATGACATCTCAGTAAAAGCAAAACAAACTCTCTTTACTGGCAGGCACAATACCCCTCCTTATGAAAAGACAGTAATTTACCACTACAAATATTTAACCAGGCCCTAAACACTAATACACCTCCTATTAGGAAAACAGAGCAAGCCAAGCTGCTATAGATAGATACCCACCTAGAAATAATTGAAAAACTATACTAAGAAATGTTACAAAACAGCTGATGAACAGAACATTCATAAAATTATTAAAAATTGTCCAAATATCAATAAAATATTTCAAAACAGCAGACACATCACATAATACCCAATAATTAAAATGGCAGTCAATCAAGAAAAATAAACTTAAAAAGCCGCCTTTACTTACCCTCTCCAGCAACTCTCCTACTCCTTTCCCTTGCAGGCCAATGGCACTCACCAGAAGCAGCAGTGGCTGCTGAAGCTCTGTCCTCACAGTCCTCTTCCTTAGGGCCCACAACTAGTTACAACCAGTCTCTGTCTCACACAGACCAGTAACCTCCCTAATTAGTATCTCTTCCTCACACACACACACACACCCCCACACACACCAGTCACCTCCCTGACAAGTCTGTCTCTCTCACACAGACACCAGTCACCTTGCTGACCAGTCTCTGTCTCTCACTCAAACAACCACTCCAGTCACCTCCCTGACCAGTCTCTCTCTCACACACACACACACACACACCAGTCATCTTCCTGACCAGTCTGTCTCTCTCACATAATCACATCACCTCTGACCAGTCTCTCTCTCTCAATCACACACATGCTCTGTCACTTACAACCCCCCACACACACACTGCCACTCATGCACCCATTCTACCACACACAAGCTCTCACTCATGTACCCAGACACCCATTCTACCACACACACAAAAAGCTGCCACTCTCGCACCTAGGCACCCAAATCTACCACACAGACACACAAAGCTGCCATTCACACACACAGGCACCCATTCTACCACACACACACACAAAGCTGCCATTCACACACACAGGCACCCATTTTACCACACACACACAAAGCTGCCACTCACACACAAGCTCTCACTCATGCACCCATTCTACCACACACACAAGCTCACATAGAGCCCTCTTCTCATTGTTTGGCCCAATAAGCCTGGCCTCCGCTTATCAGCCGCCTCTGGCCTGACCTCCGGTGGCGGTGCACAGGTCTCTCCACTCTTCAACCGCCAGCGGTGGCACACAGCATCTCTCTACTCTTCGGCCCTGCCTGCCTGGCCTCTAGCAGTGGCATGCAGCGTCTCCATTCTTCGGCCCCACCGGCGGCGGCGCAGAGGTCTCTCTACATTTCGGCCCTACCAGCCTGGCCTCCAGCAGTGGCGCACAGCGTCTCTCCATTCTTCGGCCCTGCCGGCAGCGGTGCACAGATGTCTCCACTTTTCAGCTGCCGGTGGCAGCGTGCAGTGTTTCACCATTCTTCGGCCACCGCAGTGCACAGGTCTCTCTACTCTTCGGCTCTGCCGGCCTGGCCTCCAGCAGTGGTGCGCAGCGTCTCTCCATTCTTCAGCCCGCCCCCTAGGGAGAAGGGAAGCACAAGCGGGGCAGTGGAACACCTGCCGGGGCTTGGCGACACACTGGTTGAGAACCACTGGTCTAAATGGCTAGCAAATACAACACTGGCAAGATGTCTTACATATTTTTTGTTCATAAATGTTTTAACATGTTATAGTAAAGTTTAGATATTTGGATTTTTTTTTTTTTTTATATTTACTTTTTCCAAATTTGAGCTCAAGATGAACTACAAGTCAGGTATTCTAGTTAAAATAAATTACTCATGGAATACAAAAAAAAAAAGTGTTAAAATTGTTCTTCAATCTTCTTTTAAATATGAGATCCAAGCCTAGAATGATTAAAACACGCGAACATTTATATTCAAAGAGTCCTTGACCTTGCACCATGCCACATGTTTTAAGTTCTTCTTTACAGTTCATGACTTAAGAAATATTAGTCTTAAATTTTGCAATGTTTTAGAAGAAACAGTTTACGTGGCACTGCATGAAAAAGAGAAGTACTTTGAAACAAAGAAATAAGCATTTTGAAAAAAACAATGCAGATATATGTACATATATGCATCTCTACAGAACAAAGGCTGACCACTGAAACTTCAGCATGAGGCCGATAAGACATTAATAGGATTTTGCTGTAGGAATATAATTGAATTTTGAGTGCCATATAATTTTGTAAATATTGCATTTGCATGTTGACAGTAATAGTATTGCTGTTTGTTTTATTATAACTTCTTGGCAGTACTTCAGAAAGCTTAGTTAGCAAGTTGGGCAAACTCCATGCAAGTCCATAAATAAAGAAAATTAAGAGGATGTGTAGTGACCTTATGAACCTCTATAGACCAAAGATAACACAATGAATAGAAGAACCATCCCTTAAAATTTTACATCTGCAAAAGAGTTTCTTCCAATAAATCTACCAATTCTATGGACTTTATATCCTCTGGATCTTAAGCAGTAATAACTTTTTCAACTACATAGACAGATCTGATTGCCACTTGATACATTTTTGTGTAAAGGATTTGCATTCTAATAGTTTATTCTTTGTTGCTTATTTCTGGGGGGATTGGAGGTAGCATTCCCTGAGCTTGCTGATTGGTGGTGGGATCCAGGACAGCCCTCCTGAAACTTATATGAACCATTCTTAGACACAAAAGAGATTATTAGCTTTGACCACAGCCTCCAGTAGTAGATTCCACAGCTTGATTGTGTATTGACAAGAGAAATGCTTTGGAGAGGGGGAGATGTTTCTTTTGGATCTGCTGCCTGTTGGCCACTGTTGGAGACAGGATGCTGGACTTGATGGACCCTTGGTCTGACCCATTATGGCATGTTCTTATGTTCTTAGTGTTCCTGCTGCCTGTGAGGTAGTTTACAAAAGACTCCCTCAGACCACATTAAAACCCCAGATAATGCATCTGGCCCTGGTTCACATTAAGAACATAAGAACATAAGCAGCAGAGGTGCAAAGGATTCTGGGTCCCAGGAGGTTTCCTGCCTAACACTATAAGGGAATAAATATATAGAACTGGTATTATATGTGATAAATACTATAACAGTAGAAGAAAAAAATCACATATGAAGAGTTTTATGATGAATTAAACCCTCATATATCTGAGCATACCATACATATATGCCGTATAAGCGTATATGTATGGTATGCTTAAGTGTTTGGCTCAGGTTAATTTGTAATCACGGGGTTTTAATAACGTCATGTACTCATGCCACAATGTAGTTTTATACTTTACTATTTTTCTATTTTTGTTTTTCTAACTTTTAAACTTTGCTTGCAATCAGCTTTACTTTTTCAAAATTATGCAAGAAAAAGGTTTTTTCAACTTAGCCTGTCAAGAAAACGTCCATAGGCAAATCCCTGGCTCTCGCCGATCTTCTTTCAACAATATTTCTGTAAACCATCCAGCTGATTAAAGCTGAGCTGCCCGACTTGAACTTAAACAGAAGCTGTTCTTGAAACACAATGCTTATGAAACAACGCGTTGTTTCATAAGCGCTGGTCCAGGCAGTAGTGCAATGTGAAGGTATGCAGCAAAGACCATTTGGCCGCTTTGCAAATGTCCATTAACAGCACGTCATAGAGGTGAGCAACTGAAGTGGCTACCGCTCGGATCTGATGTGCCTTCATCCTGCCAGGGGGCGATGTGGAGTATTTAGCATAACGAAACTGGATGCATTAAGAAAGGCAACTTCCTTTGCGACAGGATGTCCAGGTGAATTGGGATCAAATGAGACAAAAAGCTGGGACGTCCTGTGATCAGTGTGCGTTCTTCTTTTGTAGTATGCTAATGTTCTTTTGCAGTCAAGGGTATGCAACAGGTGCTCCCTGCTATTCTTTTGCAGTTTGGGGAAAAACGTAGGTAGAGTAATAGTCTGGTTGAGGTAGAACACTGAAACCACCTTGGGCAAAAAGGAAGGGTGGGTGCAAAGGGTCACCTTGTCATGGTAGAACTGCAGATAAAGGGGATAATGCACTATCACCTGCAATTCACTAACTCTCCTGGCAGAAGATAGAGACACCAAAAATATATTCCAGGTTAAATATTTCACGTGAGAACTGTCCAGTGGTTCGAATGGGGGCTGCATGAGTTGCTCTAACACCAGGTTTAGGTCCCAGGGCACTGGAGGCTTGGCAACTGGAGGTCTGAAGTGTAGGTGGCCCTTCATTAAGCAGGAGACTGTCATGTGGTTGATGATAAGCCACTATAGCGCTGATGTGGACCTGTACTGAAGCCTTAGCCAGCCCTGATTGGTACATAGTATTGCGGTAATCCAGAAGGGTCTCCAGTGAACAAGAGAATGGGTCCACACCATGCCATCGACACCAAGTGGAATAGCGTTGCCACTTGAGCTGATAATTCCTCCTGAGGGAGCACTTATGTGAAGATATCAACATATTCTGGACCTCAGACAACATCCCAAGCTTACTTAGTATTGTCCTTTCAACCTCCAGGCTGTAAGATGAAGCAAGGATTGCATGGGGTGCAGCAGCTACCCCTTGTCCTGCGAGAGAAGATCTGCTCTTCTCCCGAGTGATATGGGAGGAGCTATTGACAGACAAACCAGATTAGTGTACCACGGCTGCTGTGGCCACACTGGGGCTATCAGAATTAGGTTGGCGACATCTGCTTTGCATTTCTGAATGGTCCGAGACAGGAGCGGGATTGGAGGATAAGCATAGAGAAGATTTTGTCCATGAGATAAGGAAAGCGTCCTGTACAGATCTTTGTGGACTCGGAAACACTGAGCAGAATCTGTGTACTTTCCTGTTGTCCATTATCGCAAATAGGTCCATGCTTGGGGTACCCCATTGGGCAAAAATGTTTTATTTTCCATTTCTTTCCTAATAATTCTAAACATTCTGGTTGCTTTTTTGGCTGCCACCACATATTGAGCCAAGGATTTCAAAATACTCTCCATAATGATGCCTTATCCTATCCTCTTGTTTTCTATCTGTTAACCAGTTTGCAATCCACAATAGGACATTGCCTCATCTTTTGTGACTTTTTATTTTTCTTAGGAGTTTGTCATGGGCACTTTGTCAAACGCCTTCTGAAAATACAAATACACTTTATCTACAGGCTCACCATTATCAACATGATTATTATCCCCCTTCAAAAAATGTAGCAGATTGGTGAAGCAAGATTTTCCTTGTGTAAATCCATGCTGGCTGTGTCCCATTAAACCATATCTTTCTATATGTTCTTTGATTTTCTTCTTTAGAAGAGTTTCCACAATTTTTACCAGCACTGAAGTCAGTCTGTAGTTTCCCGGATCACACCAGAGCCTTCTTTAAAGCTCGGTATTACATTGGCCACCCTCTAATCTTCAGATACAATGGATGATTTTAATGATAGATCAGCCTAATATGCCCCTCTTAGCATCACAGGACAAATCATCTTCAGACTGCATAATACATTTTGTGGGTAGAAACCTCTCTTGGCCACAATAGAGCTGAAATTATTTTATCATAGTAGTTCTTGGATCTCAAGGCATTTCTTTCAACTTCTAGGATGTAAATTTCAGAAAATGTGGATTGGAATGGGGCCCTGTTATTCTAGTTATTCAAGAAATGTTTCTACCTTCAGATCTTGTAACTCTGGAAATAAAGACAGTCAAAACTGAAAAAGTGCCAGCATCACCTGCTTTGAAGGACTTAATCTTTCCTAGCATTAGAGAGCATGCCCATAGAGGAAACATACAAAAGCAATTTTTCCAAATCTCAGTTAAGTACATCCATGGCTATCATCTGTCATCCTTAAAGCAAATTAAAAACCTCAGTACTTTTGTACTGTGGTGCTGATGCCATCTGGTGCTCCACTAAGCAAAAATGACCTTGAATATATCCAACCTAATCTCCCATTTCATTGAGGCTAGAGATGTTATGCTCAAGTATGCCTGAAAGTTTAGATATTCTATAATATGAACCGCTGACAAGCTGATCAAATTTTGTTCTGCTCATGTCATCACCTTGAATATTTCTTAGATAATACTTCTTGTGCCACCTTCTTTGTTCGAATAATTTGTCATCAAACATTTGGAGCAAATCTAATCCTGAGAAGTTGTCAAGGCCAGTAAAACAGCCCTCACTTCCAGGATAGTCATATGTGTAAGAACTTGTGAAGACCAAACTCTAAAGCACACTGATGCAGAAGAATTTTCTCCATCTGTGAAAGGTTGCATCTGAATGTTCTGCACCAAATGTGGCTTGCAGCAATTGCATCTCTTGCTGGGCCCAATCTGCCTGCTGCGGCAGAGTCTTTCCCTAGACAGTCTAGCATCAGAGTTGGATTCTGTGCGAGTTGGCCATGGTGAAAGGAAAAGGAATGGGGAGGTGGTGGGAATTTCTGCAGGAAAATAAATTGCAGAACCCCCATTTTGCTCTGGTCCATCATGAAACAGCATTACAACTGTTAATAATTAGCATTCTGCTTGTCATTCTCTGCAGAGCAGCTATGTGTTTAAGAGAGATGGAGACGCATTTACCCCTTGTACCTCACAGAACAGGACTGAGGCACTTTGGCAGGGCAATATGAAGAAGCATACATTGCTACTACTGCTGCAAATGTTTTAGGGCTAATGGAGGAACACCTTTGACAATACTATTTAATTTAGCACTTTTCACAAGCACATTGCCAACTAAAAAATTGTCATATTCTTCCTTTCAAACTTTACATATATGTAAATCTGACAAAGCGAGTTTGTTTACTGTAAATGGATTTCTCTGTAGACAGCAAGATGAATTAATCTTGACATGAGGTGACAACATCTGATGGCACAGAATGGACGCATCTCTCTAACTCTGTAGAGTTTTACTACTGAGCATGCATGGGAGTTCCCGTACATGCTACTTTGTGAACACATCAGTCAACTGTAGAGCTTAGCTTTAGCAAGGTAGTTGACTCTCCAGGGAGGTGCGCAAGAATTACGCAGGCTAATTCATCCTTTCAATGAAGAGCCCCATTTATGGTAAGCCATCTTGTTTCTCAGTCAATAAGCAGGGCTGAATTAGGCATGACATGTGGGGGGTCTCAAACTGAGGATTGCGTAGGGGAGCACCTATTGAAGAAAGCAACCCAGCTCCCCCATGGAGAGTGGACTACTGAGTGAACAGGCTGCTCAAAAAGCAAATGTTGCTTACCTGTGTTCTCACAGGATAGCAGGATGTTAGTCCTCACATATGGGTGACATCACAGGATGGAGCCCAATCACTGAAAACTTCTGTCAAAGTTTCCAGAACTTTGACTGGCCCCTACTGGGCATGGCCAGCATGGCACTAACCTTGCAGCCAGCAAGGGTCCCCCTTCAGTCTTATTTAAAAGCTACAGGCAGCGCCGAAAAATAAAATAATAAAACGTTACGAACCCTACGCCACAGGGCGGCGGGCGGGTTTCGTGAGGACTAACATCCTGCTGTCCTGTGAGAACACCTGTTACAGGTAAGCAACATTTGCTTTCTCACAGGACAAGCAGGATGGTAGTCCTCACATATGGGTGAGTACCGAGCTGAGGATGTCTGAACATGCACCAAATGAACCCAAAGGCGTGCAACAGGCACAACAACTGGGGTGGAATTTGGTAGAAGGCATCCTGAACCCCACCGGGCAGGCGGAAGGGTGTTGGTACGTCACGTTGTAAATAGGTTACGAAGGACAGATTGGCCAAAGATGGAATCTTGTCTTCCGGCTTTGTCCAAGCAATAGTGGGCTGCAAAGGTGTGGAGAGAACTCCAGGTGGCAGCCCTGCAAATGTCAGGAAGCGGCACCGATCGTAGGTGTGCTACTGAAGTTGCCATGGCCCTCACAGAGTGTGCTTTAACATGGTCTTGAAATGGAATGCCCGCTTGCTGATAGCAAAAGGATATGCAGTCCGCCAACCAGGAGGAGAGAGTCTGCTTACCCACAGGCTTCCCTAACTTGTTAGGGTGGAAAGAGACAAACAATTGAGTGCTTTCCCTGTGGGCAGCTGTACGGTCTAGATAGAATGCTAGAGCCCATTTACAGTCAAGAGTATACAGAATCTGCTCTGGATTGGAATGGGGCCTGGGAAAGAAGATAGGTAGTATAATGGATTGATTAATGTGAAACTCCGATACTACCTTAGGCAAGAACTTAGGGTGAGTGCGGAGTACCGCCCGGTCCTGCAGAAGTTTAGTGTAAGGCGGATAGGTAACTAGGGCCTGTAATTCACTAACTCTGCGAGCTGAAGTGATTGCCAGAAGGAAAATCACTTTCCATGTGAGATAGCGAAGATCACAGGAGTGAAGAGGCTCGAATGGTGATTTCATGAGCCGACCCAAAACCAGGTTGAGGTCCCAAGAAGGGGCCGGAGGACGCAGTGGAGAGTTGAGGTGAAGCAAGCCTTTCAGAAAACATGTTACAAGGGGTTGTACTGATATAGGAACATCCCAGATACCTTTATGGAAAGCGGCTACCGCACTGATATGCATTGTGATGGAAGAAGTCTTTAGACTTTCAACATCCATGTTGTCAGGGACAAGGCTTGAAGATTGGGATGGCGGAGGTACCCGTCGCTTTGAGTGATCAGAAGTGGGTCCTTTCCCAAGGGAATGCGCCTGCGAATGGAGAGATCCTGCAGTATTAGAAACCACACTTGGCGTGGCTAGTGAGGTGCTATCAGGATCTTGGTTCCCTTGTCCTGACGTAACTTCACGAGAGTCTTCAAGAGAAGAGGAAGTGGAGGGAATGCAGAGTAGACCGGTTGCCCACGAGAGGGAGAATGCGTCTCTGGGCTGAGAGTGTTTGCTGCGAAAGAGAGCAGAATTTCTCTACTTTGCGGTTTTGAGGAGACGCAAAGAGGTTTATCGGAGGATATCCCCATTCTTGGAAGATGGAGTTCGCCACCGAGGGGTTCAGAGACCACTCGTGCGGTTGAAAGATGCGACTCAGCTTGTCTGCCAACACATTGTCCACTCCTGGCAAGTAGGTGGCCCTGAGGTACATCGAATGGGAGAGAGCTTCCACCCAAATCTGTGCAGCTTCCTGACACAGAAGGAATGAGCCTGTGCCTCCCTGTTTGTTGATGTACCACATGGCCACCTGGTTGTCCGTCTGGATCAGGATAACTTGATTTGAGAGGCAATCCTGAAATGCCCTGAGAGCATATCTAATTGCTCGAAGCTCCAGGAAATTTATTTGGTGTTTGGCTTCCTCTGGAGACCAAGGGCCTTGTGTCTGCAGATCGGCCACATGGGCTCCCCATCTGAGGTTGGAAGCATCGGTGGTGAGAATTAATTGAGGGTTTGGAGCCTGAAAGGACAAGCCTTGGAGGAGATTGATCTGACTCTTCCACCAAGCTAGAGACTGACGGAGTGAGTCGGTTACGTGGACAATGGTCGACAGGGGCTGAATGCTTTGAGTCCATTGAGACCATAGAGTCCACTGCATGACACACATGGCCAAACGGGCCATTTGTGTGACTTGAACTGAGGATGCCATGTGTCCCAGGAGGATGAGGAAGTGGCGTGCAGTCGCGGAGTGCTGGGACTGCAGCTGCTGTGCAAGAGACACGAGAGTGAGAACTCGCTGTCGAGGTAGAAAAGCCTTTGCCTGCAAGATGTCCAAGTCTGCCCCAATGAACTACAAGGTTTGAGATGGGACTAAGTAGGATTTGTCGTAGTTGACGAGAAATCCTAATGAAATTAGAGTATGTAAGGTTAGATTGAGGGATGACAGAGCAGCTTGCTGAGTGGGAGCCCTGATTAACCAGTCTTCCAGATAGGGGTAGACCTGAACACCTTGGGTCCTGAGGAAGGCTGCAACTACTACGAGGCATTTTGTGAAGACTCTTGGCACAGATGCCAGGCCGAATGGGAGCACTCGATATTGATAGTGCTTGGGGTCTACTAGAAACCTCATGTATTTGTGATGAGCTGGAGTTATCACAATATGAGTGTATGCGTCTTGGCGGTCCAGTGAGCAGAGCCAGTCTCCTCTTTGTAGAAGAGGAAGAAGCGAGCCTAAGGTTACCATCTTGAACTTCTTTCGCTGGAGGTACTTGTTGAGGGCCTCTAGATCCAGAATAGGATGAACGCCTCCCGATTTTTTGGGGATTAGAAAGTACCGGGAATAGAACCCTAGGCCATGCTGAGAGTAGGGTACTGGTTCTATTGCCTTGGACTAGAGGAGGAGGGAGACCTCCTGTTCCAGAAGGATGGAGTGATCAGATGTTCTCCACGTTGGTAGAGGTGGGGAGTCCGGTGGAATGGAGAGAAAGTTCAGATGGTAACCCTGAGCAATTATTGCCAGTACCCATTGGTGTGAGGTGATTGAGTGCCATATGTTGTGGAAGTGGCACAATCGACCTCCCACTGGTATGTGAGGCAGTGGAATCTGGCTGCTGCTTTCTAGGTGGAAGTCAAAAACCTGAAGCAGGCCCTGGTTGAGGAGCTGCTTGTGGTTTTTGTTTATGTGTTTGACGAGACTGTACTTTTTGAAAAGGTCTCGTGGCACGGGATCTGGTTGGTGGCGGGTAGGACTTCTTTGGGCGGAAGAATGACTTTTTAGAGTCCTTTCTGAAGGGCTGTTTAGAAGAATAGTCAGAAGGCATCAGAGAGAGCTGTCTCAGGGTCTCATGATGGTCCATAAGTTCCATCACTGTCTGTTGAATCTGTTCTCCAAACAGATTATCTCCTACATAAGGTAGGTCGGATAACCTGTCTTGTAACTCAGGGCGAAGGTCAGAAGACTTGAGCCAGGCCCACCTTCTCACCGAAATAGCAGCTGCAGATACCCTAGTGGCAGTATCAAAGATATCATAAGATGATCTGATCTCATGCTTGCCTGCCTCAAAACCCTCGTTTACTAGGGTTTGGAGCTGATCTTGAAATTGCTGAGGCAGGGAGTCCGTCAAGTCTTGTATCTGCTTAAAAATGACCCTGTTATATTGGGTCATATAGAGCTGAAAAGCGGCAATTCGGGAGATGAGCATTGATCCTTGGAAGACTCGGCGACCAATGGCATCTAAAAACTTCTGTTCCTTGCCAGGGGGAAAGGAAGTGTGAGGCTTTGACCTCTTTGCTCTCTTCTGTGCAGATTCTACCACTACAGATTGGTGATCCAATTGTGGTTTCTGAAAGCCCGGAGCTGACTGCACCAAATAGGTAGTGTCAGCTTTTCTGTGGATTGGAGCAATGGAGCCAGGATGTTCCCAGTTCTTCTTCAGGAGATCCAGAAGAACCTGGTGGATAGGGATGGAGATTATTACCTTGGGAGCATCCAGGAACTGGAGCAACTCCATCATCTGATGTCTATCATCCTGTTCAGTCTATAATTGGAAGGGAACCAATTCAGACATTTCCTTCACAAAATTTATAAAGGAAAGGTCCTCTGGAGGAGAACACTTTCTACTTTCAGTGGGTGAAGGTGGTGAAGGCAAATCATCTGTGTCTGGTGAGGAATCATCAGTCCATGTACATAGGGATCAGCACCTGCGCCTCTAGGATGTAGAGGGGGACGGGATGGTGGGATACCTGAAGGTCCTGGTCTAGGCTCCGAAGGAATCGAAGGAATAATCGGAGGCACCGATGAAGGCACCGAGGGCATCAAAGGGTGGCTCGGTGGCGCCGACAGGCGTATCAGCACTGGTGGGTTGCTCGGTGGTGCCGATGGTTGGATCGGTAGCGATGGACGTATCGGCATCGATGGCTGAAGCAGAACTCCCGAAGGAGGGATGCAAAACGATGGACGTATCGGCATCGATGGCTGAAGCAGAACTCCCGAAGGAGGGATGCAAAACAGTGTTTCTCCTCCCGATGACAGAGTGAGCGGGCAAGGCACCGACGCCATCGGTGACCCAGGGTCCATCGGTAGAAAAGCGGCTATGAGCGCTTCCATCCTGGAGAGCAGCAGTGCCAACGTTGCTGGAATCGGGACGGTGATCGGTTCCGCAGTCTGTACCGGTGTCGGAGGAACCTGGAGTAGTTGCATCGCCTTGACGATGGCCTCCTGAACCATCCGGTCCAGTTCTTCTCGGAAACCTGGAGCAAGCAGCCCCGGCTCTGTAACAGAAGAAGGAGGCAGAGGCATAGCCGGAGGGACCACCGTTAAAGGCAGAGATGCGGCTCCCGATGCCCTATCAGGGGAGGGTTGCCTCAGTGACCCGGTCGCCGAAAAGGTCGGTGCCTTTTCTGGATGGGGTTTCTTTGACGGCGGCTCAGATGATGGCCGATGATTTCGCTCCCTCGATGGTCCGAGACTTTCTATGCCTGTGGCGATGTTTGTCTCTACGATCCCCTCGGTCCTGAGGGAGAGTAGAGGGTGTCGAAGGCCGAGATGTCATCAATGCTGGACGGTCACCGGCCGGTGGTCGATGCTGGTGCGAAGTTGACGGAGCCGGTTCTGACGACATTGATGCAATGGACGGAGTCGGGGTTTGAGCACGGAAGAGAAGTTCCATCTTCTCCATTCTGGCCTTGCGATCTTTTGGTGTCATAAGGGCACATTTGGTGCAGGTCAAGACATCGTGCTCTCGTCCAAGACACATTACACCGACTTTATGGGGGTCTGTGATGGACATTGTGCAATTACAGTCCGGGCACAGACGGAACCCAGACGCCATGGCCATGGAAAAAATTGAGCCGCGGTACGGTCGACGGCCAGTAGGCCGCGAGGGCCAAACTAGACGGTAATCGACGGGAAATGGGTAAAAACTTACCGGAGTACCACGGCTTGAAAAAGTTCGAGGAGGGACCCCTGTGGGGCAAATTAACTTTTAGTAATTCTGTGAGGAAAATTCCTGTCAGGAATCTCTGCAGAGCTCTTTAACCACGAGGCTACTGCTGCGTGGAAAAAAGAAGACTGAAGGGGGACCCCTGCTGGCTGCAGGGTTAGTGCCATGCTGGGCATGCCCAGTAGGGGCCAGTCAAAGTTCTGGAAACTTTGACAGAAGTTTTCCATGATTGGGCTCCATCCTGTTATGTCACCCATATGTGAGGACTACCATCCTGCTTGTCCTGTGAGAACTGCTTGTTCAAATTTACTGTCACCTCTGGACAGAATGTCCAGACAGTAGTGCGAAGTGAAGGTACATACAGACGACCAAGTTGCAGCTTTGCACATGTCTGCAATGGAGACAGCTCTTAGGACAGCTAATGCAAAAACAATGGCTCAGAGTTGATAAGCCTTGACAGAGTCTGTAACTGGAAGGCCAGCCAGTGCACAACAGTGTGCAATACAATTCACTAGCAAAGAACACTTGGCAACTGCTACTCCCAAACTGTTGGGATCATAGGATACAGTTGAGAAGCCCGATGTGGTTGCGTTCTCCTTAAGCCAGTGATGGCTAACCTATGACACGCGTGTCAGAGGTGACACGCCAAGACTTTTTGCTGACATGCGCAGCGTTTCATGGACTATCGGGAATTTTTTTTTTTTTTTTTTTTTTTTTTTTTTTTTTTAAATCGGCTGCACCGACCCTTTAAAATTTGTTTTTTTTAGTATCCCCCCACCCTCCGGATCCCTCCACCCCCCAATGCCCCCGGGAACAGGGAGGCTCATGCGGCACAGCGATAGGCAGGGCCGTGGTGAGGCTCACGTCACCACGGCCCGAAGAAAAAGATCGCATTTAAACGCGCTGATGCTCCTTCTCCTTCCTGCCTGTGCGCCAGAGCCGCGTGGGCAGGAAGGAGGAGAAGCATCAGTGCATGCAGAAGAGGAGCAGCACTTGCGCTTAAGGGCCGCCGCAAATTCCAAGTTGCAGCGGCCCGAGAAGAGGAAGAGGCCCGGTAGCAGGGCCGCCGCGGCCCGAGAAGATCAGGGCCACTGCAGAGCCCATCCTGTGGCGACCCGCGAAGAGGAGGCCCACAGGTGAGAGAGAGGCTGAGGGTCTGTAGAGGGTGTGTGTGTATGCGTGTATGAGATAAGTTGAGAGATTGTGTTTGAGAGTGAAGACCTGAATGTTTGCAGAGACAGCATGTGCTTGAGCAAGACAGCATGTGGGAGAGAGAGCGAGCCTGTGTATGAGAGTCAGACAGCATGTGCCAGTGAGAGACTGTGTGTATGAATGACTGTATGAGAGACAGCATGTGACAGTGAGAGCCTGTGCTTGAGCAAGACAGCATGTGGGAGTAAGAGAGAGCCTGTGTGTGAGAGTCAGACAGCATGTGCCAGTGAGAGACTGTGTGTATGAATGATTGTATGAGAGAACACATGTGACAGTGAGAGCCTGTGTGTGTGTGAGAGAGAGAGAAATGCATGTGAGAATGAGAACCTGACTGGGTGTTTGAGGGAAGAAGATGGAGAGAAAAGAAACAGAAAAGACAATATAAAAGGAATTGGCAAAAAAAAATAAGAAAGGGAAGGTGGAAAAAAAAAGCCTGTGACCAACCAATTAGAAAACTAAGATCAGACAGCAAAGGCAAAAAAAAAAAATTACTTTTTAGTGATTGGAACATGTAATATTTGGGAATGTGCAAGAATGGCATTTTCTCTACGGATCTCACAATGTACGAGATCAGTATGGAGAAAGTGGAAGCCCACGGGGCCTGCACAGAAGAGACAGCAGAATGGGCTTCAGTGTCAGTAGCAGCAATCGGCACCTCCCCAATAGCCATGTGGCAGCAGTGACAGTGGCAGAAGAGGAATGAGAGAGGTTCCGAGGCTGCTAGGGGGGTTCTGCCTTTAGTGTGTGCATGTGCATGAATGGGACTCTGCCTGGGGGTGTATGTGTGTGAATGCATGGGTGCCTGCCTGGGGGTCTGTGTATGTGAGAATGAATGTGTGCATGCCTGGGGGATGGGGAGGGAGTGGTGTGAAAATGAATGGGAGCCAATAAAAGAAGCAGACTGACAGATGAAGTTTGTAATGCTTGCTTGGGCTTGAAGTGTACTAAATACCAACCTTCAATTGAAGATTTAGCCAATGAAATTCAGCAACAAAAAGGTCACTAAGCAGGTAAGGTAAAGAATTATTTGTTTTTGCTTTATTAATAAATACAGCACATATATTAAAATTATAACTTTTTGTTATTAGAGCTACAAATATCACAAAATTATGGATTTTTCTAGAAGTGACACACCACCCGAGTTATGCTCGGTTTTTTTTTAATGAATTTTGACACACTGAGCTCAAAAGGTTGGCCATCACTGCCTTAAGCAATAGATCATGGCTCTCTTAAAGTCTAGCAAATGAAGGGCCTTCTCTATGCACGTGGCTTGATGCCAGTGAAAACTAAACAGAGACCACCTTAGGAGAGATTCAGGATGGGCCATTGATCCTTCTAGTCAAAGAAATAGGAACAAGGAACACCACCCTCCAGGCAAGAAACTTCAAGGAGGCTAACTCCAGCAGCTTGACACTGAGATCCCATGTCATCTTCGAAACTGGTGGTGTTTCATGCTACAAACCCTCCCATAAATTCTGATACTCAAAAATGAAGCAAGCTTGGTTTTTTCTCTACTTGAAAGAGATCAGCACTGATGGCACTAAGGTGCACTCTCACTGATGAAATATTGAGACCTGATGGAGAGAGGGGGATTAAGTACTGAAGCAGATCCTTGATAGAACAGGTAAAGGGAACCAGAGAGCCTGCCTGGCACCAGGATGAAAATATCTTCCACTTAAATCCATATAAACCTCCAGTGTACAGCTTCCTTGCTAAAAAGAAGATACTCTTGATTTCTTTGGACACTGAAAACGCTGAGACTATTGAGGCTGAACAAGGGAAGGTTCAGGAGACATAGACTATCTTGCTTCTGCATTAGCAGCGAGGGCTCGACTCCCAGAGGAATCAGAAAGGGGATTGACAACTGGATGAAATAAGAAAAACCACACCTCAACTAGATTATGCTTGGAGAATGAGGAAAAGCCTTGTCCAATCTTTGAGTACTTTCTGAACCATTCTTACCACTAACCACAGTTGTGGAAATACATACAGCATGTCTGCCTTCCACTTTAGCAGAGAAGTGACAGGAGCGGACCTAGATTTTCTCAATAGGATAGAACATTTTTTTCAACTTTCCTGTTGCTCTCCAATAACAAGTCTAAGGTTGACAGAACCAAAGACTGGGCTGTCTGGTTGGAAGATCCTATGGAAGGGATCTGCTAATCTGTCGGACTCTGGGAGAGTCTGTTCCCTGAAGGGAAGCCTTGCGACAGACAACCCATTCCCAGTTTGCTGATATTTCTGGCAGAGAGTCATGGATACGGAGGCTCCTTATTTGTTTACGCAGACTATTACTTCATTGTCAGTTTAGAACAAAAGTCTCATTCTTTGCATAAGATGAGAGAGTGCTCTCAGCGCAAACCAAAATGGCTCACAGTTCCAAGAGGATTGTTGGGGGGGGAAAAAACCTTCCCTTACAGACCCTGAGGTGGAAGGAACCAGTGACAACTGATAAGGGAAAAACCAGAAGAGAGGAAACCATTCCCAGGACCAACAGGTTTAGCCAACGATTAAGGGATATCTTCATCACCAAGGAACCAACACAGAGTGTAATAGGGGTTGACATAGCTGAATACAATGAGAGCAGAGGCCCCAGTGGTTAGCTTTCAGGTTCATGTGCATAAGGGGACTACATGTTGTGTTGCCTCCATGTAACCCATAACAAGTATAATTTACCCACAGTGGTCTGGCCTAATTGCAGCAAGATCTGGACCAATACCATGGTAGAAAATCCTTTCTAATGGGAGGATCATATCTTTCTCTACTGAATCTATTCACACTATGAAGCAATAAAGTTTCAGAACGGAGGACTGGGACTTCTTCAGGGAGTCTCAGATCCCTGCTTGAGATGGTCCTGTCATCAGACAGTCATCTAGGTATGGGAAGATGCACATTCCCTAGCAGTGTATATATGCCACCACAATCGCCAAATATTTGGTGAAGTCCCTTGGGGAAAACCAAAAGGCTAGTGGGTAGAACTCCATCAGATCAAGAGCACACATCCAATTCTCAGCTTTGAAAATAAGGCCAGGAAGAGTGGAGGGTAATCATCCAGAACTTTTCCTCAAACAGCCCCCTGATCAGCCTTTGTAAACCCAGAATAGGTCTCAATCCCCCTGAATTCTTAGAAATGAAAACATGAAGAGAATCCCTTGCTGTACTCCTCAGGAAGAACAGGCTCTAATACCTGCCATCAAAGGAGAAACTCCACCCAAATTGAAGACCAAACTGAAGACCAAACAATAGGGTTGCACTATAAGTTGGGAGAAGCAGGAATGGTCCAAATGGTTCTTAGCAACTTTTCTCCACTTGTCAAGGAATAGCTGAAAAGCTCTCCCCTACCAATGGATGAGATCCAAGGCCCATTAAAAAAAACTGTTTCAAGACTTGTGTGCTCCTTGGGCTGACTTCCTTCTTGTGTGTGCCTCTTGCCAGAAGCTGTTGCACAGATGATGAGACAGGCCTTTGAAATGGATAGAATTTGTCTCCCCGAAAAAAAGGGCATCTTCAAGCGAAAGATTAGCTGCATTTTGATCCTTAATCTCCCAAAGAGAATATCTCTGGAGAATGGATGTCAGCCCACTTGCAACCATGCAAGTATAAGATCATATAAAGCATATAAGAGGCTGATGGGTTGCAATACAAACATTCAATACAGAATGTTGAAAGACTTCTTTCCCGATGCTTTTGGAGAAAAGAAGGAACTTCTTTGCCATGCTGATATCTACTGCACCATGACAGACTAAAGTGTTTGGAGAACAAGCTGGGAGACTTTGTTCTTGAGAACCAGTTTTCTTGCCCTGGAGGGCAGGAGGTAGGAGTGCCTCAATGCAGGCCCTGATGAAAATGAAGTATTGGAATCACTGATAGAATTAAAAAAAAAAAACCCCCAACACACTTTCCCAAATGACTCCAATCGCTTTCTTCCTCCCAGAATTCTGGCAATAGAGGTAGATTCTGTAGAAAAAAGAAAGAGGGAGCTGAGGGAATACACATAGACCCTTCCGAAAGCTTAATGTTGGGGGAGGTCATGACTCAAAAAAAAACCAAAAAAGCACCAGTGATCAAGGCAGAGACCTCAGTCATCTTGGAGGGGGAAAACTCCCCAAGGAGAGTCCAAGGTGGCTATTCCCCAATTCTCTCTGGAATCCTTCACTATAGAGAACAGATTATCCAACTGAGGTGGACTAACTTCCCCAGCTAGAACCTTGGCAGGCCATGGTGAGAGGTAGAAAGGATTTCCACTGATGGAAATAAACCTTCTTGGAGTACATCTGGGTTATCAGTCTTCCCATTGAGGACTTAAGTGTCTCAAGCAAATTAACACTGATGAGGATCTGAACAAGCATGCTCAATGAGACACCCCACTGAGGCAGGGTTCAAGGAGGGCCTTGGATGAGCTGAAGGTGTGAAGACTTCTGTGCCAATGGCACCCAATGTTCCTGTGTCAATGATGCCCATTTTCCATGACTAAAATCGGGTCAAGATGCCTGCACTGGGCTCCGAGCAAGAGTTACAGCTGGACTACTTGTGTTTGCCAAAGACATTGTAAAGCAAATAGGCTCCAGCATTTCCAAATGTAGAGAGAGGGGGATAGCCCTGATTGAGAGGCCATACATTCTGTGCAGACAGCATGAGGCTTTTGCATCGAGTGCACCAATGGTTCACAGTGCATCGAGTTCACTGGTGAATGGCAGTTGGATGCTCCTGCGTCAATGGCAGCCGAATGCCACAAATTACCCAAAAAGGGCATCTGCTCCAGTACCCTGATTTTTTTCAGATCCTGCTCAACCCTGAGACCACAGCAGATTTTGAATCTGGCGCCACAGGGAGGGGGAGGCATGTTGGAGGAACCCCTGCTCAATTTGGATTCATCTGAAGTAGGAGAAGCATCTTGTGATCACAAATCCAAGATCTATAGAAACAGAAAGCAAAAGCTATATATATATATATATATATATTTTTTTTTTTTTTTTTTTTTTTTTTTTGCAGCATTGAACATGGTGTTTGACAGGCTGCCTAGGCAGCGATGAAAAAGAGAACAAGGAGCCCTCAAGGCCAAAAAACAAAAACAGTTAAGAAGAGAGCAGGAGAGAGTACATATCTGTGTGGTAGTACGGACAAAGACTGAGGTGCTTATGAAATAGCATATGCACAGGAATTCCCACGCATATTCAGTAGTATAAGCTCTACTGAACTAGAGAGATATGTCCAATCAATGCCATCAGATGATATCACCCTCACGTCATGGCTAATTCAGTCATAAGTGGTGACAGATATAATTTGGTCTATATTGAATAATTACATTTTTTCTCTCTACAATTTTAATGCTGTAAATAAGTAGAGAATCAATAATATTTTGGGGTTGGTTTTTTTTTTGCAAAGAAAGTTTACCATTTCATTGGATGGAGCACAAAAACACCCCTGCTGTTAAAACCTAAACATTTACTCAAGACAGACCACAACTGGCTGTTTCTGTGGAAACAAGGACAGGTTTTGTGGATTTCAAATTACAGCTTTCAGAGACAGTTCACTCAGTCTATTTATCTTCATACCGCATATCATAAGCAAGTGCAACATACCTTTTTCTAAATTACTATTTACTGTTCAAAATTACTTTATATAATCAAAGATAACCAGCATGGAATTCAAAAACAAGTTTTAACAAACCATTAAGGTTTGCTTGAGCAACATAGAAAAATACTGCTGCCCTCTGCATCACTGAAAACTGTTTTGTCCAAAATATTTGTAAGATTTACCTAAAATAGCTTTATATTATCATTTAATCACATTTTTCAAAGTCCAGACATTTTTCATGCTAATTCTGAAAAAACAAAGTAAAATATTGCTAGACAAGGCTGGGCCTTGTTAATAAATGAACACACTTCGCCCATATTTTTTTCTATCAGTCAATATTACCTCCCTTCATTCAATATCTGCCACCCTTTATTTTTGCTCCTTAATTTATAAATATTTGCAGAGTTGAAGGAAAGGGGGATGGGCTGTTCTATAGGTGCTAAAGGAGACTTAGTTTTTGGGTACTTGCCAGGTTCTTATGGCCTGGATTGGCCACTGTTGGAAACAGGATGCTGGGCTTGATGGACCCTTGGTCTGACCCAGTATGGCATTTTCTTATGTTCTTAAGGAAGCAGCCACCTCCCCCCAGCCAATGCTTACTCAGTTAGAAGCAAGTCCATATAACAAGGCAGTGTGTACTGGTTTCCCAGCAAAATAATTAACTATTCTACCTTCATTTCTTTATGGGTTAAATGAAAGCATGCAGAAGATGCATTTGAACATGTACTAGCAGTAGTTGTATTATTAACTAAAATGTTTTATAAGAAATTCAAAGAGCAAACAATCTCTAGCTGAGAGGAGGAATTAGTGCAGCTTTTTTTTTTTT
Organism: Rhinatrema bivittatum; assembly: GCF_901001135.1. Classification (NCBI taxonomy): domain Eukaryota; kingdom Metazoa; phylum Chordata; class Amphibia; order Gymnophiona; family Rhinatrematidae; genus Rhinatrema; species Rhinatrema bivittatum. The sequence continues at coordinate 96,603,219 of NC_042619.1, forward strand.
TACATGAGCAGGGCATACAAAACAGAAAATCATACTCTCCAACCATAAATGAATGAAATTAAAGTTCTTGGACTAAATGTTTTTCTATCTTACATCTACCTTGTTCAATAATTTAGTCGTGTACCATAAATGTGTTCTGAAGCTGCTTCTTTCAGCTTTAGTTGCTTAAATGTGGTGTTTTGTATTAAGTTGGTTGCGGGGGTTTGTTTGGGCATACCCTATTATCTGACTTGTTTTTATATTTTTACTTTCTGCATGGCATATGTTTTACTGTATTGGTGTTTATATCTTTTCTCATGTTTTCTGTTTCTACCTGCCAAAGGCATCTTGTAGACATGATTGTGTGAGCTGTACACTAAGTATACAAATAAACACACGCATGGTTTTATTGCATGTGTTTTTGAATTTTCTCAGTGTGTAGAACTTGACTGCATTTGTGGCTGCTGTGGTTATGTTACACATAAAGTGGTGCTGTGTTACTAGTATTGTTACATTATGTTGTGTGTGCTGGGTTGCAAAATTGCTGTACACTGTATATTTGCATTTTGTAAAGCAGTTGAACTAGAGAAATGTACATAAGAACATAAGAAATTGCCATGCTGGGTCAGACCAAGGGTCCATCAAGCCCAGCATCCTGTTTCCAACAGAGGCCAAACCAGGCCACAAGAACCTGGAAGTACCCAAACACCATTTCCAAAGGATTTTCTAGAATTCCTGTTGAAGGAGCAAGTGAGGCTGTAGAATACAACTATAGAAACAGCCCTTGATAAGGTGTCCTTAGTCAAACAATCAATTCTTGTGTATGTACAAATCCCCATGGTTTCATAATGGCCTTAAAATATAAAAAAGAGAGAGAATCATCAGCTTGAATAAAAGTGGAAAAATCTTAAATATCCTGTCAATTTACAGCTTGACAAAGCTAATATTTTTTTTAAGTCAGCTAAAAGAAGGTTAAGAAGAATTTTCTTACAGAAAATCTTAGGAAGGCAGAAAAAACCCCCAACACAAACAGCTTTTCAAAATCAATACAGATTTAATAGAAAGGGTTGAACAAGGACAAATACGTGGGATCTTTAACAGCAGAAACATTTGCAGATCCTGGACAACAAAAGATAGTTGAGTTTCCTCAAGAATTTGTAGAACATTCTCCCCCCACTGAATTCTGACATTCATAATATAGGGTGGGAGAGATCAGTGCAGGCAGGCATGGGCTATTGGCAGTCACGGCTGGGCAGAGGTGGCAGCAGGAGAGTGAGGAGTGTTGAGGCCAGGTCAGATGTGAGTGTAGGCAGCAGCAATCACAACAGAAGCGAACAGTATGGCCTTGGAGTGTTAAAAGAGGTTTTGCCACAGCTCAGAAGAGGTGTGTGAATGAGAGAGACCCAGGCTTCTGCTGCGCACAGTTATTAGGGAGGAAAGCATAGTCGGGACTGGGGGTTGAGACTCCATGAGACATGGTCACGGCTCTGTCTCCGTTCTGAGGAAGGCAACAGGCAAGGCTCAAGGCTGAATCATTGAGAGACTTATAGTGCTGCAAACTGAAGCACAAGAGCAGTATGGGTGGTACAGGAGAGGTAATTCCAAGTGGTAGCTGGCTTGCACATGCAGCATGCTTTCCCCAAATCAGCCAACCTATCAGCAAGCAAGCTATAGGCTGAGATAGTCACAGGTAAGGAGGAGTGGATGTGGGTTTGGATTAAGAGGATTAGAAAGTTGCAGACTGCAGCCTGCAGTCAGATCGGGTCTCTGAGGTTTTAAATCTAACAGTAATCCTTAAGGAGAAGAGGACAGATAAGAGGGTAAGGAGGAGGCAACAGGACAGATGACACAGAGCAAAAATCGTTCTGTTCTTAAGAAGGAGCATATAATCATTACCCCTCCCTAAGGCAGCTTAGCCTGGGAGAGAAAAGAAGAGGTAGGGTTTGTCAGCCTCTTAGCTCCTGGGAGAGTCCTGGACTGGTCTGGCAGGACTCAAGGAAAGGAAATGGACAGGTAAGATTAAATTTCTCCTTCCTTATCCTGCTAGAATAGTCCAGACAATGGGAATTACCCATGCTGAACTAGTCTGAGTGGGAAGAAGACAGGGCTGCTTTAAGAATGCTCGCTCCAAACACAGCATTTTCCTTGGCTTCCATGTCCAACAGCCACTTTAGAAACATCCTCTGGGGCCACTGCAAAGGATTCATCCCACAATGACACCTGTATCCTCTTGGAACAAGCATGAAGCATGTATGGTGCCTGTCAGCCCTTCAGCAAGTACGCCAAAGCAATCGCTTCCTTAATCCATCACGCCAAAGTAGATTTAACTGCTTTACCCTTAGAAAGCCACGAAGCAGCAGCTGTTTGTTTTACGATAACTGTGTATGCTCTATTGTATCCCATCCCAGGCTGTTTTTGAAGGGGCACGTAATAAATACTTTTAAATAAATAAATGAAATAAATGACTAGTCTTGTCTGTTTTCTGAAATTATTTGTCACCTTTAAAATACCTGAGAAACATACAAGAGATATCTGATGGAGGCTATCTTTACTGCAACATTTGATCCGCTGAAAAGTTGAAAGTGAGCTAGCCGATGCAAATGAAAGAGTGTTTTCATAAACTGCATGTTCTTAAAAGAATAAGACCACTCTTTCACTTTCATGAATACAGAACGGTTCTGCAAGCAATAATCTTCTCTAAGATAGATTACTGCAACTCTATCTTATTAGGTCTCCCCTCGTCTCACACCAAACCTCTCCAGATGGTCCAAAACACGGCAGCCAGAATATTGACAAACACGAGGAGAAAAGACCACATTTCCCCCATTCTCAAAGACCTACACTGGCTGCCAATTCACTACAGAATCATTCATAAGTCGATCACCATTATATACAAATCCATACATCAACTTGCTCCACTCCACCTACAAATCCCATTCAGAAAACATACTTCCATCAGACCCATCAGAGAAGCCTACAGAGATTCACTTCATGTTCCACACACCAAAACCTCTCAACATATAACATTCAGAGACTGGGCCCTCTCTACCGCTGGACCATCGTTATGGAACTCCATTCCTCCAGATCTTCGACAGGAACCGTGTCTTCAAACGTTCAGAAAGAGGCTTAAGACGTGGTTGTTTAAGCAAGCCTTTCCAGACCCCACCTGACCATTAATTCACCACCATCTACAGTCAGACACTCTCTGAACACTGCAAAAAATTGCTCGTTCCGTTAAATTCCTCTTGCCTTTCCTTTTCCTCCCAGTTTAGAACACCCCTGTTTTATTGTAACTTCAGTTTTCCTTTCACTTGTTACTGTTTGAGTTTCTTTGCATTTTCACCCCCTGTTAAATGTAAACCAGCATGGTGTGATCCTTATCTCAAATGCCGGTATAGAAAAGCACTAAATAAATAAATAAATATTGCCTTAGATAAAAAGAACAGGATCAGCAAAAGGTAACTGATTCAGCAAGGAAAAGCAGGTAAAGGATCCCTGCAAGATAGAGCCTGCATCTCTGAAATACATCTGCCAGAACAGACAGCTACCAGAAAAGCTATTTTCAAGGAGAGATCCTTTAGAGAAGCCTGTTTCACTGGTTCAAAGGGAGAACTCGCTAGAGCCCTAAGTACCAAATTAATATTCCATTGAGAAACCAACGACCTGAAAGGAAATACACTTATCTCACTGGAGGAGGCGATCTACTTCTGGAAAAGTACTCTTGCGGGTCATGGCCGATACCAAGGTGTCCACCTGGGAACCCGAAGGAGACTAGGCTTGTCTTCCTCATGTGGAGCTTGTTCATGACTTTACTCCCCAAACCCTCCTTGAGGAGATTCCCATTCTGACAGCACCATACATTTCAAAGCCTTATGGAAGGGGAATGCTACCAAGTTCCCTACAGGATCAGGTCTCTTTCCACAGACTCCATTATCTTGGGATTTTACATCCTGAGTGAGAAGACCATTTTAGAAATGAAGGCAAACAGCTCTTTCTTACAGTAAAGTCTAACAACCAAGGAGCTGTCCAGTACAGTACCTGAATCAGTCTTAATCTAGGTCAGACCCCCTAAGGGATGCCAGGGAGATAGGAGTAACTGGCCAGCCCAAGCTCCTGGAAGCCCTTCTTAGGTGCGGAATCCTGGCTATCAACAGATATGGTACCAGAAATCAAAGGAAGAGAACTTCAACCAGGCCTTTGAATAGCGAGGAAAGCCTTGTTCATAATAGCCACAAATCCATGGGAAAAGAGACAGAGGAGAGGGCCAACTGCTTTCCAAAGATTTTTCTTATCACCATCACCTTCAGGTGAGGGGGCTGAGGGTCCCTGGCTCCTGGAAGAAGTAGTCTCGGAGGGAAGGCCCGAAGAGGCCTGAAAACAAGACAACTGTAACCCAGAAGACTCCTCAGCCCCTACTGTATGGTCCTCTGCCACTCCCACTCTCAGCTTGCTTGAGAGGAGTAGAAGAATTAGGAGGCAAAAGGCCCAAGATCTTAGCCTCCCCAATAGGAGGACCCACATCATCTTCACATGGGGGGCAAAATGACCAAGCCACGCTGCACTAGTGCCAGGTCCCACGTGCTGTGCATCTGCGACTGCAATTTATCCCGTGGTCCCAAGACTGTAGGATGCAAGGGAGGCCACTACAAATAGAAAGTGGATCTTTGAGGAAAATCCCCATACCCCAAGGATGGCACCAAGATAAGCAGGAGGATCACCAACCCATCAGCAGCTTCCCAAAACAGCATTAACCCCCTCCAGAAGTGGCCGGCACTATGGTCATGGAGGTTCTCTTCTCTCCGTTGAATAGCTCCTTGCCCCTGGTTTTGCTGCTTGTTTGCTTTAAACAAGCTTTACGCAGGCCTTCTGCACAGGCAGAGGGGAGGGGGAGGGTATAGAGGAGGAGGAGAGAAAAGGCTTCAACTATTAGAGGCTCCTGCCACTATGGAATCTCCCTCCCTTCTAGGGCTTGACCAGGCCAAGGGCCTGGGAGCTGCCTGCAAGAGATGATTAACCAGGACTACTAGGAAACCTGGGATCAGCCCAGAGCCCAACTCCACTAAGGAAAAATTAGCTCTGGAAGCTACCGCTGCTCCAACAAGGAGAATCAGCTCAAGAGAACTGCTGCCCAAGGAGCAGAAATGCCTGCTTAACTAAGCCAAGGCCTGAAGCCACGCTCTAAAAGCCCAGAACTCTGATGCACCTGATGGTCTAGTGGGGGGCTCAGGAGCTACTCCTCCACTCCCAGACCAGTCGCCACCATTTTGAAAAATGGCATTGGCCCCCCCTTTGCCTCTATCACGCCAGTAGCCTCTATCATAGATAGGGGCAAAGGGTCGGATGGATCCATTTTGGAAAATTTTGCCAGCCAGGTCCAGGAGCAGAGAGAGTTGCGCCCGGACTCCCACTAGGCAGTTTTTGGTTAGTGGAGTCATGAGGGTAGGCGGTGGCGGGCTATTTAACAAAGGGGAGGGGCTGAGGGGGCAGGGCCTGTGACCAGGGTTTTATTTTTTAAAATATTACTTTTTCTGGGGAAACAGCCACTTCCAGGAACAGCAAGAAGAGGTGGTACAGGAGGTCTTACTCTGGTTTTTCTGTCATTTCATTTGGGAAATTATTTGCTTTTTTTTTTTTTTTTAGTTTCTTTTCCTTTTCTATTTTTGTTAGATATCAGGAAATAGCTCGAAGTATTTTCCAAAACAAATAAACAAAAAAAAACAAAACTAAAAACAAATAAAGGAAACTAAACTAAAAAAAAAACTATAAACGTCCCAGCCAAAACAGAAAAATACATGAAAAATTTTGCTCTGCAAATCCCTAATGTATGATTCAGGAAGAACAAAACTGGATTTTCAGACAGCACTGTAGAACTTGATTTTCATGCACTATTTTAGGTTTCTATTGCTTAGAATTGCAAACTGACATTGAGGAAGTATATATAGAAAGTATATATATATATAAAAAAAGAAGATCATTCTTCACTGGGATAATGTGACATTTTACGAAAGTAATGCTTTACTAATATATACAGCACTGCTGCAATTTTATATTTCTGTTCTTCGGAATTTTATATACCACAACCTAGTCCCAACATTATGGTTTGTGCTACATAAATTCTTCTGGATTATTTAGTTACAACTTAAAGTTATAATTATTAATACCACATGCAACTGGATGCTGGAGAGGAAGAGGACAAGATATATCATAATGTTAACAGTAGTTTCAACTAAAAATGTTCTGCATGTTGAAATTTGAACTTTATCCTGCTATCACTGTCACTTGTTTAAAGCATTAGAATGCTACTGAAATCCTCAACTACCTAATTAATGTCCCAAAGGTGCACACACAAGATAAATTTACAAGCACAAATTAAAACTGTGCAATGGAAAAATAAAGATAGGTAAGCATCAAATCAAAATGCTGTGTAAACCAAGACTAACATTTAAAGATTAGCGATTATATCATTCTTACTTCATTTCTGATTACAGATCACATCTTCTCTTACCATTAACGGATTTGCTTCAGAATGAAACAGGTTATACCTTGTTTGTGGAGTTCATATTCAACTTCAGTTGAGAACTCTAATTTCAATATCATTTTTAGATTTTATTCAGTTCTTATAAGGATCTTGTGTGATGTTTGGCTTAATTAGTAACAGTTCCTTCTAAGATGTCCTCATCATGCCCATTCTGGTCTGTTGCATTAAGATACCTGAACTACCTTTACTCTAGAAAGGCGCATATCTTATGTCAAAAAAGATGAAAATAAATGGTTAAGCTCCAGGACAGCAATGTTATCTCAAGAGAATAAATACTTTGTTGCTGTGTTAGTGATCTCAAACAATCTTCACCCCAAACCATAGGCATTTACTGAGTCATATCATTGAGACAAAAACCTTAATTTTAAGATATTTATATCTGCCTCTGATGTCAGGTCCATATAGTTCAAAAACCAATGTAGAAGCAGCTACTGCTCCTGCCAATTTTTAAAATAAAATAAAAAAACCTTCAAAAACCAACATACTCAAGTCAATGATAGTTCATCTCTTTGAAAATAAAGAGGCGTGGAATGGAGCAGCAGGCTACGCACCCAGGGAAGCCAGGATTCAAATCCAACTGCTGTTCCTTATGACCTTGTGCAAGCCACGTTATCCTCCATGCCTCAGGTGCAAAACTTAGATTGTGAGACTTCTGGGGACAGGAAAATACCTACACTACCTGAATGTAATCCTCTTTGAAGTGGCTGAAAACTGGACTATAAATCTAAATCAATAAATATAATCCACCTTGAGTTTTACATGGGAAAGCCAGACTATAAGTAAAAAATAGAATATGTTCTATGTGCTAAAACAGTGAAATCACTGCCTTGCTTTCTCTTGAGTTAAGTCATGCTTGACTTGATAAATTATACATAATTTTCAGTTTTGGTAGAAAAATTTGCATATGGATATGACTACTAATCAATGGCAGGACAGCTTTCAAAAAGCTCAATGTCAGCCAATGGCAGGACAGGTTTACAAGTGCTTGATAATATCAACATGTGCTCTAACTTGCTTGAAGGTGAAATTGGTCTTTACCTGCTAATTTCCTTTCATTCAATCCAGCTAGACCACTCCTGAATAAATCTGGATTAGCAATCAACTGCTGAATGAAAGTCTCTACCAGCACAGCTCTCCTGGTGTCACAGGACTAGAGTCTCTTGTGTCAAGGCATCCTGAGCTTTCTTCACTCTGATCAATCTTGCCAAGTGAAATGTCAAATGCACTTGAAGGGTCATTTGGGTCCTATTCTGGTTCCCCAATTGCTGCATCCTTTGGGACTTCCAAATAGCAGCAGCTCAACTTAGGCCCAGAACCTTAGCTCAATGAGTCATTCAAACTAATGCTGCTGTTTCAGCAGTGTCACATCTTCAGTGAAGTGGGCCAATCTGCATCATACAACTGGAACAGATGTACCATATGTATGTGTGTGTGTGTGTGTGTGTGTGTGTGGGTGTGTGCGCGAGTGTGTATGTGAGAGAGAGAGAGAGAGAGAGGGAGAGAGAGAACTAGCAGGAATACAGGTCCTGCACATCACAGAAGAAGTGAAAAATAATGGAAATTGGATGTTTTTCCTTCCCAAAACATCACTGGTCTGATGAACCAGCAGGTGGCACTCTATCCTTCCACACAGACTGATAGGTTACAGAATGGTATTTTTCTTGTAAGAACATAAATCTCTTTTTTCTGTCTTAATATTATTAGATCATAACAGTCACTCACTGTAGTCTAAAAACTCATCTCTTCAATCTTCAGGCAGCTGTCATAATAATCTTGCTTAATTTTTAATTGCCTTTCTTAAGGCTTGATTCAGTCCTTATCTATTTGTAGCTCCATTTATTGGTGGAGGAGGTGATCCCCAAAAATCTTTCCTAGGTAAAATCCTTTCCTTATTTATTCAATTTCTTGATATGTAATTTATTTTTAATTTCTCAGTCTATTCAAATGGATTTTTGAAATTTCAGCTTAGGTACTGTCTCACCATCTTAATCTCAATTATGCAAAACAGAATTTGTGTTTTTCTCTCCTGCTGAGCCAACTCCTTCTCTGCTTCCAGATTCATTCACCAAAAATCAGGTCATCATTTAGAAGCTACTTTGGATTTCCACCAGCTTTCTGTGACCACACTGGCTTGTGCAGATTTTAAGCAAGAATTCCAATATTCAGAAACCTCGCCTGAAATCTGTAAACTCCTCATTCAGACACTGGTCATCCCAAATATAGACTACATGTACTTGATTCTTTCTAGCCTTCATGATTTTTCCGTCAAAACATGTCCGCTACTCCACAATTCTGCTGTAGGTATAAGCTCCTTCACATTCACATGATCCAACTCTTGAAAAAATAAAAATTACAAAGTCAGTCCTGGCTTTTTGGGAAAGCAATGCATTGTTTTCAATATTTTAGTATACAAATCAGCAAAGATCACAGCCCCAGCATACCTTAAGTGAAAGAAAATAGATACATTCCATCCATTCTTTCAAGTAACAGAACAAGTTAGCTACTGTTCCAAAAATTCCATAAGCACTATCAAGATACAAAGCATTTTGTCTACCGATCTCTACTCCACTGAGCATTCCTCCCCTCCCCCAATAGTTGGTCATCTCCCACTCGTCAGCATCTACTCTCTGAGCCTGTCTTAAAGCCAGAATTACTTGTCCCTAGGATATGAGACATTTGTCTGTACTGGGTTTTTGGTGCATACAAATATATCCCATGCATCTTTGCTGTGGATATCCTGAAAATGCAATTGGTTCTGGGGTAACCAGGAGAGATTTGGAAAGTCTTGGTCTAGAGCAGTGATGAACTCCAGTCCTCGAGTGCCACTAACCGGCCAGATTTTCAGGATATCCACAATGAATATACATGAGAAAGATCTGCATGCACTGCCTCCGTTGTATGCAAATCTATCTCAAGCATATTCATTGTTGATAGCCTGAAAACCTGGCCTGTTTGTGGCACTTGAGGACTGGAGTTTGCCATCAATGGTCTAGAGCAGAGCTTTCCAAAGTGTGTGTCACGACACTTTGGTGTGTCGCCTGAGGTGTGCCGGTGTGTCGCGCAAGCCCGGTGCACGTGACACACCGGCAAGTAGGAGCCAATGCAGCCGCCGGTGGAGCTCATCCCACTGGCGGCTGAGCAGTAAAGAATCGCTGTGCTGTGTGCCGCGGACACACAGCAGGAAGATCGGCATGGCCGTGGTGAGTTCACGTCACCACGGCCCGAAGAAAAAGGGCACGTCTAAACGTGCAGGTGCTCCGCCTCCTTCCTGCCCATGCGGCCCCGGAAGAAAAATGTTGCCGGAGCCACACGGGCAGAAAGGGGGAGGAACGTCAGCCGCGTGCAGAAGAGGAGCAGCAGCGTTGTTGCAGCGGGTAAGAAGAGGAGGAGGCCGGATGCAGGGTCCCCACCGCGGATCGGCCCGAGAAGATCAGGGCCGCTGCAGAGCCCATCCTGCAGCGACCCGTGAAGAGGAGGCCCAGAGGTAAGAGAGAGGCTGAGGGCCCGTAGAGTGCGTGTGTGAGGTGAGTTGAGCGATTGTGTGCGTCTGTGAGCTGAGTTGAGCGATTGTGTGCGTCTGTGAGCTGAGTTGAGCGATTGTGTGCGACTGTGAGCTGAGTTGAGCGATTGTGTGCGTCTGTGAGCTGAGTTGAGAGACTGTGTGCGTCTGAGCTGAGTTGAGAGATTGTGTGCGTCTGAGCTGAGTTGAGAGATTGTGTGCGTCTGTGAGCTGAGTTGAGAGATTGTGTGCGTGAATGAGGTGAGTTGAGAGATTGTGTGCGTGAATGAGGTGAGTTGAGAGATTGTGTGTGGGAGTGAGGGCCTGAATGTTTGCAGAGACAGCATGTGAGAGAGTCTGTGTGTGTGTGAGAGAGACAGCATGTGACAGTGAGAGTCTGTGCTTGAGCAAGACAGCATGTGGGAGTGAGAGCCTGGGTGTGTGAGAGTCAGACAGCATGTGCAAGAGAGAGACTGTATGAATGATTGTATGAGAGAGAGCCTGTGAGTGTGTGAGAGAGAGAAAGCATGTGAGAATGAGAACCTGACTGAATGTTTGAGGGAAGAAGATAGATGGAGAGAAAAGAAATAGAAAAAAAGACAATATGAAAGGAATTGGCAAAAAAATAAGAAAGGGGAGGTGGAACAAAAAAGCCTGTGACCAACCGATTAGAAAACTAAGATCAGACAGCAAAGGTAAAAAAAAAAAGAAATAAATTACTTTTTACTGATTGGCACATGTAATCTTTGGTAATGTGCAAGAGTAGCACTTTCTCTATGCTGATTTCACAATGTACGAGATCAACATGGAGGAAGTGGAAACCCACGGGGCCTGCACAGAGGCGGCAGCAGAATGGGCTTCAGTGCCAATAGCAGCAATCAGCGCCTCCCCAATAGCCATGCGGCAGCAGTGACAGTGGCAGCAGAGGAATGAGAGAGGCTCCGAGGTTGCTGGCAAAAGAAAGAGAGGGGGTTTGCCTTTAGTGTGTGCCTGCCTGAGGGTGTGTCTGTGTATGAGAATGTATGGGTGTCTTCCTGGGGTTTGTATGTGTGAGAATAGGTGCCGGCCTGTGTGTGGTGTATGTGTGTGTGAGAATGAATTGGTGCCTGCCTGGGGGTCTGTGTGTGTGTGTGAGAATGAATGTGTGCATGCCTGAGGGAGTGGTGTGAAATTGAATGGAAGCCTGCCTGGGGGTCAGTTTCAGTGTGTGAGAATGACTGGGAGCTTGCCTGGGTGTGTGTGTGTTTGTGTGTATGTGAGGGAGCCAGACAGAGTATGTATGAGAAAATCCAGGGGAGTAAGAGTTTGTGTGGGGGTGTGTGTGTGGAGGGAGAGAGAGTGTCTTAGAGCTTGAGAGTGTGTCAGTGTCTGTGAGAGCGAGAGGTTATGGTGGGTATAAGAGCATGAATGTGTATGTATGTGACAGTATATGTGTGAGAGAGAATGGAAATGTGAGTATGTGTGAGAGAGAGAGGATAACCTCCTAATCCTTGACAATATCAGGGTGACTGGAAATCAAGAGCTCTCACGTATGGACAGCAGGGGCTTTTTAAAATCCTTATTAGTTTTAATTATTGGGTGTTATTTGATATATGTGCTGTTTTGAAATATTTTATTGGTGTTTAGGAAATTGTAAAAAAATGTATATGATTTTAATGAATAGAAATTCTATTTATCAGTAGTTTTAAAATATTCTTTTATTAGTATGGTTTACTATTATAACTGATGCTTTATGTTTCTTGATTTTATTTGTTTTATGAGGAATGGTGGTTCTGTTTTTCCATTATTAATACACAGAGTCTGGCTTCTTGGGGTTTCCATTTCAGGTTTTGTCTAATTTGTGCTCCTTTATTTTGTATTCTGTATTTGGTGAGGGTCTGTCTCTGCTCTGTGTGTGTGACCATGATGAGAAATTCACTAGCATAGGGATCTATAGCAATCGGGTTTGTTTTGTTTCCTCAGTAGGTGGTGTATTGATATTCTAGGACCCAGTATAATATTTACCCTTGCTTTTTCACAGGTAGGGTTATTGTTGTTTGAGTCCTTGGTGTTATTACTGTTATGTTATGATGGGATTGCAGTATAGATTTTGAGTGTCTTTTTTTTTTTGGCGAGGTTTTATTTTCGTTCACAATGTGCCTGGCAGTGGAAGGTGTTTGTGCTGCTGTTACTGTGAGGTGACACCAAAATTTGAAAACATCTTTAGTATGATGAGCTGTAAGGGAAACATTCAAGCTCCATTGTTTGGGGGAATTTCAGTGGATGCACAGAGTTACAGAACTGGAGGTGCAGGATTTATATTGACATTCTGTCCCTTCCTATAAATTCCAGACTTCCCTCTCATAGCCATATAGAATTAGTTGAATGAGGCTATCAAATAATTTTATAGTGTGAAACTGGCCAGCTTTTTAAAATTACGCAGAAGACCCTTTGGACTTTCTTATTAACACCAAATATTCAAAAGCTGTGCTCATCCCATCAAGCTCATATATCTCATTAAAGAGGTAAATTGAATAACACAATAACTTTGTTTTATTATTGTTACTCATAAATTATAACAATAACATTATTCTTGGAATATTATATATTTTTAATATAAATGAAAGATTTTCACAAGATAGGTTGTGTCGTGAAACATTTTATTATGTATATATTTAAGGAAACATACATAAATTGTCGAAATACATTTTGTTCGTTTAACTTTTACCCTCTGGTTTGCTAGTAGACTGAATTACTGTGTCCCGAAATTATGTTTGTCTAAAAAGTGTGTCACCAACATGAAAAGTTTGGAAAGCTCTGGTCTAGAGGAAGTTTACGGTATAAAAGACATTTTTAAATAAATAAATATACTGTTCTGTGGCTCTCAGGGGGTGCTGTGGTTGTAGCAAAAGTCCCATTTCAGTGCCCAAAAGTGAACGGTACTACCACAGGGCACCCAACTGCGGCTGGCACCATACAGTAAACCTGAACACGAGTTCTGTGTTGTGGCCTAAGCCACAAGGCTGATCTCAGCAAAGCAATCTAATTCCATTTCAGCATGTTTTTGAACAAGTTTTCTAGAAAAGGCCAAGTTCACAGGGTATAAAAGCTGGATAAAATGTTTTGGCACATATATTTTGCCTGAAGAATAAACTAACATTTTATAAGATTTTCAACTCAAAAAACCCCAAGTTGCTGATGATGCCAAATATTGTTAGGGTATAATGAACAAGTCAAAAAAGCTTGCTTTATTTTATTTTTTGAACTCTTGGTTATAAACATTTAATATTCCTTTTGCTAGGATAATCTTAAGGTGGATTACAATCAAAACAAAATTCCAATTATTTATTTATTTATTATTTTTATATACCGACATTCGATCTCAATTGAGATATCACACCGGTTTACATTCAGGTACTGTAGGTATTTTTCTATCCCAGAGGGCTTACAATCTAAGTTTGTACCTGAGGCAATGGAGGGTAAAGTGACTTGCCTAAGGTCACAAGGAGCGACAGCAGGACTCTAACCCTGGTCTCCTGGTTCATAGTCCACTGCTCTAACCACTAGGCTATAAAGATATAAGGTATTCACATAGGCGCCTAAGATGTAACAGAGCTAGGCTTCTGGTCTACTTGAAAGATAGGGAGTAAGGGTAAGACAGAGATGGGTGCCAATGAAAAGCATAGGTCATATCAAATGTAGAACAGACAATTACATTTGGGTTACAATTTACAATCAGAAGACTATAAAGATATGAGGTATTCACATAGGCGCCTAAGATGTAACAGAGCTAGGCCTCTGGTCTACTTGAAAGATAGGGAGTAAGGGTAAGACAGAGATTGGTGCCAATGAAAAGCATAGGTCATATCAAATGTAGAACAGACTTGTCTTTGAATAATAAAGTTTTAGGGGTTGTAGAAGTCAGATGACAGAGAGATCTGGAAATCACATTTAGAGAAGAAGCAATTGTTTTGGATTTCATGAGAAGGCTTGGGTGAATAGCCAAGCCTTGGCTCGCTTGCTGAAAAGTAAGGTAATCTTGCCTAGAGGCGGAGGGATAGCAGGAATTTGTACCAAAGTTTTGGGGCATAGGATCTGAATGTATTAAGTCTTGTACATGTTAATCTAGCAGATGCCAAAGGAAGAGGGGAGGATAGGAGTTCTCTTGTGGGAGTGTAAGAGAACAGAAGATGGGCAAGATACTCAAGGGCCATTTTGTTCATGCATTTGAAAACTAGCAGAGAGTTTTGAATTGTCAGGGATGCTCAAATGGTCCTTGGGGCCCCCTTAGCCAGACAGGTTTTCAGGATATCTCTAATGAATATGCATGAGATTTGTTTGCATGTACTACCTCCTATGTATACAAATAGTTCTCATGCATATTCATTAGGGATATCCTGAAATCCTGGCTGGCTGGGGGGGGGGGGGGGGGGGATGAGGGATCCGAGGACTGGTATGATGATCCCTGCTATAGTCAACTGGGAGCCAATGGTGTTTCTTTAGGATTGACCTTATGTGGTTTGTTGCTTTGGCTCCCACCATAATTCTAGCCACTGTACAACAGATGTCAAATAAATGATGTACTCCTTTATGTAGTGCCTTCCTTTATTTTTTATATAAAATGTCATTCTTACTTTTAAAGGCTACAATATTCACCACAATGTTTTTGGACAATGTATTCTCTGGTTTATTATGGAGGCAATGAATGAATGCTGGGAATGTCTAAAAATGCATCCAAAAATGAATTATGAAACCAACATTAAGCACTAGAGTTGTAGGTTTTCTTCTTTTAACCTTAGATTTTGTCTTTATTTGATGTGCAGGTATTTTAAGAATTCTGTGACATAAGTCACCTTGAGGCTTCTGAAAGGTTGCATGTCGCTCCTGAGCTAGCAGAGGAGGCTCATCACTGTTAGGGCCTGATTCAGCAAGGCATTTTACCAGAGACACAGAATGGGAGAAATGCCTTAGTGAAATCAGGCCCTTAGCTAGCTAGAAAAAAGTAAAACACCAATAAAGCAGGATTTTAAAAAGAAGCTTACCTTTCAATTTTGAATTCTTTTAAAACCAATCGATTATGAATTATTTTTTAATTCATATTTTGGGACCTTCATTTTCAGTTTTTATGTTATTTATTCCTGGAATTTATCAGTGTTTACTATAATGAACAAAAATGGGAGACAAATCAGTGGGAAAAAAATGAACTTTTTTCTTTTCACTAAAGTTCTGTTTTTTGTTTGATATAATGAGCACTGATAAATTTCTAGGTAAAATAAAATAAAAACTGAAAAAGAAGGTCCCTAATGATATTGAATAACCTCTTTTGCTAAAAGGTGTATGGTATTAATAGCCCTTGGAGCACCAGCAAACTTGCCCTTCTCTTCTTGTTTGCCATCTAGCTCCTCAGTCCCTCATCAGGACCTCTGATTGTAGGAAAGATGCTGGTATTCCCTATGGTTATAAGAAAATTACTGATTCTGCTGTGCTAAGGCGGGAAGTAATCACAAAGGACCTGGCTGCCTGCTTGCTGGCAGCTGTCTCCTAAAATGTGATGAAAGGTAGAGTACCATTAAGAAACTGGCCTCTCCTCTTACTTGAAATTAAACATTGTGGCACTCTTTGCAGAAGTATATAAAAAAAACTCAAAAAACAACTTGGAGAATAAAAAGTGAAAAAAAAAAAATCAGAGATACAAACTTTCTATTTTTCCTGTTTAAACTTTTTTTTCTTATTTGTTCTGTTTATGCACAATGGGGCCGATGCAATAAATCTGTGTGGAAAATGGGCGCTCACTGTTGAATGCTTGCTTTTCTAATGCATGCCCAGCCACCTCTCCTGGGCGCACGATCGAATATTTAAATGAAGGGTTGCGCTGCCAAGGAGGCGCTAGGGACAAATGTGCACCCCTAGCACCTCCTTGGCAGCAGGTGTCCGGGAGAGATGGCTGTCAGCAGGTTAGGAAACGGATACTCAATTTTATGAGTGTCCCCTTTTCCTAATCTGTGCACAGCCACGGGTTAGGAAAATGGATGCTCGTTAATTGAGCGTCCCTTTTCCTAACCTGATTTCTGGTCCTTTTGGTTCCTCTGACTTAATATTGCCATGATATTAAATTGGAGGAAGTACAGAAAAGCAATATTTTCTGCTTTTCTGCACACTTTTTGGGCTGCTCAGAAATTAATGCCTGCTCTGGGTAGGCGTTAATTTCTGAGGGTAAAAATGTGTGCGCTGGACTCACATTTTTTCTTTAAATTGGGGGACATTAGCTAATAGCCTCATCAACATACGTTTGCATGTGATGAGCGCTTTTAGTTTCGCAGGGGGTTGGATGAGCGTTTTGGACGTACTAATCCTCTTATAGAATAATAGGTTGTGGATGCGCATCTAAACCAATGGTTAAACAGTGCGCTTGGCTGAGTGCACTGTATTGCATCGGCCCCAATGTTAGCTTTAAGTGAGAAATTAATTTGCTAGTATTGCTGTGTAATGGATAGTAAAGGCAGAAGAATGCACATGTGGGGACGTTTATGGATTTCATCACTTGCCTTTCCAAACCCCAGCTCAAGGCAATTTACAATTCAGATACAGTAGGTAAGCTCCTGCCCCCAGAGGGTTTACAATTTAATGGACTTCTTTACTAAAGGGTTTTTTTTCCCCATTTTGTGACTGAGGAAAAATGCTTATAGTCAATAGGGCCTTAAGTTTATATATGAGACCATGGAGGGCAAAGAGATTAGCCCAAGGACAAAAGGAGCACCCATGGAATCAGCAAGATGTGAACCCAGGCCTCCCTGGTTCTCAGCCTCCTGCTTTACCTCGTAGGTCACTGCTCTTGAACAAGTCTACTTCACAGATTATGTTTTGTAGCACTGTGGTTGAAAGGTGTTTCTAGGTAAAGACACAGTATTTTATTTGGGGGGCGGGAGAGCAGAGGGGGAGGTTATTTTCACACATCTGGATCAAATTGTGTGAAATCAGTTTAAAGCCATCTTTGATGGGCAGAGGGGGTTAGAATTGAAAGGGCATTTGCAATGAAGCTTTTGTGCTGAAGTGGAAATTTAGCAAATTTAAACAGATCCCAAAATTTTTTTTTTCAGGAAAAATCTGTTTATTGAATAAAAGGATACAAAACTAGTTATCAAGCCAAAAATATTTTTAAAAAATTTCCCAACCTTTTCATGCCAGCTTTTCACTTTACTTTTTTCCTTTTTAATTTTCTCTTCTTTGGAGAGAAAAGCATGAATGACAAGATGAACCAACTCCTGCCTTTATGTTTCTTTGTTCTACTCTCCAGAAGCCCCTTCTTGCTTTCACACGCGATCCTGTTCACGCCCTCCTCTCCTGTCCCACTTCCCTCCCTGTTTGCATGTTCCTCCCCGCTCCTCTTTTCTAGTGCCTCTGCTAAACTGTCTTCCCTTTCAGGCTTAGCTGTTTCAGACAGGAAGGGATTTCCCGGCTTTCTCCCTTCAAATTCCTCTGCAGCCAGGAAAACTGCACCGCCCTGACATTTTTAAGACC
The DNA here is from genome assembly GCF_901001135.1 of Rhinatrema bivittatum. NCBI lineage: Eukaryota > Metazoa > Chordata > Amphibia > Gymnophiona > Rhinatrematidae > Rhinatrema > Rhinatrema bivittatum. The sequence continues at coordinate 96,620,732 of NC_042619.1, forward strand.
GTCTGCTCGCTTCCTCCCAGGAAATGCAGCTGGTGGTGGTGCTGGCAGAAAAGAACAGTGGCACGGCAACTCAGCAGCGCAATATAAATACTATGCACATTCATCACATGTCAACATTTAAGGGAAATATAACTTTGGGTTGAACCTGGCACGGAGACGCTTAGAGAGTCTGTTTTCAGTAACAAAACTAGCAAAAAAGATACATGTTTAGATACCATAGTAGTCAGTGGTAATGATATCAAAGGCATCTTTTGTTGTAACCTTAGTTTAATTTAATTTTATTTCTGGGAAGACAATAGTGTTTAATCTTTTCAAAAATCCCGTCTACGCAGAGACTTAAAAAACTCTGAAGCCTAGCTCTACCGATCCTTATCAGAACCTCAAACAGGCGTGTCAAATAAACAGAGAGTCAGCAAAGCCTGGCCCATAAGAGGCACACACTATTTACACCAGAAAATAGGAAACTAGAAATAACAATGGGTTAGGACAAGAGAGACTAGAACAGTGTTTCCCATCCTTTTCTAGACCAAAGCACATCTATACTAACAAAACGTGTGCGCGGCACACCACCCTCCACTGCTGCTGCTCTCAGCACTAAGTCACATCTAATGCTCAGTATATGATCTGCCTGTCTCGTTAAGCCTAGGGGTGAAACAGAGGTTGGAAGGACTAGAAGGAGGAAGACTCAGAAGGAGGACGTGTGCCGAACAAACGGGGCTCTGCTATCCATACTCTGCTTATTAATTCCCATACTCCAGGGCTCATGCTGTAGCTAGGAAGGAGAGGCATATGTGACTATACATCTTCTAAGAAGAGAGTTTCTACATGTTTAAGAACCATTGCTGGGGTTTCTTGTTGCAGGTGCTGGTCTGGATCTGAGAATCAGGCAGTGGTGACTTTTCCGTGCCACACCTGATCAGGTCTGAAGGCACACTGGTCGGGAAACAACTAACTACAACAGTGATGGCTAACTTTTTGAGCTCAGTGTGTCAAAATTAATAAAAAACCCGAGCATAACTTGGGCGGTGTGTCACTTCTAGAAAAATCCATAATTTTGTGATATTTGTAGCTCTAATTAATAACAAAGTTATAATTTTAATATATGTACTGTATTTATTAATAAAGCAAAAACAAATAATTCTTTACCTTACCTGCTTAGTGACTTTTTTGTTGCTGAATTTCATACACTTCAAGCCCAAGCAAGTGTTACAAACTTCATCTGTCAGTCTGTTTCTTTTATTGACTTCCATTCATTTTCACACCACTCCCTTCCCATCCCCCAGGCATGCACACATTCATTCTCACACCCACAGACCCCCAGGCAGGCACCCATGCATTCACACACATACACCCCCAGGCAGAGTCCCATTCATACACATGCACACACTAAAGGCAGATTCCCCTCTCTTTCTTTTGCCAGCAACCTCAGAGCCTCTCTCATTCCTCTGCTGCCACTGTCACTGCTGCCACATGGCTATTCGGGAGGTGCCAATTCCTGCTACTGACACTGAAGTCCATTCTGCTGCCGCCTCTGTGCAGGCCCCGTGGGCTTCCACTTTCTCCATGCTGATCTTGTACATTGTGAGATCCGTAGAGAAAGTGCTATTCTTGCACATTCCCAAAGATTACATGTGCCAATCACTAAAAAGTAATCTATATTTTTTTTTGCCTTTGCTGTCTGATCTTAGTTTTCTAATTGGTTGGTCACAGGCTTTTTTTTTCCACCTTCCCTTTCTTATTTTTTTTGCCAGTTCCTTTTATATTGTCTTTTTTTCTGTTTCTTTTCTCTCCATCTTCTTCCCTCAGGGGAAGAAGATGGAGAGAATGAGTCAGGTTCTCATTCTCACATGCATTTCTTTCTCTCACACACACACAGGCTCTCATTGTCACATGCTCTCTCATACACACAATTTCTCACTGGCACATGCTGTCTGACTTACACACCCAGGCTCTCTCTCACTCACACATGCTCAAGCACAGGCTCTCACTCTCACATGCTCTCTCTCATACAATCATTCATACACACAGTCTCTCACTGGCACATGCTGTCTGACTCTCACACACACAGGCTCTCTCTCACTCCCACCTGCTGTCTTGCTCAAGCACAGGCTCTCACTGTCACATGCTGTCTCTCATACAATCATTCATACACACAGTCTCTCACTGGCACATGCTGTCTGACTCACACACAGGCTCTCTCTCTCTCACACATGCTGTCTTGCTCAAGCACATGCTGTCTCTGCAAACATTCAGGTCCTCACTCTCAAACACAATCTCTCAACTCATCTCATACACGCATACACACACACCCTCTAGAGACCCTCAGCCTCTCTCTCACCTCTGGGCCTCCTCTTCACGGGTCGCCACAGGATGGGCCCTGCAGCGGCCCTGATCTTCCCGGGCCGCGGTGGCCCTGCTACCGGGCCTCTTCCTCTTCTCAGACTTGGAATTCGCGGCGGCCCGTAAGCACAAGTGCTGCTCCTCTTCTGCATGCGGTGATGCTTCTTCTCCTTCTTGCCTACGCGACTCTGGCAACATTTTCTTCCGGGGCCGCAAAGGCAGGAAGGAGGAGGAGCATCAGCGCGTTTAAATGCGATCTGTTTCTTCTGGCCGTGGTGACGTGAACCTCACCACGGCCCTGCCTATCGCTGCGCCGAATGAGCCTCCCTGCGCCCGGGGGCATTGGGGAGGGGGGTGGAGGGGTCCGGAGGGTGGGGGGATACTAAAAAACAAATTTTAAAGGGTCGGCACAGCTGAAAAAAAAAAGGCTCGGCGCAGCCGATAAAAAAAATTACCGATAGTCCATGAAACGCTGCGCGTGTCAGCAAAAACGTCTCGGCGTGTCACCTCTGACACGCGTATCATAGGTTAGCCATCACTGAACTACAAGATAGAAAGCAAAATGGTAAAGAACTATATGTTTCTTCGGCTCCTTTCCTCGGACATGTTATGTCTGCTTTGTAGGGAGGTAAATGCCAGGCGATAAAGGTAAACCTGGGAAGATGCTAAAGATGCAGCAGAACTCAGTTACTTGTGGTTTTATTGCGCACCTACTGAGAAAGTAACACGTTTCTTGTAAACAAAACAGTTTCCACAACCATAAAAGGCTTCCTATTTTCCATACTGTCTCCCCTAAATTAAACATTAGGAGTGAATTTTCAAAGACTTGCATGCATAAGTGCCATCTTCTTGCATACTTGCCATTTTAAAAACCTGAAACATATGCGCCTGTTTTTGCTTTTGTGTGCAAATACAAAAAAGGGGCAGTCCAGGGGAGTTCCAGGGCAGGGCCAACATTTACGTGCCTACGTTGCTATTTTTAAAGACACTACTGCATGGATATTTGGCAGGCTTAACTCACATACATTTTCACCTGCTAATTATCTTGAATAAGTGATATTAAACTTGCTTATTGTGTCCTTCTGGCTAGGTGGGAGATCTGAGACACTTGGGGGGGGGAGTTAGGCTGAAGAACCAGGAAAGACTCGATGACCTGGAAAAGGCCTGGGGAAACTGGTGGAGTAATCGGGGAAACTGGTAATTTCACTTAAGTGTGCATGTTTTAAAATACAAAAATTTCCGCGAGCAAGTACTACTTTTTTTTCGCATGTAAAATATACAAGTGTATATTTTTAAGACAGGTAGAAAAAGAACGCGCTTTCAATGCATTACATATATTCGTGCGCAAACATATATACAGACATATGCTGTGGGGTAAAACAAAAAAAAAACAAAAAACTTACATGAGCTCAGCGCTTACCAGCCGAGTACAGAGACAGTCTCTGGCTGCGTGAGGAGAGGGCATCTGCCGTCACTGCCGCGCTCGGCCTCCTACACCCTCTGTCTTCAAGCTGTACAATCAGCTAAGTCCACATCAGAACTCCAGCTACCGGACCAAGGCACACCTCTGAGGGACCATGGAAATCACCTCAGAAATTCTCAACTGGGGGAGGGACCTTTAGGTATCATTACAGGAGAGCAGGGCTTTTCTTTGTTCAATTTAAAATTCTCCTTCCAAAATCTGAAGCAATCTCCATAGGGAGATGCACGTCCACCATCTGCTGGAGTCGGAGAATACTGGCAGGCTGGGGTCCCTGCTGGTAGGGGAGCAGAACCCACTGGTCCTGAGTCCATCTGTCTACACACTAGGAAAATGCGTATTTTATACTACACGCGGGTTATAAAATACTATGGTAAAACTTCATGTGCCCATATATGCACATATATGCTATAGCACGCAGTTGTTTGAAAATGATCATCTCTGCTTATCACTTTACTAATGTGAATTTAAAATGTACAAATTGAATACATATTGAAAATCAAAGGCTACAAGACCTTCAGTTCCACTGAGTAGAGATATGAACAGTTAAGAGCACTAAAAAAACAAAACAAAACAAAAGAAACAGGGTGTTAGGGGTTATATTGATCCTTTCTGGAAGCTATGTGGTCTTCTCTAAACATAGGCCTGGATTTATCAAAATGCACTAAATACCGCATGCGATAGAAAAAGGGGCATGTTTTATGGTAATAGGCAGTTTATCGCAATTTGCGCTAATACCAATGCAAAGAGCTAAGTTACCGCAAATTGTGATAACTTTTTGCACTTTAAAATAAGTGCCAGAATGTGGTATTTCCTACATACAACCACTGGGGGGGGGAGAGAGGGGGAGAAGGAGAGAGAGAGAGAGGGAGTGAGAGAGAGAGACTAGCCATAATGCCCTCACCCTAGATAGGTATTTATACCTCTATGGGAGGCCCACCTAGGTGAGGTTTAAATATTAGTGTAGGGGGTTAGGTTGAGAGAACATTGCACAAATCTCATCTTTGGGTGAGTTTCCTCACTCCTAAGGTCATCAAATGTTCACCCCTAAACCTCACCTTGAGTTACTAGGTGGGCCTCCCATAGAGATATAAATACCTATCTAGGGTGAGGACATTATGGCTAGTCAGTCTCTCTCTCTCTCCCTGGATAGCTATGCTGGTGCTCCGGGAGCTTCAAAATTAGTCAAACAGGCCTTTGAGAACACATTGCTAAATACGATCAAGCCTTAATGCAACCTATCGCACGGCTTAACGCTATTAAAAAAGGTGTAGCTAAAATCCGCGTTAAAGCCGTGCGATAGGACTTTGCAACATAGTAAACCCAGCCCACTCCCGCCCCTTCCTCCTCCTCTTTTTCAGATTTGCATCGCACCATACGTTATGGTGCGATCGCATGCGTTACAGGTGTTTTTGCATGCGTTAAGGGCTTATCGCATGTGAAAACGCCTTAGCGCATTTTGATAAATGACCCTAATAGTTGGGCTTTCACTAAACATCCATATTTCATTGCTTCTTAACTTTACTATTCTAAGCTGTACAGTCCATGTATTACCTTTCCTAAAAGAGTTTCAAAGACATTTTGGTTAATCTGTACCTTGAGGCAGAAATGCATTTCAAACATTTTCAGGGAAACAAAGCAGTACCAGGTAGAATATTCTTTGAAATACAAAACTGCCTGTTTATGAATCTTGGGGGAAAAAAAGGAAAAAATATTTACACCATCCAGGGCACACTCAAACCACTTCATTTTAGCAGGAACATCAAGAAATGTCATTCTGAGTTTTGCGAGGCTTACTGAGCTCTGAGGCAGATTGCCAGAACTTTGCCATTTGAAAGCACATCTAAGTCACTGAAACACAATAAAGACAAAATATGAAAGATTTCATTGTGAAAGCTGGAAAGTGATTCATAAATTTTATATAAATAAATAATTGCATGTTAGATGCAAAAGATAGCTTTTAAAATGTATTACTCATCCTTAGCTATCCAGAGTCCTGGTTTGCATTAACAGAAATGATGCAGTGGCATGGATGAAAAGCAGTCTTACTTCTTTCCAAGAAGCCTTCTTTACAGCTGTTCATTCTTACCACATTAGACAAAAGCATCACAGACTGCAATGCTATTGCACGCTCTGTCTCCAGCTGAGCTTGCGCAGTACCAAAAGAATGAGGGTTGAGGAACTCAACTACCCCAGTAAAGCAAAATATAAAGCGTTTCATTGTTATTACAATAACCAACATTTTTCTTGCTTTTATCTTATTGTAAATGTTTATGATACAATGCTTGTGCTTGGACAATAAGATATCAATATTGACCATTTCAATAACGCATATCAACCAATCAGCCTGCAGCTTTGAAAATATCTAGTCATTCTAATCAAGCATCCAAATATAATAAGGTGCACTATATGCAGTTTTAATCCACTTTAGTTATCACAGCGTGAAGAATACTATGGTAGAGTTTCTATGGTCAGTAATGTACAGACATTTCAGCAGTGGGAATGCACAGTAAATGGGTACCTAATCCTCTTCCCCAACAGAGACCCCCATCCTACTCATAACAGATCCCATCCCCTATTTATAAATCCTGCAACCCTCAAATACCAACATAGGCAGCCCCACACCCACCTGCACAGGAACCCACCCCTTCCAACAAGTAAGCAATGCCCAGACACTCCTACCCCAGTGATGCCAAAATTCAAAATAGCATCAGCTGACCCAAGGCTCCCCTTTGCCCCGCACTGTTAGGAGAAGATGGGATACCTTCAAGGGATACGGGGATCTGTCAGGGATGCAGAAGGGGCATCAATGTTTTTACTTATGAGTAGCTGCCCCATTCACAATCGCAGCCTGAATAGAGGGGAAGGAGGGGCAGAGCACATCTGCCGGCATGGTAGTTTGCTAATGCTCTCAAGGAAAGTTAATTACATTTCAAGGATTATCATGGATTGCAAAGTCTGGCACCCATTGCCTCTGATTTTTAAACATTACTGTTAACCTGAATTAATGCATTTTTTTAATGCATGTTAAATGTCAAATTGAGCATGTAAATGTGCCTTAATAAATAATCCCCCTATATCTGGCCATTAAAATATCCCTGGAATTTATTAAGATTCTGAAGTGCAAAGCCTTATAAAGCACTTCCTTTGATACTTCCCTACTGGCTTACGGTGCAAACTCTACTCAGCTCCTTCCAGTTGATTGGAGGCCTTGCACTATTTTAAGTGCTGTACTTGTACCTATTGTTTACCATATCTACGTACCCACCGTAGCTTGAACCAATCTGTACTTTTTGTAACTCTAATCCTGGTTTAACATGCTTTGAACTGTCTGGTTGGAAAAGCATGATTATAAATAAAATCACATAGTGTCTTAGTGCATTAACAAAAATTATTTTATGGATTATAAGCACGTGTGAAGATAGTTACATAGATGTTTTGGTTCCCTCTCTCTCATATACAGACTCCTACAGCATATTATTTTTTCCTGTACACTCACATATACCTAAATATCTTTAAAGAGACTTGTGAGTTTGTTTGCACATGTCTCTAATGATAGGGCATGTGAAAGGATTTCAACATAGATCCGGTGTCCCAAGGGCCAAGTGACTTCCACTCCAGGGAAGTTATACTTATAGACCATCTTCCTCAAACAAAAGTTCAATCCAAAACGGCTTACACCAAACAAATAACACAATAAAGAAACAAATGGAGTAGAAATCAGAACGAATAAATACAAGAGTATTCAGAAATGTCCATAGCTCCAATTGGTTGATGTGAAACCTCTGCTCCAAAGCCAAAATCCTTTAATGCACGATGTGTTACTGTACTTATATATCCTAGAACAAAAGAAGTTAGCTGTAACAGTTGGACTGCCATTGCTTGCTGCTTTATGATGTGTGTGGTTGCGCAGATTTACCATGAACAGTCCATGATGCTATCAGACAAAATAAACAATGCTCAGATTTTTTTTTTCTACTTTGCAGCTGGCATTACACAAGGAAGTTCAAACATATACATACTTACAGATCATACCTCATTACCATGCAGTCACAATACTGCTTATTTTTGTTGTACAGTCAATTCCACTGAGACCCTCTCTCACTCCATAACCATTTACAGAAAATAATAAAAGCTGAGATGGGAGAGGGAAAATGTGTTGCTTCATCTTTGGTGCATCTATTTCAACAATACTTTAGTGCAGGGGTGAGGGCCACATTAGCAATCATAAAGCCCGGGGTTGGGGGGAGGTGAAAAATTTCACAAGCCTGGGAGTTTTTTTTTTTCTCTTTTTCCATTTTGCCTTTTTTTAATTCATGTTTTTGCCTTTTTCTTTTCCTCTTCCACCCCTGCTGGTTTCTTGTGTTTCCTTTTTCTCCCCCTCCCCTCTAAATTCTCCTCTAGGAAGCAGGGGCAGCTTAGAGACTGGTGGCTCTTTTCGGGCCCAGGTTAGTAGCTAGCGGCAGTCGCTCCTCTCACCCCCAACAGCACCAGGGTCCTCACGCTGCCTCCTTCTCCTCTCTGCCCATATCTAGCATCATTTCTGCCATAGCCTCTTTTCCTCCAACCCCAGCTGTAACTAGCAGCTTCCCCTCTCTCCCGCTGTAAATGTGACCTCCTGTAAGCCCAGCTGTGGTGAGGTGTTCAAGTCAGTGGCAACTTCTGTGATCATTTGTTTTAGAGGGGGGTCAGGTAGTGAGAGAAGCAAACAGCAGGACCGGAACAGGAGCTCCCATTGCCATTATGGGTTTCAGAGTAGAGTGATGGGAACCACCTCATTCCTGCTTTAGTACAATTTTAGGTCCACAGTATGTTTGGATAAATATATCAGAATGAATCCTATAGCATGGCAAGTATTTGGCCCAGTCAGGGCTTGGATCCCCAGCAGCATGTATTTTTTTTCTTTCCCTCCTTACCTTAACCATAGTTTTGTAAATATATACATATAGAACAAAATCTCTACCTGGATCAGTTGGGTGGAGCACCCAGCATAGGTGGAGGGAATGACGTGGTAAAACCACAAGTTTCTCCCACAAATAACAAAAACAACTGGAACTGATACAAGGACTGAACCATCTGTGCAATATTTACATTAGACTGCCACACACTTCTAATTCCACTGCTCTGTTTTTCTTGTACATGAGGTATGAACAAAATGCAAATCAAATGCATTCATATTCATGCAAATAAATACTTATTGAACTACGATGGAAATCATAAGACCCTCAAAACATACGAGGCCTGGTGCATACCTTCCAGGACAGTGTGTCCCAGCAAATGAAATGTTGGCCGAATGGGATCTACCCAGAAGGAATAGGTTAAGCTTTCTTGTCTGGGATTAGATTGCATCATATCCTTTGGTCTGAAGCAGCAAACCTAACATCTGAGCAACGGTGCACTTACTGGATAATATCTTGATGTTTACTGACTCCGTGTAATGCTGGTCAGCACATAGGAAAATATAAACCAAAGTGCAAAACACACTGTTAAATTAATGTTTCTTTCTTCTTGTCACCTTAGAAAAAATAATAAATCTCATTATGTGAATGAGACTTATTTATTTATTTATTTAAAAGTTTTTATATACCGCACACTTGGGCATTTACATGTCCGTCTAGGCGGTTTACAATCTTTCGAACATAATTAAAACAAACAACTTGAACAAATCTAGCTCATTACTTAATATGGACGTTTCATCAGCTATGTGCTTTGGTTAAAACCAGAAATTACTTTAACAGACTAATTATATTCAAAATGAGCTACTTCTTGTGTACGAGTCTAAATTCAATAGAACAGCAAAATGTAATGCTTGGCATTAAGGTTTCACTAGAACCTATCTACCTACTTTATTAAAAGATTTATTTTCCCCTCAGAAATTTTTAAACATATAAGGACGGATTTTCAGAAGGCCACGCGCGAAAAATCCGGCCTTTACGTGCGTGGCTGGGCCTAGCTCGCACGGAGCCTATTTTCAAAAAGGCCCAGCCACGCGCATAAAGGCTGGTACGCGCATAAGAGCGGGCTTTCCTGAAAGGGGCAGGGCTAGAGGCGCCCAGTACAGCGGCCATTTGCCGCTGTGCCGGGGGATCGTGCGCCGAAAAGGGTGCAGACACGCTCAACTTACTCCTGCTCCTTGGCAGAAGCAAAAAGTAAAATAAAACAATTTGGGGTAGCTAGGATAGGGATAAGGGGAGGGCAGGATAGGGGAAGGGAGGTTAGAGTAGGGCATTGGGGAAGTCCCCAATGCGTCTCCTCGCGTATTTACAAAATTAGACACACACCCCCGTGCGCCAACCCATAATTTTATAACATGTGCGCACATGTTATAAAACCGCGCATCCTTTTTGAAAATCCACCCCCTAATTTTTAAGTTTTCTTCCGACTCACTACCCCTTACATATAGGATATCTGCCTATAGTTTGCTTTTCTGCCATAAAGGACTGACTGTCAAGCAATATGCTTGCTCTTAATATAAAACAAGAACAGTAGTATTTCTATCAAGAGTACAAGATAAAAATGTTCCTGAGCAATTTTTATTTGAAAGGCCTACCATTCCTTTTCAAGCTAAAGCTCAGGATCTAGGGGTTATAGTTGATTCCCCCCTTTCCTTGCATCCTCACATCAAAGCTCTGGTTCAGCCATCCTACTTCACACTGTGGATGCTGCGTTATATTAACTTACTCTGATTTCCAGACTGTCATCCAATCTTTCATTCTGTCCTCTTTGGATGATTGTAATGTTTGTTCTTGAGTCTTTCTGAGTCTCATTTGAAGGCTCTCCAACGTATCCAAAACTCTGCTGCATGTTTCATTTCCGGTTCTTCTTTGCATGACCATATTTCTCCTGTTTTAGCTGACCTCCATTGGCTTCTTGTCTGTTCGAGGGTAAAGTTTAAAACCCTTACTCTGGTTTTCAAGGCTTTACATGGCATGGCATCCCCATGTATCGTCTCTTTCATATGCAGGTACTGTCCTACTCTGTCTATCCCATCAGCTACTCAAAATTTCGTTGAAATACCCTCTCTCAAGCAAACTCATTTATCAGTATCCCCATAAATAAATTCAGTATAGCTGGACTTAATAGTGTCCCATGTGAGATCACGTGCTCAGAAAGCAACTAAAAACATTTTTTCTCTCCAGCTTTTCCAGATATAACTTATGTTCGCTAATTAATGAATTTTTTTTTTCTCCTCATTATTCGGTTTTATTGTTTTTCACTATTTGTTTTGTAATCAATTACTGTTTCATGATGTATTATTGTTAAATATTTTTGTGGATCAGCAGAACATAAATTGTTTAAATAAATAAATAAATGTAGGATTAGTACTACTGAAAGTGATACTGATCCATTAATATCAAAACAGTCTATTTTTCAGCCATTCTGGATGGCTCCCAAGAGAAGATTACATCCAGAGCAACAGATTGCTCTGACCCTGAAAGGGACTGCACATGCAACACATTCTTCTGAAATAGATTCAGTAATTTTTAGCCAACAGATTTCAGTATTACCTGATCTGTTGCATTCTACGCAATATAAAAATACTTTTCCCACAGTTGCATTGACAGGTGTTGTCTATTGGGTTGAACATGGGAACAGACTCATGGAATAGACTCTCATTGGAGGTGAAATAGATAACTGGTAAAATCATTTAAAATAGCATGGGATAGCACAGAGAATACCAGTGGTAAAGAAGGGAAGACAAAGCCAGAGACTGAATGAAATATCTGGCATTGCAATCGGGCAACCAGATGAACCTAATAGACCTTATCTGCCGTCATATTCTATCACAGTGGTAGGAACAGGGCTGGAAGATTGAAATATTTCAGAGGAATGAGGACAAAACAAAGTATAGAGAAAGGAAGCACAACCTAGCAATACTACAGGGCATGGAGTACAAGGGGCTGATGCCAACAGGATACAACGTCCCAGAAACTAACCTGGTCAGTACTGGGCATCTTCACTAGTACTGGTAGATGTTTAGATTGGTCAGAGGTCAAGGGATATGAATGTCAGGTTAAATATGGAATCTTGTATGGTTAATAAGGAAGAAATCCAAAACTAACTTGCAGAAGGAGTGATAGGTAACCTATAAGCAGTCAACCCTCTATGGCCGGCAGCTGGGATATATCCTTTTCAGTGTAGACAGGAATATATCTGAGCAGATGGATAGGCCAACTAGTCTTTCTGCTATCTACCATATAACTATGTAAGAAGCAAAAGCTTTCCAAACCATCATAAACCAAATATTATAGCCTTATTTTGTAAGTAGTCATTCATACAAATGTATGGTTTGGAGATTGGAAAGAGAAAACTCTCCTGATGAAGTGGTGATAAGAAGATGTTTAAGGACAGAAGAGAATATTAAATTCAGGAAGCTCTGCAAGACCAGACCACAGGAGTATTTTAAAGTAACAATACAAAGTATATTCTTCAGAACAACAAATTTGCCCGTTTCTGAATTCTGTTTATTCTTTCAGTCTTATTGCTAGGTCTGTCTTTAATTTGTCCTTATACATTGTCTCTAGAGTATTTTTACATGTTATAAAGCAAGTTTGCTTACCCGTAAATAGAGTTTTCCAGACAGCAGGATGAATTAGCCATTACAGGTGGGGGGATGTCATCTAGCAGCGCCTACGTGGACTCAGCTCTCAAAGCTTGGGAAAGACTTTATCAAGCATGCACGGGAGTTCCCATACATGCACATAGTCTTGTGAGCTCCCTTAGTCTCTTCCAGAACTTAAGCTTTAGGAAGGTAGTCTAATTTCCAGGGAGGCGGGCGGGTATTAAGAATGGCCAATTCATCCTGCTCTCTATGGAGAAAACTGTTTACAGATAAGCAAACTTGCTTTCTCTGTCAACAAGCAGGCATGGAGAGTCCCAAGTTGAAGATTGCACTGCAGAAGCAGTTAACTTAAGACATCGCAGCCCCACCAGCTGGAGAGTGGACTACTGGGTGCACTCTCCAGCTTGTCCTGCTTGTCCAAAATTAGTCTCCTCAGGACATCCTGTCCATACAGTAGTGTAATGTGAAGAAGTGTACAGATGACTAAGTAGCAGTTTTGCATATGTAGGCTTCTACGAAAGCTTCTAGGAGGCTTCTAGGAAAAGTAAAAAGTCATGGGATAGGTGGCGATGTCCTTTCGTGGATTGCAAACTGGCTAAAAGACAGGAAACAGAGAGTAGGATTAAATGGACAATTTTCTCAGTGGAAGAGAGTGGATAGTGGAGTGCCTCAGGGATCTGTATTGGGACCCTTACTTTTCAATTTATTTATAAATGATCTGGAAAGAAATACGAGTGAGATAATCAAATTTGCAGATGAGACAAAATTGTTCAGAGTAGTTAAATCACAAGCAGCTTGTGATAAATTGCAGGAAGACCTTGTGAGACTGGACAATTGGGCATCCAAATGGCAGATGAAATTTAATGTGGATAAGTGCAAGGTGATGCATATAGGGAAAAATAACCCATGATATAATTACACAATGTTGGGTTCCATATTAGGTGCTACAACCCAAGAAAGAGATCTAGGCGTCAAAGTGGATAACACATTGAAATCGTCTGTTCAGTGTGCTGCGGCAGTCAAAAAAGGCAAACAATGTTGGGAATTATTAGAAAGGGAATGGTGAATAAAATGGAAAATGTCATAATGCCTCTGTATCGCTCCATGGTGAGACCGCACCTTGAATACTGTGTACAATTCTGGTCGCCGCATCTCAAAAAAGATATAATTGCAATGGAGAAGGTACAGAGAAGGGCTACCAAAATAAGGGGAATGGAACAGCTCAACTATGAGGAAAGACTAAAGAGGTTAGGACTTTTCAGCTTGTAGAAGAGACGGCTGAGAGGGGATATGATAGAGATGTTTAAAATTATGAGAGGTCTAGAACGGGTAGATGTGAATCGGTTATTTACCCTTTCGGATAGTAGAAAGACTAGGGGGCACTCCATGAAGTTAGCATGGGGCACATTTAAAACTAATCGGAGAAAGTTCTTTTTTACTCAACGCACAATTAAACTCTGGAATTTGTTGCCAGAGGATGTGGTTAGTGCAGTTAGTATAGCGGTGTTTAAAAAAGGATTGGATAAGTTCTTGGAGGAGAAGTCCATTACCTGCTATTAAGTTCACTTAGAGAATAGCCACTGCCATTAGCAATGGTAACATGGAATGGACTTAGTTTTTGGGTACTTGCCAGGTTCTTATGGCCTGGATTGGCCACTGTTGGAAACAGGATGCTGGGCTTGATGGACCCTTGGTCTGACCCAGTATGGCATTTTCTTATGTTCTTATGTTCATGGAAATGGCCCTTAGATGATCCAGTGAAGTTACCATGGTTCTCACTTGATAAGCCTGGTCAGAGTCTGTAATCTGTAAGCCTGATAGTGCATAACAGTGTGCTATACAGTCCAACAGTCAATTGGACAGATGACTTAGAAACACAGATTTAATGAGTTGTTTTATTATTAAAATATTAATAAGCCAGCTGGCCTGATGAGAGTGCAGTGCTATGCACTGCCATGTGGAAGGTCCTAGTTCGATCACCAAGTCGGGTCTTCCACTCCCTGGGTTGTTTTGAGATGCTACAAAGGTAGCAGTCACAGCCACATGACCATTCCTTAAGGGTGATACCCAATGGCTGGATTCCGGATCCAAGACTGCAAGGTTCCGAAAGGAGCCCTTGTACATGGCCTCTGGCACAGGACCTTCATCCCAATGACCAGTATGCTGGAGTGAGGGAGGGGGGGGGGGGGTTTAGGGAAAAAATTCCCAGATAGTTGTCCGTGTTTCTGATTGAGCTGGAGGCCCAATGATAAAGGACACACTGCCAGGTCAAAAAAAAATATATATCTATATAGTCTAAGTCTTGGCAGATTTTGAACTTTCTTAGTAGTTTCATATCTACAAATGCTGATTTATTACGTGATCTGAAACTGCATTTCCCTCTATTTGTGTTTCTATTATGTGTAGTTTTTAGTCTCCTTGCTACCAAACACCTAGAAATTTAATCTTTCATAACTATTAATCTTTTCTTATGATGAACATACGCTCTTTTTTAAACTTGTAACATTTCCAAAATTAAAATGCACAGTGACAAAGAGTGTAATGAACAGTAAAGCCAGCTGCACTGTATGCCCAGAAAGAAACTATAACAGTTTAAACTAATCCATTATTTCTAATATGTTTGTCAGACAATCCATTGTGCAGAGCTGAAAGCGGGATCTGGTATTTAAAATAAGAGTGCATTTGTCATACAAACTCGCTATCAGGAAAACAATTGCCTCTCAATTACTCTCGGCTTGAGTTATTCAGCTGTACAGAGGCAATCTGCATCAACCTGTGACCAGTGATACTGTCACACAGTGGTGCCAGAGATGGCTAGGACATCAGCTGTATTCAATATGAAAGTGCTCATTTATAAATTAATGCTCTTCAAATGCTAATTAATTATTTGATGAATGCAACTGTATTTCATTCATTTCTTCAACAGTCAAGTCTGTTTCCTATCAACAGATTATCTGGTTATTCCAAAGCAGTACAACCAATACTAAACTGCAGCTCCTATATGGTAAATCGGGCAACTGTTGAAATGTGAAATGGATGTGAATATCACCGAATGTGCCTTATTTTTTTCTTTTTTAATACATGCCACAATAGCGTGAACAAGAAATGCAACTCTGCCCACCCTGTGATGATAGTATCTGTGGGTTGCTCCAGGGAAGAGTGATCTAATGTCTGGAGAGGCAAATCCAGGCAGCTGATAGTAGAAAGTCTTTCAGGTGTTGATGGCAGGCGAAACATGAGAAATGGGGGTAGCCCCAGACACAAATAAGGAGCAAGAAACCTGAAACAAAGTGAGAAGCTACAGCACACCAGGGAACCAGGAACAAGAAGAGGTAAAGCAGAAACACAGAAACCAGAGCTACAAAGAAGTCTTCTGGATTCAGGCAAAAAAGACAGAGCCAGAGTACAAGGAATAATAAGTAGGACCAAGCTCTGGCAACTGACTGATGAAAAGCCTGTATATAAACACAGATCTAGGTAGGAAACAAGATGGCCTCTGGGGGAAGTGAGGAGTATAGAGCTGAGAGGACTGGATAGAGTGTCCAAGCAGCTCGCCACATCACTTACAGGCCAGAAGTGAAGTCATCAACTGATCCTTACACACACCCCATTTGTCTGTGATATCTAAAGAATAGCAATACAGTGAGAATTTGTTCTCCTGAACAATTCAGACAAATCTGATTGGTAAAATCCTGATCCTGTTCTGCTAATATTTAAATTGGTGACAAGAACAAAGAATTGCAAAGGTTAAAAGAATGTACTGATACTTAGTTCCCAGGTGGCATGTCCATACACAATTGACAGTTTCAATATGTCATTGGCAAGAACCTGGAAAATATATATTTTTGCAATATTCTCCCTAAATGTGTGTCCGTGAGCAGAGGCAGGAGATCTGCAACAGGGTCAACAAGGGAAAAACATTTTAAAACAAACTTTAAAAATTGAAAACTAGATTGCATTCTTTCCCCATGGTGCTGCGAAAAGTTAAGCTGAGATATATGCTGCCCCATTTGCTGTTTTCCGGAGGAGGCTAACAACATAGAAATCTTACCCCAAATGCAACAATTCATTACTGTTTGAGCACACTATTCAATAACGTTTTTGACAGTTTTTTCCCTATTGAGAACAAAGGGGCATAAAGTAATTATCATTGATAAGTTTTTACTTAACATCAATTGTTTTACAGTCCAGTGGATATGGCTAAAACCTAATTTACTCTCTTTTGCCCTATCCCCACAGGCAAAGGTGAAAAATCCTAGGCTCTTGGGTGACCAAATGTAATTACTGACATCTGACAGTGCACCAGCCAGTCCCTCACTCATACAAAAAGCAGAAGAGGCTGCAGAAATAGCTGGGGGGAGAGAACATGAACACAGTAAAGCAGAACTTTCTTAACCAAGAAGCAATCTGAGCGATTCAGGACAAAGGATATATATCAATAAGGACCTGATCATAGGTTAACTCGGCACACTGGAAAAGCCAAAGTGGATACACTATACTGGCTGATTCTTTAAGAACCTAAGAATTGCCATACTGGATGAGACCAAGGGTCCATCAAGCCCAGTATCCTGTTTCCAACAGTGGCCAATCCAAGTCACAAGTACTTGGCAAGTACCCAAACATTAAATAAATCACAAGCTACTATTGCTTATTAATTAATAGCAATTTATGGATTTATCCTCTAGGAACTTATCCAAAACTTTTTTAAAACCCAGTTACACTAACTGCTGTACCACATCCTCTGGCAATGAATTCCAGAGCTTAACTATGCGCTGAGAAAAAATAATTTTCTTCAATTTGTTTAAAATGAGCATCTTGCTAACTTCATGGAGTGCCCCCTAGTCCTTCTATTATCTGAGAGAGTAAATAACCGATTTACATTTACTTTTTCAAGTCGTTTCATAATTTTGTAGACCTCTATCATATCCCCCCTCAGTCCTCTCTTCTCCAAACTGAACAGCCCTAACTTCCTTAGCCTTACCTCATAGGGCAGCTGTTTCATGCCGCTTATAATTTTGGTCGCCCTTCTCTGCACTTCTCTGCAGAGAAGAGAAAAATGACAGAAAATTAGATGGATTTAGCCAAGGGAAGTCTTACCTCACCAATTTGCTATATTTTTTTTTTGAAGGCATGAATAAACATATGGATAAAGGTGAGTCAGTTGATTTAGTGTACCTGGATTTTCAGAAAGCATTTGACAAAGTACCTCATGAGAGACTCATGGGTTAGAACACAATATTCTATTGTGGACTGAAAACTGGTTAAACGATAGAAAACAGAGAGTAGGGCTAAATGGTCAGTTTTCTCAATGGAGAAAGGTGAATAGTAGAGTGCCCCAGGGATCTATACTAGGCCTGCTACTTTTTAACACATTCATAAATGACCTAGAGATGGGAACAATGAGTGAGGTGATCAGATTTGCTGAAGATACAAAATTATTCAAAGTTGTTAAATCATGAGAGAATTGTGAGAAATTGCAAGAGGACCTTGCAAGACTGAGCAACTGGGCATCCAAATGGCAGAGGACATTTAATGTGTACAAGTGCAAAGTGATGCATGTAGCGAAGAGCAGCCTAAAATACAGCCACACGATCCAAGGTTTCACATTGGGAGTCATGACCCAGGAAAAGGATCTAGGCATCATGGTGGATAATATATTGAAATCCTCTGCTCAGTGTGCAGCAGCGGCCAAGAAAGCAAATAGAATGCTAAGAATTATTATGGTGCGACCACACCTTGAGTATTATGTGCAGTTTTGGTCACTGCATCTCAAAAAAGATATAGTGGCATTAGATAAGGTACAAAGAAGGGCAACCAAAATGATAAAGGGGATGGAACAATTCCCCTATGAGGAAAGCTAAAGAGGTTAGGGCTCTTCAGTTTGGAGAAGAGATGGCAGAGGGGCAATATAATAGAGGTCTATAAAATAATGAGTGGCGTGGAACGGGTACAAGCAAATCGGTTGTTTACTCTTTCAAAAAGAATAAAGACTAGAGGACATTCAATGAAGTTACTAGGTAATACGTATAAAACAAATAGGAGAAAATACTGTTTGGTTTTTTTTACTCAACTCATAATTAAATTCTGGGTTTCACTGCCAGAAGATGTAGTAAAAGTTGTTAATGTAACTGGGTTTAAACAAAGTTTAGACAAATTCTTGGGAGATAAGCCCATAAACCAGAGCTTGTGTTGAGTGAAAAAGAATTGTCTCTAATTTGTTTTAAATGCGTTACTTGCTAACTTCAAGGAGTGCCCCCTAATCCTTGTATTATCTAAAAGAGTAAATAACTGATTCACATTCTCCTGTTTTAGTCCTCATCATTTTATAGACTTTTTCCCTCATCCATCTTTTCTCAAAGTTGAACAACCCTAACATCTTTAGCCTTTCCTCATAGGGGAGCCATTCCATCCTCTATCATTTTGGTCACTCTTCTCTGAACCTTTTCCAGTGCAACTGTATCTTTTCTGAGATGTGGCAACCAGAACTGCACATAGTACTCAAGGTGCGGTCTTCACCATAGAGTAAACACAGAGGTACTATGACATCCTCCGTTTATCCTCCATTCCTTTCCTAATAATTCATAACATTGTTTACTTTTTTAACCACTGAAGCACACTGAGTTGATGATTTCAATGTATTGTCCACTATGATGTCCAGATCATGTTCATAGGTGGCAATGTCCAACATGGAACCCAACATTATGTAGCTACAACATGGGTTACTTTTCCCTATGTGCATCACTTTGCACTTGTCCTTATTAAATTTCATCTGCCATTTGGTTGCCCAGACTTCCAGTCTCTCAAGGTCCTCCTGCAATTTATCACAATCTGCTTGTGATTTAACTACTCTGAATAATTTGGTATCATTTGCAAATTTGATCACCTCACTCGTTCTCTCTTTCCAGATCATTTATAAATATATTAAAAAGTACCGGTTTAGTGCATAAATCCTGGAAAGGCAAGCCATCTTCGTGCATCTCTTTCCTGCATAGCTTACAGAGGTGTCTGTAAATTCTGGATTTGTTGCCTTGAGATGGTGATGTTAATCTGTTTGCCTACCAGAGATCCAGCTGGCTATCCTCTATGCTAAGACAAGGACCCTGATTGTCCAAAAGGATGACCCAACCACAGCTAAATCAGTGTAAGAAAACTGGCTAAATTACTAATTTAAGTGGGGTAGTGAAATTTGCATGGCATTTGAGAAAGGCAAATTAACTGAGATAAATGTAGGGGCTTCCCTAACTTTTGTAACAAAAGTCATTTGCTCTGTGAAACCAGAAACCAAAATCTACCATATATAAAGCCAATGTATATTTTATGCTGCTACAATAAAATGTAATATTTACCTCTAAAAGGTGTGGATATTCTGTTCTCATGTTATCTGATTTTATGTCAGATAATCCACAACTGTAGAATCCCTAACACACTCTAAACCTTAGGTGCCAAGTTCAATTTTTTTCACTCAGTGTGCAGTCTTAGTGTCTTCTGCAAAAAATAAAATTTTCTAACTAGTCCTTCTGTAATATCACTTATGACTGTACTGAATAATAGGCATGAAGAACTCCTAGGCACTTCACCACCCAAGCAACTAAACATTTGACTCTTAGTAACTTGGGTGGACAACAAATGGAAAAGAAAGCATTGTAGCCCAATGAAGCCCATGCTGCCAGTGCTAGGCCATGGCGAGAAGATGCCACAGTAGTAGCCCAAAGAAGCACATCCCACCAGATCACAGGCAGGAGTGAAAAGAGTCAGTGCCACCACAAAGGAAGAACAGAGAAGTAGAGGGGGATATAGTGAACACTGTACAGAAAGGGAAGAGAAGGAAGCAGGGGTGAGGGACAAATGAGGCACAGAAAAGCAAAACAGCACAAAAAAGCAAAATAAAAAAAAAAGGCAAAAAGCAAACCAAGGGCACAGGCTCCACAAATGAAACATAAAATCAATAGTGCAAACAAAGCAAAAGGAAAAAATAGTGGAAAATAAATGGGAAAAAGTTCACTATGCCTCCAAAAATGTTTGTCTGGCATGCAAGAATACTAAATAGTTTTGTAACCCTCACTGACTAGTAATAGCTGATTTCTTAGGCACTCTGCTGGTAATTCTTTTCACTAGGGTGATCTTTATTAGCCCTCTCTCTGTTGCCCTATCACTCAACCAGTGCCTAATCAAATTTACCACCTTCGCGCTCATCTCATATTGCTCAGCTTATTAATAAAACTCCTGTGTGGAATAGTGTGATAACCCTAACTGAAATCTCCACATCCTGTGTCCTTCACTGATTAAATTCCCTTATTATCTAGTCAAAAGAACTGACCAGATTTGCTTCACCTTCCCTCCAAGGAACCATTCTGTCTTAGATCCTTATCTACTTAACTGAAGATTGCAATGGACTCCCTTAATAGCGATTTCACTAATTTGCCCAAGACAAAATTAACTGTCCAACAGTTACCAACTTCTTCCCTACTACTCCTTTTATGAGAGATACTACGTCTGGGCTGTTTGCTTTTCTGGAAGTTCTCCTATCACTAAAAAATAACTGAATGGAATTAGCAGTGGTGTTGCCAGCACCTCTCTAAGCTCTCTTAATACTTTAGGATGTATCCCATCTGGTACTACTGCATTGCCAGCTTTCAGTTTTGCTAGTACCATGCGGACTTTCTTCCTTAAATAAACTATGGTCTAATCTCTCTTCCATCTGTATTGCTGGATGATTTATTATCAGTGTCTCTTTGCCTCACCTCTCTCTTCAAATCTGACTGAATTTTTCTCCTTAAGTTCTAATTCTTATTCTGAATTGCAAGTGACACATTACATTATATTTTTTGTTCCTTATAATATCACATGCAACTGCAAAACATTTTGGAGAAACATTTGCATGTAAAATACCATCTAAATTAAAACTGTACTGTAAATTGTACTCCAAAAGCCATGGGAACACAAAAAACAAGGCACTAAATAAACTAGGCTCTATACTCGTTTCCACATCATCATAGATTTAAAAACGATGTAAAAGTAAAGGTCCATAGAAGTAAAACATACTAAAAACTCAGATTAAATGAGAGTTGGTGAGACAAACTATAAGTGCTAACAGAGATTAGGCTACTAAAGTCAGAAACATAATAATAATGGGAAATTTAAATTAACTGTCAATAAAGAGGGAAACCAATTAAGATTTAAATTTTTGCCTATAGTGACGGTGTCATCAAGCCAGACGTTGTGATTTCAACCCAAAATCCAACCGGACCTCTAATCATTCACCATCACTGTAAAACCTATTTTTATTAATTGAAACTATTTTTTTAAATTTTTAAATATCTTTGAATATATCATAAAAAATCAAAATTCAGTCAAGACGACTTTAAAAAAACAGTCTTGAATGAACACTCCACTCCACTGACAATGTGAAGAGGAAAAGTTGATAAGCACACTCTCAATGCACAGTATAAACACATCAACTTTTCCTCTTCACATTGTCAATGGAGTGGAGTGTTCATTCAAGACTGTTTTTTTAAAGTCGTCTTGACTGAATTTTGATTTTTTATGATATATTCAAAGATATTTAAACATTTAAAAAAATAGTTTCAATTAATAAAAATAGGTTTTACAGTGATGGTGAATGATTAGAGGTCCGGTTGGATTTTGGGTTGAAATCACAACGTCTGGCTTGATGACACCGTCACTATAGGCAAAAATTTAAATCTTAATTGGTTTCCCTCTTTATTGACAGTTTACCTATTGGGTTACTGTATTGACTCTTTTTGTTATAAATTTAAATTAACCTAATATTGACTGGGTGACTATCTCTATGGCATGTTATGGAGGTAATGTTTCTAGAAATTGTAAATGACTTTTTATAGTAATTGGCCCTAGAACTGACAAAAGGAGAAGTTATTTTAGATCTGCTTCTCAGCAAAACAAGGACACAGTGCAAGGGGTACTGATGGAGCTGCTTGGCAATAGTGATCACAACATTATCAAATGTGACACATACTGGAGTGAGAATAATAAATTCAACTACCATAGCATTTAATGTTAAAAGCAAGCCTATAATAAAATGAGGAAAATAGATATAAGGAAACTAAAAGGAACATTTACAAAGAAAATCTGCATGAGACTGTAGGGCAAGATGACCGACGCATAACTTCATGCAACTCCTCAGCTCTGCGTTGAAATTTGTACCGAGCTTTTCTTAGTTCTTCAATTTGGAAAGTTAATTCTACAAAAGGATGCCTCACACTAAAAGAAAAGCTCGGGTTCGCGAGACTCTAACCTCAACGCCGATATCTGATGGAAGGCAAACGCGGATTGAGGAAGCTTTTGAGAGACCCAATATTCTGAGACCGGGAGGGAGGGGCCACTGGCAAAATAGACGAGAAGCAGACGCTGATTGCTCTGGCCGAGGAAACATCCCTCAGCCCCGGAGTGCCTAGAACTCCAAGCCCGCCGTCTGGACCTTCAATGAGATCGGAGGATTTTTTGGAAAGACCAGCTGTTCCAACTACCCCACTGACCATGGTCGCCCAGAGAATACACAGCAGTGCGCTGAGCAATTCAGTGAGCCTGATGCAGGGCTCCATGGGCCGAATAGTCGAGGAACAGAGGGGGCAGAAACCAGATGAAGCCGGGAGAGAACTCCTGGAGGTAGGAGCAAAAGTTTTGGATACCAGTGAGATTTGTTTGACAAGCATACCAGAAAAAATAACTTTGCAAGAGATTTGGAAGTTGTTGCTAAATATGGATTTGTCTATTAACTCTTTAACGATGTTATTAAAGGAAAATATTTAAAAAACTCATTGTCTTGAAAATAAAATAACTGTGGAAATCTCCTGGGTGAACATCAGCTGTGGGGGATCCCTGTAATCTATTCTGTTCAGTAAAGCTTCCAGTCTGAACTCACACACTTTGGGAACCAACCTATTTCTGTTGAAGAAGTCAGTTTAATGTGCTACCCTTGCAACATGAACTGCTAAAACCACAGCTAGTTCTGCTCCACCCACCAGCTTTCTGGGCTATCATTGGTCTCCGAACACTCCCCTTGCCCATTCACATAAGTAACCATTAAGGGCAGGAACTGCACCTAGGCCAGCCTGATAGCCTTAGGTTCCAGTCTGGAAAGATCCATGTATCATTTCTTGTCTTCATCACCCTACAAAATGGGCTGATCAACATCTAGTCAGAGCATCACCTCCCTGGGCTAATGCTGATATCTCCATGGCCACCATGGCTTCCAACAGTCCTGAGGCTCGCAGACATCATCCTCAGTGTCTGTGAATCATTGGGGCTCAGTCATCCAAGACCTTGTCAAAATAATAACCCTAAAATGGAATATTTACTAAGATGGGCCTCAGACTTTGAACCTGTTGTCCTGTCTTGTGGTCCACAGCCAATATTATGGTTTCAACCTAAAGGACAAGTGATAAGTCGCTCTTTCAGAATAACTTGAGGATAGAGGAGCCCCCTTCAGAGGCAAACTCTCCTTATTCCCAGTTTTGCAAGGGACTATCCTCCAACATGATCAGCTCCCTTGCTGGCCACAAGGGAATCTGGTGGAGGATGACTCCAAGGAGCCCAAGGTTCACTAGCCAGCCTAGGGTGGAAGAGCACTCCACACCTGCATGGAAGAAGGGAGAGGGAAGAAGAGTCTCATTAAGGCTCCTAGACTCCAACACTCAGGAACTAAATCCTTTTCATTTTGCCCACACAAAATGTTTTATGAGCTGGGCCTGAGAAAGATTGGGGCTCATGTAATCTGAGGGAGGAGCAAGCGGTACTTTTTTACGTAGGGCCTGGAACCATTCCTATATGCACACCAGCATGGCTTAAACTGCGGACCTTCATAATGCCTTTAACTTGATGCCTTCTGAAAAATGAGTTCTGTGCTGAACGTGCAGTCTTGCTGGGTTCAGGGTGCCTGTGCACATGTAAATAAAAAAAAAAAAAAAGAACTTCTCTATACATAGTCGCTCGCTTCGCCCCAAAGGCCTCTAATCGGTATCCGTACAAGTGGCAAATGCGTGGCTGAATGGGATACCTCAAACTAGTGGCTGGCACTGGCAGAGCAGACTGCTGCTTCTCTCTGCCTTGTGGCTTTTCCTGTGTGCAGGACAAACAATTGTAAGTTCCGGCTCTCTTTGAATAGCCACAGAGCCTACCACCAACAATGTTCCCATCAGTCTACACAGATCCCTCCTTAAGGATTGGTTGTCTCCACAACATTCACACATATCTCTGGCAGGGAAAAAAGATGAAGACATTTGATTTTATATAGGAGCAGGCCGAGTTCCCCAACAGCTTTAGGTCCCCTCTCAACAGCAAATACATATGCCTGCTCAGAGACATTTCAGAAAGGAGAAAGGCCTTTCCTGTTCGCAGCTGTGTAAACTCTTTGCTGTGGCAGGCACTGAAGGGCCACAGCTGGCTATACTATTTGCTTGTTTGTTTGTTTTTTTTAAACTAAAAGCAGCTTTACTGTTGCTGCCTAGCTGAGTCAGTCCAGAGGTAAAGAAATTAAACCCAAGCATGGGAGGGGTGGGGAGCAGGGCTTGAAGGAGGGAGAAGAGCCACACCCACAAGCCTCAGAGGGGAACTTGCCAAAGGCTTCCCCCTACCAGACTTTAAAAACCTCAGCCAGGTCTAGCTGGAGGTCTGGAAGCAACATACAGGGTCCTGCGCCATTTACCAGGCCCTGCACAACCAGGCCCAAAATGGAACCTAGAAGTCACGATACAGATCTTTCCTCAACCAGGCCCCCAAAGGGATTCCTGGGAGCCCCGATCCAGGCTCCAAAGTGAATTCTGGGACCTATGATCCAGGCCTGCTCCACTATGGAAACAATCACAAAAATTGTTGCCCTAGGAGCCAAGATCTATTTCCACCAGGGTACACAGTACATACGCTGTTGCCCTGGGAACAAACACCACAGATATAGGAGCCAAGAAATCCTACTGCATCAGTCCAGAATGTGTTCATCATCTACTGGAGACAGAGAAATACTGGCTACTGCTGATGCAGCACTAATTTATATACCAAAAGGTGAATTTTTAGACCCACGTGCGGTTCCCGGCACTTGCGCATGGGAGGGAACTTCCTATACCCCCTACCAATCCTGCCTGCCTTTTCCCCTCTCCTCCCCGATCTCTAAATTCCTTCTAACAAGTTTTTTATTCTATACTTAGCTGCTCTCCTGAGCATTAGTAAGCTGCGCATGCCAGCCAGCTGCTTCTCCCTTCTCAGTGGAAGAGAGTGGGCAGTGGAGTGCCTCAGGGATCTGTATTGGGACCCTTACTTTTCAATATATTTATAAATGATCTGGAAAGAAATACGAGTGAGGTAATCAAATCTGCAGATGATACAAAATTGTTCAGAGTAGTTAAATCACAAGCAGATTGTGATAAATTGCAGGAAGACCTTGTGAGACTGGAAAATTGGGCATCCAAATGGCAGATGAAATTTAATGTGGATAAGTGCAAGGTGATGCATATAGGGAAAAATAACCCATGCTATAATTACACAATGTTGGGTTCCATATTAGGTGCTACAACCCAAGAAAGAGATCTAGGCGTCATAGTGGATAACACATTGAAATTGTCGGTTCAGTGTGCTGCAGCAGTCAAAAAAGCAAACAGAATGTTGGGAATTATTAGAAAGGGAATGGTGAATAAAACGGAAAATGTCATAATGCCTCTGTATCGCTCCATGGTGAGACCACACCTTGAATACTGTGTACAATTCTGGTCACCACATCTCAAAAAAGATATAGTTGCTATGGAGAAGGTACAGAGAAGGGCGACCAAAATAAGGGGAATGGAACAGCTCCCCTATGAGGAAAGCCTAAACAAATTAGAACTTTTCAGCTTAAGAAGAGACGGCTGAGGGGGGATATAATAGAGGTGTTTAAAATTATGAGAGGTCTAGAACGGGTAGATGTGAATCGGTTATTTACTCTTTCAGATAATAGAAAGACTAGGGGGCACTCCATGAAGTTAGCATGGGGCACAATTAAAACTAATCGGAGAAAGTTCTTTTTCACTCAAGGCACAATTAAACTCTGGAATTTGTTGCCAGAGGATGTGGTTAGTGCAGTTAGTATAGCTGTGTTTAAAAAAGGATTGGATAAGTTGACTTAGAAAATAGCCACTGCTATGGAATAGACTTAGTTTTTGGGTACTTGCCAGGTTCTTATGGCCTGGATTGGCCACTGTTGGAAACAGGATGCTGGGCTTGATGGACCCTTGGTCTGACCCAGTATGGCATGTTCTTATGTTGCGTGTTTCACGGGGACAGTGCCTAGTGGTGCTGTCCCAGCCGGCCCCGCCCATACCCCGCCCCTTTTTTAAAACCGGCTCGTTTGCGCATACCGGAAGATACGTAAGTGAAAGCGAGTCTTTGAAAAAGCCCACAGTGCCCGTGCGTCCCGGCCATGTGCATGTCTCCCAGTATTGGCGTGTGCCAGCATTTAAAAATTCACCTGCAAGTGATGTCACTGAAAAAGGGTGTGTCCGTTGTCACTATCTGCTAGTGGGTGGAGAGAACCCCATTAATCTGGACTGATGTAACAGTATGATAAGGAAATTAGAGTTGACATTATTATTGTTACTCTTGAAACATTCTTAGCCTTTGCTGACAAAGAAAAACTCAAAAAACATACCAAGGAAACAGCAATGCTCACTGTATATGTGTGACACAGTGGCGAGTTTTCTGCCAAGGATCACGTCACCCAGTGATTTTAAAAAGTTTCACTTTTTTGCATCAGAGCAAACTTTGATTACTTCTAGGAATAGAAATTATACATTTTGATTGTACCAATAAAGTGACTGAAGCAAAGTCTACCTCCACTGCAATACAGAAGTGCTTTTTTTCCTTTTAGGTATTAGCCAGATGTCCATTTTGTGCAGCTGAATAGGACAAGTGTATATGTCCACAAATAATTCAAAAAAGAAGTATAGTTTCTTCTTTATACTAGAATGTTGATTTTTTTTTTTTTTAAATAAAAATAGAGCAAAAACAGTCCTGATTTTTCTGCAATTATGTTGGTTTAAATGGAAGTATCACATACAAATAACCAAAAAAAGCCAATGAAAAGGGAACTACAAAACAGTAGAACACAAATTAGAAGGTAACATCGGAGTTACATAAAATGTAACACACATGAAGTCCCTTTGGTAGATCATTGCATGAATTCACAACATACATTTAAGGATGATCATATTTCTCCTATATTGCAAAGGCTTCACTGGCTCCCTATCAGTTACCGTATACATTTCCTGATTTTGTGTGAGACATTTTGGGCTTTGCAAAGTGGTTTTCCTCTCTATCTTGCCAAGCTGTTGATCCCATATATGCCCTCATGATCTGTCGCATTCTTTGCAAATGGGCTTATTAGCTCTTCCACCATTTTCAGTAATATGTCTAGAAGCCACAAGAGAGTCATCATTTAGCTATCAGGACCCGTTCCAAAAGGTAATTATTTGAAATTTAGAAAGTTGATAAACGCTTGGTTTTTCTTACAGGCATGAGTGTTCCTCATGATGTAGTTTTCCAGTTGATTTGCAGGTTATCAAACCATTAATATATTTATGAATAATATTATGTTTATTATGAATTGTTTTAAAGTATGTTTTATTTGCTGCATCTGCTTGGTTAATTTGCCTTATGTATATTTTATGTTTTTATGAACTGCTTTTATGTATGTTTTACTTTGTACATCCGCTTGGTTAACTTGCTTTACAAGAAGTATATTAAATTTAGATAAATCAAATCTTACCTTTAAGGCTCTGGATAAACCTACTGTTACTAGTTGGGGTGGTGATTATGATAAACATCTGCAACAATGTGGACAAAAATGGCTATGTTTGTTAAACATCATTGCTCAAGAGAAGATTGGGGGAACTGGAAGAACAGGTCTCCTTTATTAGAGGTCAAATATCTTTCCTTACAGGCCTCCAATGTGGCCCATATAAAGGACAATTTAAGACTTCATCATAACTGAGTGGATAGAAAATAGGATAAGAGCCTAG
This sequence comes from Rhinatrema bivittatum, assembly GCF_901001135.1. Lineage (NCBI taxonomy): Eukaryota > Metazoa > Chordata > Amphibia > Gymnophiona > Rhinatrematidae > Rhinatrema > Rhinatrema bivittatum. The sequence goes on from NC_042619.1 coordinate 96,649,134, forward strand.
GACCTTCACATATTGAACTTTCCTATTACTAGATTGTCAGTGCAGGAATTGTTTAAAAAATTCCTTGGGGAAGTTCTAATGATTTCTCATGAGAAGGCACTGCCTCTGTCCAGGATTTATTATATTCTGACAATGAAGAGGAGTGGGAGTATGATGAAGAGGGAAGTCTAGATACAATGTCATCTTTGGATAATTTAACTCTAGCTGCTTTTCTTGTGACATCTCAAGATTTGTTACCTTCACAGGTCATACTTCTCGTCTCTTTTTGCTCTGAAGCTGATAAGTGATTTAGTGCTTAGGCAATATTTCAAATACAGAGGAAATTTCTTTTGTGGCCAGAGAATACAAATGTTCCTTGATGTTTTCTGGGTAACTCAATTGAGAGGAAAGGCAGTCTTTTCTTCAGAAGAAACAAGTATTGGTATTTGGGGCAACTTACTTTCTAAACTTTTCTTGTAAATATATTGGGGCGGATTTTAAAAGCCCTGCTCGCGCGCCGGCGCGCCTATTTTCCATAGGCCTGCCGGCACGCACAGAGCCCCAGGACTCGCGTAAGTCCCGGGGTTTTTTGTCGGGGGCGTGTCGGGGCGGGGCCGATTGACGCGGCGTTTTGGGGGCGGGCCCGGGGGCGTGGCCTCGCCCTCCGGAACCGCCCCCGGGTCGCGTCTCGGCGCGCCAGCGGCCCGCGTGGATTTACGTTTCCCTCCGGGAGGCGTAAATCCATGGACAAAGGTAGGGGGGTTAGATAGGGCCGGGGGGGTGGGTTAGGTAGAGGAAGGGAGGGGAAGGTGAGGGGAGGGCGAAAGAGAGTTCCCTCCGAGGCTGCTCCGATTTCGGAGCGGCCTCGGAGGGAACGGAGGCAGGCTGCGTGGCTCAGCGCACGCCGACTGCCCAAAATCGGCAGGCTTGCGCGCGCCGATCCAGGATTTTATAGGCTACGTGCGTATCTTATAAAATCCAGCGTACTTTTGTTAGCGCCTGGTGCGCCAACAAAAGTACGCGAACGCGCATTTTTTAAAAATCTACCCCATTGTGTGTTATCCAGAGAACAATCTGTTTTCTTTGATCCTCGTCAATTAGATAGATTTCTCTTGGATAAATATCAAGTCATTTTCTCTTCTCAGATTGGGGTTGTTCAGGTGTTGGATTAATTCTTCAGTAATGTTAACTTGGGCTCATAGATATATACACACTCAGGCTTGTTTTTATTATTTCTTTTTTGGGAGGATTTTCTGTTTTGTTTCTCCCCCCCCCCCAAAAAAATCTAGTTTATTGTGATAATGGCAGAAAATAAACAATACAGAAACATAAACAGCAGAGCAAAGTTGAACATTAATGTCAATACATATAAACAGGTCATTCCCCTCCTCCCCTTTCCTCCCCCATCTAAACATCCACCCCAAGCTCTCACACACATTATTCAGCTCTGCTAGGTAAAGGAGGTCTACCACTAGGAAGCTTTTCACCTCCCATATTGGGCAGTATGCTACATTTTGTAAAACAGTTTGATCACTTATTGGTAGCAAGTCATAAACACAGTGCCACACCTTCATATTTTCCATAGACACCTTTCAGCAAGGAAACACACATATCTCTCTGTTTGTATAAGAGTAACCATGAGCTCTTGCCATAAATTATGAAGTAAAATGCTTAGGTATTCTCAAACAGTTGATAAGTATTGCCAAGCATTAAATAATAAAAAGAAAAAAAGAAAGTACTTGAGTTTACGTGCAATAACTGATCCAAGTAGGCAGCATCTATAGGTTTGGGACCTAGGTTCAGAGCTCATGTTACATTTCAAAATCACAAGTATTATATCTCACCCTTACTTTTCCTAGGAAGACAAGGCTGTTAATGAGTTAAAATTAAAAAAATAATAATAATAGATTAATCATTCTAGTTCCATGACAGATGGAAACTTGCCAGGCTGGGAAGCTCTCTGTGAAGACCGCTCTGTGTAAGTTCAATGATCTCATAAAAGCACCACCTTCAATTATCAGAACTGAGAACAGAGCAATGAGTTTGTGTTATAAGAGTAAAGCAAAGAGATTCTGTGAATTCCTACTGCAGAAGCATGTATAACCAAAAAAGGTGGAACCGCTGCAATAGTTTATTACTGGTAGGAGGTCTGTAAATGTATTATATAAACCAACCTACAGTCAGGAGATATGAAGCAGTGTCACAAAATATTATTTCCTGTACTTCATATTGAGTGATGCTAGAATTTTCAAGCTGATTTCCAAAACCTTCCCTATACAGAAGAGCAGGAGCTCCTCTAGGAAGGGTATCAGTCCTAATAACTGCTTCTCGACAGCAGGCCCAGCTATCTGGAACAACATCCCTTCAGACCTTAGACTGGAACCCTGCCTCTTAACATTTAGGAAAAAACTTAAGACCTGGCTTTTCCGCCAAGCCTTCTCAGATCCCCCTGATACACACTAGATGACCGAACATCCTTCATGAACAATGGATCTCTGTACTACCTTCAAGTACTTAATAAGAGCCACACCTGATTCATCAATTGTTTATACTCTTTGTTTACTGCGTTCTTAGGCCTTTCTTTCCAGCTGTCTATGCTTCCTAGTTTACTATGCTTGTTGAATGTAACTTTGTTCTTCCTGTTCAAACTATTGTTTTTGTTACAGTTCCCCAATTCGATGTAAACCGATCTGATATGGTCATTTAACCATGAAGGTCGGTATAGAAAAGTGTTAAATAAATAAATAAATAAAATACCAATTAGCAAAATACAAAGATGATGCGGATTTTCTGCAGAACCAAGGCATAAGGCATTTAGAGGATTACTGCAGACTTGGCCTAAGAAGAACTTGAAGTGTGCGATTTCTTCCATGGCCCCTTGATGGGATGATTTTTTTTTTAAGCCAATATTACATGAATAAAGTCAAGGAATTTCAGAAATCCATTAAAGAAAAGAAACTTAACTTAACACACCATAAGAAAAAAGTCCACATCATTTATTTATTTATTTATTTATTTATTAACTTTTATTTACCGACATTCGTGAAACACATCATGCCGGTTTACATAGAACTCAATTGGGAAATACAGTATAACAATATAACAATATAACAGTATGACATTGAAACAATAGGATGTTACTAAAACGAGAAGCAACAAACAGAAAAACCAAAAGCAAAATACAACAAAATAAATAATGTTAAAGGAAAACGAGGAGTGTAGGTTTGTAAGAAGGGTAGGCCGGGGGGTAGGGCGAGGGGGGGGAGAGGGTAAGGGGTAGAAGGTAGGAAGGGTGGGAAAAGGGGGATAAGTAAGGGAAAAGAAAGGTATAGATTGAGGAAAAAGGGGAGAGAAAGTGGGAAAAGGAAAGGAGGGGGAGAAAAGGCTTGAAAGCAATATTTATAGAACCCAGCTCATCCAATGAATTCCCTCTCAAGTAAAGGTTTCTAGATGAGCCAAATCAAGAAAAACAAATGTATTCCCCTGAAGTTCTACCAAACACTTACAGGGGAATTTTAAAAAGAAGGTAGCTCCTATTGCAAAAACTTGGTTTCAAATGCCAAAAAAGCTCTCTCCTTGATTGTTTTCCCCTCAAAACAACTGGAGATGGTACCTATTTTAACATTAAAAAAAATAAAACAAACTAAGTGGGTATTAGTGGCACTGGTTTGCTTCAGGTGGCCTAATTATGTACAACAAATGCAATGGAGGTTGGATCAACCTCTAAATTGTCTAGAAGCCAGAGATCTAACCCAAGGCACATTAATATCATTCTAGGACCAATTTCCAATTTCATCTTACAACACGACTCTAGAGAGGTTAAGTTTAGTTAATAAAAGCTGTTTATCCTTGCTATTATCCCTATTATAAGCAAAATATTAAAATATAATAATAAAAGATGACTTCTTAGCATGTTTGGCATTCTTTTGAATCATTTTGCTCAGGTTCATCAAACTATCCTAGCCATGCAGATATTTCTGCAATTTTAGCTTCTCTACAAAAAGGGGCTAGTAAAAGGTTTTAAGAGCACAATTACATTTGGATGTTTTTTGTTTTTTTTTTTAGGAAGCCATGCTTTTTTTTAATTATATAATTTTATTTTTATTAATTTCAACATAAACAAGCAAGACAACTCTCACTTCCGTAAATAAAATACCACAGGAAATTATAACATAATAGCTACACAGAAACATCATATCTAGTAACATCATTCTTTTAAAGGCAAAATGTCTTGAGAGGGCCAGTATTCAAGGGGAGAATCAGGAAACAAATATAATAGCTTAACGTGCTTGGTAGATACATTTTATTGGATCATATCGAGACTGACTAATCACCAGGATGTGTTGTTACTGTACTCCTGGAGTTTAAAAAGGATTTTAGTTGCTCAGGGAAGAAAAATATGAAACAATCATCTTGACCATGAAACACACATTTGCATGGGTACCTCAGAATAAATGAATATCCCAGTGCAATCATTTGGGCTCTCAAAGAGAGAAAATCTCACCTCCTAGCTTGGGTCACCTTTGAAAAATCAGGGTATATATGAATAGCTTGACCATGAAAAATAGAGGAGATAGTTTTAAAATACCTCTTCATAATTTCATTTACCGTATTTTCCGGCGTATAAGACGACCCCCCCCCCCCCTTTTTATACACATTTTTAAGAAAAAAAATAATTTTACACTCAAACAGGAGCAACCCTATCTATGAAAGGGCAACACTACAAATACCATATATCAGGCCCTAAAAACCAATACACCTCTTATTAGGAAAACAGAACAAGCAAGCAGCTAGAGATCCCCACACAGAAATAATTGTAAAACTACACTAATAAGCAGAATAAATGTTTCAAAACAGCTATGAACAAAATAACATCCAACAATTAAAAACTCATAAAAACTATTAAACATTCTCCAAACACCAATAAAATATTTCAAAAAAGCAGACATCACATAATATTAAATAATTAAAATGGCAGTCAATCAAGAAAAATAAACTTTAAAAGCCACCTTTATTTACCCCCTCCAGCAGCTCTCCTATTCCTCTTCCTTAGGGCCCATGTCTCTCACACACACACCATACCAGTCATGTCCCCATGACCAGTTTCTGTCTCTCACACACCAATCATTTCCCAAACAGTCTTTGACACACACACCAGATACCTTCCTGAACAGTTTCTCTCATGCCATACACACACACAGGCTTCCCACTCCCGTGTTCTGCTTACCGTACATATACGGGCTTCTCACTCTCATAATCACTTTCTCTGTCTCACACACACACCAGTCTCTCTCTCATTTCCATGCTCGCTCTCCACGTGCACAGGCTTCTCATTCCCTGAATCACATTCTCTCTCTCACACACACCGTCACCTTATCAACCAGTCTCTCTCTCATGCACACACACACACACAGCCCTCCTACTCCCATGCTCTCTCTCACATAATCAGGCTTCTTACTCCCATGCTTTCTCACATACCCAGATTTCTCACTTCCATGCTTTTTCTCTCTCACACTCACATACACATCAGTCATCTCTCTGAGCAGTCACTTTCATTGTCTCTCACATATACCCACACATGAGCTCTCTGACCAGTTTCTCTCAATCACACACATGCTCTCAAATGCATTCTCTCACTTACACACAGGCTGGCTGGCTGCTTCTCTCTCTCTCTCTCTCACTCACTTCCTCTCCCGCCCCCGCAGCACAAATGGTAGCTGCTGCAGCCTCCTCCTCCAGCCCCCGCAGGCCAAGAAAGAAGAATCCCATCGGCCGCAGGAGGCTCACGCTGCTGTCTCCTTTCCCTATTATCAGCTGCTTTGATTGCTCAGGGGCCGATACTGCTGTCGCTGCTGCTATTTTTTCATGCGGCACGGCTCTGTCTCCTTCCCATGCACTGCGTATCACTTCCTGTTCCGGGTCGGGGGGGGGGGGGGGGGGGCGGGAAGAAGAAAAGGCCAGCCGCAGGTGCCACAGCTTTTTTTTTTTTTTTTTTTTTTACACCGCTGCCGTTCCTGCTGGGCTTGAACATGCTGATAGCCCAGCGGCAACGGCAGCAGGGAAGGAAGAGCAGCGGGAGAGACCGGGAGCACGCGACACACCTGCCGGTGCTTGGCAACACACCGGTGAGAAGCGCTGCCCTATAAGACGATACCCGGCGTATAAGACGACCCCCGACTTCTGAGAAGATTTTCAGGGATTAAAAAGTCGTCTTATATGCCGGAAAATACAGTAAATCTTGTTCCATAATAAAGGAAACAAGGAAGGTAGACCTCAGCAGTCGTGTCCTCCAAAAATTGAATTAAATTAGAAATAGCTTCTATATGACCATCTTTAGGAGGACTGTCTTTGCTGGGGGTGGGAAGAAAAATAACTGTTTATAGAGGGTATCTTAACCACATCAAAGCCAAGAATTTCATGAAAATATTTCTTAAGAGTGGTAAATATTTCTTCACCCAGCACTCTAGGGACGTTCAAAAAGCGCAGATTCAGGTGTCTAATATGATTTTCAAGATATTCCAATCTCCGCAAACAAGTCCCATAATCTTTAATCATCTTAAAATTACAAGCCTGAGTTTGTACCAAGGCCTGTTGCAAAGACACCATTCGATTTTTTAAATCCTGAATTTGACTTTCAAATATTGCTTTCTGGGTATTCACCTTGGTTGTTAAGGTCTCAATTTTGTTCTGACATTCCTTCGTAGAGCTTCCAAAAGTCACAATAAGGTCCCATAAAGTTTCTAATGTTACAGTGGCTGGTTTAGGAGGGGGTTGAAAACACCCCCAATACCAGCTGAAGACTCTCCTGACTGTCCAATCGCTGCTGCCTCAATTCTACCTCCCAACTTCTCCTATGCTTCTACAGGAGATGAAGAAACCGAAGCTGGAAAATCAACAGGCAAAAATGACTTCAACAAGCCAGGAGACGATTGGAAGGTCGGCAGCAAGCCTCTACTCTGACCCCTGATTGCTGTCGCTTCAATATCATCATCCTGCACTGCAATCCTGAGCGAAGGGTCGTTGGGTATTGGAGCCAGCAGTAAGCGCTCATCTGGGGGACTCAGTTTGGTTTCCCCAGGCAACTCCAGTGCGCCCTGACCAGCAGCCGCAGCGAGGATAAGAACCCCCTTTTCTACTGCTCCTGCAGTGAAGGCTGTCATCAGAGCTGTCCTGAAGGTAAAGTATTGTCCGGGGGGAAGACGCAAACTTTGCCTTTACGCTTCGAAGACATTTTAAAGAAATATTAGAGGTGATCATAGGGGAGTGTTCCTCTGCTGCCGATCATGCAGCCATCTTGGCCCCGAAGCCATGCTCCTTGATACTAAGATTCCTCAGTGTAGTAATTATGCTCTAATTACATAGTTATCCAGGTATGGCAAACTATCATCAATTCTTTTCTTAGACATGCTGCTAAAAGCCACCATTACTTCGGTGAACATTTTTTTGTGCTCTGAACTGGAAATGTTTCCCGTTATGCCCTAATGAAGAAATCTTTGCTGACTTTCTATTATTGGAATGTAGAAATATCTTTGTTAGCATTGGTGAACGGTGAGTTTCAATTAAAAAATATGGGGCAAGCAATCTTAGTTCACCTCACCCTCTAAATTCAGAATTAAGAACATATGAACATAAAATATGCCACACTGGGTCAGACCAAAGGTCCATCAAGCCCAGCATCCTGTTTCCAACAGAGGCCAATCCAAGTTACAATTACCTGGCAAGTACCCAAACATTAAACAGATCTCAAGCTACTATTACTTATTAATTAATAACAGTTTATGGATTTTTCCTCCAGGAACTTATCCAAACGTTTTTTATACCCAGTTACATTAACAGCTGAAACCACATCCTCTGGCAATGAATGAGAGCTTAACTATGCGCTGAATAAAAAAAAAATGTCTTCGATTTGTTTAAACTTCATGGAATGCTCCCTAGTCCTTCTATTATCTGAGAGAGTAAATAGCTGATTTACATTAACCTGTTCAAGCCCTTTCATGATTTTGTAAACCCCCTATCATATTCCCACCTCAGTGTCTTTTCCAAACTGAATAGCCTTAACTTCTTTAGGTTTTCCTCATAGGGGAGCCGTTCCATGCCCCTTTATCATTTTGGTCACCCTTCTCTGCACGTTCTCCAGTGCAGCTATATCTTTTTTGAGATGTGGCGAACAGAACTGCACACAGTATTCAAGGTGCAATCTCACCATGGAACAATACAGAGGCATTATGACACTGTTTTGTCATTCCCTTCCCTTGAATCTGTGTGTTTTGTCTTTTGTTGCCAATATAAAGAATACTTAATAAATTCTAAGGACCTGATTTTCAAAAGTATTTACAAGCTTAAAACTGGGTTTTTCACCCACGTAGTTGACTTTTCACCTGTATAAGTGGGCTTTTGAAAATTGCTATAATATATGCCATTGAATTGTCAGTAAGTTTTCCTGTGATAACTGCATTTAACACAAGTAAATGACTTTTGAAAATTATAATAGTATATTACATTTCCTTTTTATCCTATGGCATTATTACTACATGTGTAGTGCAGTGACAGTTACAGACAGTATTCCCATGACAAAGCAGATCTTAAAATTATAAAAAAATATCATCTCTCTCTCTCTCTCTCTGTATATATATATATATATATATATATATATATATGAAGGTCCTTTTTAAAATGGCTTATTCGCTGCAATATATATGTATGTATGTATGTATGTGTGTATATGTGTGTGTGTGTATATATATATATATATATATATATATATATATATATACATATATATACACACAGTGTCATAATGCCTCTGTATTGTTCCATGGTGAGATTGCTATCAGTAAGGCTGCTCACCATGTAAAATGATACAGTAATTTTGTTATGGGTTTGACAGTTGCTTGGTTTTGCTTGTAAGTATTACTATCCTTAACCTAAGCATGGGGATAACCTGCATGGAGTGGCAGATGCTGCCATGGGAAGCTTGCAGGGTAGACTGGATGGACCATTTGGTCTTTTCTGCCGAGAATACTATGCTACTACGAAAAAGACTGGCACACAATCGAGGCAATGCATGCAAATCTCTCTCATACATATTCATTGTGGAAATCCTGAAAATCTGGCAGTTTGTGGCTCTAGAGGACGGGCGTTGGCTACCCCTTGTCTATTCAGTGATCTATGAAGATTTTGCTATTTAACATTGATATGAACATAACTTTTTAGACAATACATGATAGTATCAGGGATTGTGTGTCATAACTGGCCTTTTACAGTCATGTGATTCTTTGTGCACTCATGTATGATAACCAGCCTACAGGTTAAGTCTGGAGGTTCTGGGTTCCCTTGTAATTTGTGTTAAATGGAAGCATGCCAACAGGCAAGCAGTGAAAGTTACTGTGCCTTATTCACACCTATCAGGCTTAGCTGTGCCCTCATCCTCTCTATTATGGTTATGACACTGTGCACTAAGGACAAGCACATTTCTGTTATGCAGTCACACTATCAAAGGATTATTGCTCAGAATACGGTCCTATTGGCCTATTTTCCTAAACTAAAGCCTTAACTACACATAAGCATAAGAGGCACAGTTTATCGCAAAAGAAAAAAGGATTGTATTCAGCACAAAACAGCCCAATTCCTTGAACCTCCCTAATTTTACTGCTTATTCTTATCTCACAGATTCTAGTGCAAGGATTACAAATGAGTCTGATCAGACAGTGACATCATTGTTCCTCCTCAGAGAATGATGAGCAGATCTAGTCTTAAGACCTGAAAATCATACTGCAGTACCCAAAAGCTGTCAGGGCTGTGCTGAAATCATTCTCATTCTGTCCACAGCAAGTTAACTCAGTTTTGAAATGACCACAGGTCTTTAGTAAGAATCTGCAAAGAAAATTTATCTAGTTCAATTCATATCCTGCCTTTCCACAAAAGTGCTCAAGGCAGGAGAGCAACAAAAAGATTAATACTAAAATAATAAGTAATAATATTTAAGATAAAAGTTAAACGACACATACATAATACAAACTATTAAAAATAATTTAAATAAAATTCTATTACAATCTCAAAATAAATGCATAGAAAAATACCTGCTATAAAACTGGCCACATAAAATTCTATAAAATACATAAGGAACAGGTAAAATCATAAATATGTCATCAAGTTAAATGCTGGTTGGAATAGCCAGACTTTAGCTGGTTTTCTGAAAATTAAAGATAACATTAAAAAAATACCTTTGAAAAAGTGAACCCTAGACTCAACCAATCAGAAAAAAATAGAAAACCTTTTATTACATGCACACACTTTTGTTTCTCTGTAATTTTCTCATCTGAGACTAATGCAAAAGCATTATGCAAACAGATATTCATATTCTCATAGCACCATGCTGCACACATTGGACCACTGACCTTATTAGTAAAAATCACATTCCAATCTCCCCACGCCCCCTAGATATCTGACCCCAGAGAGCCTGTAGTGTTATCTGGTTTATACATTTCCTTTCTTCATCTATCGCATTATGAAAATACTGTCTCTTCTAACTTTAATTCAATTTAGGGAATTAAAGGATGTCTTGTTAACACACAGTATGACAAGCTTGCTTGCTGTTCAAAGGAAAACTATAACAGACAAATTCCAGGAGATGGAATTAAGTAGTATTAAGGAAAATGTAAAAACAGATCTCATCTGGCAATCATTTAAAGATCAGTATTTCCAAAACAATTGGCAGTAATGTCCACAAAACTAAATTCACTATTACCCTGGTACTTTAACATTCTCAGTGAAAAAGTCATAGGTGGAACAAGCATAGAAAATTAATGGACAATTTAGAGCCAAGTTTTGCCTTTCCATACCAAGGCTGTGGCACATTAGTAGCTTCATGCTAGAATACTTTTCTGTGGTATAATTCCTCTAGGACAGTGATGGCGAACTCCAGTCCTCGATTGCCACAAACAGGATATCCACAATGAATATGCATGAGAGAGATTTGCATACAATGGAGGCAGTACATGCAAATCTCTCATGCATATTCATTGCAGATATCAAATGGAGGCAGTACCTGCAAATCTCTCATATGCATATTCACTGTAGATAACCTGAAAACCTGGCCTGTTTGTGGCACTTGAGGACTGGAGTTCACCCTCACTGCTCTAGGATAAAACTTTGCAACTGCTATCAAACTGGCTTCTTTCATTAGCACTAATTTCACTAAAATTAATCAATGCTATATAGACAATTATAACCAAAAAGGATATGAAACAACATTATTCATGTAGATCTTGGAGCAGCCTACTGAAAATCTTGGGAGTACCTCAAAAATATAAACAGTTCTTGGGGGAAAAGCCTGAAGCTCAGTGGCAGTGCTGCTCGTTGCCATGTGGAAGATCTAGGTCTGATTATCAAGTCTGGCTTCTGCTCCTTTAGCCAGGCAGGGCTAGAGATGCTGCAAAGGCAGTGTTCACAACCCCTTAAGGGGGTGGGGGGAAAGCAAGTACAAGCCATCATGCATTGGGTGTCAACTGGTAGCCAAACCCATACAGAATGTATTCCAGGTTCCAGAGGGACATTCAAGTCTGTGGCCCTGGCTCAGAATTCCTGCTGTGACGACTGGGTTAGTCAGGAGGGAGGAAGGAGTTAAAAATGGGGAAAAATCCCTGGGTAGTTGCAAATGAACACTCATAGAACCATAACTCAGTAAGAGGCTGGCTCCGATTGAGCTGGAAACCTGGAGGAGGAGAAAACTGCCAGGTCAATAATAAAATATTCCTTGTTGAACAGAACCTCAATAAATCTTTGGTAAATTTGAAAAGGTGAAAAGTGATGTCTGCGCTTACCATTCGTGCACAGGGAAGATTAACTGTAAGCAACTCAACTAAAAATATGTTGATGCAAAGCAACATGTAAAATTGAGTTCAGAAGGCTACTGCATTAATTAAAATGCAGCCATCCAAATAACATTCACTAGCATAAAGACTTAATGGGTGGGAGTACTGTAAAAAGGATAAGAAATTGGAGAAAGCAGAAATGGAATCACAGATTGGGTTCGGAAAAGTGAGGAAGAGCTATAGCATAAGCAAAAGAGTTAGTCAAAAAAATTTTTAGACTATACAATGATTAATGCAAGAGATTTTGTGAACTTTGGCATTTATTAAACTGCTGTTGATGCTACAGCATTTAAAAGATTAAAGAGGGCGAAGTAAAAAGGAATAAAGATAAAAAATAAAACATATTATACAAAGGGAAGACAGTAAAAAGGCTGCAAAGTATAAAACAAGAGGTAAAATACAGGACAAAGGCAAAAGGATGTTAGCATGGTAAAGAAAAGTCAAGGGTCTGATGGGAGAGAAAAACAAAATACAGAAGATAAAAAGCAAGTTTGCTTACTGTAAATGATGTTTTCTGTAGATAGCAGTATAAATTAGCCATAACATGAGGGATGTCATTCAGTGGCACCAAAGGTAACTCTCTCTCATCCAGGCCGATACAGCACAGTGCAGTCCGACGGAGCGCACTGTTAACCGGCATTTGGACGCGCGTCTTTGACGCGCTAGCTTTACCCCTTATTCAGTAAGGGGTAATAGCGCGTTGAAAACGTGCGTCCACCCCCTCCCGAGACTAACAGCGCCCGCAACATGCAAATGCATGTTGATGGTCCTATTAGTCATTCCCGCGCGATACAGTAAGTAAAATGTGCAGCCAAGCCGCACATTTTACTTTAAGAAATTAGCGCCTACCCAAAGGTAGCCAGGGGAAGTGCACAGAAAAGCAGTAAAAACTGCTTTTCTGTGCACGCTCTGACTTAATATCATGGCGATATTAAGTTGGAGGCCCCAAAAGTTAAAAAAAAGTTTAAAAAAAAATTTTTTTTAAATGGGCCCATGGCTCGAAAACTGGACGCCCAATTTTGCTGGCGTCCGGTTTCCAAACCCGTGGCTGTCAGCGGGCTCGAGAACCGACGCCGGCAAAATTGAGCGTCGGCTGTCAAACCCGCTGACAGCCGCCGCTCCTGTCCAAAAAGAGGCGCTAGGGACGCGGACCCTAATTTAAATAAATTAATTTACTGTATCGCGCGCACAGGACATTTTTACTGTATCGGCCCGATAGCTAGTAGAACCTTTTTACTCTACTGAGCATGTACAGGAATTCCCACTCAGGCATTGCTTCATGAGCCCTCTCAATCAAATTTAGAGCTAAGTCTAGCTAAATAGTCAACTCTCCAGGGTAGGTATTTACTATGGCCAATTCATCATGCTATTTACGGAAAGCACCATTTACGGTAAGAAAACTTGCTTTTTCTGTCAATAAGCAGGGCTGAATTAGCCACAAAATGTGGGGAGCCAAGCAGGAACGGAGCATTTACTGAATAAGTAGCCTGGCTCCCACCGTGGAGAGCAAACTACTTGGTGAATATTTTACACAAAACTGCTTGTCCGAATTTACTGTCACTCAGAGACTGTCCAAACAGTAATGGGATGTGAAGGTGTGTACTGGCGACTATGTTGCAGCTTTGCAGATGTCAGAGGCACAGCTCACAGATGAACCACTGATGCAGTCATTGCTCAAACTTGATGAGCCTTGATAGTGTTTAATTTGAAAGCCTCCTAGCCTATAGCAGTGCATGATGCAGTCTGCTATCCAGCTGCACAATGTTATGTTTGGTCACAGCTATACCCAATTCATTGGTATCATAAGATATGAATAGCTGAGAAGTCTGGCGATGACGCTTAGTAAGTCAAGGCCCATTTACAGTCTAAGGTAGGAAGGGATTTCTCGCTTTCATGTGCATGAGGTTTTGGAAAGAATGTAGGTAGCACAATGGATTGGTTAATATGAAAAGCAGATACTACCTTTAGTAGAAACTTTGGGTGGGTACAGACCACCAAACAGCCATTATTACAGCAGAAATACCGCACACATCTAGCCGCCTACAAAAAAACCATCCTGAACACGAAACGTGATTACTACAGTAAAAAAATAAATAACTCAGCCAACAAATCTAAATCATTGTTCAACATAGTAAACAACCTCATTGCCGAAAACAACAATCACAATACCACCACAACAAAAAATTTAAGCCAAGACTTAGCTATCTTCTTTAAGAACAAAATTTCAAAAATTACTGACGCCTTCAACACCCCATCAATCATAGAAAAGCATCCTTTATTAAACATAAGTCCTTGGCTTGAATTCAATCCCATCTCCAACTTGGAAACTGAGAAAATGCTGAAAAAAATAAACCCTGCACGTCATGACATGGACACCATCCCAACCCGAGCTCTAAAGGAAATCGCTCATCCCATAGCCCCAATAGCAGCAATCATCAACAAATCTCTTATTGAGGGTGAGCTTCCTACCAAACTAAAAATCGCTACTATCACGCCACTACTTAAGAAAAAAAACCTCAACCCAGAAGATTTAAACAACTACCTGCCCAATATCAAACCTTCCCCTCTTTGCCAAATTGACAGAAAAGGCGGTTCTGAAACAACTAAACGAACACCTTGATGACCATAATATTCTATTTCCCACACAACACGGCTTTAGAAAAAACCTCAGTACAGAAACCCTTCTACTCAATCTTTCTGACACCTTATTAAGAGGCCTCGATAACAAACTAGATCACCTTCTGATCCTCCTCGATTTGTCAGCAGCCTTTGACACAGTGGACCACAAAAGGCTTATTTTTAGTCTGGAATCCATCGGTCTCGCTGGAAAAACCCTTAACTGGTTTTCCTCTTTCCTTAAAACAGATTTTTCAAAGTTTCCTACAACAGCTTTTCATCTGAGGCCATCCCTCTGGATACTGGAGTTCCTCAAGGGTCAGCTTTATCACCCATTCTCTTTAATATCTACCTTCTTCCTTTATGCCATCTTTTAACTAGCCTTAACATGATTTTCTACATGTATGCTGATGACATACAACTTCTCATTCCCATTACTTCGTCTTTAGAAGAATCAATGTCAAAAGCAGCCTCACACCTTGAAGCAATACGAAAACTACTAAACAACCTAAAATTATGCTTAAATATGAGCAAAACAGAATGTATACTAATTACAAGGAAAAACTCTGGTATAACATACACTCCTCCCTTCCAATTTGACAACATTCAAATTCAACTCAAAGACAATGTTAAAGATCTGGGTTTCTGGCTAGATAATGAGCTAAATCTTAAAAAACACATCGCAGCAAAAACAAAAGAAGGCTTCTTCAAAATTCAAATACTCAAACACCTTAAACCGCTGCTTCACCCCCGGGATTTCAGAACCGTTCTTCAAACCCTCATCTTCTCCAGTATTGACTACTGCAACTCCCTTCTAATTGGCCTTCCCAATGCAACCTTAAGACCACTGCAGTTACTCCAAAATGCAGCTGCCAGAGTCCTGACTGGTAAAAGAAAATCCGACCATATATCCCTAGTACTCCACAACTTACAGTGGCTTCCTGTTAAAAAAAGAATAGAGTACAAAGTCATCACAATTCTACATAAAAATTCACAAAGCAGACTTCACTGCCCTGGACAATATTATACATCTGCATAAATCATCACGTACAACAAGATCTACATATAAAATTCAGCTGGATGTCCCTTCATTACCACAAGCCAAACTTTCCTCCACCAGAAATAGAGCCATCTCTATAGTCGGCCCAAAATTATGGAACTCTTTACCTCTACACCTCAATTCACAAGAAAATCTTAAATCCTTTAAAAAGGAACTTAAAGAATGGCTACTCTCACAGTCTTACAATAACTGTTCACCCAATGATAACAGAGCATAAAACCTTTTTCATATCCACCTCTCGCCCCTTTTTATTCCAACAATCCTTCTGACTCTCGCCCGACTTGCAGAAACCTTCTTTCTCATTAACGGCTTCAACCGTCAACTTCAAGCACTGCATACAGTCTTATCTAATGTTCAATGTACTTGTTAACTTTTACTAAGTTAATACTCTGTTTCAATCTGTTTTAATGTTATGAATTCAAATGTAACTGGTTCGTTGTAATGTAAACCGGAGTGAAGGCATTGTCAGCTGTACCTCGGTATATAAACAAATGCTAAATAAAATAAAATAAACAATCTATTATGGAAGAATTGTGTATAAGGCGGATAATGAACTAAAGCCTAAAGCTCACTGTCTCTTCTGGCTGAAGTTACTGCTACTAGGAATATTAACTTTAAGAACTTGAGGGAAGCAGACTCTAGAGGTTTATATGGCAGATTCATCACTTTATATCCCCAGGAACAGAAGGTTTTACAACTGGAGGTTTAGCATGTCATAAGTCTTTCAAGAACTTTGAAACTAATGGAGGAGCTGAAATAGGCTTGCACTGAGATGCACTCTCAATGAGGAGATGTAGAGGCCTGAATCAGACAGAATGAATACATTTATCAGTAATTCCTTGGGTTTCCATACAAACGGATCCCAGGTATTATGTAGACACCATGTGGAGAACCTTCTCCATTTGACCCTGTAAGCTCTTCTAGATAGCAGCTTTCTGGCAGACACTAGAATGTCCTCAACTTCCTTGGGCAAAGACAATTCAGCAATTGAGTACTCAACATCCAAACTGTCAAGTTCAGTACGGGAAGTAAGACATTTACTTGTCATTGTTGTTATTGTTTAAAATGTAAACCGAATTGATCAATAATTTTGTTATTGGAAAGTCGGTATAGAAAAATGCTAAATAAATAAATAAATAAATAAGGTTCGGATGAAACGGGTTTCCCTCTTCCTGAGTTGACTTGGATGGATCTGACCTGAGAGGAATTGAAAGAATGCTGTAATAGATTGCAAACCAAAACTTGCCTGGGCCATACTGGTGCTGTGACAATGAGATGGACCTGGACCTTCAGTACTTTTTACACTGTTCTGGATATTGGTGGAAAATCATACATGAAATCTGCATTCCAATAGAGCAGAAACACATCCTGAGATGATCTCAGCTCATTTGGAAGAATGAAGCAAAGTTTTCCAGTTTCCTGTTTTGCTCTGATGCAAACAGGTCAATTACTGGGAGATCCCAGAGACTGAATAGTCTATCAGCTGTTGACTGTTGTACAGATAATTCGTGTGGTCAAAAAACTCTGTTTGGGCAATCTGCCAATGTGTTGGCATTTCCTGGAAGATAGGTTGCTTGCAAAACAGCCTAATGGTTGCATGCCCATTCTCATATCTTTATCACTTCATGGACTTTATCACTTCATAGCAAAGAGTCTATGAATCTATGCTTCCTTGTTTGTTCACACAGAATATGGCTACTTGGTTGTCAGTTTGAATGAGAATGTTCTTCCCCTATGAGAGTTGATAGAGCATTCTAGGAGGTTAATTTAAAACTGTCTAAGAATGACCATGTTTCTCAAGTTTGAAAAGGTCCTATATGGGACCACCTAACTTTCCTAGAAACATGTGGTTGCCAGTGTGACTTAATGAGAAGGTAAATATATTGGAGATGCGTCCTGATGAATATAGGGATTTAACCACCAGCATAGATACAGTTTCATTTGCTGTGAAATTGTCACTCTAAGAACATAAGAACATGCCATACAGGGTAAGACCAAGGGTCCATCAAGCCCAGCATCCTGTTTCCAACAGTGGCCAAACCAGGCCATAAGAACCTGGCAAGTACCCAAAAACTAAGTCTATCCCATGCTACTGATGCTAGTAATAGCCGTGGCTATTTTCTAAGTCAATTTAATTAATAGCAGGTAATGGACTTCTCCTCCAAGAACTTATCCAATCTTTTTTTAAACCCAGCTACACTAACTGCACTAACCACATCCCCTGGCAAAAAATTCCAGAGTTTAACTGTGTGTTGAGTGAAAAAGAACTTTCTTCAATTAGTTTTAAATGTGCCATATGCTAACTTCATGGAGTGCCCCCTAGTCCTTCTATTATCTGAAAGAGTAAATAACTGATTCACATTTACCCGTTCTAGACCACTCATGATTTTAAACACCTCTATCATATCCCCCCTCCTCAGCAGTCTCTTCTCCAAGTATTTATTTATTTACAAGTTTTTATTAGGGATGTACATTCATTTCTGACGAATTAGGAAATTCGTACAATATTTCCTAATTCGTCATGGATCGGTAAAACTGACAAACGATTGCATTTTCCCTGAATTTTCGCGAAAAATCGGTTTTTGGTTTAGCGCACGTTAACGGTTTTATGGTAGTGCGCGCTAACTCCTGTTAGTGCTCGCTAAACCGAAAATGATTCGCCACGAGAAAAAAAATACCGAACCCGGGAGATACAAAATTTCCCATGGTTTTATGAAAACAAAGCCCGATACGATTACCAGTATGATACACATCTCTAGTTTTTATATACAGTCACATTTTGGTTGCCCTTCTCTGTACCTTCTCCATCGCAACTATATCTTTTTGGAGATGCGGCAAACAGAACTGTACGCAGTATTCAAGGTGCAGTCTCACCATGGAGCGATACAGAGGCATTATGACCTTTTCCGTTTTATTCACCATTCCCTTTCTAATAATTCCCAACATTCTGTTTGCTTTTTTGACTGCCACAGCACACTGAACCGACAACTTCAATGTATTATCCACTATGACACCTAGATCTCTTTTTTGGGTGGTAGCTCCTAATATGGAACCTAACATTGTGTAAGTATAGCATGGGTTATTTTTCCCTATATGATTCAGCTTGCACTTATACACATTAAATTTCATCTGCCATTTGGATGCCCAATTTTCCAGTCTCACAAGGTCTTCCTGCAATTTATCACAATCCGCTTGTGATTTACTACTCTGAGTAATTTTGTATCATCTGCAAATTTGATTACATCACTCATCTTATAAATATATTGGAAAGCACGGGTCCCAGTACAGATCCCCGAGGCACTCCACTGCTGACTCCCCTCCACTGAGAAAATTGTCCATTTAATCCTACTCTCTGTTTCCTGTCTTTTAGCCGGTTTGTAATCCACGAAAGCACCTATTCCATGACTCTTTACTTTTCCTAGAAGCCTCTCATGAGGAACTTTGTCAAATGCCTTCTGAAAATCCAAATACACTACATCTGGTTAAACTCTGGTTAACAAATGTTGAGTGAGCTAGTCCCACTGGCAAAAGCCCCACTGCAGAAGCCGTATATTAAGGCATGTGGCTCAAAATGACTAGAATTTCTCTTCCCATTGACTAATCAGTAGTCAACAGTTTGTATACCAGGGATCTGAGAGTGGGAGAATCTATTCACACTCCAATGAATTTGATTCTAAGGGAGGGAATCAGAGGTAATTTTTCAAAATTCATTAGGAATCTTAGCAATTGCAGCAGTTATACCATCTTCTGCAGAGGTTAGTATAATTGCCTCAGAGTTCCCCATCACAAACCAGTTATTCAGGTAAGGGAAGACTCGGCTGCCCTGACACTGCAAAAATGCTATTATAGATAGACACTTGGTGAAGATCCTTGGTGCTGAGAGGTCAAAGGGGAGCATTCTGTATGGTAATGCCAGTGGGCGGGATGAATGAGAATATGTGCATAAGCATCCAAAGCGCACATCCATTACCCCTTCTGGATGAAGGGGGGAATTGGGCGGACGGAATCCATTTTGAATTTCTTCGGAGTATATACTTGTTCAGGCCTCTTATATCCAGGATGGGTCTCAGTCCTCTGGATTTCTTGGAGATAAGGAAGTAGGAGTAGAAACCCTGACCATGGTAATGGGCAGGAACAGACTGAAATGCCCATTTTTCAAGGAGTGACTCCATTTCCAGGTAGAGCTGCATCAAGTGAAATGGATCCAGATTGAAGACTGAGCAATGAGGAAACGTGGGAAGCAAGGAGAAAGACAAGTGATATCCAAATTGCACAATTTTAAGAACCTAGCAATCTTTGGCGATCTTGCACCACTCCTCCAATTAGTCCTGAATTCTCCCCCATATTGATCAGGATGAGTGCTGGGTTTGAAAGGTGATCAAAAATTTGATTTTGGCTTTGGCTGAACTTGTTGCATTTTTTTTGGTTGATGACACTCATGCTATCAAGTGTGGGCTGGAAGTTGCTCCTGTTGCGGAAGGAGAGGCAACAGCCGGTATCTTTGAAATTGATAGAAGGGGCATCTCTAGAAATATGATCTTTTAAAAGTGTAGTAAAGGCACCTTGTGAAAGACATTTGTTTTTGTCCCATAGAGAGGGACATTTTCTTGCTTTATTTAAAGCGATTGTTTCTTTAAGTTTTTCTCCAAAGTGATGATTCCCCTAGGCAGGGGACATCTGCCAACTTTTTATGGACATCATCACGATGGACGCTGTCAAGATGCAAGCTGTGGTATCAAACACTTCGCAGATGGATTGAAGAAGATGGTATATACACTCTTCTGCATCTAAGAGTGGCTTCTACCTTCACTGGGTAGAAGAAAAGGTTTCAGTTTTTATATACACAAGTAAGTATTGAATTATGTAGAATTGGTGAGCAGAGATTTGTGCATTAAAACATAGAACTTTGGAAAACCTTTCTGCCAAGTAGTCCAGTCGCCTGGGATCTATATCTGTTTTCTTTGCTCTTTTACAGCTGATTCCACACTTATGATTGGTGGGATAATTGTACTATTCCAAACCCCAGAGCATTTTGTATCCTATAGTGAGGTCTAAATTCCTCGCCACTGGGGCACAAGAAACCAGATTTTCCCACATGTTGCTTTGAAATTCTTGCAAGATACTATGGATCAGGTTTGCTGCTAGGTCTACCAGTGTTTCCAGACTCTGGAAGAAGCCAAAGACATTTGTGCGAGGATCTTTGTCCATATGCACATTAACTCCATGTGCTTTTCTCAGCTTGTGCAGACATTTGGAGTAAAACGAGTATTCCAGGAGGAAGGGGGTCAGAAGGGATCCTGTTAACACCTCTTCAGAGCTAAAAGGAGTGGGAATACTGATCCAGGATCCCAGTGATGAAGAAGGCGACTGAGGAGAGGTCCTTGGTCACCTCAGAAGGAAATACTCTTGGAGGACATTCTCTGACTGGCTGGACTCCTACGCAAGACTAGAACCACTGTGTGGGGATTCTGATGGAGTATCCACCCTAACCAGGAAAAATGGGACTCCTTCTCATGGGCGTAAATCTGATATCTTGGAAAGAAGAGGTTGGAAGCTACTCTCCTTACTGTTAGCCACCACAGAGGTGAATAAATCTTTCAACAGCTCTATCATCTGGTCAAGGGGCTGCCATGCTCTTTCACCTGGCGTAGGTGATAGAACTTCCTCTTCTGATAATAGAATGATATCCTGCACATCTTCTGGGCTCTGCAAAATCTGAATTGAAGGCAAAATGAATATGAGTGGTTCCAGAAAACAAATGGGATCTGGAGTCTTCAGGCGTAGTCCTTGATCCATTAGTTTTGTTGGAGTATGGTCTCTGGTAATTGGTGGGGGTAAGGATGTTGTATCCCTTTCTGCCCCTTTCAAATTTCTGTGTAGGCCTGCATTCAGCTGTGTAGGAAGTTGCATCAATGATGAAGCCATCTGCTCTGAAGGTAAAGGTGTTGAGGACTGATGCATTTCATCTTCTGGAGCTCGCTGCGTCAAGGATTTGTGCATTGACGGCACCAGTAGCACCAATGTGCTGTATGTTGACAGTGCTAATGCACCAAAGACAGTATTTTTTGTTCTCTGGCTGCTCCAGCAGCTCTGCAGAGTGGCACCTCTTCTTCTTCGATGCATGTTGCTTACTTGACCCAGAGGATCCGACCTTTTCCCAGCCATTCCTGGTGAGGCAGATGAGGCTGCACTTTAGGAGGAGGACAGAATGCAGCTTCTCTAAGACTTATGCAGGTCCTCGAATACTGGGTCTGCAGGGGCATCAGTCCACAGTCATAACAATTGGTCTGGTGGTAATTTGGTCCCAGCCAACAGTAGCAGAAATCATGTTCATCCATGACACACATTTTCTTCCCACAAACACAGTACTTGAAACCCACTATCTGTGGCCTTTTTCTTTCCAGATATCCTGAGGGAAAACTTTTTTTTTTTTTTTTTTTTTTAACATAGCACTGAAAAGTTCTGGGGGGGGGGGGGGGGGGGGGCGCGCTACTGAAACAGTGAGGCAACTTTAAGGAGAAAAGTATGAACATTTTTATAGAAAATAGAGGTACATGTCCATGCTGGCGCTCAGATGAAAAAAGACTGAGGGTGCTCACAAGGCAATGCCTGAGGGGGCATTCCCCCCACATGCTCAGCCAAGCAAAACTCAACTAGCTAGAGGCCTGTATTGTGCCACTGGATGATGTTACTCCACATGTAATGGCTAATTCAGCACTGACTAGTGATGGAAAGAGAATATTAAATGAAGCAGCTTGAATAAAATATAGAATGGAAGTTAAAAATGAAGAAAATCATAAAGAAAATGATAACATAGGACAAGGGGATATCAGCAAAATAGAAATGAAGCTGGAGAATAACAGACAACAAAACGCAAAAAAAGGTTTACTTCTTTTTTTTTTAATTTATGGGATTAATCCCTACATCCCCTTTATGAAAATGCTTGCTTGCAAATTCAAAAGTACATACATTTCAAAAGTTCTCAAGTATGGAAAGGAGTCGTGACTGGTGGGAGTTTCCTTAATGCTCCATCTCCCTACTAGACAAAGATGATATATGGGGCCGGGATCAACCATGGAGATTAAAAGGCAGTGTGTGGTGGCATGGCTACTGCAGCCAGCTGGCTCTACAAAGGAGGAAAAAAAAGGAGAGAGGAGCTGCATAGAGACAGTCAGACTCAAGAGTATTTGTGTCTGGAGGTGGCTGACTTGGGGGCGAAGATGGAGAAAAGGGCAATGCAGTCTTCTGAAAGAGCTGGGGAAGACGTTTCAGAAAACAGCTACTGGTCATGGAGTGTGGAAGAAGGGGACAGCAGCTTGAGGAAAATAGGATCTCGGGGAAAGAAACAAACAATGTGGAGAAAAACAGATCCTAAATTATATTTAATATAAGCAGTCAAGTTCTTCCAAAACTATGCAATAGCTCATAGACTGTGACTCTTCTAAAGCTCTCGTGTGTCTGCTCTAAAATGTTTTTATGTAAATCTGAATGTATTTGCAGTCCACATGTCACACTGGATTCATTTTTATTAAAATGGTGTGCTCTACTGAGCTCTCTACTGTAGTGATAAAATGTTATTTTAACTATTTCTTATGAAGTTGTGCCAGTGACACACAGCCTGAAGGGTGAAAATGGTGCAAAACTGGAGAAATTAGAAGGCATTACCCAGAAGTGGCTAGTGATGAGTCAATTTACCTTCGTTCTGTGATTTGGAATCAGGAACATTCCCTCCTCACAAAGGGAACATTAAAATCTTTTAATTAAAGGACAGCACACTGAGAATATGTACAACATTTTAGGGTCAAGGCATCAAATTATGTAATGTTGAAATAAAGTCATTTCTAAAAACCCTCAAGATTAAATTTAAACTCTTGGCATTCATACTAATTATTAACTTTATCCTCCCTCACCACTTTAGAGCTAGCTCTTTTTAAATAAAATATGATAATGAAATTCAGAAGCTGCTACTTACAATGCACTATGAAATTCTAAACTATTTATTAAAAGATAAATTATGTGCTGTACCTACAAAAGCAGCATTCCCCCAAGTGCATTGGTGAAAAAGCGGAGCTACTTTTGTGCCAAAGGCTGTCACTTCACAAGCAGAGCTTGGTTTATAAACCTCCTCATAAAACTGTTAAGAACATGAACTCCATACAGAATAGTCTAGCTTTCATTTGGATGACTGACAGACAGTACAGAGTTTTGAGTTATAAAGTTGCATATGGTGGCAGATTTAGTGTGTCTTATATAAAGTCTGACAAAAATTAAAAATGAAGGGTCTCATTTACTAAGACTTTTCTCTCATTCTGTGTCTATGGGAAAAATGCTTAGTAAATGAGGGCCTAAAATTGCTAAATAGGATTTTACCAAATTCTAACATAGAAACATAGGAATGACGGCAGAAGACGACCAAACGGTCCATCCAGTCTGCCCAGCAAGCTTTCACTTTTTTTTTTTCTTTCCCATACTTATCTGTTTCTCTTGCCCTTATGGCTTTTTTGTTCTATTTCCCTTCCACCCCCGCCATCGATCTATTTCCCTTCCATCCCCGCCATCGATGTAGTTGGCAGTGCTGGAGCTGCATCTAAGTGAAGTATCTAGCTAATTGTTTAGGGGTAGTAACCGCCGTCATAGCAAGCTACTCCCCTGCTTTTTTTGAGGATGCAAATCCTTTTTTTTCACATTTCCTCTTGCCGTTGATATACAAACTATTTTTAAGTCAAAATACAACTAGTATGAACTTCACAGTTTCTGGTTAATAGTTTATGAACTACCATTAAACTGTTTCTTGAAAAACAATGAGAATCCTAGCATTATTGGGCCTGTGCCAGTTTTAACAGAAGCCGAAGCCCTGTGTATGGTGCATTGCTCCAAAATTGTTCACAGGAAGTAGCTCTCTCAGGGTTAGAAAATTATTTATAAGACTTAGGAACAAGCCAAAAATCTTTAGGAAACTAGAAATCTTTTTTGTATATAATTTTTTGGGAGGTATGGGGTAAAGGGATAATCTTGCTTGATATATATCTTTTGCCCTTTTTTTTTTTTTTTTTTGCTTCTCTGTGCTTGCCCCTTCCCCTCCTTCCAGGCATGCACCCCCCTCTGCCTCACCTATCTTCCCCTTCCTCCATCTCCTTGGCTCTCTCCTTTCTGCCCCCAAGTAGTCTCTCTCTTTCTATGTGGCGCAGCAGAAGCAGGAAGCTCTGAGCACTAGCAGTCAGTTCTCCTGAACTAACACAGACATGTGAGCAACCTAAGCCTGGGGCTTTTTGTGCCATCTATCATTTACAGTTTAGTTTGTGCCACTGGGTCATTATACTCCTTAAAATGGTCCACTGACCTCCCGAGAGTGTCCATGGTCGGAGAAGTGTCACAAATTACCTCAAGACTGGTCCATATTGGTTATGTCATTTCAAATTAATTTGTGTACGCTGCGTCAACCAATCAGGTCAATAAAGATACTTTCTAACTTTACTGTCAGCATGGCGATTCCCAGGAGTTCTTGGAGCTTGCAGGAGAGCTGCTTCAAGAATTAAGAGTCCACCAGAAACTATTCTCTTGATCCAGGGTGGCTGCTACTACTACTTATTATGTGTTTTTCACAAGTATAGCATGCAGCTTTCATTTACGTTAAAGTGCTCAGACTAGCATACCCTCCAAACTACACATTTTAGAAATTTTGCACCATCACAAAGGCCATTAGAAAGCTGTGTACACCTGCAAATGCCAGAGCTTTAAGACCTATCCAGAATTCTGAATTTGCTCTGGCATTTTGTACTTTATTTTCTGCTATTTATTAGACTGGTTACATTTTTACTATGTTCTCTCAGTGTGGGTGCGGCATGAAGACTTAGGTTATCTGTCCATCCAAAAGCCTAAGAAATGGTAGGAATTCCTGAAACCCCAAACTAATGGGAAGAAGAGTGCATTGCTTCAAGTCCTTGAGCTTACAAAGTAAGCGCTCACAACTTTAAGGAATAATCTGTTCCTGGCCACTGTACAGCATGCACTTATTTTAATGTAGACAAATGGTGGCAAATATATCTAAGTGCAGCAAGGCATTTGTCATGCAAATTGATGTTTGGGCCTATTTTATAAATACACCGTGTAGTCATATCCAATGCTATACTACAACGGGACAACAAATGATAACCCTGTGCTATGCCAGAGAGGTCAACTGCAGGCTTCTACATAAGAAATGCCATGCAGGGTCAGACCAAGGTCCATCAAGCCCAGCATCCTGCCTCTGACAGCGGCCAATCCAGATCACAAGTACCTGGCAGATCCCAAAAATTAGATCCAATCATAGGATAGCTAAAGCTATGCGGCCAATAACGTGTTAAGGACAAACTTTTCCAAACCTATTTTAAACCCCTCTAGGCTAGCTGTCTTCATCATGTCCTCTGGCAACACATTCCACAGTTTGATAGTGCACTAAATGAAAAAGTACTTTCTATGATTGGTTTTAAATCTGCTGGTTGTTAGTTTCATGAAGTGTCCCCTTGTTTTAGTATTATTTGAAAGGGCAAATAACCATCCTTTATTTACCTGTTCCACTCCATTAATGATTTCATAAACCTCTTATGTCCTCTCTCAGCCATCTCTTTTCCCAATCTGAAGTGCCCTAGCCTGCGCAGCCTCTCATCGTAAGAGAGATGCTCCATCTCCTTTATAATTTTTGTCACCCTCCTCTGCACTTTTTCTGGTTCCGCTAAGTCTTTCTTGAGATAGAGCAACCAGAACTTAGTCCTGGGGGATTTCTGCGCTACTGCGGAGCGCAGAATTTGCACAGAATTCCCCCCTGCACAGAAATGCCAAATTCTGTGCAGAAAATAGCAGAGGAGACCATGGCATGGTGCAAACTGAGCGCGTCTCGCATCTGCAGCGGGATGTGCTCTATTTGCAGCGAAGATGACGGCCCCAGCGTGCCATTTGCAACAAAAAAGGAAGGCCCCTGTGTGCCGCGAACGGAGTGTGCTCCGCTCACGGCGAAGATAAAGGCCCCGGTGAAAGAGAATATGTGTGTGTGTGTGTGTGAGAGAGAGAGAGAGGGGAGAGGTGGGAGGGGAGAGTGAGAGAGAGCATGGGAGGTAAGAGAGGGGGGAGGGACAGGGGGGATGCTTGAGTGTGGGTTTCAGAGAGGAAGCCTACATGAGGAGATTGTGAAGGAGTGTGTATGTGTGTGAGAGATTGGGAGCTTGTGTGTATGAAAAGGGGGATGTGTGTGTGTGCGAGAGAGTGAGGGAGCCTGTATGAGGGTGTGTGAATGTGTGTTGCACAGGGAGCCTGTGTGAGGGGCAGTACTGAGAACGGGGTCAAACTCTGGGACTGGAAGGGGTTGAGCCTAGAGGTGGAAGGGAGAGATACTGGCAGGTGGAGGAGTTGGGGGCCTGAGAGGGCAAAGTGGCCAGGGGAGTAGGGAGAGCGAGTGGAAGGAACACTCTTACAGTGAATTTCTAGGGAAATTCTGCTCAAAATATTTAAAATTCTGCATCTTTAAGTAATAACTTTTTTCTGTATTAATTTAAAATGTAATTACTTAAAGACTGTCATGTAAATTGTGTTATTTTGACCAGTATAAAGTTTGCAGAATTTTAAGTTTTTTTGTGCAGAATTCCCCCAGGAGTAAGACCTGCATGCTCGTTTACAGCACACTTTAGTACCAGAGGACTATAGAAGCAGTAAGTAGGAAAGGTAAAGCAGGCATAATAAAAGGTTTCCCAGGAGTTTGATATCAGCTTGCTGTTAAATGTGGCCGGCTGTTTCCTCTTGTCTATAAAACAAATTTTAAGCCATTAAAAATTAACTGGTTTCACTGCCGTATGTAAGAGAGCAGCTAAAAAGGAGGGAGAACATGCAGCCTGAGTACTACCCACAAGCATTTCAAGCTTGGCACCAGTGTACAATAAAATGCCATACATTATTATAA
Organism: Rhinatrema bivittatum; assembly: GCF_901001135.1. Taxonomy (NCBI): domain Eukaryota; kingdom Metazoa; phylum Chordata; class Amphibia; order Gymnophiona; family Rhinatrematidae; genus Rhinatrema; species Rhinatrema bivittatum. The sequence continues at coordinate 96,676,591 of NC_042619.1, forward strand.
TGTGTTATTAGTGTGCCAAGTGCTTAGCAGTACTCCTTATCTAGTTAGAATTGTTAAATAGAAAACTTCTTTGTATCTCAAATCTTAAATACTTATTCATTTTTAATAAGGTTATTTGCATCAACGGATACCATAAATACAGAAATTCAGTCTAAGCTATAAAGATTCTGAAGATTTCTTGCTATTACATGCACATAAACCTTTGCCAATAATTTTAGATTGGAAAGTTTTTCCATCTTATAGGCTCATGCCCAAGTGGCTTACTTTTAAAATTGCCTTTTCGACCAGTCTTTTCCCTTCATGTTAACCTTTTCACAAATGAAAACTGCCCTAGCACTAAAGCTTGCAGTGCCACATCAGTTTCAATAACACCCAACCACTTTCTTCACACACTAGCACTGGTAGTGCTAGTAGTTGCTAGTAGTAGTAGTAGTTGCTAGTAGTTGCTTCCTACCTTTCGCCATAAGAATATGAATACTCTAGTTCAGGGGTCGGGAACCCATGGCTCGCGAGCCAGATATGGCTCTTTTGATGGCTGCATGTGGCTCGCTGACCCAGCTGCTCCCCGGTCCTCCTCCGCCCGGGCTTAAAATGCTGTCAGCCCGGGCGGAACGCGGCAGAATAGCTGGAGTCGGCGGCACTGGCATGGTCTCTTCTTCCCGCCCCCCCCCCCCCCCGGAAGAGGAAGTGGTGAGCATCGGGTGCGTGCGCGGGAAGAAGAGACCACGCTAGTGTGGTCAGCGTCGGCCCGAAGAGCAGAAGAGAGGCGCGCAGAAAAATGAAGAAGAATGTCAACCCCTGCGGCCGATGGGACTCCTCCGCCCGGGCTTAAAATGCTGTCAGCCCGGGCGGAACGCGGTAGAACAGCTGGAGTCGGCGGCACCGGCATGCTCTCTTCTTCCCGCCCCCGCCCCCCCCCTCCGGCCCGGAAGCGGAAGTGGTAAGCATCGGGTGCGTGCGGGGAAGAAGAGACCACGCTAGTGTGGTCAGCGTCGGTCCGACGAAAAGAAGACTGTGCAGCGCGGCTCGGAGGAAAATGAAGAAGAGCTTCAACCGCGGCCGATGGGACTCCTCCTCCGCGAGGGCTGAAAATGAAGGAGGTTAGCGTTGGGAGGAGGCTGCTGCTGCCGTGAGTTCCCGGGGTGGGGGAGAGAGAGAGTGAATGAGCGAGCAAGCATGTGTGTTTGAGATCCTGTGTGTGTGAATGAGAGATTGCATGTATGTGAATGATTGAGAGCCTGTATATGTGAAAGAGAGTATGTCTGTGATTGAGAGCCTGCCTTGAGAGAGAGAGCATGAATGTAAGTTTACGATTGGGAACCTGTATGTGTAAGTTTGTGATTGAAAACCTGTTTGTGTGAAAGAGTATGTGTGTATGATTGAGATCCTTTGTGTGTGAGAGAAATCATGTGTATGTATGATTAAGAGCCTGTGTGTATAAGTAAGGGAGAGAGCATGCGTGTCTGTGTGTGATTGAAAGCTGGTTTAGGTGATGGAGCATGTGAGTATGTGATTGAGAGCCTGTGTGTAAATGAGAGAAAGAGAGGACATGTTTGTAAGCATGTGACTGAGTCTGTGTGTGAGAGAAAAAGACAGCATGTATTTATGTGATTGAAAGCCTGTGTGTGTGTGTAAGCGTGAAAAGATAGACAGCATGTGTGTAAATGTGTAATTAAGAGCCTATATAAGTGAGAGAGAAAAAGCATGTGTATATGTGAGTACTGAGATCATGTGTGTATAGGTGTGTAATTGAGAGCCAGTGTGAGAGAGAGCGCTGGTATGTGACAGAGAGGAGAAAGTTCCAAGCAAACCACCCCTCCTCCTGCTAATTCAGAACAATCTCAGGACACCTGGATATCAAACGTTCCCAGGTATGCAGAGCAAAAAATTTATTGTATCCTTATTATTTTTCATTACTGGGTCTTTGTGTCTGCTATTTTGAAATATTTTGTTGGTATATGGAAATTTTTTATATGAGTTTTTAATTATTGGATATTCCACTCATCAGCTGTTTCGAAATATGTTCTTTTTGTTAGTACAGTTTTACTGCTGATGATTTTATATTTCTTGATTTGTTTTATAAGGATGGGTGATGTTTCTTTTTTCCTTTGTTACACTGCATACAGAGACTCTGGCTTGTTGCAGTTTCCAATTCAGTTTTTTCTGCATGCTTCTAGTTATGCGTTTTGGTCTCTTTATTCTATGTTAGGTGAGGGTCAGCACGTGATTCAGGTGAGGTTTTCTGCTGGCGTGTAGTTTCTGTGTAGGACTCTATAGCAGCCTGACTTGGTCCGTTTTCCTAATAGGAGATGTATTGGTGTCTTAAGGTCTGGTGTAATATTTTCAGAGACTTATTGTACTTTAAAAGTGTGATCTTACATAAAATGCACACATTTACTTGTATTTAGTTTTAAACATATTGTATGGCTCTCATGGAATTACATTTTAAAATATGTGGCGTCCATGGCTCTCTCAGCCAAAAAGGTTCCTGACCCCTGCTCTAGTTAGTGCTTCTGTTTATTTTGGGAGGGCGTTTCACTTAATTCCACTGATGCAGACTAGGTATGTTGGGACCTTTTTTATGATGTATAGGCTCTAATGCCTCCATAAATTAAGACTTACCTCTTGGATGCTGTACCAAGCTAGATAAAACCCTGTGTTTCCTATGGCTTCAAACGGACCTCTGCTAAGAGGAATGGCCCAATTTGATGGGTGGAAGAGAAATATTAGCAGTCAGGATGTTAGCTCCTTCATGTGGAAGTCTGAGATGGTGGGCTCCTACACTATATAAACTCTTGCCACCATCTTTTGAGTGTGCGTTTGTATTTTTTTTAGTTGACCCTCCCTGGGGCAGTATACTGTTTTGTTTTTAGGGAAGGACCTTTGGATCTCTGGACTGAGATCTGGGTAAAGTAAAAATGACAGGATGCCTTTCTCTAGTTTTACCATATCTGTCTGGAAACCTTTTCTTGTGAGGAGGAAGTTTTTTCCACCCTTCATTCCTCTGCAGCTTGATTTCCCCTTTTCTTAAGGCCTTATTTTGTTTTAGAGTACCCTAGGGCCCAGGGGCTCAGTTTCTTTTGTCATCTTGAGGGAGAGGAGAGTAGAGAGAATTGTCAGACCATCAATTTTCTATGTGGAGGAATGGATCATTATTCATTCCTACAGAGAAGGAATAGGAGGGGTCAGAGAAGGAAGTGGTACCCATCCAGTGCATCCACTATCCTCGCATCAAGATAATCAGAGAAGAGAGAGGAGTGTGGAGGTACCAACCTGATACAACATAAGGACATGAGGAGAATATGGAACAACTGGACTAAAAGGTATGAATAATTGAGACATTATATTATCTCCTATAAATTGAAAAACTATCCTATCCATCATTTAATGGGAAGAAGCTAAACAACTTATTTATTTATTGCTTTTATATACCGTCAATCTGTAAAACAATCTTAATGGTGTACAGAGGTTAAAACAAAAACTCGAAGAACAGAAATAAAATTTACAAATATAAAATCATTAAATTAAGTAAACAAAATTAAATTAAATATAAAAAGTAAAACAGCATAAAAATCAAAATAAAATATCAGATAAAACATTCAATAAGAGCATGCCAGACTGTTGAAAGAATCTCAGTTGTCGTAAGCCTTTTTTAAATAACCAAGTTTTCATGTTCTTTTTAAAAACCTCAAAATCTTTCTGAAGCCTTAGCTCACAAGGTAGCAAGATCCACAATTTTGGGCCTGCGATCGAAATTGCTCTCTCTCTCTCTAACTTCTGATAAATGAGCAGATCTTATGGTGGGGACTGTGAGTAGTCCTTTGTTTGTGGACCTTAGGTTCCTTTCAGGGGTATGCAGATGGAGTGAGGCATTTAGCCTACCTCAGAACTTGGACTGGATAAGGAACACAAACGATTAACTGGAATTTAAACAATTGGCTTTAATCACCGAATTAATGTTTTGGAAGTATAAGGTCACATATTTATTGATGAGCTGAAGTGTAAAGATTTGATTTGTAAATACCAAGAGTTGTAAAGAACGTTTTCATCAATTTCCTTTTCATTTCTCAAGATAATTTAAATTGGAAACCAGCTCAGCTTATTACTGCTGTTTACAACAACATTATTAGTGCTGTTTATTATAGATTTTTATTTTTAAATAAGATCTGAACACCCCCTCAAGGAATTCTGGACATTCAGATTATACTTACATGAAAGGACTTTAGCAGCTTAAACTGTTTTTAAAGTGTGGTCTTTGGAGTCCTGTGATGAGATACCAGCCCAGGGGTTACACACAGTCCTGACAAATGGCTCAGGTAGAGGAATACTTTTCCTCATTCTCTGGATTTGAGCACAAAGGCAACATTAGCTGCAGAATACCTATCAAGAGACAGCTCTCCCAGAGTAGAAGAGGTCTGAAAGACCACCCTGCTCTCTAACAATCATCACAATCCAGCAATGTTAAATCCTTCTTTCTTTACTGTCTGCTTGGGTTTCTCTCTTCATGTGATTGTTACTAAACCCGAGTTACAATGCAGTACAGTGTCCATTACCTAGAACGTTTTCCAAGATCTTTCTATCTTTGAGGGCTGAAAGTCTTTTGTTTGGGACATTTTCTAAGCATATTCTGTTGTTTGAGAGGAGACAACCATTGTGGGGAGTTTGCCAATTAGTATTTTATGCTTTATTGCTCAGGTATGTGTTTCATGCTCTGTATCTTTATACTACCTTTCTCGCACACAGTCTCTTGAATCTATTGGGGAATTCCTTTTAGATGCTTTTGAAATTAGTGGAGTAGGATCTTCGGTACTGCAATTGGAAGAGAAAATGGGTAAACTAGATGGGCCCTGCAGTCAATATTCCTTTCTAATTTTTTGTGGTGTATTTGCATAAAAAAGTTCTTGCGTGCAATGCATGGTACAAATTAGTGCGCAGAGTTCTTTGAAACACCATTCCATTTTCTTTTTCTTCTGCGTTTTTTTTTTTCCTGTTTCACCTGCACAGCTTACATGGAACACTGCTTGCAGTCTTCAAGTACTATTATATTTTATTTATATGGTGTTGTTTCCTAACCAGACAGACAAGTATGACATCAAACACTCATCTTTCTATGGACTGGAGAAGTTACACATTTATGTACCGAGGCGCTCCATGGGTAGAGAGACCATCAAGAAGGAGAAGCTATCCCTAGGAAGCACACTTCCAAACTCAGGATCTCTGATCAGCGTGTGTGGCAAGACTGGACTACATTGTCAGAGACATACCAGAAGGCATGAAACATCCTGGAGAATTTTCAAAAGCAACTTCTGTAAGTAAAAATGCTTTAGCCACAAAAATTGACCCTTTAAAAAATTACACTCACACACTGTATGCACATATTTTAACATGCATAAGGCAGAGGCATCTAGGTGGGGATGGAACTTATGCACAAATTTTGATTTTAGAAAGTATGCATGTATATTCTCTTGGCAAAACTATGCAGTATCTATTTTGTCTTGTTTTCATGCAGATGTAATGGTGTAAGTGCAGTTTTGCTGGGATAACTTTCAAAACAAACTTAACATGTCTAAGTTTGCTTTGAAAATTGGTGCAACTTGGGCACATAACCAGCAGCAAATTTAAGATGCCTTTCTAAAATGAATCCCTAAGTGTACAAAAATAGCTTTAAGGGGATGCAATCTCAGTTTATCATAACTAAGATTTATTATATAGGAGACTGTTATAATGAGGGACTATTATGCTTTATTTCTTCCTCCACAAAGTCCCTTAAGCCCAAGATGCTGTTATTAATTATACTCATGGCATTAAATTTATAATCAAGACATTTTATCCAGGAACATCTTGCAAATGTTCATTAAAATTCAGTTCATGCATCATGTCACACTAAGCAATAATAAAGCACTTTTAAGCGATACTAGATGGCATCACAGCATGTGTCACATTCTGGCACGCTGGATGCATATATTCCACTAACAGGAGTGGTACAGGGCTCTACAGCCAAGCAGGGCAGAGTCTTCTGCCTGGCTGGCCACCTCCCCCTTGGGATTAGCCCGCAAGTTCTAGTGGATGGCAGGACTTCTCTGACAGGACACATGGCAGGCTGTGGTCAGGGCAGGCCGTGTTCAGGCAGAAATTGGGACAGATGAAGATCAAACGGGGTCAGAACCCAAGGCAGGCAGAGAACAGCAAAGCAAGGGAAGAAGTCAATCCGGGTCAGCAACAGAAGATCAATCTGCGGGAGGCTGACAGGCTGGGCAGAACGGAAGCACAGACAGACATGACAGGATCACGTAAAACACACAGGCGGGAACAAGATAAAACAAGGGTTAACTGGGACAGAGAAGCAAGGCAGGGGGTGGGCAGACTAGTTGGGCCACTGGGAGGTCTGGGCAAAACAGGGAACACAGAGACAGGACAGGCCACTGGGAGGCCCAGACAAGGCACAGAAAGCTAGGCCACCAGAAGATCTAGACAGGCCACTGGAAGGCAACTGGGAGGCCCACAGGAACAGGAAGGGCACTGGAAGACCCACAGGAAACAGGACAGATAGGCAAGGTACACAGAAAAAGACAAAACAAGACATGAAGGCTTAAACAGATCACACTGGGAACATGGACAAGGCAGAGATATAGAAATAGGCTAGGCCACCGGGAGACCTAGACCCATTGACAAGAAGGGCCACTGGGAGACCAAGGAAGCTGAAGGGCCTCAATCAGGGCCAGACAGAACAAGGCAAGGAAAGAACACGACACTATATATACACTGATACCGGCAAACAGGAACCAATGGCAAGATAAGGTAACTGTAAGACGAGGCAAAACAGACAACAGATAAAAAAAAATGAACACAGGGAGGCCGAGACAGGAACTAGAGAAACGAACAGGGACAAGACAAGTCCAGACAAGAAGATGTAAACAGGCAACACTGGGAACAAAGCAAGGCAAGGAGGCTAAGGCCGCATGAAAACAAGGCAAGGCAAGAAGGCCGCAAAGGCCACACAGTAACAAGTGCTAGGTTGGCCAGAGCAAATAGCCGAGGTGACTCAATGAGGCACCTTGGAATCTGTGAGGGAGGTTTTTATAGGTCTGGCCTTGCTGCATCATGCAACCTTCAAGGCGGCAGCTAGGGCATATCCCAGTGAGGACCCCCTGCTGGCAGTAGGGGGGAGGGGGGGGGCGGGCTAGCAGCCAAAATTGTGATAACATGCTTAAGGTTTGTGGTGTCCCCTTGAAGGAACATACAGAAAAACTGTAACGGGGGGGGGGGGGGGGGGGGGGTCACAAGAGGATAGGATGACAAAATAGATACTACAGAAGGAACATTATTTTGGCTGTTACTGCTGTGAGAGTAAAAGTAAACTAAAAGGCAGTTATTAACTTTTTAAATAGTGCTAAAACAAGGAGACACTCCACTAAACTAACAACCAGCAGATTTAAAACAAATAGTAGAAGACTTTTTTGTTTTTACTTCTTTGTGCTGTCAAACTATGGCATCTGTTACCAGAGGATATGGTCATCGCAACTAGCATAGCTGGATTTAAAAGAAGTTTGGACAAGTTCCTGGAGGAAAAGTCCATAAAACATTATTAGCCAGGTAGACTAAAGAAAGATAGTGCTATCCCTGGAAGTACGTTACAGGAGTCTATCCCAGGAGTGCTATCCCAGGAAGTTACAGTCATCGGATCTGCTGGGTATTTGTGACGTGGACTGGCCGCTATCAGAGACAGGATTCTGGGCTCAATGGACCTTGATCTGACCCAACATGGCATTTGTTAAGTTCTTTTAATATATTTATTTATTGCTTATACAATAATGCCAAGAAATCATTCTTGTACAGAAACAGAGAAAAACATATTGATGAAAAAATTTCAATTAAAACAAGAAATATTTTTCAATTCTTAGCCCACAATTCTTGGGGAAGAGTGTAGAGAAATGTGAGGAATCATATTATAAAAGGAAAAGAAAAAGGCTAAAACCTAGTTAAACTTAGCAAATACATATTTAGCCATCAGCACGAGGGACAGAAAACATAGGAAAAGAAGCACTCAATGGAGAGATGGAAGATTGCCTTTGAGTTATAAAATTAGTCAACTGCAAGGTGTCATAAAAGATATATTTGACCCCCTGCAGCTTGATCACACATTTACGGGGGAAATATAACCAAAACCCTAGGATGCCTCATAAGAAACCTTTTCTTTCTAAGCTGGGTAGCTTTAGACACATCAAGAAACATGTTAACACGAAAATTCAAAAAAGAGGAAATCCTGTTTCTAAAGAAATATCTCATCACTAAGTCCCGATCCAAGTCTACTACAAAAGGAGCAATCAAAGTTGCAGCAATAGTTTCAACAGTACCAGAATTTTCCAAAAAAAACGTAATATTCAGGACATCCAAAGAAGTTTGTAATTCTAAATCCTGACCAGGACTCTTCTTCGCTGATGGTAAATAATACACCTAGGCCAAATGTGGTACTATATTCTCTGGAATTTTCAGTAGCTCCATGAAATATCTTAACATCTGAGAAGGTGATAACATTTTTGGCTAGGGAAAATGTATTCATCTGATGTTCCTAGATCTCACCACATTTTCTAAGCATTCAATTTTATATTGCAGGGCCATATGGCCTTTAGTTATATTTCCAACATTATCTTTAAGTGAAGAAATCTGAGGTTGAAATTCTGAAACTTGAGCAGACAGTTTTTCCAGATCTTTTTTAGAAGTTTGTAGCAATTCAGTTAGAGACTGCTATGAGATAACATACTGTCCAAGCTGAGAGGAAAGACCAGCAATTGCTTCCCAGATAGAATCAAGGGTGATAGTTTTTGAAAGGTGAAATTCTTCTATCCCTTTAGTTGTTACCTGAGGCGGGGGCAAATTCCCCAACAGGTCAGACACTGGCAAAGTAGAGGAAACGCCATCTTGTCCAGTGAGCGTTCCCCTTGCCCCTTCAAGCTTCCTCCAACACAGGCAGCGTCGATCCAGCTGGCACACTCAATGTAGGTCCCAAGGACCCTTCAGGGCTAGGATCCACAGCAGCATGGAAAATGGACTCGATACCAGCACCTGGAATAGGCTTCACAAGAGGATAATGGCACTCTGGAGAGAGAGATGTGTTAAGGTCCAAGAGGAGCGATGCTGAATCATTGTGCGCCATGCCATCCAAGGATGCATTTTTGTATAGATGCCATTCCCCCACTGCTAACCACAACAAACTTGTCGATCGGGCCAGTGGTCATTGGTGAGGAGACCTTTTTTTCCCCCCCATCAAGAAAAGGGGAAAAAAAAGGTCAGAAGGAAAATAAAGCTTAAAGATCCACCAGTCTCAGAAGGAGAGATCACTGGCAGCAGCCATCTTGGTGTTATGTTCTTAAGAGGATGGGGATGGCATGTTGATAACAGCTTAATTACCCATTCTACCCCACTCATGATTTTATAAACTTCAATCATGTCCCCTCTCAGTCTTCTCTTTTTCAAGTTGAAGAGGCCTACCCTGCATAGCCTCTCATCATATGGGAGTTGTTCCATTCTCCTTATTTTTGTTGCCCTCTTCTGCATCTTTTCTAGTTTCATTGTACTTTATTGAGATGGTGCAACCAGAACTGCATGCAGTACTCAAGGTATGGTCACACCATGGATTGATAGAGAGGCAATATATTTCATATTTTATTCTCCATTCCTTTTTTGATTATTCCTAACATTCTATTTCCTTTTTGACTACCGCCACCACAAAGTGAGCTGAAGATTTCAATGTATTCTCCACAAGAACTCCAAGGTCCTTTCCCAGGTGTTGACTACCTCAGTTACTTATCTTTAGATTGTTATGTCTAAACGAAATCAATATCTAGATTATATCTAGGAGAACAATATTCAGAGTAAGAAAATGTATGATGTACTTATAACAGGGGTCCCCAAATCTGGCCCTCAAGAGCGGCAGACCAGTCTGGTTTTCAGGAATACCAATGAATATGCATGAGTTCTATTTGCATGATCTGCTTCCATTGAATGGAAATATACCTCAACATATTCATTTTGGAAATCCTGAAAACCTGACTGTATTGAGGCCCTTGAGGCTAATTTAGAGGACCCCTGACATATTTTTGGCACTTAAAGTGATATTAAGTGATTGGAAAAATGGCAAATGTATTTATCATTATTGGTGGCAGAACACTATTGGCATAATTTATCAGTATAAAATGTATATGGTCAAAAAAATATAACAGATCAAGAAATTTTTCCAACATGTGGGAATCTCTCAAAGTATTGTTCAGGTGCAATGTAACATTCACTTATTGAAAATGTAATGCACATCCCTTTCTTTATGTCATGTCTATTTGTTGTTTTTGTTTGTTTAATATGTTTATCAGAGCATAAGTAATTTAAACAAAAGTCAAGAAGCTTTTTTGTTTGCCCTATTGTGTTTTGCCACAGTACATATGGCAAGGAGCATAGCACAATGTCATCTCCAGTGGGTGTGCGATTGGTGTCCTTGCCTTTAATCCAGATGTTGCAGAATATTAACTAACAACCTGTGGGGTGGATCCATTTACACAGAAGTCAATATTCAAAAGCCTAGATGGATAACTCACAGGTTATCCATCTAAATGGCAAAGCTTCCTATATTCAGCCAGGTGTCCAGTTAAATTGTAACTGGACAAGTCATTATCTGGCTATAATTTAGCTGGATTAAAAAAAAAAAAAAAAAAAAAGACGTTCCGGGGCATGCCAAAGTTATCCAGCTAATTTAGCCCAATTTCAGTTATATCTGGCTATGTTAGCTGGATTACTTGCCACTTACCTGCTTCGGTCCCCTCATGGTATTTATCCAGCTCAGACATTCATCTTTCGTTATGATCCTCCCTTTGAAACTGTTTCCACCCTTGAAGTTTCCAAGGCTCTCTCTAAAGTAAACACTTCTTTTTGTCCTTTGAACACTTGGGATCCAATATTATTTAGAGTCTTAAAGCAGTTAGTTGCTCCACCTTTAGCTAACATTATAAACTTGTCTCTAAGTGAAGGAATAGTTCCTCCTATGCTTGCAAAAAAAATAAAAAAATAAATAAATGATTATCCTATCAATTAAAAAAAAACAAGGTTTGGACTTTTCAAAGCTATCGACTGATTGATCTCTTCATTTCCTTTTGAAGTGAAGATTCTTGAGTTCATTGTTCTTCAACAGCTAAAAGATTTTCTTCAATTTGGTTTTCACAAGGCCCTCGGTAAGGAAACATTACTTAAATCATTAATAGACTATTCGCAGGGACGTAGACTATGGTATGAAGTATCTGCTGGTTTTCCTGAATATTTCATCGGCCTTTGATACCCTGGACCATCAGATATTACTGTTTCGTCTCAGAGAGATAGTCTTGTCTGGACTCATACATTCTTGGATCAAGTCCTACCTGTCTGATTACTCACATCAAGTCAGAATCAACACCAATTGTTCCCCTTTGTATGATATTCCCACCGGAGTTCCGCAAGGCTCTTCTCTCTCTGCTCTACTTTTTAATATCTGTCAAGCACTAAGTGGCAAGTTACTTGCAGGACTCTGTGTGCGATATTGTATCTATGCAGATGATATTCAGTTCTACACTGAATTGTAATCTTCCAGGGCTGACACCTCTAGATTGATATCTCTTTACATGTCCACTATTAAATCCTGGATGACACACAACAAATTATCTTTGAACTTGATGAAAACTGACCTTTTGGTATTACAGCATATTTCCATCTCTGATATCCCTGTCACACTATTATGAAATAAAGTGTCATTGATTATTTCTCCTCATGTTAAAAGCCTTGGTGTCTGGTTAGACTCCAAACTTTCTTTCCAGCAACAAATTAAACTATTAGATCTGTTTTTTACAAATTACAACTACTTCATGGCCTTAAGCTTTAATTTACCATCTTTCGACTAGTGCAATGTGGTTTACCTAGGTCTCCCTACTGTGGCCTTAAAAGCATTTCAGCTACTACAAAATGCCACTTCAAGGCTTATTTCTGGCATGCACATTAGTGAGCATATTTCACCCGTGCTCTATAAACTACATTGGCTTCCAATTCAGTGGCATATAAAGTATAACACTTCTGTTATGATACATCATCTACTTCAGATTGTTTTCCCATGTAAAAGAATTAATCTTCTTAAGATCTACACTCCTACTCGTAATCTATGTTCACAGAACAGAGGCTTATTGGAGGTTCCCTTGCACAAATTAGCCTGGCATCAAGAGACTAAAAAAAGAACCTTGTCTATTCCAGAACATTGCCTGTCCTGCAATTCATTACTCACCCAGCTGCAGCAAGAGACAAATACAAAAAAAATGTAAAGCTGAACTGAAGACTTACCTGTTCAACTTAGTCTTCATGTGATTACTATGATCTTGATGCTTACATTTTAACTGACATGCAGAGTAGCTGCTATATGCACATGGTTTATTCATTTTGTTTATTCTATTACTAGCCGTTAAGCTAGGCTAGTAATAGAATAAACAGGTAAGGGCTACATTAAAAAAAATTTTTCGGTCCATTTCCTTCCCCTCCCTCTGCCTTCCAACTCCCCCTCATTCTCCCTTCCACCTCCCTCTCCCCCTCATTCTCCCTTCCACCTCCCTCTTCCTCTCCCCCTCATTCTCCCTTCCCTCCCCCTCCCACCCCTATTCTCCCTCCCTCTCACCTCCCTCCCCCCTCCCCTCAGTCACTCCCCCTCTCTCAATCCCCTCCCAACTCATTCACAACTCCTTCAGATGGCGCAGACGGAACATCTCCGGGAGGGGGAGGTCCCTTCCTCCCTTGCGCGCGCCGCCGCCGCTACTGGTCCTCGCCGCCACCGCCGCTACTGCTCCTTCCAGCGCCATTTTTGTTAACAGGCAAGCTCTGACCGATGTGCTCACCCACACATGTGCGGTAGAACTCTCTCTACTGCGCATTTGCGGCACGTCAGTCAGGGCTCCTTTATCGAGTAGATGATATTTTATAGTATGTCTAAATAATTATGTATTTTTTTTTTTATTGTAAATCAAGACCCTTTGTGCATTTGGCGATTCGTAAATGTTAATAAACTAAGTAGCCATCCTGTTAAAAAAAAAAAAAAAGCAAAGCTGCAGGTCTCCATGTTTGATTCCAACCTCCCACACTAATAATTTCTCCTGCCTCTTGAACAGCATCCCCCCCCCCCCCCGAAACCTTCCAACACAAAGAGTTGAGGGTCATTCCCTCGTTCAGCCTCCTTCCCCAGAGAAGAATAAAAATAATCCAATCTCCTTGGCCCCTCCACCCACTCATGCTATTCACTTCCCCCACCCCCCAGGACCTTCCTCACAGCCACATTTCAAGAGTAGACTCTGGATTGCTTTCAGTACAGCTAGCCACAGCTACGCTGGAAGTGTAACTTAGCAGTGCAATTGCTTAGTGACCAGATGGGAGCTCAGAGATGTGCTGGCGGGCCCACTGAAAGGCCTGTTCAATAGATTCCTGGAAACAGGGAGTGGTACCACAAGACTGGAGAAGGGCGGTGGTGGTCCCGCTTCACAAAGGTGCTAGCAGAGAGAAGACTGGAAACTACAAGCCTGTTCGCCTCACTTTGGTGATGGGAAAATTAATGGAGACTCTGCTGAAGGATAGGATAGCGAATTATCTACAATCCCTTGGGTTGCTGGACCCAAGGGAACATGGTTTCGCCAGAGGAAGGTCATGTCAAATAAATCTGACAGATTTTCTTTTTGATTGGGTGACTAGAGAATTAGATCCAGGAAGAGCACTCAATGTGATTTACTTGTATTTCAGCAAAGCTTTTGATACAGTCCTGCATAGGAAGCTCATGAATAAAATGAGAAACTTGGGAGTGGGTGCCAAGGTGGTGCAGTGGATTACAGATTGGTTGATTTGAAAGGAGAAAACATGTAATGATAAATGGAACCTACTCTGAAGAGAGAACATTGATAAGTGGAGTACCTCAAGGATCAATTTTGGGACCTGTTCTGTTCAATATCTTTGAGAGTGACATTGCGGAGGGGTTAGAAGGAAAAGTTTATCTTTTTGCAGATGATGCTAAGATCTGCAACAGAGTGGACATGCCTGAAAGTGTGGACAAAATGAAGAGAGATTTAACAAAGCCTGAAGAGTGGTCATAAGGTATGGCAGGTGGGACTCAATGGCAAGAAGTCATGCAGTTGGGCTGCGATGGGGGGGGGGGGGGGGGGGGTGAAAGGCTAATGTGCATGGATCGGGAGAAGGTCCTTGGGGTGATAGCATCTGGTGATCTGAAGGCAGAGAAGCATTTTGACAAAGCGGTGGCTAAAGCCAGAGGGATGCTGAACTGCACAGTGAGAGGAATAACCAGCAAGAAAAAGAAGGTGATAATGCCCTTGTATAGGTCTTATAGAAACATAGAAACATAGAAATGACGGCAGAAGAAGACCAAACGGCCCATCCAGTCTGCCCAGCAAGCTTCACACATTTTTTCTCTCATACTTATCTGTTTCTTTTAGCTCTTGGTTCTATTTCCCTTCCTCCCCCACCATTAATGTAGAGAGCAGTGATGGAGCTGCATCCAAGTGAAATATCTAGCTTGATTAGTTAGGGGGTAGTAGGGGTAGTAACCGCCGCAATAAGCAAGCTACACCCATGCTTATTTGTTTTAACCCAGACTATGTTATACAGCCCTTATTGGTTGGTTTTCTTCTCCCCTGCCGTTGAAGCAGAGAGCTATGCTGGATATGCATCTAAAGTGAAGTATCAGGCACATTTGGTTTGGGGTAGTAACCGCCGTAACAAGCCAGCTACTCCCCGCTTTGTGAGTGTGAATCCTTTTTTCTTCTCCCCTGCCGTTGAAGCTATGCTGGGTATGCGTGAAGTATCAGTTTTTCTTCTCCCCTGCCGTTGGAGCAGAGAGCTATGCTGGATGTGCATCGAAAGTGAAGTATCAGGCACATTTGGTTTGGGGTAGTAACCGCCGTCTTTGTTGGAGTCTGCTTCACTTCAAGTCCTGTGTTCAGTTCTGGAGACCATATTGCCAAAGAGAGAGAAAGACCTATGAGGAGAGGCTGCAGCATCTAAATATGTATACCCCAGAGGAGAGGAGATGCAGAAGAGATATGTTACAGACCCTTCAGGTACCTGAAAGATATTAATGATATACAAACATCAAACCTTTTCCATTGGAAAGGAAACTATACAACTAAGGGTTACAATATGAAACTCAAGGGGGGACAACTCAGAATAAACATCAGGAAATATTTTTTCACAAGAAGAGGATTAGTGGATGCCTGGAATGCCCTCCCAGAAGAAGTGGTGCAGACGAGAACAGCAATAGAGTTCAAGTGTATGGGATAAACACTGCAGATCCTTAGAGTCTTGAGGATCAAAATGAAGAAATGGGGTAATCTATGTATGTGGCAGTTACTACCATAAGCCACTTGTTGGGTAGATTGGATGGACCACTTGTTTTTATCTGCCATCATGCTATGTTACTATGCTATGTTAACGTTGGGTGTAACATTTCTGCATGTGGGTAACTTGCACAGAGCAGCAGTTACTACCTGTGCTGACTCAATGGACCTTTTGGTCTTTATGTGCTGTCAACTATATTACTATTCCCTAATTAAAAAGGTAAATGCTTTGAAAGTTTGCTATCACCAGAAATGTTCTTCATTTAACCCATCTATATTGAATATTCTTCCTTTCATTTAGTTTTATAACATAAAAAATGATATAACTAATTTATAGATGTTAAATAATTATTTATAAAGATGAGTGGTTATTTCTGTATATGTTAGAGATAATGAATATTAAACATTCCAAGAAACTAAAATATATACATTTTAATTAGCTAGCTTGGGACGAATGTCAACTAAATACATACAAAATATGAAGGGTGGGTTCCAACACCATATGCTGGTTTTTCATCAGATCCAACTTGGAAACTAATGGACATAAATATATTAATTTCTGCTTTCTCAAGACAGCCTACACCTCTCTAGGGACAATGCATAGAACATATTTACATAAATCGAGGGTTTCAAACACCAGAACTTTTCACAAGCAGTTTAGGGATGCTCACAGAATAAAATTCTGGTCTCAGTTGCTAATTCAGCTTGATCATCAACTTACACTGGAACATTATCCACTTACACTTGTAAGATTATTTAAAGTTTAGAAATTTTGTAAAATCTTGGCTGTTTATATTGGCTATTTAATTGCTTTTATTTTAATTGCTGATACAGTTATCTGATTTTTAAGACAGCTATATTTGACAGTTTTGCTTTTAATATTTGCTGTCTAGCTGTTGATTGATTTTTTCATTTCTATTATTTCAATAGTATTTCTTTATGATTTTTAAAGTTTCTGTTGTTTTTGCACTATGTGTATTTTAGTATGTCGCCCAGAGCTCAGCCTACACTCCTCCATTACCTAGGCCTAAAGCCTTCCTAGAAGCAGCCTACTCCTAGCTGCAGCACCAATCCACATGTCTGCACCATCTGCTGGAGACAGAGAAATACAAAAGAGTTGAAGGTAGCACCAGACTTTATAGAGTAGTGAAGTTACATTTCAACTTTTTTCTCTGTATCCATCTGTTGGTAGGAATCTGGAGTAGTCTGGCAAGGATAAGGAAAAAGATTTGGAATGAAATATTAGAGCCAGATAGGTTAATATTTTTGGAGACCCTACTGCTAAACTTTTCAGAGACAGAAATCTACTTGAATGAGATTTTCAAGAAGCTTCAACCTAGCAATTACAAAGAAGCAGCAGCAGAGGCACAATCACCCAGGAATCAATGGACAAGTGTTTTAAATAACTTTTTAAAGCATTGGTAAATCGTACTTTTATTTTGAATGTGTATGGTATATAAATGTACACAAAAAAAAAGAGTTGGAACAAATAAAAAAAAAGTCAATTAACAATTCAACATTTTTGTCTCATTATGGAACATTTGTCACAGAGTTAATGGATTAATGACATTTTTCTGTCATTTATTAAAGTTTGGGGTGCTTGGTGGTTCTTTTTCTAAATAGTGTTGTTGTCCTAGGAAGCTCTGCACCCACCCTTCATCATTATTTTCTGTTTTCACCTGGCCTTTTCGTCCCTGTATTCTACATATAAATGAATGCCTTTTTTTTTTTCCTTTTTAGGACATTTTGGAATTATGTCAGCTATATTCTTCACATTCTGCAGGTATATTATTTGGACTGCTCACTAAAAGAATTAAAGAATAGCGAGCAATAGATCCATGGCAAAGCAGCTACAGGTTAATATCAGAATCCACAGGACCCTATATCCTATAATGATTTTCTAGAAAGCAAATATAATAAGCAGCACTAAAAGGTTTGAGCCAATTAGATTTACAAATGAATGGTCTACCTTCAAACAGATGGAGTCTCCCTCCATGCCCTGAGGCTTCCTGCCCAGCTTCCTTAACTCTAACTAGAGTACCGGTATTTCTTTCTGAGGAAATTAAAAGGTTACCACTCTTTTCTATCACTCATGTAAAATACAAAGGAAAAGACCATTAACAGCAAACAAATGTATACACACTTCCACCAGGATTATACATAATATAAGAATTCTCATTTCAAGAAGCCCCTTGATAATGTCACTGCAAACAGTGGCTTTTTTAATGTAACCTGTCTAATTTTCAACCTTCAGTTGATAACTAACAAGAAATTGAACTGTTATGCTTTACTGTGTATGTTAACTGTAATCTGCTGAGATTGGATCAGCAGAATAGAAATTGTAGAAATAAATAAATTAGTACACACACACAGTTTGCTGTTTATTTGGTATTCACAACATAATGTAAAAAAGGCTTTGAAAAAGGGCTAATTGCTTAACTATAATCTAAGACCCTGAAGTCAGAAAGCAGACACGCCCGAACAATCCAAATGTCTCATTTATCCCCGACAACAGTGCTGAACACTAGAAGTCATTAACAATATTCAATAAATAACCAGAGATTAAGCAAAACAAAAAGCCACCCCATTCTTATGCTTTGAAACAGTCTTCGATTCTGGTGCAATTCCAAAGGCTTCTGTTTGAAAAGAAATTGACTACTCAGAGTTTTGTTTTAGCCAGGTTTCTTTGATCAGTGTTTCCTCATGCACTATGTAGAAAAAAAAAACAAAAAACCTTTTCTTAACAGCATACTGTTGCCTCTTTTTAATTATCTTCCTAAGGTGAGAGACAAATTTCAAATGAACTGAAAGACTAAAAGGTGCAGGAGGAAGCCACTGGATCCAGAATCCACAAAATAAAAATAAAATACAATTTCTATATTTAAAAATAAACTATTCAAGACTATCATCAGTGCTGGTCTTGGAATCTCAAAGTGGCACATACACGAGCTTCCTTTTGTATTTTTAGCACATGAAGCAGAAAGTAAAGAATGCAGGAAACAATGTGATTTGTTCAAACTTAGATCAGTGCAGGAAGAAATCACTGTAGTGGAGATATAATTAAACAGCAAAAATATGAAATTTTACTTTTTGATCAATAGAACAATTACATACACAGCAATCACATACACAATGATACTAAAAGCCAGTCCTTTAATGTGCTCGTCCACATGCTGGTGGCTAGATCAGGATATCGATCCATTGCTTTTTCTAATTGGAAGTTCTTTTTATGTCAAATTTTATTTAACTAGTTTTTTTCAATTCCTTCCCTGGAAGTGTTCACAGTCCTTGGAGAGAACAGGGAGCCTGAGCCATCACACAACAGCACTATCTAAGGTCAGATTAGCATGCCCATGCATCGGGATCCTCAAGTCTATGGCGAGGATCCCCAAGCTATGACCCACAGACTATCTTTTTATGGCCAGCCAAAATCTCCCTGGCTAGTGGCTGAATTGGCCCACAGAACTGTTAGTTTGGCCACTGGCATGGCAGAACAGCAGTGGAGGCACAGAGAGCAGGGCAGAGAGTCCCCCTCTCCAGATATGGAACTACAATGTATCGATGGGAGGGGAGGCACCCCTATGATTCCTTGTGGGTGGGGGTGGGTGGGAGGCAGCCTGAGCCTCTTTAATCGAATATCAGGACTGGGGCCAGCTTATAATACTGGCCCCATCTTAAGTCTTAGCAAAGGTTTTGCAGAAGGCTTTTGTATTAAGTTTTGAGAGGGGAGGGAGGAGATTAGCGCTCTCAATCTTTTGCTGGTTTTGATAATGACAGCACTAATTTAGCCAGATATCTTTTCTAGATAGTCTGTAAAGTAGTACGTTATCCAGCTGCACAAGGCCGGATAACTAAAAATCTACTCGGTTAGGTTTCTTGTTATCCAACTACACGTAGCCAGATAACTTTAGGCTGGCAAATTCAGCAGGATGTTTCTCCCGCTGAATATATGGGACAAGTTATCCAGCTAACTGCAGCCACATAACTTATCCACTAAACGTCCTACTGAATATGGAGCCCCTTTGTGGACAGTAATTGTGAACTCTGAGAAAATTGCTTCTTCAAAAATGGATGCTATGCTGTGGACTTTGGGGGAGTCTTTCTTCAAAGGTGGGGAACATTCTCAGATGTTTGAAATTAATATTAATATTGTTAGTTACTTTGATGTTAACTTAATTTTTTTTTTTTTTATTCTTTGCCATCAAATATCTCACCTATGTTCAATTAATCATTTATATATGTTAGATTTATGCGTTCTATGTAACAGCTGTGCCTCTTTTCTGGCCAGCTACCTGTTCTCTGTAAACTGGTACGATGTGTATACGGCTATCGGTATATAAAAATGTTAAATAAATAAATAAACAAACAAATAAAAAAATATGAAAATATGAAAATAAGGGAAGCTCATGATAAATGTGTCATTACAGGAATATAATGTGGCGCTTATGAATTTTATATCATAAATTAGAGAATACAGGTAATCAATCAAGGAAGTATCTTAGGTGCCTCAACTTTCCTAGATGCCCCTCTTTTGGTCTTGGCCCCTATAGAGCTACTAAGAAAACTCTTATCTGGATTTGTTAAAAAGTATCTAAAGAAGCAATAGCGTCAGTAGTAAAGTTTATTTGCCTATTCGAGAAATGCCTAAGTCGGTTTCTTCAGTGAATGTGGGCACTGGAGACCTTGACCTTACTGGTTTTCTTGAAAATTCTTCTTCCGAAAACGTGGAAAGGTCAACTTTTGTGGTTACTTTTGCATGTGAGACTGATAAAGATTGGACACCCAAGCCTTTTTCCTGTTTCAATGATAATTCATTTTATGGGCAACTTATCTCACTTTTTCCAAATGTTTTGAGAGAGACTCAATGGAGCAAGGTTTTTCTTAAATCCAAACAGAAAGGGGTAGATTTCAAAGATGCATACTGTTGGGGTTACTACAACAGGAATTGGAATGGAGCAGTGGCCTGATAACCAGGGTTAAATTCCTGATTCTCCCACTGACGCCTCTTGTGACCTTTGGCAAGTCACTTCACCTTCCATTGCCTCAGATACCAACTTAGGGAGGATTTTACTATACTGCTATATTTTACAGTGGAAAGGGTGAAATTCACGGGGAGGATGGGGGGAGGCATTCTCATTATATTGGACTCCACAGGGAAAACCAACAGTTGTTTCCCCCATTCACATATTCTTATTACTTCTTGGCAGAAAGTTCATGACCCTGTGCTTCTTTGTTGACACAGAACATGGCTACTTAATTGTTGGTTTGAATGAGAATGATTTTTTCCCATGACTTCTGTAATGCTTTATATGTTGATCTCCCAAATACTGTTCTGAGACCTTTACAGTTAGTTCAGGATGCTGCTGCGCATGTCTCATCTGGTGTTGAATTTCATGACAACATATCTCTTATCTAGACTGAACTGCATTGGCTTCTCATTAAATGGAGAATTATGTAAAAGCTGGGAGTTATCTTCAACCTTCTCAATAATGATCATCTAAGCTATGTGAGCTCTGTCTTAAAAATGTATAGGCCGCCACGTGCTCTACGATCTGCTCAAAAGACTTTTCTTGAGGTTCCAACTGTGAAGCTTGCCTACTTTAACATCACATCCTTGTGGAATTCCCTTCCGGATGAGATTAGGTCAGAGCCTTGAGGTAAGTCCTTTAAGAGGCTTTTTAAAACTTTCTTATTTAAAAATACTTTGGTAGATGTGTAGCTTATTTTATTTTTGTATCGGATTGCTGATTTTGTATGAATGTTATTTTATATGTCAATGTTGTTCCTTTTGATTACGAAATTTATGATGTTGCGAAATACACATTTTAATAAACCAAAAATCATGAGTGATCACTCACAGCTCTACAAAGTTAAAGTGAAACTGCCTTTCTGCCGCCCAAGTTCCTTGGATTTGGAAGGGTCCTGTGTGAGCTCCCCATCACTTGGTTGAGGCATCTGTTGCTAAGTTACCTGATAAGAAAGTAGCTAAAGTGGTGCTCCTTCCTGAAAGATGTAGCGTTCTAACCATCTGTGAATCTCTTGCCTCATTTCTTGTGAGATATTCACTAAAGTCATTAAGGGCTGTCAGCTGATTCCACTGGGAGTGGAGGCCAATTGCAGGAGTCGCACGTGAAAGCATGATGGTGATACACGAACGGCTACCACAATATGGCATAAAATTAAACAAAAAAATAAACTAAAAAAAAAAAAAATAGAAGCAATGATCTGCTAGCGTACCATGGACATCATCATGCAAGCTGCTGACCATCAACCAAGCCATTTGGTGTGCTCCAATGGAGATTGATGAGGATCAGGCTATCGTATCCAATACCGTATACAATGACTAGATAAGATGGTGTATGGACTCCTACACAATGAGGAGCAGCTGTCAGTATGCAAAACCATGCCTTGAAGGAAGAAATTACTTCAGTTTCTGCATTCAATCATATTTTATCATGTAAAACTGATAAGCAGAAATATGAGTTCTGAACTCAGTTTTCTCCCCAAACTGTTAAGATGCCTGGGGTAGTTCCCTGGTGGCGTGCTGGAGAATATTCTTTTCTTCTTTGCTATATAAATGCTGACTCCATCACAAATGTTTGATGAGGCATTTGTACGACCACAAATTCTGGGGTTTTCTGGACTCTATACTTTAATTTTAACTTCCTGGTGTCTGGGACACAGAAGAGTGGGGAAAATCATTGCAGGATGGCATGGATCAGAATGGCCACTGGCTCTGCAAGAGTGTTGAGGATCCGAAGACTTCAAGTGTGAGGGTCCTTGCTATTATGGATGTCAACCCCTAGTACCTTACCCAACTTATCTAGGAACATGGAATAAGAGACCTTCTCCGGTGGAAACAAATGTTCAAAGGTTCAGGTAGGTGGTTGGAGGGGATTCACATTTATCCTCTCTGATCCTACAGAACAGGATTCACTAATCCAGGATTCCAATGATTAAGTAGGTTACTGAGGAGGGGTCTTTGGTTGACTGAGGAGTCAGCTTTGGTCATCTTGGAGGGGTGCATCTCTCGTGAACATCCTCCAATTGCTTGGACTCTGCTGCAAGGAATGGCGAGGATTAGAACCAGTTCACAGGGGTTCTGATGGAGTACCTCTTCTATCAGGAATAGGTGTGACTCCCTCTTGTGGGAATAAATCCGATATTCTGGAAAGGAGAAGTGGAAGAGCACCCTCCTTGTCCTTTGGCGCTAGGGAGATAAGAGGTCAGAGGAGGAACATCCTCTTCAGAGACTAGGTTGGAATCTTCCTGTACTTCCTCTGGGCTCTGTAAAATTTGTCCTGGGGAGCCTGTTAGAAATTAATGGCACCAGGGAGCAAATGGGGTCTGGTGTGTCCAGATGCAAGCCTCATTTTAGTTGCCTTAATGGAGATACTGCTCTTGTAATTGGCAGAGGTAAGTGAAGCCCATCTACTTCTGTTCCTGATATTGTTTGTAAATGTATAGAACGTGATTTAGCAAATAGCTGTGTCGGAAGCACCATGGCCCAGTGAGTATATGATGCAGAAGTTTGCTCTGACAATTGTGGCATTGAAGGAGGGAGCATCAATGTCGCTGAGGTTCAGTATGTTGAGTGATCCTTATCCAAGTGCATTAATATCACTGGTGAGTGAAATCATGAGGGCACTGATAGCTTATGCACTGGTGAGTGATGCACTGGTGAGTGATGCATTGGCTGAATCAACTGCACTGAGAGCCAATGCTTCTTTGGCATGGGGTGCTGGCGCCAAAGAATGGTGCTTTTCTTTTTACTAGCCCCTGAAGTCCACAACAGGCTTGACGACACTAGGGAATGCCACTTTTTCTGTTTATTCGATCCTGAGCACACAGAGGGCCCGGAGGGCTGCTCAACTCAGCGCCTGGGAGCCTGACAAGGCTCCACTCAGTGAGGAGGAGAGGCTGCGGCTCTTCAGAGACTTATGCACTTTCTCCATCATCCAGGCCTTGGATTTTTAAGAATGCAGAGACATCTGGCTGCAAAGATAGCAGTTATCCTGGTCATGATTTGGTCATAGGTACCATTAACAGAAGTCATGACCATTTGTAATGAACATTTTTCTACCACATACACAGTCCTTAAAGCCACCGATAGTGGGTTTCTTTGTGCCCAACATTTCTTTGAAGAAAAAATTATTTTTAAAATAACACTGAAAAGTGCTGTTTGAGGGCTTCCAAGGCAGCAAGGTAACATAATAGCTGAAAAAAGTTTAACAAATGATAATATCAAGAGAATTCAATAGAGAAAGTCACAGAGAAAGGGTACGCCTCTGTGATGTAACTTAGATGACAAAAGACTGAGGGGATCACAAGGCAACTCCTGCATATGCTCAGTAGAAGAACAAAGTAATATAGTAATGACGGCAGAAAAAAGCCAAATGGTCCATCCAGCCCAGCAAGCTCCTCTGAGTTAAAAAGGTACATTCAGCAACATCAGTTGACATCACTCGTATTTCATTGCTGCTTCTCGATGAAGAAATGGAGTTTATAAGAGGGTAAGTTCATAACAAAATGATGCACTTTTAAAATGTATTTTTTTTATTTATTTTACAAACCAGCACAGACATTTAAGAAATAAAACAGCAGAACAATAATTAAAATAGAAAGAAATATAACTCAAGGAAGAAACAAAGTCAAGGCATGTTGATGTGTTGCAGGACCTGATTTAAATATTCCTGTGGTACGTATCCTTCCTATCAGGATATTTCTTTAGCTCTAGGTAGACTAACAGCCATTTGCTAATCATTCTTCCAATCCCTTTATCATTCTTGATGACAGATGCCACTATAGGATTTCCTATTGTGTTGTCAACACTTAGGCCAGCATACCTCTGAAACCAACAGGGAAGGCTAACTCTGAAACAGAACCATCTTATTTTGTATTAGACATCTAGACAAGACTATCCCAAACAATGCAGTTTTCTTGGTCTTCATTCTACATTTATTTTTATTTTTTTAGAAGATTCATATACGATGAACGTTGGGAACAGCTCATCGGTTTACATTAAAACAAAATTATAGCTACCCGAGCTTTACATAGAAATTGGAACCAATTTGTAACAAGGAACAGAACAGATAATAACAAGACAGCATTAGCACTTAACTTATGAAGGGGAATAAGTAAAAATGATCAAACACATATATAATAGGGAAAGGAAGGGAGGATCTATTTACAGGAAACTGGGGGGTATAGTTTATTTTTATTTTATTTATTTAGCATTTTATATACTGAGGTATAGAAGAGTTGCCTTCACTCCGGTTTACAATTATAACAACCTGTTACATTAAAAATTTTAAAAAATTTACATTTAATAAGCTGAGAACTGTCATATAATATTAGTATAAACAAAACAAGATATACCAAAGGTTAGGTACACTGAAAAAACTGAGTTCAAACATAATAGTATACATCTGTAGTTAGGAAGCAGGATAAATTGTCAAAGGGGGAGATTGAATGTAATATTAAGGAATTCAATTACAAGTAGTAAAGTGCCAGGGTAGGATGTTAAGCGAAAGCTTGCTTGAAGAGGCAAGTTTTTAGGTTATGTTTAAATTTTTTTTGGGCAGGGTTCCTGCCGCAGGAAGGGAGGGAGTTTGTTCCAAAGGACGGGCCCAGCTAATGAAAGTGCTCGTGCTTTGGTGGAAGCAAGCTTGGATTGCTTAGGTGATGGTATAACAAGAGTAGCCCTGTGCTGTTGCCTAATTGGTCTGTTTGATTTGTGAAAGATGAAGTGGTCAGATAACCAATGCATTTCTTGGTTGTGTAGGGCTTTATGGATCAGTGTGAGGGTTTTATAAGATATTCTTTCGGCAACAGGTAACCAATGTAAGTTTTTAAGAATAGGGGTGATATGGTCGCTTTTATGTGTTCTAGTGAGAATGCGTGCAGCAGCGTTTTGTAGAAGCTGTAGCGGCAGCAACGTACTTGAAACAAAAGTTCAATTTCAGGGGGTCCAGCAAACCTAGAACTTTGCCTAGCAGTTCAAAAGCAACAGCCAAATATTGCAAAGAATTTCCACTTACTGCCTTCTACGCAGGAGTTTAAGAAAAAAAAGAATAGTTAAAAAGTACATTCTTGATTATTCATGTAAAAATAAAAACATAACAAGGCGCCCATAGAGACCAAAGTTTGATGGATACAGAAAAATCAAAAGCAACTTCAGCCTCCAAGATTAGGCTTTATGCCTAATAGTTATATTGCTTTTGGAGTACCCAGAGCAAACATGGGTAACATATGGTTAACTCTGGGCACTCCAAAGGCAATATAATTATTAGGCATAATTCCCAAATGATTTTTGGAGGCAGGAGTTGCGTTTGATTTTTCTTCTTTTCGCTGACAACACAATTATCAAAGACAAATGTTACTACTGTTGTAACTTTAGTGATGTCTTTAAAGAACAGATCAAGAGCACCTGGATGACTCGAGAAAGCCAGCACACAGTTACAGTCTTTCACCTCTCGAAGACCAGTTCAAACCTGGCTGGAACTCATTACTATCCAAAAGCTGTTCCAGGTTTGTCAATATGAAATGAGTTAGTGGTCTCAGTTCAGTTTGCAAACATCCACACAGCACTGAAAAAACAAAAAAAAATCTGTCATCACACCGACAATAACTGGTATCCTTGCGGGCCAAAAATGACATGCAAGGAGTCTTGTCCCTTCATCCCAGAGGTGGCTGCTCTAGCATAGGATTCAGATAATACTGGTTGCATATTGTGAAGAAGCTTACACTGTTCCACTTTCTGTGCTCTATTTTACAGATAAATGGCAAACTTCGGCTTCCAGTGCTATTGAGATAGCAATCTTTACAAGCACTGGTAAAAAAAAAAAGTGAAGTATAAGATAAAGAACAGTTTATGTTAAAATGTACCTTGCAGGTCTGGAGTATCTTGTGAGCTCTAGTGATGATGGCAAGTAACAATTTTTTACAAATGCTAAAAAGAGGTACTTGGCTTAGGTGCAAGAATTATTCTCCTTCAAAGACAAATGAGCCAATTAGGTAAGTGAATTTATATATGTATTTAATAAAAATATATCACCAGTAAAATAGTAAAACATTTTGTGTTTAAAGAACAACCAAAGTGCACTTTTTATGAGAAAGTTACATTATTGTGTGGCTGTCTCAGAAAATCTATAGGTTTGTTTTTTCTCTCTCTGGTGGGGATGAAAAGAGAAGCTGTCTGGCATAGTATGTGTCTCCCACACAGCAAGGCTATAGCGCAAATCAAAAGCTCTGTTGACTCCCACAACTCAGCAAGACTAAAATTTAAGTTCCGATTCGAATACTGTTGATAATATCTTTCACATGGGTTCTCCCAATTAGTTAGACTGCAGTCCTGAAATGACAAAAAATAAAGCAGTCCCTCCAGACTCAAATACTATTTTCAGTAGGAAAAAAAAAATAACCTGGCAGAAAGCAAATGAGAAATAGATCACTCAAAAATAATGAATGGCTTACACAGGACACCTTCTCCCTCTATGCCTTATGTTTAGAACGCTCTGAAAAGCTGCATCGCCTATCTCCTTGCATGTACTCCATCTGCAAACTGGGATTTCACTGAACTGGAAACTTGCCATCCAACCTTGTGAGCAACCACCACTTACAGTGGATGAAACAACCTCTGTAAAATATTCCAATAAAAACAAAATAAATGTGCATTACAAAAAGGCCAGGAGACCTAAAACTGTAATTGTTCACTGGTAAATTACATGGGCGTGTGAAGTCCTACAATAAATACCTTCAGCATCCTAAGTGCCAAAATTACTTTTTAAAAATGGCTAGAGAGGGAAAACAAAAATATTTTAAAATCACAACTAGCTATCCAAGTGTGTATGTGTGTGCGCCGACAATGTTGTTATATCTCCTGCTTCTCCTCTACCCTCCTGGGTGTCTTTAATCTCATAGCGCATAATCCCTTATGTCTAACTGCGTAAATACTACGCAATCAATTCTGTCACAAGTCCTCAAATGTATTATTAAAGCCACCATGGTTAATACTTTTAAGGCTTCTCCACTACCTCATGAACTTGTTTGCATTGTAATCTTGCAAACTGCGTGGGAGACAAATCACAGGATTAAAGAAAGGAAAGAATAAAAGAAATCCGCTACCTATTTCACTGCTAACACTGCAGTATATTCTTTCCAATGCGGAAGTTAATCTGTACTTAGGGACCTTTGTTTTCCATTTTTATTTTATTTTCCCTAGGAATTTCAATGTTATCACAAAATAAAAACAGTGGAAAAATACTTTTCCAATGATTTTTCTCCTGTGTATTATAACCAAGTAATTTCTTCTCTGATTTTTTTTTTTGTTATAACAATGAAATTCCTAGGAAAAATAAAATAGGAACCTTCATTTTCTGTTTCTATCTCTACTGCAGAACAGCTCTCACTTGGCTTCTTCCACTTAGAAGAGCAAAATAAGAGTTAAAGAGCAATTATCAGCAACATTTTTTTCAGAACATGTTTCTTATTGACTTTGAGAAGATCTAAAACAATCAGAGAACTGTTTAAATTTTGTGGTTTCACTGACGTACCATGGTTCTGACATGTTGTTTACCATTTTATCTTATCTACTGTGTGCAGTTGTATATGTTTTAACACTGTTATATGTTATGTATTCTAATGATTGTAATCTGCTGAGGATAAATGAAGTTAAGATCAGTAGAATAGAATGTAAATATTTCAAACTAAACAACTAGAATCTGAATTATTTTATTTTGTGCATTTCTGATTTGCTAGAATCTTGCCTGCAAAAGTTGTTCTGACATCATTTCCTGAATCACTATCTTATTTTCTATGCATTTGCTGATGCAGTGGTTGTTAGGTAAAAGTGAAGTCACAATGTTTGCTTATTTTCAAGACGGCCTCTCCCCAAGGGCTACCAAGCAGTGAACATCAACCAGATACAATCAGCATTGAAAAACAATTTAAATACCATTATTAAAACAAACATAAAAGTATAAAACAACCATGAGTATAAAATATGAATGCCCTGGGGAGTTTGTGCACAAGCATCTATTCTGTTTTGGCTCCATCTGGAAAGCTTCTTGCAGAAAAAAAAGGAATCCAAGTCTGTGGGAGGCAGGCAGCTGTAGCCAGCTCAGAGGAAAGGCTCAGCAGTAGCTAAGGAAGGTTGCAAGTGTTGGAGCAGCTGTGTTGGCAGAAGATGGGGGGAGCACCCAAACACCATTAAGCAGTTAACTGAGAAGAGGACACCTGAGGAATAGCAGCAGAAACATTGAGCTGGATTGGATGGGGGAGGTACTGAGGAGCAGCAGAGCAGGAGGTAATAATAATTGCTAGCACCAGCCATGCTTTCTAAGGAACTCTGCACAGGAAGTAGTATGTGCTCACTGAA
Organism: Rhinatrema bivittatum; assembly: GCF_901001135.1. Classification (NCBI taxonomy): domain Eukaryota; kingdom Metazoa; phylum Chordata; class Amphibia; order Gymnophiona; family Rhinatrematidae; genus Rhinatrema; species Rhinatrema bivittatum. The sequence continues at coordinate 96,705,355 of NC_042619.1, forward strand.
AGAGGTGCATCTTGGGATAACATCCTGGCACCTGCAGAGAGAAGGCAGTAAGGTGGCTGCAAGTATGCCCATCCCAAAACTGAAAACTAAGTAACTAAAAAAAGAATGTGTAGCAGAAAAATAACCTTCGACTTCTGTAAATTCTCCCAAGGTAAGGAACACAACATGTAAAAGCTCCATAAATAGCACTCTTCCCTTTAAACTGGGGAAACAGACAAATTATGAAATTCTTTAAACATAGTCTTCTCTGAGCACAAGTATGAACAGGACCTGCATTCAAGAATTTTATTGTGAAAATGGACATGGACAAGAACCCCTTTTGAAAGGGTCAACAGTGTTTTAAAAAATATACAGTACTGCTGAGAGATGTCAGATTGACAAAATGCAAATTCCCGAAGCCTTCTAGTTTCTATAAAGCCTTCTAATTAAGGATTAATGTCAAAGAATGTCAGTTTGCAGCAGAATAATGGCTTCCAATTGTCACACGAAATCCCAAGCTAGAGCAAAGGCTTTTCTAGGAAGTAAATGATGAGGTGCACTCAGGAAGCAGGAGACCATTCTGCCACAACCTTATTTGCTAGCGACAACTCCAAGAAGATCAAATAAGCATGAACCTAAATAAAACAGCAACAGATCCAAGAACCACCGTACACTGAGATGGCCTTGCAAGACAAGTGCCCGCTGAACCAGCGCTGGAAAGCTGCATTCTGATGAGCTCAGAACACACCACTGCTTTTTCCAATCAGTAGCCATGAGTTATCTTTTCATAGTAAAACTTTTTATTATCCAACTGTCTGTCTTCTATCTTGGTTCACGTTGTTTGTTATGGGAATAACTTTCAAACACAAATTTGAAGCAGTGCTTTGAAACAGATGCAGGACAATGCAATACAGGTGCGCTAAAAATGTGCTTCCAGATTCAATGCACTCTTTTTTTTTTTTTAAACACGTGCACAATCACCTCTCCTGGGTGCCTGCACTAAAAAGGACGCGCTAGGGATAAATTGTGCGTCCCTAGCGTGTCCATGGCATTGGGCGTCCAGGAGAAGTGCCTGTGTGCGGGTTAGGAAGACAGTTGCTCGTAAATTGTGCGCCCATTTCCCCTAACCAGACCATCCATAATATTAAGCCACGATATTAAGTCGAAGGAACCACAGAAAAGAAGTATTTTCTGGTTTTCTGTAAACTTTTGGGGATCCTCAAGACTTAAACATCAGCTCCAGAGCTGGTGTTAATTTTTTAGGGTAAAAATGTGCGCGTCGGGCGTACTAGCTAATAGCCTCATCAACATGGCATTTACACGTGATGAGCTCTATTAGCTACGCGCTGGTTTGGACGTGCTAACCCCCTTATTGCATAAGGGATTATGGCGCACATCCAAAACACTCATCCAAACGTGGGTTTAACTTGTGCGCTAGCCTGAGCACACGGTATTGCATCGGCCTGTTGGTGAGAATGCAGGACATGCTATAAAGCTTCAGTGAAATTAATTGCACTGGATAAATTATTTAACGAGAAAGAGGCAAAAATAGACATTTTGGAACAAAAGCATATTAGACTTATGGCTACCCTATGCTCGTTGACTGGCTGAGGTAAAACTTTTACTGCAGTTTTAAGATTTCTAATTAGCTAAGCTTTTACTTTCCATGAGAAAATAAGAGTCAATCTTGCATTTTAATTGGCTCAAACAGATTTTATCTGGTATAATGACAGAAATGATGCACTGGATGTGTTCATTAGCTACAAATACTTGTCAGTAGTAGTCAATACACTAACATGAAGATTTTCAAAACCTTACATGCGGCCAAGCCGGGAGATAGGCACATGACTCGGAAGCACGCCGGCCGCGCAGATTTTAAAAGGCTCACAGCCATGCGCATATCTCCCGGTTCCCGCATTGCAAAGGTTTTGAGCAAAAACGGCGGGATCTGGGCGGGCCAGGACAGCACCATGAAGTCAGTGCCGTGCACAAGCGCATGCTGGGATCCCACAACTGCGTAACTTGCTTCTGCTACGGACTGCGTTTAAGTATAGAAATAAAAAGAAATTAGGGTAGTCAGCTGGGTTTTAGGGGGTTAGGGCTAGTAGGGTAAAAGGGAGGCAACTTAGGTAGGGGATATAGCAAGTCCGCTCTTTTACTGGGGCGAACTGGGAGGGAACAGGGAAATAAGCCCTAATGTGTCGCCGCACGCATCTACTAAAATCCCCCCCAATTACACGCATGAGACGGCATTCACGTGCACATGCACATGTCGACATGCGCGCATATACATGTGGGTAGCTGATTTTATAACATGCGCGCAGATATTAAAATTCACTTCTAAGGCTTCCATCCACTAAAAACCATCTCCCATTTTGAGTCTAAGAAGTAATCATCTATTAACCAAGTCATAACTTTTAATGTTCAGCTTAAATATTCATCAATGAATCATGAACATTGTACAGCCCCCAAAATGCACTGTGTGTCTTATAAATACCAAATATTACATATATGTATTTATGAATATACCGTCTAGGAAAAGGTATGAGCAATGATGCTGTTCTTAGGATTCAGGTTTTACCCCTTAGGACTCAGTTTTTACCCCTTTTTTACCCCTCTAGCCACAGGTTTAACTGTGATGTTCATTTGTCTCCCAGTGCCTAAGTTTACTCAACTACAATTAGTAATAGCCACCTTCATAAGGGATTTCTCCAATTGCTTTATGGCAGGGGTCAGGAACCTTTTTGGCTGAGAGAGCCATAAACGCCACATATTTTAAAATGTAATTCCATGAGAGCCATACAATATGTTTAAAACTAAATACAAGTAAATGTGTGCATTTTATGTAAGATCACACTTTTAAAGTACAATAGTCTCTGAAAATATTACACCAGGCCTTAAGACACCAATATATCTCCTATTAGGAAAACGGACCAAGTCAGGCTGCTATAGAGTCCTACACAGAAACTACACGCCAGCAGAAAACCTCACCTGAATCACGTGCTGTCCCTCACCTAACATAGAATAAAGAGACCAAAACGCATAACAAGAAGCATGCAGAAAAAACTGAATTGGAAACTGCAACAAGCCAGAGTCTCTGTATGCAGTGTAACAAAGGAAAAAGAAACATCACCCATCCTTATAAAACAAATCAAGAAATATAAAATCATCAGCAGTAAAACTGTACTAACAAAAAGAACATATTTCGAAACAGCTGATGAGTGGAATATCCAATAATTAAAAACTCATATAAAACATTTCCAGATACCAACAAAATATTTCAAAATAGCAGACACAAAGACCCAGTAATGAAAAATAATAAGGATACAAAAATTTTTTTGCTCTCCATACCTGGGAACGTTTGATATCCAGGTGTCCTGAGATTGTTCTGAATTAGCAGGAGGTGGGGTGGTTTGCTTAGAACTTTCTCCTCTCTCAGTCACATACCAGCGCTCTCTCTCACACTGGCTCTCAATGACACACCTATACACACATGCTCTCAGTACTCACATAGACACATGTTTTTTCTCTCTCACTTATATAGGCTCTTAATTACACATATGCTGTCTATCTTTTCACGCTTACACACACACAGGCTTTCAATCACATAAATACATGCTGTCATTTTCTCTCACACACAGACTCTCATTCACATGCTTACAAACATGTCCTCTCTTTCTCTCATTTACACACAGGCTCTCAATCACATACTCACATGCTCCCTCACCTAAATCAGCTCTCAATCATACACAGACACACATGGTCTCTCTCTCTCATTTAAACACAGGCTCTCAATCACATACTCACATGCTCCATCACCTAAACCAGCTCTCAATCACACACAGACACACATGATCTCTCTCTTACTTATACACACAGGTTCTTAATCATACATACACATGATTTCTCTCACACACAAAGGATCTCAATCATACACACATGCTCTTTCACACAAACAGGTTTTCAATCACAAACTTACACATACAGGTTCCCAATGGTAAACTTACATTCATGCTCTCTCTCTCTCACAGGCAGGATCTCAATCACAGACATACTCTCTTTCACATGTACAGGCTCTCAATCATTCACATACATGCAATCTCTCTTACACACACACACACACAGGCCCCCCCAGCTCTCAATCATTCACATACATGCAATCTCTCACACACACTCTCTCACACACACACACACACACACACACACAGGCGCCCCGCCCCCCCCCCCCACGGCCCGGAAGAGGAAGTGGAGAGTATCGGGGCAGGAAGAGGCCACGCTAGTGCACTCGGCATCGGCCCGAAGAAAAAAAAAAAGACTGCAGCGCGGCTCGGAGGAAATTGAAGAGGTTCAACCGCGGCCGATGGGACTCCGCTTCCGCGAGGGCTGAAAATGAAGAGGTTAGCGTTGGGAGGAGGCTGCTGCTGCCGCGAGTTCCCGGGGTGGGGGAGAGAGAGAGAGGAGGCTGCTGCTGCCGCGAGTTCCCGGGGTGGGGGAGAGAGAGAGTGAATGAGGAGCAAGCATTCACTCTCTCTCACCCCCACCCCGGGAACTCGCGGCAGCAGCAGCCTCCTCCCAACGCTAATCTCTTCATTTTCAGCCCTCGCGGAAGCGGAGTCCCATCGGCCGCAGTTGAACATTTTCCTCCGAGCCGCACTGCAGTCTTCTTTTCTTTCGGGCCGATGCCGAGCGCACTAGCGTGGCCTCTTCCTGCCGCGCACGCACCCGATACTCTCCACTTCCTCTTCCGGGCCGCGGGGGGGGCGAGCACGCCGGTGCTGCTGACTCCAGCTGCCCTGCCGCGTTCCGCCCGGGCTGACAGCATTTTAAGCCCGGGCGGAGGAGGACCGGGGAGCAGCTGGGTCAGCGGGAAAGTGTGGCGACTGCGAGCCAGATGCAGCCCTCAAAAGAGCCATATCTGGCTCGCGAGCCATGGGTTCCCGACCCCTGCTTTATGGCATCAACACATGAAATATCAATTTAGAGGGTGAAATATTTCCTCTAACAACCATATGCACACCAAAAAAGAGAGACAAAAGTTTAACGTGAAAAACTGGCACATCAAACAGATAATTTTGCAGGTAGAAGCCTGCCTCATGGTCGATAGTTTCTCAGAAGCCTTTGGAAGGCAGGGCACCTGATGATGTCAGATGTCTGCTGTCATCAAGAGCAGCTACCAGCCCCCTTGTTTCCCCAGTCTGGTAGCCATATTTGTAGTCCATCTACAAAGACAACACATTTTCAAATGCCTGAGACACAGGCAACGAAGTTCAATAATCCTAAGTAACATCTTTCAAAAGGATACAATATTTATCTATAGCATGCTTTATCATCCCAGAAAGGTCTGGAACAGGCAAATACCTACTGTACCTGAATACAACATGCCTTGAGCTACTAATAAAAAGATATGAGCTAAATATAAAAAAAAGTAAAATAAAATGCAAATGGAAAACACAATCTGATCAAACACTGACAATTAAAAATATCAATAATCACTAGTAATCATAGAAACCTAGCCATATTAAATAAATAAAAATGCTATATGATATTTTCAGTAATAAACATTATAAAAAGTAAGGTCATCAACTAGTAAAAACTACATCTAATAAAATAACATTAGTAGACAAATCAGAGACACAAAATACATGGGTATAGTACAATAAGCCTAATAGTATAGGAATTAACACCCTCCTATACTAAAAATCAAACTCTCACTGCCCTTGAGTCCTATTTGTACAACCAGTCCCTATTCTACTTATTGACTGTTCTAAAATAACTCAATTTCCCTTAGTTTTTTAAGCTTGGTTAAATAACCAAGTTTTTAACGAACGTCTATAAGTGACATAGTCCTGGATTAAATGTAACTCTTTGGAAAGAGAATTCCACAGAATTGGCATAGCACAGGAAATAGCTCTATTTCTGTTCTCACCAACCAACCTGACCTCCCTCATAGATGGAACCAAAAGACAAGCAATGTTAGTTGAATGTGAGGATTGTGTTCGTACATATTTAATAAGGCACTCTTGTAGTAGCCTTGTAATGCTTTAAAAGCTAATATCAGTATTTTAAACTGAATTCACTGCAAACTTGGCAGTCAATGTTAGGATTTCAATATCTGCATGTGTTCTCTATCACCAGCCAAGCTGCAGCATTCTGCACAAATTGTGATCTATGGTTAAATGTATTCTTACCTGATAATTTTATTTGCTCAATAACTGTTAGATCAATCATTGCATAAGGGATTTCCCTCCTCCACAGCTGACAGAGGGCACACTTCTTTTATGTGGTCCTAGACCAATTCAGTAGCCTACTGCCAGAGCATTGTGATTATCCAATTTACACCCTTTTTTATTTTTGTAATACATCATAACGCCCACAAGACCGATCCAAGTGAGAAGGGAGGTGCTGTCACCGAAAGAGAAAACAAGCCCTCTTAGAAATATGAGTGTGTTACACAATCATGCCCTGCTTAATCCTGTGTTCCTGGGTAGATTCCTGTCCGGTCCAGCAGGACTCAAGGAATGAAAATTATCAGGTGAGAATAATTTAACCTTCTCTTCTTTCTGCTACATCAATCATTACATTTGGGAGTTACCAAAGCTACTCCTTGCTGGGGTATGAAGACGACAGGGCTGTCTTAACGATCCCTGCCCTTAAGGCAGCATCTACCTTGGTCTGATGTCCAGTCTGTAATCTAAACTAGATAAATGAAGCCTGACCGACGTGCCGCAAATGCGCAGTAGAGAGCAGCTCTATTGCGCATGTGCGGGCGAGCACGTCGGTCTTAGGCAGGGTAAGGAAAAAAAAAACATGGCGGCGGGTGGCAGCGGCAGTGGCAGCGGGCGGTAGCGGCCAGTAGCGAGGGAGGGAGGAGAGAGAGAGAGGGAGGGACGGACTGAGTGAGAGGGAGGGAGTGAGTGACTTAGTGAGAGGGAGGGACTGAGTAGGAGGGACGGACTGAGGGAGAGAGAGGGAGGGAGGGGGAGAGGGAGGGAGGGAGGAGTGGGTGAGTGTGTGGGAGGGGGGTGGGGAAGAGTGAGGGGAGAGGGAGAATGAGGGAGAGGTGAGAGACAGGGATGTGAGTAAGTGGAAGGGGGAGAGGGAGAATGAGGAGAGGTGAGAGACAGGGATGTGAGTAAGTGGAAGGGGGGAGAGGGAGAATGAGGGAGAGGTGAGAGACAGGGATGTGAGTAAGTGGAAGGGTAAGAAGTTGTGGAGCAGAGAAAAAGGGAGTGGAGGAGGGCTGAGGGGGAGGGGATGGGATTGAGAGAGGGTGGGGAGTGACTGAGGGAAGGGGAGAGAGGTGGGAGTGACTGAGGGAAGGGGAGGGAGGTGAGAGTGAGGGGAAGAAGGCAGTGGGAGACAGAGGTGAGTAAGACTGAGTGGAGGAAAGGGGAGGAGTGAACGAGGGGAAGGGGGAGAGAGGGAGAAAAAGTGTAGAAGGGTGCTGTGTTAGAAAATGGACTGAAAACAAAATGTAATGTAGCCCGTTTTAACGGGCTTAACGGCTTGTGTTTTATAAAAGAAAGCAAGGAAGACCATTTAGCTGCCATGCAAATTTCCTTTGGAGAGGCCAAAGCTGCCTCTGCCCAGGCTGATGATTGTTCCCTTGTAGAGTGGGCCCAGAGTGCTGCCAGGGGCTACTTACCTGACAGCAAGCAGACGAGGTTGTTTCCTTGAGCCATCTAGCTATGGTGGCTTTTGAGATCACCTCCCCTGTCCAGGCGCCACCAAACACACACAGTTTGACTTAGACTAGGATCACATCCCTCTTCTAGTCCACAGTGAGGTCATAAAAGAGGTGTGTCCTCTGTCTACATCAGTTGTGGAGGAGGGAAATCCTATATGCCATGACTGGTCTAGCAGGAAGAAAAGTAAGCAAGGATTTTTGTGGGAGGCCATAATAAAAATTGTTACAATAGTCGAACCGTGCCTCATCAGTGACTGTATTACAGCAATAAAATCCTGGCACATCAAACATAGTCATAATAGAAAGACAGCCCACAGACAGAAGAAAGTTTGTTTTCCAATGTTTTGAATTTGATGTTTCATTATTAATTACACATCCAATTTTTTTTTTTTACTTGCTGAAAGAGGGGTATCGTCTAGTAATAATAAACTTAACTCTAAAAAATGGGGACTGGTCCACATATAAAATATGTATTCACTGGATTGAGTATAAGCCTATTTCTATTTGTCCATAGTTAAATTTCTTTTTATTCTGTTTGCTCCCACACTATTATCAGACTGTAAAGGTACATGCAAGCTGATCATCATCTGAATAAATGTAGTACTGCATACTGAATTGTCTAATAACCTCATCTAACCGCTTCATGAAGATGTTAAATAATGGAGACAGAGTCAAGCCCTAAGGCACTCCAAAGCCAACTGATGGTAGGTAGAAGAAAAATTATCTAACACTGCCTACTGTTGTCTCCATTTTCGGAACAGAATCAATCATTCTAAAACTGACAGCTACACCAAGATTTCTAATCCAACCAAAAAGAATGTTAAGCTTTATGGCGTCAAAGGCGGCTATGGGACTTAATAGTACCACAAAGGATCCTGTACCTCTGTCTAAGACAATATTAGACTTTGCAGGGGTATCTTCACTTCTTCAGTGTCAGAAGTCCTTTTGTAAAAGTTCCATAATGAAGAAAGGAGGTGTAAACTTTTTTCCAACACGCTTTCAAGTAATTTCATAAAACCAAGTTGAGATGTTTCCAAATTATTCTACTCCCAAGAAGGTAAGTTCTTAAGAGACACTAGAGGTGATTTTCATAAACTGTGGTAACATTTTGAGTAAACTCATTGAATTTTACATGGGATATGTCCTCTATATAAAAAAAAAAAAAAAAAAAAAAGGTAAGAAAATGATAGCTGGTGAGGAGTTTTCATTTATTTCAGACTTGCTTTGGGGGGCAAGAATAAAAATTTACACTTCAAACTATTCATATGTCTCCACTTCAGATTTTTTTTCTCACTTGGAACAAAAATCAAAACATAATTACAACTTAGCTCATGTCACTCTTTTAGCCAGAATTTACTGGAAAGGAAGGAACCAAAAACTCTTTGTGAAACAGATTTATCAATTTGAAAATCTATAATTGATTCAGAATAATTCTCCTACAGAGCGAGATTCAAAATTCATTTCTTTCATCCTTGCATATTAATTCCAGTATTAAATAATTCTTTCATTAAACCTGTTTGCAAACATTCTGAATGCAGGACAATTTCAATTTCTGAAATGTGGTTAGGGATACTACCAATGAAAAATAACTGACAAATACATAAACCAAACAGTAATTTTTAAAAGAAGAGACCAGGATGCAGACAGACTAAATAGGCTATATAGTCTTTTTCTGCTGTCATGTTTCTATGGCATAAAAGAGATGCTGAATTTGAAACTGTGCACAAGTCAAGAGGAGTAACAGAGCAGCCTTGCTGCTCTGACAGGCCGATCAGTAAAGTCCGCGAATGCCCGCTCTCCCGGCGTGCGCACAGGCCATTCACCTGTGCGCGCGATACCGTATTCAAATGAGGGCCCCGGCGGGTAGCAAACGGGCAAAAGGAGGCGCTAGGGACACATAACGCATCCCTAGCGCCTCCTTTTTGACAGGAGCGGCGGCTGGCAGTGGGGTTGACAGCCAACGCTCAATTTTGCCGGCGTCGGTTCTTCGAGCCCGCTGACAGCCATGGGCTCGGAAACCACGTGACGCCGGCAAATTGAGCGTCCGGTTTTTGACCCGACTGCCGCCAGCCGATTTCAATTTTTTTTTTCTTTAACTTTTTTTTTACTCTTCGGGACCCTCCGACTTAATATCGCTATGATATTAAGAGGAGGGTGCACGAAAAGCAGTTTTTACTGCTTTTCTGTGCACTTTCCCAGTGCCAGAAAAATTAGCGCCTACCTTTGGGTAGGCGCTAATTTCCGAAAGTAAATGTGCAGCTTGCTGCACATTTTACTTTCTGAATCGCGTGCAAATACCTAATAGGGCCATCAACATGCATTTGCATGTTGAGGGCCACTATTAGGTTCGGGGGTTGGACTCGCGTTTTCCACCCCTTATTGAATAAGAGGTAAGGGAAACGCGCATCCAATGGCGGGTTAACAGTGCGCTCCGTCGGAGCGCACTGTACTGTATCGGCCTGTCACAGGTTCTGAGCCTAAATGTGAGAAAGTCATAGGAGCCTCACAGGCCCATGTTACTATGGTAGTCTAGTACGTAAAAGAAGTACAAAAGCCCAATCTAGTGAATACTGAAGTGTCCACACAGACATTACTATTTGGGGACATTAAACTAACAATAACGTCTAAATAATCCAAAGAATAAAAACGAAGCTGGAGATCATGGTTTTATTCCTATTCCTGAGCTCCTCACTGCTTCCACTGTGACGAAGACATGCAGTACCCAATCCATAGTAAGTAGTAACGCAGTTTTGTTCCACAGCCATGTACCAGACGCTGTTTTCTTTAACACTTTCAGGAATTTGGCCTTGCCTTGCCCGGTTCTGGCATTTGTGCCTGTGTTACCGGTTCCAGATCGCGCCTCGATTGTTTTACCTTGTCAACAACAATGTTTAATGCACATACCAGGCACCTCCCAAACACAAGAAACACAGAAGAGGAATTGCACCGCACACACGTAGTTAGGAAGGGTTTATGGGGATTTCTTTTATTTAAGTGCAATAAATGGGTAGGGTTTGGGCCCATCCCTAGCTGAGTACATAATCGTCATCAGTCAAAAGAACCCACGAAGAGCTGCCAAGGGTGGCCCGTTCGGTCTGTGCATCTAGATTCATCTGCCTAGCTTTTAGAGCGAGCTGTTTCAACTTTTTATGGCAAGAAGTAATGTGGGTGCAGTAACACAGGGAACCAACACTGACCAGAGAAAATATTTTTTAGCTTGTTGCTAATATTTTATTTATTATTATGGTAAATGTTTTTATGTTACTTCATATTACAACATTTGTGAATTGACATTTAGTGACCACTGTGAGAAACTCATTGGATAACATTTTGTTTGTGAGTGGTTAAATGTAATTGGCGGTAAAGTCTGCGTGTATATTGTACACTCAGATTTTACAGAGTATTTCAAAATACAATTATGCCCGTAAGCTCGTTTTTGAAAATACTCGGGTAATTGGCCAAGTGTGCGCACACATTCATTTGCAGAAAGTTGCCCCTCTACTCTGGGAGGCACAATTCATGCATGTACACTTACACACATATGCATCTAAGTCTGCCCCAGCCTAGCCCCCCCAGAATGGCCCTCTTCAGTACGCACAAAACCAGGTTTTATGAACAAAAAATGACTGAAAAAAGTATCCCCATTAACCACAGAAAATGGTGACAGACAGAGAGAGAGAGAGAGACCAAATGCATACTGACGTTTAAACAAACATTTTTAAACTCTCTCTTGGAACGTGTTACGTTTTACTATTGCATTTTGCACTTTATGGGAACGTTGCTCAATAGCTGAATATCCTCAGACTAAGTGCTCCTGTAGGAATAAAAAAATGGCAGGTCTCATTTAGAAAGCGCGTTGGGGGGGCTAGCCCAGTAGTTCCGTGTCTGCCACGTGAAAAGAGCCCCAGTTCAATCCCCGAGTCGGGTCTCCTGCATCCCGGGCTGGCGATGCTGCGGAGGCGTTTGCTTCTCTCCGAAAGGAGAGAGAGAATCGTTGAGGGTGGCGTTAGGGCCCGTGATACAGAGCTCTGGGAGGACTGCTGCCACAATATCCAAACTAAGAACAGTGGGAAGGTGGCTCTATTAAAATAGAGGGGAAAGTCGCTGGGTAGATGTGAATGAAGGCTCGTGGTACCAGAATCCCAGCACTGGTTCCAATTAAGCTGGAAGAAGAAAGCACTTTCATGTAACTTGTGAAAAACCTCTAATATACATCAAAGTTGTTATGGTAAGGTTTAAAATATTGTTCACAGTAGTTATTCTCAATCTATCTTAGGAAACAGAGTACCACTTCTGCTCCAGTTTCTCCTCTCTAACTCCGACAGAGCCCGAGACCCATTACATAAAACTACACAATAGAAGGGAAGACAGGCCCCTCTGTAATCTCGTAGTCATTAAGGTAACTGCCATGACTATTAACATCTGTCTTACTAACACCAGACAAAATCCATTTGCCCACTATAAAAAGGGAAATTTAATACCATTGACTTGGGTAGGGGTTTATATACTTAGCTCCTGCCAATCTACAGCAATTGCAGTTATGATGAAGCTCTCATTTCTGTCCAGCCCTTGCACACACCTAACACAGAAGACAACACTTATAACAGTAAATATGGCTTATTATTGACAAAAACAATTCTTTGCAAAACCACTCTGGGGTGTGGCTGTATTCTGTGTTTTTGATAGCAATATTCAGGCAAAATCAACTTTGAATTTTCATTATTAATAAAAAGATTTGAAGGATAATGGCTACAAACGGATAACACGCACTGCCTAGTTATGATAGGCATGTTTTTGAAACAGACACAGTAGGTAACCAAACTGAAAAGGCCATAGTTTGAAGGAACATGGGAATTTCCATTCTGTTTACTCCTAGGGCAGTGTCAGGACACCGACCTGGCAGGGCATGACCTGATGGGTAGGGCAGTAGGCTGAGAATCAGGGTTCAAATCCCATCCCCTGCTGACTTCTTGTAACCTTAGGCAAGTTACTACCTCCTGTTCCCTCAGGCACCCCCTTAAATTGAAAGGTCTCTGGGGCAGGGACTTGTTTGTACCTGAACACTAATAACGCTGTATGTTGTCTTGGGTATTATTTGTAAGGACAGGCTAGAAACCCAAATAGTATTATTAATGCAGTATGCCTTTCAGGCAGCTCCACTTGTGACTTTGCCTCTGTTTCTTACATTCATCTTCTCTCCTATTCCCTGACTGGTTTCAAGGTGTCTGTATTCTATTTACTTGTGCTCAGTCTCCTCTCCTGTTTCTGATCTAGTCCAGCAGAAGCCCTGCCCCTAGAGTTTTGGGTTTTTTTGGTTTTGGTTTTTTTTTAGCTCTTCCCGTTCCTGTGCTCCTCACTGCTTCCACTGTGAAGTGGAAATGCAATACCTAGCCCATAGTAAGTAGTAATGCATTTTGTTGCACAGTCATGTACCAGACTTTGTTTTCTTTAAAACTTTCTGGAATTTGACCTTGCCTTGCCTGGTTCTGGTATTTCTGCCTTGTTACCAGTTCCGGATTGTGCATTGATTGTCCCTGTATCTTGCCTTCTCTGTATTTCCTGGCTTTAGACCTTGGCCTTCACTAAACTTCCATTTCTGCCTTATGAGCTTGCCTCAGTTTGCTAAGGGCACTGCAATAGCTTGCTTGGACTTTGCCTTTGTTTCATGGACTTATCTCATTCACTGAAGGTATTGTGATAGCCTGCTTAACAATGACCAGCACTTGCAAACACCTCTAGACTTAACTAGTTCCTGCTAGCTGCCTATGTCTCAACCATGACCCCCAAAACAGGGCCCCCATTTCCCGATAGTCAGGTTCTCTGGGCAGTATTGCTCAGAAGATGCTGCATCAGTGCTCCCCCCCCCACCCTTCAAAAAAAAAAAAAAAAAAAAAAGAACCACGCAGAAGCATTTGCAAAGCAGAACGGTTGTACTGCAGTGGTTCTTCTCCATTGAAAACTAGAGGAAATCAAGGCATGCAGAACAGTCACGGGAGAAGGGGTCAGTAAGTGCTATGATGCCACCTGGGTTTGAAGCTGGTCTGGATTACATTCCCAGAACTCCTGATTGCTGCTGGGAAGTGAAATAGAAAAAGATGCCTTCCACCCCAGAAAAACAGATGTATGATCGGCATCTCTGAGTCTTGACTTGAAACCTGATGTTATGAGTTCCCTGTTGTATACAAAGGTCTCTAGTAGTCTATGGGGGTGACGAGATTATCAGATGTGAAATAATGTAGGAACACACACCACATTTTTTTTTATTCAAATGTTAAGATCAAAACGTGTGTTGTAGTGGAATAAAGATTATTTGCTGCTACTATGTAGGCGAGCTTAAAAAAAAAAAAAAAAAAAGAGAGATAGTAAATACAAAAAAAAAAAACAAAAACAAGTCTACATGCCTTCCCACCACAGCCATCTTTCTGTGTGATCTAATCATGAATGTACAGATATTTAGAATAAGTTATTAAAACCCACTCTTCTTTGTTTCAGTTAATAAACAGGATCATATGGGCCAAATGACAGAGATCTCTCCCATTTGCGCCTTTACGAAAAAGAGTCCACCAGAGCCCAGGTGTAGGGGAATATATAGAAAACTGCCCCAGACTAACTTAAAGGACAGGGCACAGCTGTCTATCCCAGTCCTCCTTAAAATCCAGGACCCACAGAGAATTCTGGGTGAAGGGAGGAGCCCCTCAACCAGAGTTTAAGAACTCAGGGCCTGGAAGGGTTAAACAGCCCCAGGGAGCAGGCAGAGACCCACCTTTGCTAAGACCTCTTATGTTTAAGATTGTGTACTACCTAAGTTAAGGTGAGCCTGCATTATTTGTTTGATTTTGGTTTTCTTACAGTAAATAAACTGCACCTAAGGACAGCCAGAATCTGCCTCCTTATTTCCCTTGGCTGTTTTCCTATGCCACTTGGCCATGTTACCACACTGGGTAGGAAGACCATCTGCCCATGAAAGCAGAGTTGCTTACCTGTAACAGGTGTTCTCACAGGACAGCAGGATGTTAGTCCTCACATATGGGTGACATCATCAGGATGGAGCCCAATCACGGAACACTTTTGTCAAAGTTTCTAGAACTTTGACTGGCACTACTGAGCATGCCCAGCATGGTACCAACCCTGCATCCAGCAGGGGTCCCCCTTCAGTCTCGCATATAGTAAAAAGTACATGTCAAAAATAAAACAACAAATTGCAAGCATACCCAACTCCGCGGGGTGGCGGGTGGGTTTCGTGAGGACTAGCATCCTGCTGTCCTGTGAGAACACCTGTTACAAGTAAGCAACTCTGCTTTCTCACAGGACAAGCAGGATGGTAGTCCTCACATATGGGTGAATAGCGAGCAGAGGATGCCCAAGCAATGTACCAAAAGCACCCAAAGACATGCAAGAGGCATAACAACAGGGTGGTTTTGGATAAGAGGGCAGCCTGAAATTCCCAGCAGGCTGTTGGAAGGAAGATGGGTATTAAGCTGAGAATAAATTGCATAGAACAGACTGGCCAAAGATAGAGTCCTGAGTGCCAGCCTTGTCCAGGCAATAATGAGCTGCAGAAGAAGAATGAAGAGAACTCCATGCAGCAGCCCTGCAGATGTCAGTAAGAGGTACAGACTGAAGGTGTGCTACCGTCATTGCCATTGCTCTAATGGAGTGCGCTATAACTCGTTCCTGGAGCGGAAGGCCTGCTTGTTGGTAGCAGTAGGAAATACATTCCGCCAGCCAGGAAGACAGGGTCTTGTATTCCCACTGGGATTCCCAGTTTAATTTTATCATAGGAGACAAATAGCTGGGTGGACTTCCTATGGCTGCAGTGCGGTCCAATAGAAGGCTAGCGCACACTTGCGGTCCAAGGAATGCAAGAGCCCGTTCACCTGGATGTGAGTGGGTTTAGGAAAGAAGTAGGCAAAACTATGGACTGATTTAATGGAATTCAGAGACTACTTTTGGTAAAAATTTTGGATAGGTGCGCAGGACCACCCGATCATGAAGAAATTTTGTGTAAGGTGGGTATGTTACCAGCGCCTGTAGCTCACTGATTCTGCAAGCAGATGTGAGAGCTAGAAGGAAAAGCACTTTCCAAGTGAGATGACGTAACTTGCAGGAATGCAGAGGCTCAAACGGAGGCTTCATAGCCGTGCTAAGCTACATTGGAGGGTCCAAGAAGGGGCCAGACAGAGAGGGGCCTTGAGGTGTAACAAGCCCTTCATAAAGCGCACTAAGGGTTGTGTCGAAATTGAGGCATCACCCGTACCCTTATGGAAGGCGGCTACTGAACTGACATGAACCCTAATGGATGAAGTTTTGTAGACCAGACTCCAAGAAGTGCTAGAGATAGTCTAGAAATTTTGTTATTGGGCACCAAGAGGAAACCTTTTCCATTTAGAATAAGACAAGACTTCCTAGTATAAGGCTTTCGTGAAGCTACAAGGACTTGCAATACTGAGTATGAAGATTTAAGGGGTTTGCAAGATCAGGCTGTCAGTGACACGGCCTGGAGGTTCGGATGTCACAGCTCCGGCGTTCTGAGAGATCAGGGACGCATCTGCGCCCAGGCGAATTTGTGGACGAACTGAGATGTCGCGAAGGATGGGAAACCACACTTGATGCAGCCAGTACGGGCTATGAAGAATCATGAGGCCCTTGACCCGGCGAAGCTTCACGAGAGTCTTGCCGATGAGTGGAAGTGGGGGGGTAAGCATACAGGAGACCTTTTGCCCAAGATAGGGTAAAGGCGTCTCTTAGAGGAATTCTGTGACTGCGATGTAGTGAGCAGACGGTTCTCCACTTTGTGGTTGTGAAGCGATGCAAAGAGATCTATACTTGGAAACCTCCACTTCTGAAATATGTTCTCTGCCACCGTGGGGTTCAGCAACCACTCGTGGGGATAAAATGTGTGACTGAGTTTGTCTGTGAGAACATTGTCCACGCTCGCCAGGTAGGTTGCTCTCAGTAGCATGGAATGAGAGAGAAAGCTGAAAGTCCAGATTTGTGCTACCTTCCTGACACAGCAGGTAGGAGCCGGTTCCACACTGCTTGTTGATATACCACATGGCTACTTGATTGTCCATTTGAATTAGGATTGTCTTGTTGGACAGACAATCCTTGAAGGCTAGAAGGGCATATCTGATTGCCCTGAGCTCCAGAAATTTATCTGATGTTGTGACCTCCGCTGCAGACCAGGTACCCTGAGTTTGCAGGTTTGTGGACATGTGCTCCCCAACCCAGAGTGGAAAGCATCTGTTGTCAGAATTATTTGGGTTTCTTGGAGCCTGAAACGGTAGGCCTGTGAGTAGGTTGGAATCTTGCATCCACCAAGCCAGTGAGAGACGAAGCTGTCTGGTGACATGGACAATGTTCGACATTGGATGGTGGGCCTGAGACCACTGGGATTTTAACGTTGACTGTGTAACTCTAATGGCCAAGTCGAGCCATTGGCATAACATGTACTGAAGATGCCATGTGACCCAGTAGAATGAGAACATGACGAGCAGTACTGGTTCAGCGGGTCTGCATAGTGTTTGCAAGTTGGCAAGCGTATGAGCGCGGGTCCCTGGAAGGAAAGCTTTTGCTTGGATTGTATCGAGATCCGCCCCGATGAAAGAGAGAACTTGGGACGGAGACGGATTGGACCTTTTGGTAATTGATTAGAAATCCCAAGGACAGTAGTAGCCGCAAGGTGAGATGGAGAGATTGTAGATCCGCCTCCGCAGACAGGGACCTCGGCAACCAATCGTCTAGACAAGGATAGATGTGAGTGCCCAGTTGTCGCAAGTATGCAGCTACTACTGCCAGACATTTTGTGAAGACACAAGGGGCCGATGCCAAGCCGAACGGGAGCACTTGTATTGAAACTGATTGTTTCCCCATGTGAAATCAAAGGAATTTTCTGTGAGACTGAGTTATTGCTATGCGCATATACACGTCTTGGAGATCTAGAGAGGCAAAGCAGTCAGTAGAGAGCCCAAGGTTACCATCCTGAACTTTTCCTTTCGTAAATACTTGTTCAAGGCCCGAAGATCTAATATCGGACGAATGACCTCCGGACTTTTTTGGTATTAAGAAGGACCAGGAGTAGAAGCCTTTTCCCCTTTGTGGAGAAGGAACTTGTTCTATGGCATTGGCTTGAAGAAGGGATCTTATTTCCTCCTCTAGAAGTGGAGGAGTGGTCGGCAGAACTCCACGTCGGATGAGGCGAGGAGTCCAACGGAATGGACAGAAAGTTGAGATGGTAACCTTGAGCTATTAGAAATAGGACCCACTGATCTGTGGTGACCGTGTGCCAGATGTTGATGAAGTGGCAGAGACGGCCGCCCACTGGTAATTGCGGCAGTGGCGGAGGTGGACATTTGCTCTCTATTGGGCAGTCAAAAACCGGAAGGACGGACCAGGCTTTGGAGGAGGCTGCGTCTTCTGAGGCCTAGGCTGGCGAGGTTGAGACTTCTGATATGGGCTTAGACGGGCAAGACAGAGTCTGAGGTGGGTAATATCTGAGTGCCTTAAAGGTGGTTCGTTTAGCCTCCTTTCGGAATGGGCGTTTAGAAGAGGTGGAAAACTCCATGTGCCCAGCCAAGAGTTGCCGGTAGCGTCTCGTTATGGTCTTTAATTTGAGCAAAGGTCTCCTGAATTTTTTCACCGACGAGGTTATCTCCTGTAAAGGGGAGGTCCACTAACCTCTCCTGAACTCTGAACGCAGATTTGAAGACTTAAGCCAGGCCCATCTCCTAGCACTTATCCCAGCTGCTGACACTCTGGTGCTGTGTCAAAGATATCATAAGCGGAGCGTACCTCATGTTTACCAGCATCTAGACCTTTCTTAAGAATGACATTGAGCTGGTCCTGGAACTGGTCAGGAAGGGTATCAGAAAGATCCTGGAGCTATCTGAACAGGTTCCTGCTGTATTACAAGATGTAGAGTTGGTAAGCTGCAATATGGGAGATTAACATGGCTCCATGGAAGACCCTACGCCCAAAAGCATCGAGGAACTTCTGTTCCTTCCCTGGAGGTGTGGATGAATGAGGTCTTGGCCTTCTGGCCTTTTTCTGGGCAGACTCGACCCCACTGAATGGTGGGAAAGTTGAGCCTTCTGGAATCCAGGTGCTGCTTGGACCAAATACGTAGGATCAGTCTTACGGTTTACCGGGGGGACTGTTTCTGGATTTTCCCAATTGCGTTGAAGGAGGTCAAGGAGGACTTCATGGATAGGTATGGACATTACCTCCTTTGGTGCATTGACAAACTGAAGGACTTCTAACATTTTATGTCTGGAGTCTTCTTCAGTCTGGAGAGAGAATGGTATACACTCTGACATTTCTTTGATGAAACTTATAAAAGAGAGGTTCTCTGGTGAAGACTTTCTTCTTTCTTCGGGAGGGAAGGCACTGATGGAATATCACCCGTGTCTTGGGAATCCAAAGAGTCATCAGACCAAGGATGATAGTGCTGATCTCCAGCATCCAACAGTTCTCCAGAGGGCAAAAATGGACCTCCTCCGGCCAGAGGAGGAGGAGGTGGTCCATTTTCCATTCCATTCATTTTCCATTCCATTCCAATCGCTCCCCTCTTACCACTTCTAATTTAGAACTCCATCACCTTCTAACACTCTCCCTTAGCTTTTACCTACTCCCCTTGAACCCTCATACTCTATAGTATTGTTTTAATTCAGCTCAGTTAAGTTACAACTAAATGATAGTTCTGTTTTTTTTTTTTTAAAAAGATTCTACTTGTTTTATGTTCAAATATTTATATACTTGCCTTTTTTAATTGTATAACGCTTATATAACTCTGTTAAATGTAAAACGCTCCGGCGTAAGTTCCTGTTCACTGTACACCGACGTGATATCTTTGATGAGCGGCGGTATATAAAAATTTATAAATAAATAAAATATAAAAGAGGAGGTTGAGACACCGAAGGCACCAGTGTTGGCATCGGTAGAGGTCGATGGGGCATCAGTGGCAAAAGCGGTCCTGAAGGACTCTGACCTCGGTGGCCTCCTCGGTGGTATCACTCCAGAAGGGCCTGGTATCGGCGATTCCCCCTCATCTGAAGAGAGGGGAATGGGCGAAGGACCCGGAGGTAACTGTGTTTTCTTCGGTGCCAAAGGTAAAGCACCGATGAGTGCATCGATCCTGTTCAGTAACGGTGCAAGAATCGGTGGCATTGGATCCTGAATCGGAGCTGGTATCGGTGCCGATGGAATTGGGTGTCCATGGAGAGCTTGCACCACTGCCTCCTGAACCATCCGGTTCAGCGTTGTTAAGACCAGGTCCAGAGTGGGAAGCTGGATGGGCACCGCCGGAACAACCACCGGTCTAGATGGCGCATCGGTCGGTGCCTCCACTGAAGGCGAGGGCCGCCTCGGTGAACCCGGCACTGAGGAGGTTTGGGGCTCCTCGGCACGGGCCTTCTTCCTCGGTGGCTGATTGGAAGTGGAGGCCACCAGTGCGCTCGAATCAGATAGTAAGGTTTTGTGATGCCGATGCTTTTCCCTATGGTCGCCCTTACTGGTGTCCGGCACCGAAGAAGCAGAAGCCGAAGTCCTCGATGCAGATCGAGAGTCATCGGTATCTGATCGGTGACGGAACTTGGCTGGCGACGGTGTCAATGACTTTGAAGCTTTAGATGAAGAAACCTGTTTGGAATGGAACAATAAAGCCATTTTTCCAAACGAGCCCGACGCCTTTTAGGGGTCATTTGGGCACAGTTGGTACACAAATCTACATCATGGGTAGGGCCCAAGCACAACACACAAACCTGGTGAGGGTCGGTGATGGAAATTGTCCTCGGACAGTCTGGGCACCTACAAAACACCGTCGCCATCGTTGTCATCAAAAATTTAGGCAGCGGCACGGTCGGTGACCTCTGGCCCTAAAGTTGGAACCGTCGGTAACCGACTGAAAAAGTAGTAAAACTTACCAAATGGAGACGGGTATCGACGGTATACAAGGGGGACTCCAGCTGGGGTGAAAAGTTTTGAAAATTTGCAACTTTTTCCTGAAGAATATTTTCCTGTCAGGAAACCGTGGAAGAGCTCCTAACTGTGCGGGGCAAGAGCTGTGCGTAAAAAAAGAGACTGAAGGGGGACCCTTGCTGAATGAAGGGTTGGTACCATGCTGGGCATGCTCAGTGGTGCCAGTCAAAGTTCTAGAAACTTTGACAAAAGTGTTCAGCGATTGGGCTCCATCCTGATGATGTCACCCATATGCGAGGACTACCATCCTGCTTGTCCTATGAGAAGAGCAGAAATCTTTGGGATACCCTGCAACTCACCAGTTACAAGCATGGTTATTTCATTATTTGCCACTACTAACTAAATCAGGATAAATTCGGATTAAAACATATAGTTAGAGAAAACCCATGTCCATGTACACTGCTTTAGCAGAAAACTCCCATTCTATCAATTAATTTTAAAAAGGAATTTACATTTTAAGCATTAATTTAATGTAATATGTTTATTCTGCAATTTGTAGCTGGTCAGCCGCTTCAAAGCAGTATACAAAACAAAAGTTTAAAACACTCCCCCAGCATTTTACTAAACAACTTTTCTTCAATTACAACTGAAAGGATTTAATCCTTTGTAATCCTTCTCTATTATTTCCAGAAAAC
Organism: Rhinatrema bivittatum; assembly: GCF_901001135.1. Taxonomy (NCBI): domain Eukaryota; kingdom Metazoa; phylum Chordata; class Amphibia; order Gymnophiona; family Rhinatrematidae; genus Rhinatrema; species Rhinatrema bivittatum. Next base: position 96,726,631 of record NC_042619.1, read on the forward strand.
AACTTTGCATCTGACATATAATAAACACACTGCAGCATACGGAGCCCAAAGTCAGCATGTGTTTGGAAATGATAGCTGCATGGGGTTTTATTACTTTTTTTTTTTTTTTTTTTTTAATAAATATGGGAGAGGATATCTGAATATTCAATACATACAGAAAAGTCCTCAAGTGACTGCCTTGCTTAATTCATTTTGCTGTTCTATCGCTGCTGCTCGACACTGGAAGAAGCACTTTTCCTGCAGGAGAATGCACATATAGCTGGGAGGCACAGTAGATATGTCTTGGAATAATTTAAAAAGAGCTCAGGGTAGATCCATACATATTATGAATATTACATGCTTGAAAAACTGCTCACAATACTTAGATGACAACACAGCATCCTAACTCGCTGATGGCTGCAGAAAACCTTTCCAAGTAACATACCCATAAAAGATTACAGCATTTATACAATTCTGCTCAGTTGCACTATCTGAGGCCCGAGACCACCCATTCTGATCCACTAGAATTCCCTGCACACTCATTTTGCTCTAATTGTTTCCTGATTATTTGCGATTATGCAACAGCTGGTGAAAGAATTGCAAGCTTTGTATTATATACACATATAAACATACCTCTCTAAGCCAAGCACAGGAAAGATACAAGGAGCAACATTTACAGTTTCATTGTGGCCCAGTTGCGTTTATCCTAATGCCATCATTAGTGTCATGTCATCTTGGTTGTGTAATGATTAGTTTAATAGGGATTACCATCATCCATTGTAATATTTAAATTAAAAAAACAAGCAGGCTGACATGTTAACTATATACATTTCTTGCACCAACTTCAAGAAACCACTCTGCAAACCCGTTAAAAGCAAAGCAGCTTTAACGAATTTGCGAGTGGGACTCCAGCCAAAAGAAGCTGGTGCAGCACTGGCACGTGGCAGCCCCCTGTTGCCAGGCCAAAGAGCGGGAAGAGCTGTCTTCTCAGCAGCAGCAGCCTGGGGCATCCCCCTGCTGCCTGGCCAAAGGGGGCCAGTGTAATAAGCTGCAGACATGCCGCAGATTTGTGCACGAGGGTATTAGGCATGTTTTCCCGCACTAATCTTATGCGTGTACGTAATAGCGCGGTTAGAAAAAAAACCACGCACACAAATCCGTTCAAAAAGCCATGGCTCATTTAATGCAAGTCCATGCTAATGGCATACAAAAGAGTCAATTAGTATTCATGAGCAATGCAGAGAGTGGCACCAGCAGTAGTGTGGGTTTTTTTTTTAATGGGTCTTTTAGTGCCTGGGTCTGAGAAGGCGTTAGGTATAAGCGCCTCTCTGGAGGTCAAAATGTTAAGCAGCAGAAGCCAGAAGAGAGGCTGGAGAGGGAAAAGGCACATGTCAGAAATGCTGATCACTACTGCATTTCCTCCGCTCACCGGCATCCACCATTATAGCTCCCACGTGGTCGGTGACGGATGATGAAGGGGTTAGACATTGCTCTACCAACCTTCAGTCTAACTCCCGGATCACTAATTCACTACTGTCTTATGAGCATTTTCCATCGCCTGCCCTAAAATATGGAACTCCCTCCCAAAAGATTTGAGAACCCAACCTAACCTCAAAACATTCAAAAAGGATCTAAAAATATGGCTGTTTTACAAAGTCACACAAACAAAAGGTATCGCCACACCTATAACCCAATCACACCGTCAATTATATTTTTAGAAAAAATTATTTAGAAAACAGGACTGCATCAGCAAGCCTTTGTCAACGTGCACAATATAACCATATTGAGCCGTCCGGTCTTTTCAATCATTTGCAGCCTGTCATGTGAGTTCAAAAATGTTCAAAAGCCCACTGTAAATCTCATACTTGGGGCAGTTTTCACAGTGTACGGAATTCTGATAATTGTTCCACAAAAATACCAAAGTCCTCTTTCGGCAGTTTCCCTATGCAACAGCTGCTTGAGTGGGATGAGGTAGCCAAGAGTTCAAACCTCATACACACTGTAAAATTCATTCATGCAGGTAACATTATAACAACTCATTATTAACATCAGTGTCAGAGGGGCCGACTCGACAGCGGCCATGTTTCGCAGCCTGCCGGCTGCTTCTTCAGGAGTCCAAGAGTTCTACAAGGGAAATGTGGATAACAAACAATCAGCATATAATTCTGAATGGGAAACTTGCACTTAACTGACAACGGTGCGATCACCTCTTGAAAGTAGGACCGAAGTCTCAAAACATCCTTTGCAGCGAACGCCGAGCTAGAGACCGCATCCCGCGAAAATGACTGATTAAATAGCCCGCGCTTTTGCGGACGTGATGACATCACCATGGACGTACTCAATCGTCAAGCGAGAAGAAATAATCTCAAAAACATGTATAAAATTAGCGACCAACATAAATGATTCATAGGAATACTGTGTATTCCAAAGTATTATTAAGACCCTGAGGATGAACAGTGTTTAAACGATGGATCCATTTCTGTTCAGCTTGAAGCAGTTTCTTGTCAAAGTCTCCCCCTCGCCATGAGGGGGATCAGCTGTTCGAGCACACAGACCTTTAAATCCTCAAAAGTATGTGTAAAATCAATACAATGAGTAACAAGCGGCGCAGTGATTCTGCGCATATTAATGCATGATCTATGTTCTATTAGTCTAGTTTTCAAGGCTCTCTTAGTTTTACCAACGTAACAAAGTTGACAGGGACATTGTATAATATATATAACTCCTGTAGAAACACAAGTAGTGTTTTGATGTAAATAAATGTTGGCATTCAATGTTGAAAAACGTAAGACTGAAGTTTCTATCATCACTTGGCAAACAGTGCATGAACCACATTTCGAATGAGAGCCAGATTGGTAAGATAAATCACGGATCGTGGAGTCTGAGTGTACCAGCTGATCTTTGAGATTAGCTCCTCGGGTGTATGCAAATCTGGGGCTTTGTTGAAATTCTGGATGCAATTGTAAGATGTTCCAATTATGAGAAATGATCGACTTGATTCTCGACGACATAGAAGTGAAAGGTAGAATGCACATAAGAGCGTCATCATTATCATCAGATCGTGGTAGAAATAACCATTCTCGGTGAGTGTATTTGGCCCTTAAATAGGCCTTTTTTATACATCTAGAAGGATAACCCCTTTGAAGAAATCTGGTCCACAAATCTTTAGCTTGATGTTGGTATTCAGATAAGATAAGAAAAATTCACAGGTTCCAGTGTTCTACATATTACCTAAAGTCCACAAAGATATCACTAACCCTCCAGGAAGGCCGATCGTTTCGAGCAGAGGTTCTTTGTTAGAACCCTTATCTCAATTTGTGGATTTCTTTCTTGCCCCTTTCGTATCAGAATTGACATCATATGTAAGAGACTCTCAACATCTTATACAATTTTTAGATGAATACCATGATGATCAGGTAGATCTGACATCGATTTATTTGGTTACTCTTGACGTGGAAGCTTTATACACTAACATCCCCCAGGGTCAAGCAATTGAGATTGCCACCTCTTTTTTTGAAATGCGACCTCGACCTCATCGGATTCCTTCATCGTTTTTGGAAGCACTGACGTGTGTAGCTTTGACAAAACATTTTTTTGCATGGGAAGGCACCTATTACCAGCAGATCTGTGGCACGGCCATGGGGGCAACCATGGCCCCAGATATAGCCAATTTGTTTATGGGTCATTTCGAAGACAACTGGATCTACACAAACAATCCGTTTAGTCAATATATACCAGTATGGAGAAGATACATTGATGATATTTTCCTGTTTTGGACTGGATCTATTGAAGTGTTTCATGAATTCACAGTATGGCTTAACCACTGTAATCATCATTTAAGATTTTCTGCCAACATACATCATACACATATCGACTTTTTGGATATTCATATTTCCAAAACAAGCACAGGGTTTGAAACTACGTTATTTCGGAAACCGGTTGCAAGCAACACCTTGATGCACTTTTCTAGTGCCCATCCCAGATCATTAAAAGAGAGCTTACCTACCAGCCAGTTTTTTAGGCTGAGGCGTCTATGCACCACTTTATCTGAATACCAACATCAAGCTAAAGATTTGTGGACCAGATTTCTTCAAAGGGGTTATCCTTCTAGATGTATAAAAAAGGCCTATTTAAGGGCCAAATACACTCACCGAGAATGGTTATTTCTACCACGATCTGATGATAATGATGACGCTCTTATGTGCATTCTACCTTTCACTTCTATGTCGTCGAGAATCAAGTCGATCATTTCTCATAATTGGAACATCTTACAATTGCATCCAGAATTTCAACAAAGCCCCAGATTTGCATACACCCGAGGAGCTAATCTCAAAGATCAGCTGGTACACTCAGACTCCACGATCCGTGATTTATCTTACCAATCTGGCTCTCATTCGAAATGTGGTTCATGCACTGTTTGCCAAGTGATGATAGAAACTTCAGTCTTACATTTTTCAACATTGAATGCCAACATTTATTTACATCAAAACACTACTTGTGTTTCTACAGGAGTTATATATATTATACAATGTCCCTGTCAACTTTGTTACGTTGGTAAAACTAAGAGAGCCTTGAAAACTAGACTAATAGAACATAGATCATGCATTAATATGCGCAGAATCACTGCGCCTCTTGTTACTCATTGTATTGATTTTACACATACTTTTGAGGATTTAAAGGTCTGTGTGCTCGAACAGCTGATTCCCTCATGGCGAGGGGGAGACTTTGACAAGAAACTGCTTCAAGCTGAACAGAAATGGATCCATCGTTTAAACACTGTTCATCCTCAGGGTCTTAATAATACTTTGGAATACACAGTATTCCTATGAATCATTTATGTTGGTCGCTAATTTTATACATGTTTTTGAGATTATTTCTTCTCGCTTGACGATTGAGTACGTCCATGGTGACGTCATCACGTCCGCAAAAGCGCGGGCTATTTAATCAGTCATTTTCGCGGGATGCGGTCTCTAGCTCTGCGTTCGCTGCAAAGGATGTTTTGAGACTTCGGTCCTACTTTCAAGAGGTGATCGCACTGTTGTCAGTTAAGTGCAAGTTTCCCATTCAGAATTATATGCTGATTGTTTGTTATCCACATTTCCCTCGTAGAACTCTTGGACTCCTGAAGAAGCAGCCGGCAGGCTGAGAAACACGGCCGCTGTCGAGTCGGCACCTCTGACACTGATGTTAATAATGAGTTGTTATAATGTTACCTGCATGAATGAATTTTACAGTGTGTATGAGGTTTGAACTCTTGGCTACCTCATCCTACTCAAGCAGCTGTTGCATAGGGAAACTGCCGAAAGAGGACTTTGGTATTTTTGTGGAACAATTATCAGAATTCCGTACACTGTGAAAACTGCCCCAAGTATGAGATTTACAGTGGGCTTTTGAACACTTTTGAACTCACATGACAGGCTGCAAATGATTGAAAAGACCGGACGGCTCAATATGGTTATATTGTGCACGTTGACAAAGGCTTGCTGATGCAGTCCTGTTTTCTAAATAATTTTTTCTAAAAATATAATTGACGGTGTGATTGGGTTATAGGTGTGGCGATACCTTTTGTTTGTGTTACTTAGTTTCGACAGGGTCGCGATTTTGTTGCTCTTTGTGTTGTTGCTGTTTTACAAAGTCTACATTGACAATCAAGTATCACAACATCCAAACACCCAACAGAATTACCAATGGAAACCACGCAAAAACAAGACATCAACCAGCACCAAGCAAACCCTTCTCATTCAAAAATGATTTTACGTCAGACTATAAAAAAGAATAACTTTAACTAATTTCCCCACCCTTGTAACCCTCCTTTCCCCACTCTTTTTTATTCACTCCCCATAGCACTTCCCCCCCCCATCCCCTCTAATCCTACACACTCCCATCCCCTTTATCCGCTCATTTTCGAATATAACATGTATCCTGTTATACCCTTAATTCGCATATGTTAAGATACTATCTTTTGAATCTTGTAAACCATTGTGATGGCTTCACCGAATGACTGTATATAAAACTCAACAAATAAATGAAAGGGGAAGGCTTTCAACCAAGAAGCAATCACGGGTCACCACATTAATGCAGGTTCACTGAATAGGGCCTTCAGTGCGGAGATATTTGTTTTGTGTGGATTTTATGACATCCCACAGAGTTGCCTGCTTTTGCTGTCCGCACAAAAAAAATATATATATACACGCAGGTAACTAGTGCCGATTTCACCACGGGTCTTATTACATCAGCCCCAAAGAGAGGGAAGAGCTGCCACCACAGCACACTGTGCAGGCCCCAACTGCCAGGCCAAAGAGAGTGGGAAGCATTGCCACCGCAGCAGCCTAGGCAGGTCCTCTTGCCGTGCCAAAGGAGGGAAGAGCCTATTGCCACTGTAACCAAGGTGGCCCCTTCCGCTGGGCTGCGGAAAGGAGTCACTCCTGCAGGAGCCCAGAGCTGCCCCTGCCACCAGGGCACACGAGGGGAGGAGAATGAGGACGCCAGGGAAAAGTGAAGACGTTGGAGGAGGAAAGGAAGCAAAGAAAAACAGACAAAAATGTGAGCAGTGGAGGGGGGAAACACAGGCAGCGTGCACCGTACAACTGCTAGTACAGCTTGTGTCATCATTAGCAGGTTTTTAGGGAAATTGTAAAAGAATGTTTACTACAGATCAACTGATAAAGCAATGAAACATTTCAGCAAAACAATACATCATGCTGCAGCCTAAATTCACATGAAATAATTAAAAAATAAAAATGACTATAAAATAAAACATTTCTTCATATATATTAGTAAAGAAAACTTTGATCCAGAAAGGCCATATTCAAGCAGGACAGAAACTCCCGTTCCAGAAATAGTTTCCAAATTTCACTAACATTACAAAATTTTGCTTTATTGTTTGGATTGGCTGTCCCAATGCATGCATAATTCCCGAACAACTGTATCCCCTCAAGAAGTCTGGAATCAACAAGTCTGTTCCAGTGACTAGCAACAATCCCGTCTCCTTTTTAGATTGAAACGGAACGTGTCCTTTAAAAACAATATTACACATTCTGCAGATAGCAAATGTCCCGCTGCTTCATGAAACTGACAACATTTCTGTCCAGAAAATCGGGATAATCAGGCATTGCCACCATAGCCTGCCAGCATGAACTGTTGATTGCATAGTAGGGGGTAGATACTTAATACAGATAAAAGTACAGCTTTGTACTAACTACAACTGCAAAGGAATATGTGGCTGCCTATAAAGATGGTAGGAAAAACAAATGTTTGTATTACGTTTTATGGACCAAATACTGAAGCAGCTTGCATTATTCTTCAGTTAAACTAATAACTCATATGCCTCAGATTCAGTACTTGAAAATTGCATTAGGTTGTTTATAGGGGTGGAAAAATACTTAGAAGAATTGGGGGTGCAGCAAAAAAATTTAGAAGTCAGAAGAAAATGTGATTTTTTCCCCCCATAATAACTTGCTGTTTTTTTTTTTTATTTACATAGAAACAGAGAACATGACAGCACAGAAAGACCATACAGCCCATCCCCATCATCTGTTCAGCTTTATAGCCCATTCCTCTCCATCACAGGTCCTCTCTGCTTGTCCCATGTTTGCTTGAATTCTGATGCGGTCCTCATCCCTGCCACCTACACAGGGAGGCTGTTCCACGAGTCCCCCACCTGAAAAACAACTGCCTTTCATCCTCACAGCATGGCTGCTTGCTTCCAGAGCCTCCTGAGCATTTATTCCTTGGGGGGGGGGGGGGGGTGTATTTAAATGTCTCTGTCATACCTCCCCTTTCTGTCCTTTCCTCCACTGCTCCACCTTCAGGTTTACTTGTAAATAGCAGGTGGTAAATATACTCTCCTAAAAGTTATCTGGCTACCTTTAGTCAGGTAAAACTAAAACTAACTGGCCAGATTTTGAATATGGGTGGTTAAGTCTAATGCTATCTGGCCTTGTGTGGTCAGATATTATCTTTTGAAGATATCTAGTTAAGTCGCACTCCTCTGCTAATAAAAAAAACCCACCTTCACAGCACAAAAGCAAACCCCGTTTCTGGCCAGGACTCCTCCCCACCACCCCCCCAACCCCTCCAAATTTAAATATTAAACCAATAATCAGCACTGGCCCTCCAGGCCGTCTCCCCCCCCCCCCCCATAGAAAAAATAAAAATAAATAAATATTGTCTCCCCACATCATCCCTCCCCCCACCCAGTATCTAACTTGCACCGGGATCATAGTGCACTTACAGATTACGCTTCTAGCGCTGCTGCTGCCAAAGTCAATCTGGAAGCACCTGGGATGGCAGTGTACTGCAAAGCCAGGCCTCAAAATGGTCAGGTGGGGGACGGTGGAGACTATTTATTGTTTGTATTTTCTGGGGAATGGAGGGCCAGCACAGGTTATTGCTTTAATGTTTAAATTTGGAGAGGTTGGGGGGGTCCTGGCCAGTAGAGGGTTTTGAGTTTTGTGCTAAGGGGGTGGGAATTGGACCAGAAGGCCCACGGTGAAGATTTATTTTTTCAGGCAAAGAAGTGCCACTTAACCTGAGCTCTTTTGAAGAGATCTGGTTAAATAGCTAGTGCTATGCTTATTTCCATACTTCACTTATCCTTCATCGCCTTAACATTGGATACCACAGATTCCTCTTCTTTCATACCTTTTGCCCACAAACCACAGGGCACCACTCCATCATTAGCATGTACTCCTATCTAAACACAGCATAAACCTAAATCACGTTATTCCTGGGGTGGGGGACCAGGAACAGGGTTCTACTTACTATATGCATCAAACAATAGAAGGATCGCCCAGCTTTTAGCTGTGCGTCGGTCTTGAACTGTGTCATACACTTTGTCATCCAGTCTCTCATGAGCAGCACAGAGTATATAATCGCTAAAGCTAGATAAAATATTCACTCCAGAGTATAATGCACATATCAAGCCATAGAGGACACACTAGTGGCAGCGGGTTCTAATTACACTTTTGACCATTTGTAAGGTGGAAGACGTCCAAGAGCTCAATCAGATATGGTACACAGTCATGGATATAGAAAGGGATGGCTCCCAAGGTCTCCCCCCCACACACACACACACAGTATGCACAAATTCACAGATGATTAATGAAATGGATATGAATTCATCATCACACATCTCTCCCTGGATAGAATGCCAGCTGATTTCTCAAATCCCATCTCTCATCAGGTCTGTTGGCTGTCTTCCAGACTTTCAGACTAAGCACCTCATATAGCTGCATTCCTTGTCTAACTGATCTTGAAGATGGCAAGATCAGGACCTGCTCATCTCAGTGAGCAAAGGCCCACGGTTGCCCTTCTTTCTTTAGCAGGTGCCGGGCTCAGAGTAGTAAAAAACCTCCGAGAGTACCACAAAGGGTTTTCTTGCCTACCCCACATAAGCACATTTGTCATAGTTTGAAGAAATATTTTTAGAGAAATGGAAAGGTTCATAAAGACAGCTAATGTGCCCTTTATGTATAAAGTCACCGTAGGTTTGTGGTTAAAGTGCAGTAAAAGTGAGGGAGATGCTGAAAGTAAAGCCAGCAATTCTGCTTCAATGAGATCTCCTAAACCAAGGTTCAGTATTCTGTCTATTTAAGTAAGGAGTATAAGGGTTCACGTATACTATATATAATCTCTCCTGTCCCAGTGCATTGAAGCACTGGAAAAAAAAAAAAAAGGATTGAATTGTCCCAGCTGTCTTATTCTTTATTAAATCAAGTGCCCAATGGATAGCTCATGTGCCGATCACTTATGAAGACTACAAGTTCTTTTTAAAAGGTGCCACGTGATCAACTCCCAGTGGTAAAGTTGTATGCAGTAATAAAACAGCCTCCTTGAATTGTTTTTATATAAAACTTGAAGTTGACCCAAAGTCTCAGGTTAGGCTGGCTACTTTGAAAACTACCTGCCTGGCCTAATTGACCAATAGTACTTTCAAAGCAATGTAAATCCAGAGTCAGTTTGTTACAAGAGGCACACTGGCAGTTTTCTCCATTAATCATATGCTCTAATGCTTCAGAAATGTAGGCTTCCCTTTTCTCCATAATGCAGCATGCTAATGCTGACCTACAGAATAAAAAGGAAGTGCAGGAACAGATGCTTCACAGTCACACATGAAGAACACAGCCAGACCCCCTACAAAATAAGTGACCACAAATTAGAAACAGAAACATGTAAATGACCACTGAACTGGAAACCCCCAGGACGATAGAATCTGCCTGCAATGCAACACTAAAGAAACAAACAGAAATGTATTGCCTCCTGTGCTGTGCAAAATATAAAGATGCACATTTCCCAAAGCTAACAGAACAAATAAAAGGCATCCCACAAAATAATAAGCACTAAAATGCGCTACTGCTTACCATTTTTAAAGTATTACTAGACACACGCAGCGCTGTATACACACATCAAAGACAGTTACTGCTTTACGGAATTCAGGTTCTAATCAAGACAAACATACACGACAAAGAAGAGTCTGCAAATTAATTATTGTGGAGAAGTAGTTAGGACTTAAAAGCAGCCTCAAAAAGGTGAGTTTTTAGAATGGGCTTGAATCTGGCCAGAGAGGGAGCATGATGCACTGACTTGGGAAATCTATTCCATACATGCGGTACAGCAAGGTGCAAAGATCGCATTTGGGAAATGGCAGCGGAGGAGAAGGGCATAGACAAAGGCAACCTGCCCAGTGAATGGAGTTCACAAGGAAGACTGTAGTGAGAGAGAAGAGAAGATAAGTAAACGAAAAGTTACAAAGTGAATGTAATAGTAGACTTGTTAAGAGAAGCTTGAACCGTATGTGGAAGCAGATGGGGAGCCAATGTAGCAAAAATCTCTGTATAACCCTGAGAAAAAGTGAAGAAATCGCAGCTATACTAGCAAACTTAGGGGGTCATTTTCGTAGCGTATCTCACGCGAAAAGGGACTGTTTTGAAACGTTTATTAGTATAGCTTTACAATTATTTCTGTGTGAGGCTCTATAGCAGCTTGGTTTATTCTGTTTTCCCAATAGGAAATGTATTAGTGTTTAGGGCCTGGTTTAATAGTTGTATTTCTTAGACAGGGTTGTTATTGTTGAGTGTGTTCCATAATGCAGGTGTAACTTAGTGCGGGTTAGTTTGTGTGCATTATTGCAGATCCTGGTACTATGTTAGGTGCTATATTTCTCTTTCTATTTCTCCAGGTTTGCACTGCATGCAGAGTGGCTTTTTTTGGTTTTATATTTATTTATTTATTTATTTTAAACTTTTCTATACTCCAGTTTCTGTCACCATATTTATAATTTGTGGTTTTTCTGTACTTGGTGAAGGTCAATTCTGGGTGTTTGACTGAGGTGAGGTATTTTACTAGCATGTAGGCATTTGTATCAATCTTATTTGTTGTTGTTTTCTCAATAGGATATGCATTAGTGGTAAATTACTGTCTTTTCATAAGGAAGGCTATTGTGCCTCGTAGTAAAGAGAGTTTGTTTTGCTTTTACTGAGATCTCATCAGAACCAGAATATCTTTTTTGTATGGCGAGTTGTACAGGGTAATGCCATAATTCTGCTCTGCCCTCATTGCTGGGGGTTGAGAGGGTTCCTGAGGATGCATAGTGCATGTTTACATTTAGCCCTGTGACATTCACATATTCAGTGTGTCACGCATGTGAGAACCATGTGTCAGGTGTGTCCCGGCCGAAAAAAGGTTGAGAACCACTGTTTTAAAATACACTAACTGCACCGTACGTATGCTCCTAATTTTAAGAGGATACTCGAGCACAGCTAGCGTGCATGTCTTCCATAGGACCATGTCAGCTTTTACACGCATATATCAGCACATTTTAAAACATGCTCCCGTGAGGCACATTCCCAGTTTTGCAATTAGTCCATCAGTTTGTCCAGTTAATAGCGAGGTCTTTCAGACCCCTCTGATTCTTCCTCCTGGACCCCTCACTCTGTCCTATAAGCTCTAAAACGTGAGATCTATAGACTTTCTCCTCCTCGGTAAAGTTTATGTAATTTTGTGTGTGTTTTCTTGTACTCCGCTCTGAATGTGGGAAGGGCAGGCAATGAATATTTTCAAATAAATAAATAAATAGTGTACACATGCTGCGGGTTCCATTTTTAAAATTCGGAGTTACATGCATAAGTCTTGGTCCCGCCCCAGAGCGCCCATGCCCTACCCCTTTTCCACCCCCTGTTCTTCACGCGCACAAGGATAAATACACGTGCATTTTGCAGCTTTTAAAAAAAATCCACATTGCTCATGAAGCATATGGGCAACTTTGCATGAACAATGCTTTTAAAATCAACCTGAGAGGGAGCAAGCAAGCAGATACTGGTAGAAAAAATACACCAGATAAAGAAGTTGGATGAAGTCTTTGTAATGGGGGCTGTGTGACAGCTTGGGTGAATAGCCATACCTTGACTTGCTTTCTGAAGTTTAGATAGTTTGTGTCAAGCTGAAGGGATAGTGTTAGACTGTTCTATAATTTGGGGACATGGCAGCCAAATACCTGGAGTCTTGTACAAGTGAGTATGGCAGATGCCAAAAGGAGGGGAAACGAGGAGGGCCATGGAGGATTGAATGTTTTTTTGTGGGCGTGTAAGCAAACAGAAGCTGGAAGAGATATTCAGGGGCCAGTTTGTTCGCACATATAGCAGCTGCTGCTCAGTCTTCTAGATAATGATCCTGGGAGCCCCTTTGCTCTTTAGTGGGTTTCTGCTTTCTGGGCACTAGCCTCCATTCAAAGTTCTCAATCTTTCATGACTACTGTACCCCTTTTCAAGAGTCTGAGATGTCTCATGTAACCACAGTTTGCAAAAATTCAAAACATTGAAAATACTATACTTAATGCCTTGCAAAAGTCTTCACACCCTTGTACTTTTTTTTTCATTCTGCTGTCTAAAAAATACAACTCAAATGCTCTAAAGAAAGAATGTTTCACTGATCTAACCACTCTACACTTTCATTGAGAAAGAATTATAGAAAACCAAAGAATTTTGATTGTACAAGTCTTCACATCATTTATCACAGCAAATCCAAATTAACTCCAGATCAAAAAATTGCCTTAGTAAGGCCAATGATAATTTTAATGCAGCCCATCTGTGACCAATCACAGTACTTGAGCTGATTCAAATATTCCTAGATGAAGAATTGAGAAGTTTCTGTTGTATGAAATGAATTTAAGCAAAGGTCAAATCATGCTAGATAAGAAGCTGCTGGAAGAATTTGCGGATAACATTATTCAAAAGGTAAAGATTGTCAGAAAATTCTAAGAAAATTTCTATAAGGCCTATATTCATCACCGCTTAGCCGAGTGGCAACAGCCAATATCATACTCCAGTCAGTGGTTGGCACTGTCAGGGAAAAAGGCACACTGAGTCACAGGATGGCTCAGAGAAAGCCAAGTACAACTGTGAGGGTCATACAGATCTGTATTGGATCAAGTGGCTTTTTGCTTTTTTTCACCACTCAACTTAGCCCTTTTCAGATTGGTCTTCAGGACACTCAAAAGAAGTGCTAGGACCCCTCCCAGGTGCTCCCAGCATTTAGACAGCATGGAGGCCAAAGAAAGGTGTGGGATCCCAGAGGAGACCTGTGTGTTCTTGCTGCTATGTGTTAGTCATACTATAGTGTGAAGTTTGAAAGTCTTGTGTGCGAGCTATTATTGGAAAGAATCTACTGTACAAAGACCCAGCCTGATACCTGTACTGGACGTAAGCCTATTTCCCTTTTGTGATTTCCCTTCATTGTGAATTATCCTTTTAATTTTACCTGCAGTGCATAAGTCAAGAAGTTTTCTGTTTGCACTCCTAATAAAAACTTCTACTGCAACATAAAGAGTGTATGGGTGTATGTGTGTGTGTGTGTGTGTTGCAGAGGTCTTCAGCCTGCCAGACACTTAGCCAGATAAGTGAGGGGGAAATGGAAATTTCAGGGAGGAATTACTAATCCAGTTAATTTAGCTGAATAGTGTCGATTTTCGGACTTATCTGTTAAGTTAACCTGCTATTCAGGTCTAAAGTTGGCCAGGTAAGTCTCATCTGGCTAACTAGAGACTTTTTGGGGGATATTCAGCAGCATAGCCATGCTGCTGAATATCCCTTGAAAATTAGCCAGATAAGTCTTATCCAGCCAATTAATCGAGTCCCATGAGTTTGAATAACCTTTGGGACACTATCAGGTCCATGACTGTAAAGCGGAAACTGGCACCACTAAGACACTGCTGCAATCAGGCAATCCCTCCAACGTCAGTAGCCAAGGGTTAAGGAAACCGCTGCGGAAAGTCACCAAGGGACCTAAGATTACTTTAAAAGAACTACAGAGGTCTCTGCTCGGGAGTGAGGAAAATATTGACAGTCCAACAATTTCAAGATTACTCCGCAAACATGACTGTATGAAAGGATGGCAAGAAGGAAACCACTGCCGAAGAAAAGCCATATGATGTTCCACATGAGCAGATGCAAAGAAACATTTAAGGAATACTGAACGAATGGTTGTGTGGTCTGATGAAACCAAAGTGGTGCACTTTGGTTTCAATGCTAAGCGATGTGTGGTATAAAACAAAGACAGCACATTACCCTAACACCACCCCTACAGGAAAACAGGATGAGAGCAGCATTGTGTCGTGGGCATGCTTTACAGCAGTCGAGACAGAGAGGCTTGAGAAAACTGAAGGAAAGATGGAGAGTACAGGCAGATCTGAGAGGAAAACTTATTCCTGTCTGCCACAGACCTGGGACTGGGGAAAAGATTCCCCTTTCAGCAGAACAATTATCTTAAGCACAAATTAAAAGCAACAATGGAGTGGCACAGAAGACAGGGAATGTTCTCAAGTGACCAAGTCCAAAGACCAGACTTTAATTCAATAGAAACTCTGTGGCAAGACTTGAAGAATATAACCCAGAGATGATCAACAGCCAACTTGAAAGAGCTTGAATTCTTCGTCCAAGAAGAATGGGCAAGAACGCCACCATCCTGCTGTGCAAAGTTGGTAGTCATTTATCCTAAACAACTCAAGGCCAATATTGCTGCAAGGGGGGCTTCCACCAAGTATTGTGTCAAGGCGAACGAAGACTTATGCAATGAAGACCTTTTGATTTTGATTCTTTCACAAAGAATGTATTAGTATGTTGTAGAGATCAGTGAAACAAACTCCTACTTTAATGCATTTTGATTTGTATTTTTTTTTTTTTTTTTTTTTTAGATAGGATGTGAAAATTGTACAAGGGGTGAAAACTTTTGCAAGACAGTGTATTTCTATTTTTCTCTACCTTTACTGTAAGGGGTTTTCCCCTCTGTCTCTTCTCTGCTTTCAGTTCGTCTGTCTTCTAACTTCCTGGCTCTGCTTTCTACTTTCTCCTTCCTTCTATGTTTGTCTCCTTTCTTCATCCATCTCCCTCTCATCTGCCTCAGATTTTTTTAAATCTAGTCTCTTTCCATCTTTCTTCTCCAACTATCTTTGCTTTACTTTTCTTCTGGTTTTTTCTTCCTCCTATTTGTTACCCTTCGTATCTTTATTTACTAACCTATTTCCCTGTCTCTCTCTCTCTCTATTGACCCCTCTGAGAATGTTGCATGAGTGCAAGCATGCAAGATGGTGCATGGCAAAGTGTGACCTGTATTTAAACTAAACTGCACATTTAAGTAAAAGAATAATAATATGAAAATAAAATCCATTTTATTTTTATATAGGCTACCACTTCGACATGAGGGCTGGTGGGCAGGGAAAAAACTGACCCAAATTCAGCTCCTGTCAAGAGTCAAATGGACAGAAACAATTTGCAGGAGAGATAAGGCAATCATGGTGTGCCAAAGAAAAATGATGATGCCTGTACTTCAAACTAATCAGTCATGTCCAGCCAGGCTACTTCCATGACAACAAACCAGGAGGCATAAGGATGTCAACAAATGTACACTTCCAGGATTTGAAATCCCAATTGTGTGAATTGTGTACTATGAATACATTTCTCTCCTCTCTAGGTACAATGTTTAACTGCTTTTCTTCCAAATTATTTAGCAGATGTTCTGTTCACTCAAGCATCCTTTGATTCATTTAGCTTTTGTTCAAAATTTGTCAACAAGGCAAATCATATAGCTTAAAATAGTTTCTGTGCCTCTGGAAGTTTTATTTCACTGAATTGTAAGATTCTCACACACAACCGACTACTATCTAAACAACCACTCAAAGCAGGCAATGGTAAAAATCAGATGTCCAACATTCTCACATCAAAAGAATGTAAAGAAGCGGTAGGTGGAGTTATGATGGCAGCGTGCTAGGCTCACCGTGCACTCCAGAGATAGTCCTGTTTGCCTTTTTCTTCTTTCAAAATACCTACTAAACGCAAAGGCAGACCAACCAATTTCCCTCCAAATCCCCGATCTTGCCTGGTCAGTGCACGATCAATTTTATGCTGAGCCAGTTGGTGGAAGATGTAGGGGGTTGACAGCTCCTTACTGGGAGCAATGGAGGGAGTGTCAGACCTGCTGGATGTCCCCTTAAGCCACCCCCCCCCCCCCCGAACGCCATCCTCCGAAGCAGCCAGGACACCTCGACAGCGAGATGCTGGAGCAGTCACAGGAAAATGACCCGACTGCTATTCCAGGGAGAGGAGCCGCTGCTGGAGTAGAGTCGCACCGGCTTGATATCATCACCTCTGGAGGAGATGAAGAAGTACTCTCGGTAAGCAGTGCCTCGACAAACATCCAGCCTGCAGCCATTACTGTTTCTCGCCTGCCTAAGCCCTTGGAACTGCTGGTAAGACCTGGAGAAATTTCTCTGGAAAGTTTGTGGTCTGTTTTGGCTTGGGTTGACACTGCAATATCTAACTGTGCTTCAGATATCAGTTTTTTGGTGAGAATTCTGAGTTACAAGAGGTTCAGTCTCAGAAGGTTCAAGAAGTGCAGAAAAAGGTGGATACTATAGAGAAGCTAGTACAAGATATCCAGAAAGTCAATGTTGCTTTAATCCAGGATAAGAACATGGTTCACAGTAAAACTGAGCAGCTTGAAACTTTTTCAGGTGTTTGAATTTGCAATTCCTACGTTTTCCTACGGCTCCTGGAATTCCCGTTAGAGATACATTAAAGAAGTATTTTATTGAAATTCTGGGATTGCCTGCTGAGGCTTATCCCCCTATAGGTAAAATTTATTTTTTACCAACTCTCAGAAAAGGTGGAAGCTCTCTTACACCTTTATTGGGACCCCGGTCACTGACCCTCCACTAGATATATCTGCCTTGTTAGAGAGCTCTATTGCAGAGGTGGAAGAGAGAGACTCGTCTCCTTTGATTTGAACATGATTTCAAAGTTGTATTTTCGTAAAGCTCAATCCTTCTACAGTAAACAAATTTGGATTTATCCTGACGTTGTGAAATCTACTCAGGAAAGAAGGAGAATATTTCTTTCAATGCACCAGGAAGTTTTGTCTTTGGCTTCAACCTTTTTGCTTAGATATCCATGCAAATGTATAATTACAAATGCTGGAAATAGATACCATTTTATGTTCCTAACCAACTAAATTTTTTCCTAGTTCAAAAAAAAAAAAAATGTCTCTCTAATGGCTGGATGGTTAAATGGCATTACTGATAGAGTTATCACAACGATATAGCATGTTATGATCTGTTTCTTGTTCATGGTTTCTTTTCTTTGTTTTATTGCGATTCTCCCTCTAATTCCTCTCACCCTGGTTTCTTATTGCGGTCTAAGGCTTTGTAAGCATTTCTTGTTGAAAACTTTGCCTTATGATTAGTATTTTTTCTTTGCATGTTATTGTGGCAAGTACACTTGAACATTATAAATAAAGAATGTAAGGACAACACACAGAATAAGTGGATTTCCTGCAACTATTGCCACGTACTATCAAAATCCACAAAATAAGAGACACACTCCTACTCTCTTAAAGCTGATGATGTGGCTGGGTTTTGGCTCCATGCCTCATTCTTTTGTGTGAATCTTCTTGTCCCAAAGTATTATGTTTCTCTTTTCAAAAGATATGTATCTTCAAGTCTGCATTGTTTTTTAGTTTTTGGCTTAGCAAATTTTAGTTATGATTGACATCTTGTTCATGTTTCCAGTTTTTGCTAGCAGCACTAAGTGGGAAAGCTCCCTGAAAGAGTTCCCTCAGAGTAAACATTATAGACCTACTCATCAGGTAAATGAAGCAGTAATTTAGTAATTGTTTAAAGTAGCAATGCTACATTAAGTAGTTAGTATTTAGAACAAAAATAAACAGGATTAAAAGTCTCAAATCTACTGAGTTGGCTATGCATTACGATAATTGGACAGTCTGCTTTATTTGATGAAGAATGGGGGGGGAGGTACTATATGGATGAGAAGGGAGAAGGAAACAGAGCTGAGGGGGGAAAGGAATAAAAGAGGGGTGTAAACTGTACTAACAAGGTCTCAGTTTGTGAGTTATACTCATACAGCTCTAGTTTCAGATTCATTCCTGATTCATAACTGTGTTTGAAGCTTTTTTGAAACTCGCCTATATTTTCTCTGCTTCCACTATGTATCCAAGTATCACTAGGCCAGCGAGTTGTATTAGAGGTTATGACCATTTATTGTGCACAATACAAAAAATAGTAGCCTGAGACAAGAGGGAGAGAAGAGATTTTTAGAGCAAGGGACAGGATCATAATACACATTTTTTAGAAGGCAAAGTTCTTTCCTAATAATTTTGTTCCTGCTAGACCACTCCATTATACTTGAGATTTCCCTATTCCTCAGCTGCCAGAGACTCTCGCTTCATGATGTCATTCTCGCTTCATGATGTCATTCTTATTCATAAAAGGGTGTGTGTCATAGGCCCTTGCCAGAAGCGTCCTACCAAAGCAACCAAGAACCCTCATTTTTTTTTTTCGGTCACTCAAGGTCACTTCACCCACCCTTCTCAGGAGAGGGTGAAGAGGGAGAAGGGAGACAGAGAGAGCGAAAAATCTATCTACCTAATGCGAATCTATTATAACCCCTGTAACTCCCGGGTGGAGTCTGGACTAGTCTTAACAGGACTCAAACAAAATTATCAGGTAAGAACAATTTAACTTTTCTTCCTGCAAGACAGTCCATTGCACATGGGAGATACAAAAGCTAACACTTAAGCCAGGTGGGAGGTAGGACAGGATTGCCTTAAGGATACCAGTCCTTTACTTGAGTCCACCCTGTAGTGCTTGGAAACGAGTGAAGAGATGTCACGTAGCGGCCCTGAAGATTTCCACTGGGGAGAGACAGACGATGTTCTGCCCAGGAAGTGGCCTGAGCCTGACTAGAATGAGCAGGAAGTGCCATCAGTGCTCGCCTACCATTAAGAATATAAACCAAAGACATAGCCTCTTTCATTCATCTGCTATCATGGCCTTGAAAGGCAGATTCTCCTTTCATGGTCTTGCCAAATAGCACAACAGCTAATTGGATTTCCTGAAAGAAATTGTCACCTTTAAGAATCTTTATCACCCAGCACTCATCCAGTAGGTGAAGAGACCTCTCCTTCCCTTTGCATTTCCTCTTTATGAAAGCTGGAATCATCTCTGCCCAATGCAGATGGGAGAGACACACCACCTTTGGAAAGAATGTCAGCACCGGTTTAAAGGTGACTGAATGCAAGAATATAACTAAACAGGGCTCTCTGCATGAGAGGGCCTGCAACTCTTAAATACATCTAGTCCGAACAGATTGCTAACCAGAATAATGACAGTTTCTTGAAGGATGCTTGCTTCAAGCGTTCAAATGTTGCCTCCTACCAATGCTCCAAGTACCAGGTTAAGGACCTACTAAGGAAAGATCAGTCTTGAGGGTGGTTGAACACGCTTCCACCCCTCTCAAAAAGTGCACCACATCCAGGTGTCTTTAATATGTTCCCTACAGCAGGATATGGCTGCCACCTACACCCTCAACAAATTTGAGTGCTTGTCCAAACCCTTTTGCAAAAAGTCTAGGATTCATGGGATATCAGACAAATGGAAAAGTTCTATTCTCCCAGCATAAGACTCAAATAGTCTCCAGCACCCACCTCCCATAGCCTTTCCCCTACATGAGGGGGGTTTTCCCACTGGGTGCTTCGGGAAGGCCGGGTCTTGGCCAGTATCACAAGCTGGCACCTTCTTAGCCCCGCAAAAGATGCATCTGTGGCCTCAGAGTATGCTTCAATTCCTTTCCGCTTTTTCTTTCCCCCTTAACCATGCTTCCATACCACAGTGGTCCTGCAGGCTTGTCTGAATCCCCTGTGTGGTTGCTATAGGGAAACTGGTTCTTACCTGTTAATTTTTGTTCCTCTAGTATCAAAGATCAGTACAGACTCCTGGGTTTTGCATCCCTGCAGGCAGATGGACAGAGAAAGTTTAACTGACACTGCAGTTCCTCAGTATTGATCTGTACCCAAGCTTAAAAACAGCAAACAACAAAAAAACTCTGAAACACTATATATTTTATTTTTATTTTTTTTAGCAAGTCTATATTCTATACCAAGAAAACAGAATGAGTAGATGATTCTCCATCTCCACAGATCGGGCAGGTTCTGGAATGATCTGTGATACCAAAGGATCAAAATTAGCAGGTAAGAACCAATTTTTCTTTCCCTGTATGTACCCAGATCAGTCCAGACTCCTGGGATGTCCCAAAGCTCCCTACTTATGGTGGGACCTGGAGAGTCCCACTCGCAAAACACTCTCGCCAAAGACCGGGAATCCGGATCCCCCACATCCAGACGATAGTGCCTTTTAAAAGTATGCAGTGACTGCCAAGTCACCGCACTGCAAATTTCCTGCAGGAAAACTAGCTGAGCCTCCATCCACAAAGCCACCTGAGAGCACATAGAAAAGGCTCGCAAACATTCAGAAACTGGATGACCCTTAATTATGTACGTCAACCCAATGGCCTCCTTGACCAATAGTAGCCTTGGATGCCCGAGAACCTCTTTTCGGACTGCTCCACGAAACATAGATGATCCGACCTCCTATAGTCATTAGTTACCTTGAGATATCTCTCAAAGCCCTCCTTAAGAGAGTTCAAAGCCAAACTCTTGACTAAATCCTCTTGAAGAAAGGACAAGATATGAAACACCATAGGTCTTAAAGTTTGCACTACGTTAGCAATACACCAAGACTCAAAAACTTTCCAGACCCTCACATACGAAATGGAAGTAGACCTTCTCCTAGCTTGCAACAGTGTAGCAATAACTACTTCGGGATAACCCCTGTCTCTCAAGCGCCACCTCTCAAAAGCCATGCCGCTAGACAAAAAGTGAGCAGCCTAGTCTGGAAATATGGGACCCTGACAAACAAGGCCCGTTAGATGACCAAAGCGAAGTAGATGGTCCACAGCCAAATTGACTAGATCCGCAAACCACGGCCGATGTGGCCACTCTGGAGCCACCAAAATAACTTTGCTCAAATGTCTCTCTATCCGCCTCAACACCTTGCCCACCAGAGCTCAAGGAGGAAACACATAAAGGAGAATTGCCTAAGCCATGGCACCACCAGAGCATCGATGCCCTAGGCCCTATACTCTCTTCTTAGACTGAAAAACTGAGCCACCTCTGCATTCCGGCAAGTCGCCATTAGATCCACATGAGGACAGCCCCATCTCTCGCGGATGAGCTGCATCACCGTGTCTGACAGCTCCCACTCTCCTGGATCCACTATCTGTGACTCAAAAAATCTGCTTGGACATTTTCGACCCCGTGATGTGTGACGCTGCTATCCGTTCCAGGTAATGCTCCGCTCAAAGAATCAACTCTTAAACTTCCTGAGTTACTGCCCAACTCTCGGTTCCTTCCTGCCGACTTGATTTAGGCCACAGTCGTCGCATTGTCAGACAGGACCCTCACCGGCCGACCTCTAACAAACGGTAGAAAAGCAAGTACAGCAAAATGCACTGCTCTGGTCTGTAACTGATTGATAGACCAGGATGCCTCTTTCATGGACCAGCAACCTTGAGTCAATTGCTGCTGACAAACTGCTCCCCAACCAGACAGACCGGCATCGGTAGTAAGAATCACCTAATCCAGAACATCCAGCTCCACATCATGATGCAGATTGGAACGCAGAAGCCACCAAGAGAGACTGTCCCTGCCAACACCCTCGAGTGACAAGGGAAGATGAAACTCCTCTGAGAGCAAGTTCCATCAAGACAAGAAAGCTCTCTGCAGGGGCCTCATATGTGCAAATGCCCATGGCACTAACTCCAGGGTCGAAACCATCAAGCCTAGTACCTGCAAATAATCCCAGACCTTGGGCATCGGCAAACCTAAACGACGAACGTGCCCCTGCAGTTTCTGCACACACTCCTCCGTAAGAAACACCTTGCCTCTCTGGGTGTCGAACCAAGCTCCAAGATACTCCAGGGATTGCAATGGAACCAAGTGTCTCTTCGCCAAGTTCACAACCCAGCCGAGTGTCTTGAGTGTACTGATCATTTCCTGAACTGACTAATGACAAAGTTCCTCCGGCTTTGCTCTGATAAGCCAGTCATCTAGATAGGGGTGCACCAGAAGTCCATTTCGAGACAAAGCCACCACCATAACCTTGGTGAAAGTGCGTGGCACTGGGGCCAAGAAGAAGAGAAGAGCCTGAAACTGAAAATGCTGACCCAAAACCATGAACTGCAGAAACCACTGAAAGTCTGGACGGATGGGTGTATGCAGATACGCCTCTGTCAAATCTGGCAAAGCCAGAAACTTGCCTTTGCGAACTGCCGCAACAACTGACCTCAGGGTCTCCATCCAGAAACACGGTACCTTGAGCGCTGCGTTTACCCTTTTTAAGTCCAGAATTGGATGAAAGGCGCCTTCCTTCTTCAGGACGACAAAGTAAATAGAATACCTTCCCTTGCCTCTCTCCTCACGGGGAACCAGAATTACCGCCCCAGCTTCCGCAACCAGTCCAGTGCTTCTCGAACCACAAATTGCTTGTCTAAGGACCCGCAAAGGGAAACTAGAAACAAATCTCAGCTGGGCTGAGCAAATTCTAATGTGTAGCCATCTCTTACTACACTGAGGACCCACTGATCCTTGGTAATTTTGACCCACTCCCCATAAAACCGCGCCAAGCAGCCTCCTACAACAGGAACGACGAAATGGACCAGCTTTGACTCACTGCGAGGACTTAGTCCCAGCTGCACAACCACTTGCGGTGTCCCAGAAGGGTATTCAGCCTCCTCGAAAGGGCCAACCTCAGGACTGGCCCCGGAGAGAGAATTGCTTCTGCGGACCTGGAGCTCCCCATATTGGGCAAGACCTCCTACTATCCAAAAACGGGACAGAGCCTGAAAAAACCTCTTGCCCTTAGGCTTATCCTCAGGCAACCTGAGCACCTTATTTTCACCTAGACTCTTCATCAACTGCTCCAGCTCCTCAACAAACAAGAGTCGGCTGACACCATAATCCAAGATGAAGTTCTTACTAGGTCATACAGAGCATCTGCCCTGAAAGCCACCACCACCTCTATATACTCAGTCTTATTCACCTCCTTGCCAGACTTCAAGTAGCCCTCCTGGAGCTGCTGCACCCAATGCAAACAAGTCTGCTGCATAAAACCAGAACAAATGGCTGCTCATAAACTCAGAGCCTACATATCAAAAATGCTCTTGAGATGCACCTCCAACTTACGATCCTGAACATCCTTCAACGCAATGGACCCCACAACTGGTATAGACATCTTCTTGGCGACAGCCGATACCACAGCATCAACCCTGGGAAGGGAAAGAAGGTCCAACGTCTGCTCAGGCAAAGGATAAAGCTTTGCCATAGCCCTCCCTAGCCTCAAGCCAATGTAAGGGATACCCTATTCCCGACCTATCAGCTTCTTCACCAACTTATGAAATGAGAAGGCTTTTGCTGGACCCCGTAGCTCATCCAGGACCAGATCAGAGTCCTCCTGTGGAACCTTAACACCAAACTCCTCCAGAACCTGCAGAATCAATGGCTCTATCTCCTCTTTGCAAAAAAGATGGACCATCTTAGGGTTGTCACCCTCAAAGACTGGAAACTCCTCGGGATCATCCCTGGCGCCGTACCATCCGCATCCAGATCCACCGCCAGATCGTGCACTGGAAGCACTCCTGGGCCCTCAGGAGCTTCGTCTGAGTCATTGAGCTATCAACTGTGACCCCAGAAACGGAGTCAGGCCCAAACGCTGAACCAAAGGAGGCCACTTTCTCCGAAACTGAACTGGCCTGGAACCCGCATCCAGACCCTCTGAAGGCTGGGCCTGGGATCCCAGATCTGCCACAGCTGCCTCCTGCTGAGCCAAATAAGCTTCATGGAATAGCAACACAAATATGAAGAAAAAGGCCTGTGGGCGCCATTCAAACTCTAAGAACCAGAAACAGGCAGCAAGGGACTATCTTCCCCCCCCCCTCCTCCCCGGAATCCAAGCAAGCCAAGGAAAGCCTCGGAGGATAATCCCCCACCCCCTTTGCCGATGCAGCATGGGCCACATGAACCTTCAAAATGGTCACCGTTCCTGTACAGACCGGCACGAACCCTGCTGCATGGCAGTAACAGGGGCAGGCAACAGCTTCCTCTTTTTCGCGGCCACCGGGCCATTGGACGGCCCCTCACCGCTGGAAGAATAACGAGCGCAGATGCCAACATGGTTGAGTTGCGACCGTGCCGAGCCGCACACCAGCACCCCTTCAGTGGAATCTTATCTCAGCACGCAGCAGCAGTCAGCCGGCAGACTCTGAAAACAACTCACTCTGAACTCCTCAGCCACTGAAACAGCTGAGGCAGGAAGCTGGCTGTCCTACCAACTCAGGTTTCCTACCTCTTCTGTTGTTTTTTTTTAAACACCACTTTATTACTCCCTAGGCTGAAACACAGACCTGCCAAAAAGATAAAGGACAGCCTGTAAAAACTATCCTGAGCCTGCAGCCACCTCAGCAGCCTCGTGAAGGGGAGGGATCTGGACCACCAGATTTACATCCCTCAGAAGCAAGAAGTAAGCATATAAAAAGGTCATCAACCCTCAGCTTGTCCACCACAACCAAAAGGGATGGTCCCCCCAGGAAGAAAGGCTCCTAAACCCTCCTGACTGCAGGAGGCAGAGAGATACTGAGGAACTGCAGATGGCACATGTGGTTATGAAGCAGTGTCAGTTAAACTTTCTCTGCTCCATCTGCTGGCAGGGATGCAAAACCCTGGACTGATCTGGGTACGTATAGGGAAACGCGCTTTCCTCCTTCTACTGTGTTTCCTTTGTTTACTCACCATCGCTGGGGAAACTGCTGATGCCGGCTAAGGCCATCGTGCCTGCTGCGGCCCGCATTTGATTCTCTCATTTGCTAACGATTTTTTTTTCTTAAATAAAAACTTTATTCTTCCTCCAGAGCAGCAGCAGAGTGCTAAGAACCTAAAGAGAGGGACCCAGATGGTGAGAGATAGAGGAGGAGGAGATCTTAAGCCCACTTCTTTTTTTTAAATGGAGCCACATCCTGCAGGATCCATAATTCCCTCAGGGGTCTTCCTAGGGAGATCCTCAGTCCCTTGGGAACAGGGATCCACCCCTAGATACTTACAACTGAAGGGAACCCACCAGGGATGCAGCTGCACTAGGGACAGCAGCCATAATAGGTTGTTTGCTCAGAAGGTCAGTAAACTATCAGGCCAGGGTTGCACCCCAACTCTGGTAGGATGTCTACCCTTGTCTGCAGCTGCAGGAGACAGAGATCACTAGGAAGAGCCTACAACCACTCCTCAATTTATGACCAAGAGCAAAGACATGAAGGGGATTTGTCCTCCATCTCCAGCAAGGGGAATTGGATTTAGATGATAGCCAATGCTGGGTCCCAACTTTATTTATTTATTAAAAGTTCTTGTTTTCCACAGCTTCCAAATTGTTCAGTGCAGTGTACAAATTTAAACATACACATTCAATAAAACAACAAACAATAACACAGATAACAAAATTTACAATTTATCTCCATAGGCCTCTGTAAACAATACTGATTTTACGTGCTAACAAAAAGATTTCACATCTCTCTCCATTTATAATCCAACTGGTAATGCATTCCAGCACAGTGGGCCATAATACAAAAAAAGCACTGGAGCATGTAGTCTGCAATTTGTAAGCCCGAACCAAGGGAATCACCAATTATTGAGTACTGGAAGAACCTAATTGACATTGCAGAGAGTATAACTCATGGGTATTTATTAACAAACAAGGCAAACTCATATAATAATTTATGCATCAAAACAATTTAAAATTTACTCTTAAGCCCAACAGGTGGCCAATGAAGGTTACGCATAACAGGATATGCAGACATTAGGGATAAAGCACAGGGCTACTGCTATGGCTAAGTCCGCATGCAAAGCGCATTCAAGCAGCATTGTCTGAAATATCACGAAGGCTGCTCATCCTGTAAAAAGATTGCCAACAATAATTTTGTAATGGGTTTGACAGTTGCTTGTTTTGGATTGTAAATATTGCTACTCAACGCAAGGCTTGGGGGTAACCTGCACGGAGCGGAAGTTACTATCATAAGGAACTTGCTGGGAAGACTGAATGGACTATTTGGTCTTTTTCTGCCATCATTACTATGTTACTATAGTCTAGCAGAAAGAAAAGGAAGTTGATTTATTAAATAAGCAAAAAAATAATGAAAAGAAGGTAATAATGAAAAACAGTGTTTACAATCAATTTCTGTACTGACTGCACTTTATCGGCACAAAGTAGTAAGATTAGAGAAACATTTTCTGGAGGAAATGTTAAGCAGATTTTTGCTCTCCTTGATCAGACCCACATTACCTCCTTTCCACTATAGCCTACAAAGGAAAAGTCAATGTTCTGATCAATTAACACAGCTACAAAACAAAAACAAAAGCTGTTCTTCAGCAGTTCTTGTAGCTATAGTTTGATTCCTTAACATGATCAATCGCATAGTAGCTGTAAAATGTGCTGACCCATGACAAGCAAAATATATCAGACAAGGACAAGATATTTGCGAATATCCAAAAAGCAACAATTTCAAGACAAAAAACCCTGCTACGCTTCTGTAATTTTTAATAAATCATATATAGGTACAAAGCCTAACATGTTAATTTCATAACCAAACCAATCACAAGGAAACAAACATGTGATAGCACTGAAGAGAACTGTTAGATCAACTTCTTAGTTAAATGGTGGACAATTTAAAAGTTGCCCTTGCTCTCCATCCCACCCAATTCCTCCAGAAGCAGAAAGTCATTAAGATATTCCCCCCTCCAACTGTGCAACATGCAGCTTCCCCAAAGCTCCTGCTGTATGTTGTGGGCATGGTGCCAGGGCCACAAAGCTCTTACACCTGCAAAGCAATCAGTGGATCTCTGCCGCTGGGCTTCCAAAGGCCACATCCTCCAATGCCAGATACAGATTTTCAGAAATTGTAAAGTTTTTGCTAACAAAACCAATTCTTCTCTGCAAATAGTCTTGCTTTATAGTCTAGGCACAAAAACATATTGGGCAGGGAGTAGGGGAGTGAGAGCCCTCAAGATTGCTTAGAACCTTCCGACACATCAGAATCATGTGCACAATTCCCAGATCCGACATGAAGCTTCAAGGGACATAAAATACTTCTATCTACCCCATTTAAAAATCCTTCTCTTCAGCCTAAATGCTAATATCTAACTTCAAAAGGAAGACTGTGTATTTTAAGTTTTGAAAATGCTTCCAAAAAATGACCTATTTAGAGTGGTCTCTTCCATTGTGGTTCTAGTGTGCTCCATGAAGAGCATATGAGTTAACTAATCGCATTCCGAGAGCAATAAGGCTGCTTAGACATCACAGTTTACTCTCAGTGATAAGTGTGTTAGCATTTACTAAAACATTTTCAATAAAAAAGTCAGGGCAGTCTCCTATAGTCAAGGTAGGAAGAGTACAGTTGGGAGGAAATTTAGAAGAAATTGAAACAAATAATGTTCCTTTAAATTCTATTTTTAAGATAAATAAGCTTATAAATGCTAAGCGATGAAAGATTTTCAGTCAATGCTGGCACTCTTCTATGCCTCCTATTTACATAATAATGTGATTTATAAGCAGCACACTCCTTACACAAATGTGCAAACCCTTCAGAGCAAGAGACCTACTACCCTCTATACCAGAACTATACAAAAAACATAAAAGCATTCTGGCTCCCTTCTCTTGTGAAGTACTGCATACATTGATAGCACTCTACAATAGAAAGAATATGAATTACAGCTTTTGTGGCAAGATTACTGCGCAAAAACGAGAGAGAATATTTTTTGTAAGCCCTCATTTTTTCCAATGCAGGAAACACTTCATATGAAATAAAAGGAACCACAGGCGATAATTATTAGTATCACTGTTGAAAGAAGTTAGAGAATTAAGACAACATGCAACTAAGCAGACATTCATACTTTCTTAGACAATACTAATTTTTTATTTTTATTGTTGTATTAAGTCTTGTAAGAAACTTCCACTAGAGAAATCAGGGACAGCTTTTTCAGTTGTTCGATAAGGATTTTCTCCCATTTTGTGTTGATGAAAATAATACCAATAGTTTTGCATAAAACGTCAGCTTTAAAAAAAATTACAGGAAACATAAAATAGTTTCAAAATTAGAGAATAGCGATTGAAAAATGAATTTTCAAAATACAACTATTCAACTTGACATGTCCGAGCCACACAATCGACTGGGAAGTCATTTCTGAGGTTAAGAGCAAGATAATTCTGACAGACTCTGGAAAGAAATATTATGGGTTCCTTTCTGACAAAAGCGCTACAGCATTCACACTGCAATTTCACGTTTCTTAAAAATCCCTTCTCAATGCTGTCAAGCTCAACCTCCCTGGGAGAAGCAAGCAAAATGGAGTGATAAATCAAGTGGACTTCCCATGCAATGCAGGAAACAGCCTCATGCTAATATAAGCGAATTACTAACTTTTGCTAACAAGCACTTTTTATCAAATGTTCATCTATTTATAACTGAGAAATACAACACGATGGCATATTTTGAGGGCAGATGAAACTATCCATACAAGAGAGTTTTGCTAAAAAAAAGGAATGGTATTATGAAAGTTAATTTTAAAATCTAGGATTCACAAGTAAGGTTGGAAGGAGAGAGGGGGAGATAAAATATAGGATGAAGCAAAGTCATGCAACACACAAAAAAAACCTTTGAAAACTATCACCCCTCAGTCGCCTATGTGTATACAACATATCTTTTTGTCATTTTTAAGTGGGGGAGGACCTGTATCTCTTGACAGAATATCTTCTTCCCAGTGAGGACTAGTTCCCCAAATGCCCTCAAGGAAATGAACCCTGTACAGAGTTTCAGCAGGAGAGAGTAAACGCACAGATCAATGGACTTGTGTAAGACTGCGCTGCCACAATTTCAGCGATCGCTCGTTTCTTTGCAAAATATACAGCTGCGTGTGTATATCATTTTATATATATATAATATATATCGATCTCTGAAAAATGAAGCCCATTCAAACTTATTCACAAACGATTTTAGGAAGATTATTAAGCGGGGTTCTCATGTAAGGCACCTTCACTCATTCCCAACCACAGTAAAGTAAATGCAGCCCTGTATTCATCCTAAGAGTAAGGACGATGGTGGTGAATGTGCATCTCTTACCATATCTGCGGGAACACTGTTTGACCTCTTGCAGATATCTGGATGGGTGAAAACAGAAAAGGAAAAAACAAGCGGTCTCTCTACCCAGAAAGCAAATCTGAAGCTTTCTTAAGTCCTTCGTGTTTAAAAAAAATAAAAAAATCAAGAAAGAATAAGACCCACACAGTACTAGAACGCAGCGATTCTTGGCTTTTAAAATCCAAACGAAATCCGTCCAAGGCTATGAAATCGAGCAGCAAGATCCTTGTCAGCACCAGTCGTGCCAGGAAGACCAGCAGAAATGAAACCGACATGAATTGTTCTTTTTTTCTGCCCCACCAGGTATTCACTCCTCACATCTGTGCAAAAGGAAGATGACCCTGAAAACCTTCCCTTCTAGAAAAAAAAACACTCCTCACTAAAGTTCCACTTCAAAGACGACCTGAAAAACCGCCACTGATTGATATATTTACAAATGTGTTCGTGCCGCTCACAGAGAGCCCAAATAATTCCACCGGGAAACCGAAGAGAAGCGCACCGGACGTCTGGAAGGCTTTCAGCGGCAGAGGTTGGTCAGGCAGCCGCGGGCACTCCGTCGTCCACTGCGCAGCCGCACTCCCAGTCCCACTGACACCAAACCGCTCGGTCTTGCAGCCCCTGCTGTGCCGCCTCTGCCCCGTCCCGTCCGCTCTCTTTTCGCGATTTAACTCAGTGTCGCCGTCTCCTTCCGCCTCCTGTCATCGCTTCTCAAACAAACATGGCGTCTGCGACAACCTGAACCGGAGAATCGGCAGGAAAGCCAGCACCGCCTCCGCTTCTTCCTCCTCCCCCTTTCTCTTGCGTCACTTCGGGAGCGCCTCTTGGCCCCATGGGAGATGTAGTCTCGAATCCCCGAGTCAGCTGATGCAAAGGCCATTCGAAGTGCTTTTCACTGAAGATGTTCTTTACCACAGACTCAGTTTCCAGCTTTCGCTATGTTCCTATACCCTATACCACCCCCTCCCCTCCCAAACTAGTTTTAATTTATCCGGTGCCAAAGGAGGGGACATCACCAGAGAAAAAAAAATAATTTAGTCGTCATGGCCATCCCTAGATGGCCAAGGGCGCATAAAAACAGCCTTCGACCTCCCAGCTCTAGTTTTGTTTGAAAGAGAGATTCCAACTTCTGCATAGGGCAGACAAATAGCAGCAGGGTCAAGAGAGGCAGGGAGGCAATAGAGGTTTTATACTTCAGTGGTTCAGTTGGGGAATCCTGTTTGTTCATTTAGTATAAGGACACTTGGGCATTGCTTTTAAGAAATGAGGAGGAGTATGGCAGTTTAGTACAATACCAACAGAGAGTCCAAAGCACAGAGTGCCAAGTTCAGAACAGGAGAAGCAGGAGAGGAGATTGGTCCACAGTGCGGCAGAGGAAAAGCAATTGGATGTCAGGTACAAGGGTTAACTCTGCTAACAAGGGTTAGCCTAATGCAGAGTAGTCCTCTGCATTAGGAAGCAGGCTGAAATGCCTTGGAAGGTGATTTTTGTGGGTAGGTCATGAATTTATGGAACTAAAGCAGCACAATATTGACTGGGCAGTGTGTTTTTTCTGTTGGCACCCGATTTTATGTTTATCACTGTGAAGTGGTAAAGTCTGAGACATATAAAGAAACAGATAGAGTCTCAGCACAGTGTGGGACCACATAGATATGTAGACAGAAGAGGAACGGCATGAGACCTGAGAGAAACCAGGTCGATATACAGAATGGTGAGGGACCAGATCGAAAGTGCACAGAAAGGAGGAGCAGGGAGGGGACCTGAGAGAAGGAGTGGTGTGGATATAATACAGCAGTGCAGAGGACCCTCAACCCCTCCCCCCCCCCCCCACACACACACACACACACATGGTCCAGAGATCAAGTGAACTACTAGACTGAAGGAACTGAGAACTTGAGGGGGTAACCTGCACAGAACAGCAAACCCACTTGCCCTTAACAGAAGATTGGGTGTAACTGCACAAACTACCATGAGCAACTTGTTGGGCAGACTGGATGGACTATTTAGTCTTTCTCTGCCATCATTACTATGTTACTGTGTAATGATATGTGGTTACAGATTGTGGTCTGCAGGAACAGTGGGAGCACTGAGAGGAGATGATCGCCTTACTTGGTGGCTGGAATGAATCAGTAAGTACTGTTTGGAGAAATTTTTTAAAACTTAAAAGTATTGGGGGAGAAGTAAACTACTGGGGTATATTATTTAGTGTGTTTTGTTTTAAACAGGTAGTCAGAAAGTCAGGCAACAAACAGAAGTTTGTGATTTTGTTTAATAGGTAGGCAGAAAGGCAGGCAACAAACAGAAGTTTGTGTGTTTTGTTTTGAATACGTAGTCAGAAAGGCAGGCAAATCCCTTGTGTGTTGGGGATGCGTATAGCGATAGGAGTATACTGCCGTCCTCCTGGCCAAAAATGGTGAGATGGATAGTGACATGCATAGAGAAATTAGGGAAGCTAACCAAACTGGTAGTGCAGTAATAATGGGAGATTTCAATTACCCCAATATTGACTGGGTAAGTGAAACATCATGGCATGCTAGAGAGATAAAGTTCCTGGATGGAATAAAAAGACAGTTTTAATGGGAGCAATTGGTTCAGGAACTAATAGAGAGGTCATGATTGGTGGGGTTGCTTGGCAATAGTGATCATAATATGAATCAAATTTGAATTAATGATTGGAAAGTGGACAGAAAGTAAATCCATGGCTCTAGCACTAAACTCACAAAAGGGAAACTTTGATAAAAATGAGAAAAATAGAAAAAAACTGAAAGGTGCAGCTACAAAGGTAAAAAGTGTGCAATAGGCATGGACATTGTTAAAAAATACCATCCTAGAAGCACAGACCAGACGTATTCCCTGCATTAAGAAGGGGAACAAAGGCAAATGATTACCCGGCATGGTTAAAAGGTGAGGTGAAAGAGGCTATTTAGCCAAAAGATCTTCATTCAAAAATTGGAATAAGGATCCATCAGAAGAAAATAGGATTAAACGCATAAGCTTTGGCAAGTTAAATGTAAGACATTGATAAGACAGGCTAAGAGAGAATTTGAAAAGAAGTTGCCCATAGAGGCAAAAACTCACAATAAAACTTTAAAAAATATATCCGAAGCAGAAAGCCTGCAAGGGAGCTGATTGGACCATTGATGATCAAGGGGTTTGTTACAGACCAGCTCCCAAAGGGGAGGGAGTTAGCATCTGTTACAGATCTGCCCTCCCCCAGAGGGGAGGAATTTAGTAATCTGGGATGCTGGATACTCCCGTTGAAGGAGGAGTTAACAGTCTATTAGAACGATCCCCCGCCAGGGGGCAAAGTAGCACACTGTTACGGATCTTGCTAAGGAGTAGCAATCTGTTAGTGCTCTGCTCTTCCAGAGGGAAGAAGTAGCAACTGTTATGCTTCCGGTTCAAGTCTAGCTCATCCATTCTGCATCAGCCCGTGCCACGCTTGCTCATGGTAGGCACACCTCTCTGATACTTCTTCGGGAGAACCATCTGAGGCCCACCTAAGTCCAGGCGGTCCGGGTACGCAAGGGCTCAACCCTGCGGAAACCCCGGACTGTATTGGTGAAGCTGCAGCTAGCCTTTGTCTCCTAGTGTGCGCCACCTCCTGGGTGGCAGGCGCTCTCTGGGGTCTGACCAGAGGGCCGTACCAATCCTGCAACCAGGCCAAGGGTCCACCTCCAGCGCAACACATTATATATTTAATTTTTACTAAGCTGCCTACAAGTTGTATCTTTCACGGGGTTAGCAAATGACAAGAGCATACAGTACAATAAAATAATAATTCAAATGCATTTGCTAAACTTGTGGAGAAGTTTACTTTGAGGTAAATTATAACTAAAGGGCAATGTCAGAAAAATGTGTAGTTCTAAAATTTTCTAGAGGAGATTGATTTATTTATAATACCAACAGTCTTTTAATGAGATAGATTAATTCAAAGATGGTTTCGTTTATGGAGGTAGCTGGACAGGCAGGAAGTAAGCGCTTGTGAAAACAAGTTTGAAAATAAGCGATTCTCATTATAGTGATGAACAGGAATGTTAAAGTTGGAGAGGCTCATAATATGCATAGAAGCTAACACCAGAGATGGGAAATGGTTCTTTGTCATACTATAGTGGGACCAGCGTAATGCAGAGGGTTCAGTATATTCACATCCTTACTGGCTTCTGCAAAAAACAGCTTGGAAAATTGCATTGGGTCATGCCGTCCACAGAAAACCAACTACAGGGTAAAACAGTTATAGATGAGGTTTAAGATAATTTGAGCAAGCCATGTCAGGGACATATGAACAAGAGGAAGCTATGGAGTTTATGAGTTTGGGGTCAGATAGTGATGTCTGCAGAGCACTGATGAATAAAAGGGTTCAAACAAAAAGCAATTATGAGGTGATAGAGTCCAGAGGCCCACATTCTAGCAAATAATCCATTGGTGGTATGGCTAATGGTTTTTGGAGACATAGGAGGACAGATTGATAAGGTTGGGAATAAAAATGTGCATGCAATAGAGTAAAGCAAACTGATTGTGAAGTTTAATGCCAAGCAACATTTGATATTTTACAGCTTTTTGGGGGGAGATCAATCAATTTTGATCAACTACTTTGAGGACACAATTAATTACATTCTGCTTTTACCTAATGTGGGCAAAACAATGGTTAATCTTTGTTCAGGCAAAGAATGGGGACACATTCTGAGTGTAAGTTAAACGTAAAAAAGATTAAGCAAATCTGGAATTAAGGTAAATTTGCAGTGGGTGTACCTCCCTCCTCTGCTTGGAGAACTTTACTAGGTGGAGCTTTTTTTTCATGGATAAGGATAAGAACTGCTAGTGGATGACAGAATATTTTATATTTCAGCTTATCTACTGATACTAATTAAATATACAATATAGGTACAAAGAGTGAGATGAGGGGGCATCATATACATTTACATACATAAATATATAATGCACTATTCCTATTTGGTTACTATAATAAAGCTACAAGGGTATAATCAGTCATTTTCAGAGTTGGGGCTGCAAGTTGGCTACAGTGGGGGGATGGGTGAATAAAACAGTATTTTCAAAGTCTGGCACAGGTAATTATAAATGTAGCTGAGCTCAAGCCAGCACAATAGTAAGCTGCAGCTAAACAAAGGTATATGAATTCCCTTCCTCACATTCAGGCATGCCACTACAGTTGCTATGAGAAATGGGTTTGACTTGTTTTAGAATAATTGTATTTTGCAGCAAAAATGCCATGAGCTGGCACATGTCCAGTTGTCTTATTCAGGTTACTGACATCTTGAGACAGAGGATTGAGCCGTGAGGATCCTAGCATGGTAATAGGGTCTGGGTTTCTTGGAAGGTCTAGGAGGAAATTCAATTATGCAGCTACACAAAGGATTTCATAACCACGTTAAGAGGGATCAATCTGTTCTGATCATGGTTCCAAAAGTCAGGACAGGCAGCAATTCAGTGAAGTCCGTAACTGTTCCAAAAGTCAGGGCAGACAACAATCCGGCGAAGTCCGAAACATTCCAGAAGTCAGCTGGCAGAGATCCAGCAAAGTCCAGGAACATATCAAAGGTCAGGGCAGATGGCAATCCAAATGAAGTTCAAGACAATCTAAATCAAGACCAGGGGAGCAATCCAGGCGAAGACAGCAACAGATAACTAGCTACTCACAAGGAGCATGACCTGTTGCTGAGGCAAGGCATTGCAGGCAGGAGCAGCCTTAAATAGGTAGAAGCGCTGACATCATCAGAAGGGACCGCAGGAATCTTCCAGCTGTAGTCCCTTAAAGGACAGTGAAGAGGTGTGCACACGCGCCTAGGGAGTCACCAGAGTGGTTGGGCTTCGGCACCCTGAACTGCAGAGAAGTTAGATGCTGGCAGCGGCTCTCCACCACTGCAAGAGGAGACAGGACCAGACCGGAGCTGTGTTGGGTGAGTGAGTCCAGCTGTGGATCACCGCGGCTGGCGCACGCAACAAACAGAATATAAAAATCTAAATCAATAAATAAATTTCCTCTCCTATTAAGCATAAATGTATACTGCAATTTGCCAAGCGTGCTAATGTTTGACGTTACAGGAAATGCACCTTTCCAAGTTGGAACATGAGTAACTGAAGTCGAGTTGGGTGAGAGAAGTTTATCATACTTCTTATAACTCAAGGAGTAAAAGTAGAAAAGACTCTACCACTTCAGGTACACAGGTCTTTCTCTGATCCTGAGGGTAGATTTCTTATGCTTGATTGTTCATTATATAATATGGCCTTTACCCTTGTTAATGTGTATGGTCCTAACGTTGATCATAGAGAATTCTATAGAAGGTTAACTGATCAAATTGTTCGATTCAGTTTTGTAAATCTCTGTACTGGGGAGATTGGAATATTTGCTCAGACCCTAATCTAGATAAATCCTCACTGCATAAAGCGGGAGGGGATGTTTTGGGTGGGTTCACAGATATCTCAGAGGTTCTTGGTTTGTCAGATGTCTGGCACATACTGATCAGGGTGAGAGGGATTATACGTTTTACTCCCCCCGCCACAATATGTATAACAGAGAATTGATTATTTTATGTGCTCACCAACTTTCTTTCTGACGGTTGTGGACAATACAATTCTGACAGACACCTTATCAGACCATCATCCTGTTCAGATTTTGTTAGATACGCCTGTGGGTATCTGGTCCTTTGCCGCCGTTGAATGATCTGGAGAAGTTTATTAGTGACCCGGATTCTCATAGATGGGGCATGGCCTTAGCCCCTGCTTGTTGGTAAATATGGAAGTAAAACTTTGCAGACCTTATTGACGTTTGGAATAGGGACCTGAATTCTCAGCTGACTGAGACCAGATACATATCTGGCAGAACGCACATAAGAGTCCATTTGTGTTAAACGAGTGGCCCTAATGATCTCGCTCTTACATAGAACGTACAGAACTCCGGAGTATTATGCCAAACTTTTTCCAGGGGCAAGTGCTGGTTGCTGAAGAGACAGAGGAGCTAATGGCTTTTTCATACATATGTGGTGGCACTGTCAAAGTGTACACTATTTTTGGACTGAGGTCATGCTAATATCCTGGGGTATGCAGTTTTTGTTGGGCCTGAGCTGGGTTTATTGGGTAAATGTTCAAGGTCTGGGATTCCCTTGAAAAATCAGACATTAGTTGGTCATCTTTTATTGGCTGCCAGATTCACTATTGCCATATTTTGGAAAACTAGCCCTCTGGCGACAGCAGGTGAGAGAGAGTGCAGATATTGAATTGCTGAGACACGAACTGCAGAATTCATATTACAAATATGTTCGGGTATGGGGTCCCTTCTTAGATTATTGTAAGGTCATTCCTGTGTCCTAATGGTTCTGTATTGAGAATTTATGTATGTGTATGCTTCTGTCATACGTTTTGAATGCAACATTCATTGCTGCTCCTAGTATTTCCCATGTTGTACTAGCTGTTATATTGAAAAAGTTGTTAAAGAGTTTAAAAAAAAAATGGGCCCATGACTCATGTGTCACAAGTCATCCTGGGCAGGCACAAACCCTTGAATTGCTTCATCGACACTACTGGTGGCCCCAAATGAATCAAGATGTGAAGGCCTACGTTGACTCATTCCCCACTTGCACACAGCAAAAAGCAATACATGGCTGACCCTGGGCTGTTACAGCTGATGCCTGCCCCCAGGGAACCCTGACCCACTTGTCCATGGACTTTATCATGGACCTCCCAAGCTCAGACATTGCCACTGTGATTTGGGTGGTGGTGGTGGACCGATTCTCTAAGATGGCACACTTCGTTCCCCTACCGGGGCTCCTGTCTG
This sequence comes from Rhinatrema bivittatum, assembly GCF_901001135.1. Lineage (NCBI taxonomy): Eukaryota > Metazoa > Chordata > Amphibia > Gymnophiona > Rhinatrematidae > Rhinatrema > Rhinatrema bivittatum. Next base: position 96,763,969 of record NC_042619.1, read on the forward strand.
CACCAGAACTGGTACTCCTCTTCATTCTCCATGTCTTTCATCTGCATGGTTTTCCTAAGTACATATTTTCTGATAGAGAGGTCCAATTTATGGCACAATATTGGCACTCTCTCTGCAGGAAATTCAGCATTACACTTGATCACCACAGAGGTGGGCGACCAGGAAGGTGGAGGATCTTCATCGGATGACGTACGAGGAGAGATTGAAGAATCTAAATATGTACACCCTGGAGGAAAGGAGGAGCAGAGGTGATATGATACAGACTTTCAGATACTTGAAAGGTTTTAATGATCCAAAGACAACGACAAACCTTTTCCATAGGAAAAAAAATCAGCAGAAACCAGGGGTCACGATTTGAAGCTCCAGGGAGGAAGATTCAGAACCAACGTCAGGAAGTATTTCTTCACGGAGAGGGTGGTGGATGCCTGGAATGCCCTTCCAGAGGAAGTGGTGAAGACCAGAACTGTGAAGGACTTCAAAGGGGTGTGGGATAAACACTGTGGATCCATAAATTCAAGAGGCTGCCAATGAAGAGTGGGGGACTCACCGGAATAATGGCTACTGCCTGGAAACAATACCCTTATTCAATAAACATATACATGGTTACTGTGACTCCAACATCACTCTAAGCTTCAACAGCAAGAGGAAATATGGAAAAAAAGGATTTGCACTCACAAAGAGGGGAGTAGCTGGCTTGTTACGGCGGTTACTACCCCAAACCAAATAAGCCTGATACTTCACTTTCAATGCATATCCAGCATTAGAGATGTGAATCGTTTTCCATATCGTCTTAACGATAGAAATCGTGTGGCAGGAGAAGAAAATCGTGTTTGGCACGATTATTTCGTTGAAAAATCGTAAAAAATCGTTTTTTCCGATTAGTGCGCACTAACTCGAGTTAGTGCGCACTAACTCCCCGTTAGTGCGCACTAACTCGAGTTAGTGCGCACTAACTCAAAATGATACAAATAGACACTTTCCAGGTCACTGAAGGTCAGTTAGGAATGAATATGTGTTCCTATTGGCTGGCAGCCCTCTTATCTATTGATGTTACCAAGGTTACCACTGAGGTGATGGTTGGGGGGATGGGAAATGGAACTGGAAACTCATGAACACCAGCAGAAAATGAAACAAAGTGTTCACACTTCCCAGGTCAGTAAAGGTCACTTAGGAATGAATATGTATTCCTATTGGCTGGCTGTGCTCTTATCTATTGATGTTACCAAGGTTACCACTGAGGTAATGGTTGGGGGGATGTGAAATGGAAACAGTTGGAAGCTTGACATGTGATGATCAGCACTCATGTGACTAGAACTTCTTTGTTTATTATTTTTGTTAGCAGACACGTGCATGTTGAATTTGCCAATCACTGTGCATTTTAGAAAGGTGGTCCTGGCTGGAACTGTACACAGTTCAAATATATGTAATTGATTGTTGGTAAGTGTATTTTTTAAGTAGCCACACTGGCACAAGTATGTTTACTTTTCCTCCTACTTAACTCACTAGCTCAGCTTTGTAAGAAGGGCTTCTCTGCTTGAGTGAGGGTCAGGCAGCTCCCCCCTGTCTGTGAAGCCAGCCTCTCACTAGTAATGCAGGGAGGGAGCTGTCTCAGACTTCACCATCCTCCCCCCCCCCCCTCACCCACACACCATTCACTAGCTGGGACATGGGGGAAGTCAGGAGTGAGGGTCAGGCAGCTCCCCCCTGTCTGTGAAGCCAGCCTCTCACTAGTAATGCAGGGAGGGAGCTGTCTCAGACTTCACCATCCTCCCCCCCCCCTCACCCACACACCATTCACTAGCTGGGACATGGGGGAAGTCAGGAGTGAGGGTCAGGCAGCTCCCCCCTGTCTGTGAAGCCAGCCTCTCACTAGTAATGCAGGGAGGGAGCTGTCTCAGACTTCACCATCCTCCCCCCCCCCCTCACCCACACACCATTCACTAGCTGGGACATGGGGGAAGTCAGGAGTGAGGGTCAGGCAGCTCCCCCCTGTCTGTGAAGCCAGCCTCTCACTAGTAATGCAGGGAGGGAGCTGTCTCAGACTTCACCATCCTCCTCCCCCCCCCCCTCACCTACATACCATTCACTAGCTGGGACATGGGGGAAGTCAGGAGTGAGGGTCAGGCAGCTCCCCCCTGTCTGTGAAGCGAGCGTCTCACTAGTAATGCAGGGAGGGAGCTGTCTCAGACTTCACCATCCTCCCCCCCCCCCCCCCCTCACCCACACACCATTCACTAGCTGGGACATGGGGGAAGTCAGGAGTGAGGGTCAGGCAGCTCCCCCCTGTCTGTGAAGCCAGCCTCTCACTAGTAATGCAGGGAGGGAGCTGTCTCAGACTTCACCATCCTCCCCCCCCCCCTCACCCACACACCATTCACTAGCTGGGACATGGGGGAAGTCAGGAGTGAGGGTCAGGCAGCTCCCCCCTGTCTGTGAAGCCAGCCTCTCACTAGTAATGCAGGGAGGGAGCTGTCTCAGACTTCACCATCCTCCCCCCCCCCCCCTCACCCACACACCATTCACTAGCTGGGACATGGGGGAAGTCAGGAGTGAGGGTCAGGCAGCTCCCCCCTGTCTGTGAAGCCAGCCTTTCACTAGTAATGCAGGGAGGGAGCTGTCTCAGACTTCACCATCCTCCCCCCCCCCCCCCTCACCCACACACCATTCACTAGCTGGGACATGGGGGAAGTCAGGAGTGAGGGTCAGGCAGCTCCCCCCTGTCTGTGAAGCCAGCCTCTCACTAGTAATGCAGGGAGGGAGCTGTCTCAGACTTCACCATCCTCCCCCCCCCCCCCCTCACCCACACACCATTCACTAGCTGGGACATGGGGGAAGTCAGGAGTGAGGGTCAGGCAGCTCCCCCCTGTCTGTGAAGCCAGCCTCTCACTAGTAATGCAGGGAGGGAGCTGTCTCAGACTTCACCATCCTCCCCCCCCCCTCACCCACACACCATTCACTAGCTGGGACATGGGGGAAGTCAGGAGTGAGGGTCAGGCAGCTCCCCCCTGTCTGTGAAGCCAGCCTCTCACCAGTAATGCAGGGAGGGAGCTGTCTCAGACTTCACCATCCTCCCCCCCCCCCTCACCCACACACCATTCACTAGCTGGGACATGGGGGAAGTCAGGAGTGAGGGTCAGGCAGCTCCCCCCTGTCTGTGAAGCCAGCCTCTCACTAGTAATGCAGGGAGGGAGCTGTCTCAGACTTCACCATCCTCCCCCCCCCCCCTCACCCACACACCATTCACTAGCTGGGACATGGGGGAAGTCAGGAGTGAGGGTCAGGCAGCTCCCCCCTGTCTGTGAAGCCAGCCTCTCACTAGTAATGCAGGGAGGGAGCTGTCTCAGACTTCACCATCCTCCCCCCCCCTCACCCACACACCATTCACTAGCTGGGACATGGGGGAAGTCAGGAGTGAGGGTCAGGCAGCTCCCCCCTGTCTGTGAAGCCAGCCTCTCACTAGTAATGCAGGGAGGGAGCTGTCTCAGACTTCACCATCCTCCTCCCCCCCCCTCCTCACCTACATACCATTCACTAGCTGGGACATGGGGGAAGTCAGGAGTGAGGGTCAGGCAGCTCCCCCCTGTCTGTGAAGCCAGCCTCTCACTAGTAATGCAGGGAGGGAGCTGTCTCAGACTTCACCATCCTCCCCCCCCCCCCCCTCACCCACACACCATTCACTAGCTGGGACATGGGGGAAGTCAGGAGTGAGGGTCAGTCAGCTCCCCCCTGTCTGTGAAGCCAGCCTCTCACTAGTAATGCAGGGAGGGAGCTGTCTCAGACTTCACCATCCTCCTCCCCCCCCCCTCACCCACACACCATTCACTAGCTGGGACATGGGGGAAGTCAGGAGTGAGGGTCAGGCAGCTCCCCCCTGTCTGTGAAGCCAGCCTCTCACTAGTAATGCAGGGAGGGAGCTGTCTCAGACTTCACCATCCTCCCCCCCCCCTCACCCACACACCATTCACTAGCTGGGACATGGGGGAAGTCAGGAGTGAGGGTCAGGCAGCTCCCCCCTGTCTGTGAAGCCAGCCTCTCACTAGTAATGCAGGGAGGGAGCTGTCTCAGACTTCACCATCCTCCCCCCCCCCCCTCACCCACACACCATTCACTAGCTGGGACATGGGGGAAGTCAGGAGTGAGGGTCAGGCAGCTCCCCCCTGTCTGTGAAGCCAGCCTCTCACTAGTAATGCAGGGAGGGCGCTGTCTCAGACTTCACCATCCTCCCCCCCCCCCCCCCACTCACCCACACACCATTCACTAGCTGGGACATGGGGGAAGTCAGGAGTGAGGGTCAGGCAGCTCCCCCCTGTCTGTGAAGCCAGCCTCTCACTAGTAATGCAGGGAGGGAGCTGTCTCAGACTGGTATCAGGGTTAGGGCACTGTGTGCAGGAAGATCACAACACTCCTGGTATTAATAGGGATAGGGCACTGTAAGAGATGACTGTAGTAGATTGAATAAAGATCTGATGTTTCTGCTCTCCTCACACCAAACAAAAACAACACACAAGCAGAGAAGCCCTTCTTACAAAGCTGAGCTAGTGAGTTAAGTAGGAGGAAAAGTAAACATACTTGTGCCAGTGTGGCTACTTAAAAAATACACTTACCAACAATCAATTACATATATTTGAACTAGTGTGTACAGTTCCAGCCAGGACCACCTTTCTAAAATGCACAGTGATTGGCAAATTCAACATGCACTAGCATTTCAGGTGCCTGCTAACAAAAATAATAAACAAACAAGTTCTAGTCACGTGAGTGCTGATCATTACATTACTTTTTTGTCAAGCTTCCAACTGTTTCCATTTCACATCCCCCCAACCATTACCTCAGTGTTAGCCTTGGTAACATCAATAGATAAGAGCACAGCCAGCCAATAGGAATACATACATACATATTCATTCCTAAGTGACCTTTACTGACCTGGGAAGTGTGAACACTTTGTTTCATTTTCTGTTGGTGTTCGTTAGTTTCCAGTTCCATTTCCCATCCCCCCAACCATCACCTCAGTGGTAACCTTGGTAACATCAATAGATAAGAGGGCAGCCAGCCAATAGGAACACATATTCATTCCTAACTGACCTTCAGTGACCTGGAAAGTGTTTATTTGTATCATTTTCAGTTAGTGCGCACTAAATCGAGTTAGTGCGCACTAACGGGGAGTTAGCGCACTAACTCCCGTTAGTGCGCACTAACACGATTTAACGATTTTTAACGATAAATCGTTAAAATTTCTATTGTATCGTGTTCTATAACGATTTAAGACGATATTAACATTATCGGACGATAATTTTAATCGTTGAAAAACGATTCACATCCCTATCCAGCATAGTTCTCTGCTTCAACGGCAGGGCTGAAGAAAAACTGATACTTCACACATCCAGCAGAGCTCTCTGCTTCAACGGCAGGGGAGAAGAAAAAAGGGTTCGCACTCACAAAGCGGGGAGTAGCTGGCTTGTTACGGCGGTTACTACCCCAAACCAAATGTGCCTGATACTTCACTTTCGATGCATATCCAGCATAGCTCTCTGCTTCAACGGCATGGGAGAAAGACTGATACATCACGCATTTCCAGCATAGCTCTCTGCTTCAACGGCAGGGAAAAAGAAAAACAACCAATAAGGGCTGTATAACATAGTCTGGGTAAAACAAATAAGCATGGGTGTAGCTTGCTTATTGCGGCAGTTACTACCCCTACTACCCCTAACTAATCAAGCTAGACATTTCACTTGGATGCAGCTCCATCACTGCTCTCTACATTAATGGTGGGGGTGGAAGGGAAATAGAACCAAGAGCTAAGAGAAACAGATAAGTATGAGAGAAAAAATGTGTGAGGCTTGCTGGGCAGACTGGATGGGCCATTTGGTCTTCTTCTGCCGTCATTTCTATGTTTCTATGTTTCTATATGTTTCTATCACCCACAAGATAACGGATAAGCAGAATACACCAGTTGCACCCTCAACACCTTCCGCTGCTCATATGTTAACGAGCACCAGGACTACTGTACCGAGCTGGTACCATAGGCCAAGTTCCTTCATAACGCTCATATCAATGTGGCTACCGGATCTTCTCCTTTTCAGCTGGTCTGTGGGAAACAACCATTGCTTCTCCTGGCAGTACCGTCACCAGCTACTCAACTGGTGACTTTATCATACATAAAACCCTCCACAACCAGAACATGCACTGGTTGAAAGACTCGATCCACTTCCACACATCCAATAGACCTACCAGATCATCATATAAGGGTACCCTCCATACACTCTCGCCGAACATTTACACCTCAACGCCACCAAAGAGCGTTCTATATCCATTGCTGGTCCTTATGCCTGGAACTCCATGCCACCTGAACTCAGACAGGAGCAGTGCACACAGAAATTTAAAAAAAGCTCTCAAAGCATGGTTATTTAAGCAAGCCTACCCCTAACCCCCTCATATCTCAATCTTCCCATGGATTACCAACAGCTAATATAACTTACCCACTCTCTGTACTTCTCACCAATTTTAGTTTCTTTGCACGAAATCATTGAACACCCTCTTTTTTTCTGTCATATGCCTCTGCTTTATGCTACCTACGATATTGAAACATGATTTGTATATATCTTTCTACTGTTATATTCTTCCGTTATATGCCTCTGTATTTGTTTTATGACATCTTATTTATGCCTTGCCTCCATACTTGTTATTCATTTTACATTCGCAATTCCCAGTTTCCTCCGCCCTGTTTTTTGTAACTGATTTCTCTATGTTGTTTACCCTTGTTTTGATGTAAACTGGCATGATGTCCCCAACGAATGTCGATAAAGAAAAACCTTAATAAATAAACTGTCTGCCCAGGAATTCCATGAACTATGGGCAAGGACCAATCACCTGATCGAGAGTGCTGCTGACAGAACCAAGAAGACTGTGGATGCTCATAGGAGACCAGCTCCCCAATTCAAAATTGGAGAAAAAGTGTGCCTGAGCACCTGGCATTTGCACCTGGCTCCGCGTTTCATCAGATCTTTCCCTGTGCATCGACAGCTGGGACCTGTCACGTACCAATTAAGACTACCACCGACACTGAAGGATTCACAATGTCTTTTATGTATCGTTACTCAAGCCAGTGGTATTCTCATGGCTCTCTAGGATACCACCGAACCGCAGGATATGGCCGTCAATGGAGATACCATATACGAAGTTGATGAGGCGTTTCTGTACTTCTTTTCTTAAGTAAAAAACAAACAAAAAAAAAACCTCAGCAGACCATCAAGTTATGAAGACCAACACCAGTAAACGCGGCATCGGTTTTCATAACCGGCCGTCTGCCAGTAATGAAAACGGACGCCGATAAACTCGGTGTCCGTTTTCATTACTGGCAGATGGCTGGTTTTGAAAACTGACGCCAAGTTTACCGGCGTATGTCTTCATAACTGGCAGCTGCAGTGGGGTTGCGTTAGCAAGGAGGTGCTAAGGTCGCACAAGCGACCCTAGCGCCTCCTTGCTAGCGTGACCCCCCCTAATTTGGTTATAGCATGGTGCTCCCCTTGCGGGCGCCATGCACACATTAGGAAAGCGGGCGCTGACTTTTCAGTGCCCGCTTTTCGTAGTTTTTATTGCATTGGCCCCACATACGTTTGCTTGTCTGCCCCGCTCGTTTTTTCTCTTCCTCCCCCTCTACTAGGCTGAAAGTTAAGTCAAAGTAGTTGCAGTTCTTTTATTTTCTAAAGCAATCTTTCTTTCTTTCTCTCCTCCTCCCCCACATATATCTACACCCTGCCAGGACATCTCAAGGCAGGTCCTTTCTCCTCACTTGATTGCCTGTTTGAAGTGAAGGCAGGCTTCGGTTTCTTTTTTTTCTTTTCGTTTTCTCCCATGCATCCTGACTGTATTTAAACCAGTATATTTCTTTCACCTCCTCTCCATCCTTCCTCTGTTCTCTCGCTGGACTCTTTATAGCACTATCCCAAGTGTGCATACCACAGCTCCACAAGGAGCCTGAGAGTATAATGACAAAATCATTTTGAAAGAACAAAGGGGGAGGGAGTTGATCTCTCTAAACACCTCCCCCCCCCCCCCCAATACAGGAGGTGTTAAGTGCCAGTGGGCATATTAAAGGCCCTCTAGCTGCCACCATCATAGGCACAACTGGTGCAGGAAGACAAACCTGTACCCCCCAGACTACCAGTCTTCAGCTGCTTCCAACTCTCAAACTCAAGTGGGCAGTCAACACCCCCATAGCCATAGGGAGAGCCACAGCAGCTACTGCCACTATAATAGGAAAAGGCCCCGAGCACCTGCTGCCCAGAAATTAAAGGGCCTTTTTCCTTTGCAGAGACCTCAGCCACTAACCTTGTGCAGGTGGTTTCTAGCCCCAGAAAAACTCCAGTTACCCCCTAAAAAACCCAAAGGGTCTCAGGAGTGCTCTTTGCCTACCCCAGGAGACACAAAATAAGTACATATGGCAAAAACTACTCTGCCCCCCCCCCCCCCCCCCCCCCGAGATATATATCACGCTGGTCCCAAGGGGAGCTCAAGCACCACTAACCACGGAGGAGCCATATGCTAAAGCCCCATGCCCTATGCTAAACCTAGCTGCCTTTCCACTGTGAGAATCATTGTCCCTGCCACGGGAGGGACACTAGTTGCCACAGAAGCTCAGCGTGGAAATGTAGCACTTTCTGCTGGGAGCACCATCCTGGGTGAGACCACACCTGCCCCATTAGCCCCAGGAGGGACTGTAATGATGCCCTTGGGTTACACCACCCAGGGACCACACCTGCTGCATCAGCCTTGGGAAGGAATCATGACACTTTCCTTGGGTTGTGCACCCAGGGTGGGACCCACACAGCCCAGATGGCCTTGGGAGAGACTATGATTCTTCCCCTGGATAAATTTATCCAGGAGGGACCATACAAGCTCCAATATCCCTGTGAGGGATTAGAACTTGCCATACTGGATCTGACCATCAAGCCCGGTATCCTGTTTTCAACAGTGACCAATTCAAATCTCAAGTACCTGGCAAGATCCCAAACAGTAAATAGATCCCATGATGCTATGGTACAGTGATAAATAGTAGCTATTTCTTAAGTCTTCATGGTTAATAATAGTTTATTGATTTCTCCATGAATTAGTCCAGACTTTTTTAAAACCTAGGTATGCTAACTGCCTTAACCACATCCTCCAGTAATGAATTCCAGAGCTTAATTGTGCACTGAGTGAAAAAAAAAATTTTCAATTTGTTTTGAATGTGCTACACACTAACATAAGAGACCTAGAAACATAAGAAAATGCCATACTGGGTCAGACCAAGGGTCCATCAAGCCAGCATCCTGTTTTCAACAGTGGCCAATCCAGGCCCATAAGAACCTGGCAAGTACCCAAAAACTAAGTCTATTCCATGTAACCATTGCTAATGGCAGTGGCTATTCTCTAAGTGAACTTAATAGCAGGTAATAGACTTCTCCTCCAAGAACTTATCCAATCCTTTTTTAAACACAGCTATACTAACTGCACTAACCACATCCTCTGGCAACAAATTCCAGAGTTTAATTGTGCATTGAGTAAAAAAGAACGTTCTCCGGTTAGTTTTAAATGTGTCCCATGCTAACTTCATGGAGTGCCCCCTAGTCTTTCTATTATCCGAAAGAGTAAATAACCGATTCATATCTACCTGTTCTAGACCTCTCATGATCTTAAAGACCTCTATCATATCCCCCCTCAGTCGTCTCTTCTCCAAGCTGAAAAGTCCTAACCTCTTTAGTCTTTCCTCATAGGGGAGTTGTTCCATTCCCCTTATCATTTTGGTTGCCCTTCTCTGTACCTTCTCCATCGCAATTATATCTTGTTTGAGATGCGGCGACCAGAATTGTACATGGGATGCCCCCTAGTCTTTGTATTTTTTGAAAGAGTAAATAACCAATTTACATTTACCCATTCTATTCCACTCTTGATTTTATACATCTCTATCATATCCCCTCTCAGACGTCTCTTCTCCAAGCTAAACAGACCCAATCTCTTTTAGCCTTGCCTCAGAGAGGAGCTTTTCCAACCCCTGTATAATTTTGGCTGCCCTTCTCTGTACCTTTTCCAATGCAACTATATCTTTTTTGAGATATGGTGGCCAGAACTGCACAAAAGTACTCTAAGTGCAACCTCACCATGCAGCGATGCAGGGGCATTATGACATTTGCCATTTTATTTTCCATTTCTTTCCTAATAATTCTTAACATTTTGTTTGCTCTTTTTCATTGCTGCTGCACACCGAACCAAGGATGCTCAAGTCCTTTTCTGGGCAGTTATTCCTAATATGAAACCTAACATCGTGTAATTACAGTGTGGGTTATTTTTCCTCATGTTAATCACTTTGCCCTTGTCCACATTAAATTTCATCTATTTGGAGGCCCCATCTTCCAGTCTTTCAAGATCCTCCTGCAATTTTTCACAATCCGCTTCTGATTTAACAACTTGGAATAATTTTGTATCATCTGCAAATTTGATAACTTCACTTGTTCCCTTTTCCAGATCATTTATAAATATATTTAAAAGCACTGGTCCAAGTTCAGATTCCTGAGGCACTGCAGTGTTTACTTTCTCCACTGAGAAAAACTGACCATTTAGTCTTACTCTCTGTTTCCTATCTTGTAACCAGTTTGCAATCCACAATAGGACTTTGCCTCCTATCTCATGACTTTTTATTTTCTCAGGAGTCTCTCATTGGGCACTTTGTCAATGCCTTCTGAAAATCCACATACTCTATATCTACTGGCTCATTATCCACATGTTTATAAGTCCCTTCAAAAAAATGTTGCAGATTGGTGATGCAGTCTAGTAACACGTCCCCTGGGTAGGGACGCCCTGGCGGGACTGCACCAGCCTCAATGTCCCAGGGAGGGACTGCTATGCTTCCATTGGGATGCGCCCTCCAGGGAGGGGCTACACCTGCCTTGACTGTCCCAGGAGGGACTATTTCACTTCCTGTGGGATGCGCCATCCTGGATGGGAACGCACTTTCCCCAATTCTGCAGGAAGAATCACATCACTTAGCCAGGTCTGAATCCACCTGACCATCTCAGAGAGACCTGTACTTGCTACTGCTGCACCTTCCGCCCAAGAAACCCTCCAGATCATGCTTTCATTGTTTGAAATTTAATGTGGCCTTGGTGCTGATGTAGCTGATGCCCTGCCCAGAATAGGTGGAGCTGGTGGTAGATCCGAAAAAACACTGAGGTGGGTCCAAAAACACTGTGTGAGTGTCGGGAGGGTTCGCACCACTTTAATTCTGAGACCCGCCAGGCTCTCACCGAGGGGCTGGTGGTAGCTGGAATTTTCTATTCACTAGAACCCCTCAACAGGCTGGGGATGTCTTCAACATTCCCCCTTTCTCCCAGTTAGAGCACTGGAGGTGAATCTGAATACCCTGTGGGAGCTGAGGTTGCCCATCTCAGTAATCCCCATGGGGCACAAGGACTGCACCCTAAGGCATGTTCCATCCTACAGGAAGGAAGTCCTAATAAACTGCCATGAGGTCAAAAAGAGGTTGAGTGGTTTGCCATCTCCCGGATGGGTAAGTTTACTGTATCTGTTACTTGGTGGTGGAAGTGAGGTGCTTTGTAATGGAGTAGTGCAAACCCAAAAGGGTGCCCCAAGGCCATGCTCCCCCACATCAACTGCTTCCCCATTAGCCACTGTACCATGCACCTTAGCTATAGCAACCCCCTCAGTCCCTTAACCCACGACCTCAGAGGACATTAAGTCCTAGTGAGGGCGCCACCCAGGGAACAGCCAGTTTGGGGAGAAAGGGTTGCAACCCTATCTCCACCAAAGAGATTCTAGCCCCAGGAAAAAACAGCATTTTCCCCCTCACGGAAGGAAAAAATCAGCCTCCATTGGTGCTTAACCATCAAGACAGAGACCTGCAAGATTTTCCCTTCCCATCTCAAAGGATCCTTCTCACACGCTGGTATTGGCAACGAGGAGCTGGAGCCTCAGACTGTGGATGCCATATGCTGGGAACTGTGCAACAAGAACACATAAGAACATGCCATACTGGGTCAGACCAAGGGTCCATCAAGCCCAGCATCCTGTTTCCAACAGTGGCCAATCCAGGCCATAAGAACCTGGCAAGTACCCAAAAACTAAGTCTATTCCATGTTACTGTTGCTAGTAATAGCAGTGGCTATTTTCTAAGTCAACTTAATAGCAAGGAGGTAGAAAGAGGGAGAAACCTCATAAAGCCTCTGTTTCTGAGGGCACACTTGAACAAGTACCTCTTGCAAATCGGACTCTAAAAAAATGTGATCCCCACAACGGGCAATTTGGAAGCACCTTTCCCCATGGAAGACTCCTCAAATGTTCCTGGGACTTCAGCCGCGAACACAGCGACACCAAATATGGGTCCCCCAACCACCAAGAAAGATCAAGGGGGTCAAGGTCTGAGAAGGGGGAAAAGAGGGAATCTCTGCTAATAAAAACTGAAAAGGCCTGCTCATAGACTTCCCCAAAGCAGCTAGCCAAGCGCCTCCAGAGCCATGGTTCCTGGCTCCTCCACCACAGATAAGGTGGATCTGGGAAAGAGGCGGAAGAGAGAGAGACAGAAAATATTGCTAAGGCGCCTAAGAAAAATAATCATCAGACCCTGGACGGTGCCCAGCAGAATGTTAGGGAGGAGGGCAGCTGAATTACATTCACCCTAGTATCACCAAGAGGGATGGAACAAATGCAGAAGGGCTTACCAGTCTTCCAACTTGCACTGTTCCTGAGGTGGGAAAAGCAGATTCCTTCCATGCTCATTTTTAAGGTGTTTCTCTTATTACCAGATCCCAAATCCAGGAACCTAGAGCCCCCAGCAAGGGCTTACCCCCTCCCCCCTCTTCTTCCATTACTGACTGAAGTGCAAGCTCTTATTGTGGTAATTGGGGGGGAACCCCCTCAAGGGCAATGCCCAGTAAAGGTGGGGAGGCAGGCTTAACTTCAGGGCTTATCCCCAGAGCTCTAGACTGTAGTGAGGAAGAGGGGGTTTGGTTCAGCTGGGAGAGGATATTTGGTATTTATTTATTTATTTATTGTGGCTTTTCTATACCGATGTTCATTTGCACATCACATCGGTTTACATTGCAACAAGAGAAAAAGAAATTACATCTCAAATGAGTGGATAAGGGGTTATGTCTCAAGAAACATTCATACTGCTCAAAACATTTCAGGGCAGTTGCGAAAGTTGAATTAAAGACGGTAAGGGGTAACTTAAGGGTAAGCAGAGGTATATAAACAGGTATGTGGGGACAGGGACTGAGTTCCATGATCCAGAGCTAGTAGATCCAATTCTTTCCTGGTAGTGGTTGGGACCTCCTGCCCATCACCACAGGAGCCACTGACCAAACACCCAGCAAGACCGAGGAGGGACACGCACAATGAAAAGCTGTGGGCTGATGGAAGATACCAAATGGCTGGGGTCAAGAAAACTAATATCTAGTGGGTCTTAAAGGGGTTTCCTAGATCAGTTGTAAAGAGTCTGAACCCTCCCATCCCTCTAGCTGAACGGGATCTCTTTCTGCAGGTTCTTATGGCCTGGATTGGCCACTATTGGAAACAGGATGCTGGGTTTGATGGACCCTTGGTGTGACCCTGTATGGCATGTTCTTATGTTCTTACATCATAAGGTAAACGGAGCTCTCAAGAAGTGACCTAAAGTGGATCAGTTCACTAGGCTCTTTTGCACCAATTCAAAACGGATTCAGAGGACATCAAGCGAGCCTGAGCTGGTGTCTTTCCCTTAGGAGATGGCAATGTTGCAGCAGGAGAAAGTTTGACAGAGAATGGCTTTGATGATCAGCACCTTGAACACCAATGGCTTCATGCATAGTCTCCACAGGAGTTGGGAACTCTCCTTCTTTCGGAGGGGAGGGTACTTCATCAGCTTCTGCAGGATACCCACTCCACTCCACAGCATGAGGTTTGCTGCCTCCTGGAGTGGTGAGAGAGGGTGTGCTTTAGCCACTCCAGCCATGCCAGAGGAGTGGTCCCCCTCCTTGAAGAATCCCTGCAGGCCAACGTGCTGGGAATCTGACCCATCATTCCAATTGTGGATCCTTGTCGAAGGCTGCATGATCAGTTTGATTAATGTGAATGCCCTAACCAATGGATCTGCCAGGTTGGTATTCTTTTGTCATTTGTCAGCCCTACTAGATACCATGGATGTGGCAGAGGAGGTTGTGCTCAGGGGTGACTTTAATTGCATCCTCAAGAGCCTTGACTGCAATGGTAAAGAGTCTAATGTCACCTCAGCCAACAATTTTGGGGGAGACGGTCAACCGCTTCTCCCTGGCTGTCTGGTGGCTACATCTCCAGTCGATTCCACCTCCCACACCTTTGTCCGGTTGTTTGGACAGATGAGTCTGCTGCTTTCAGATCAACCATCTCATCATCACAGTTTTCTTAAAGTCACGGCCACTTTTGATTACCATTGAGGTAACAGCTTTCTTAGACTACCACACAGTGACCATGAAAGTGAGGCTCAACTTGGCTGAGCATCGATCCACCCATTGGAATTTCAGCAACTCCTTGCTGGAGGAAGAGAGTCTCATGGTGGTGATCCATGGGTTCTGTGTGGGAATGGTGTACCTTTGAGGTGGACTTTATCTCACGGAGCCAATAGTGGAATGTGGGGATAAACCACCTCAAATGGCTCTTTCAAGATTACACCAGAGTTTGAAAGATGGAACACCTAAAAGACGAGGTGCTGGATCTCAAAGCCACGCTTTCTGATGTTATGGTTAGGCTCTGTGAATGGAGAAGAAATACACCCTCTGTCACCTTGAGGAGTAGCGGGGTCAGGAAGCTTTTGTGAGGTCATAAATCAGGTTCCTTCAGGAAATGGCTTGCAGCTCATGCTTCTTCTGTAAGTTGGAAAAGAAAGGATCCCAGAAGCAGATAACCTTTTTGTTGTCTGCCAGTGGAGCCTCCTTTATGGATCAAGAGAGAATCTGGATGAAGGTCAGGGTCTTTTATTCAGTCCCTCTTCTCTCGGAATCTCTTGATCCCAATGCCTGCAGGTCTTGTGGGAGAGGCTTCCCACTGTCAGTCAGAGCACAGGCTGGCTATGTCCCTGGGTCTAACAGATCTTTCTGAGGCCGTGAGCCAGATGCCCTGCAACAAAATGCCCGGCATTGACAGACTGATGGTGGACTTTTTCCACCAGTTTTTCAGTCTGCTAGGTCCTGATCTCTTGCGAGTCCTAACTGAAGCTCTGGAGACCAGAGAATTACCGCAGTAATGCCGGCATGCAGTGTTGACCCTGCTCCCCAAAAATGGGGACTTGTTAGACCTGTCGTTATTCTGTCCAGATTACAATATCCTAGCCAAAATGCTCTCACTGAGACTAGGACCCATACTGGACCAGGTGATCCACCCAGACTAATCCTAGGCCATTCTATCATTGATAATACCTTTTTAGTCTGGAACATGATTCATTTTTGTCATAGGAAGGACCTGTCATGGCTTTTTTGTCTCTGGTCTAGGAGAAGGCCTTCAACAGGGTGGATCACTGTTATCTCATGCAGACCCTGCAGGAGTTTGGGTTCAGCCCCCAATTTGTGGGTTTTCTCTACCTTCTGTACTCATTTGCAGAGTGCCTGGTAAAGGTTACCTGATCCTTAACAGTGCCTCTGAATTTGGGAGGGGGTATGTCAGGGCTGTCCCTTGTCTGGGCAACTGTACACATTAGCCATTAAGCCTTTCTTGTGCCTTTTGCAAAGGAGGTCTGACCTAGTATGACAACTTCTTTTGTTCTTATGTCTTGACCGTTTCTTTGGAAAAGAGCAGACAAGGTCTTGTGTGTCTGAGAAGTAAAGTACAACCTTCTGCCTACAGGCCCTGCAGACATTCCTGTATGCAAACACCCCCCCCCCCCTCCTCTGTGGTGCCCTCTGGTAGCCTTTTTTCTTTCACCAGGTGAGAGAGCTGCAATATGACTGTCAGCTCTTTGTCATAAATGCAAGACGGTATGCTCGTGGTCTCTCAAAGCTGCCATCATTTTATTGAGAAATTTTTAAGTCTTAGAGCAAGGATGAGCAAACTTTTATTTATTTAATTATGAAATTTCTGTTCCACTGAACCACAAATCTCAGCGGGTAACAGAAAATACACACATAAAATACAATCAAACAGCAATAAACAACTAAATATATCAGCATAAAATACAATAAAACAAAGCCAAAATGATCCAAAAAGTGGCTACATGACCAAGCTTAGAGGGTCCTAGAATGCAGTCAATGTTGTCTCTCTCAAAGCCATGGCAACAGATGAGTTTTAATTTTTTTTCCCAAAGCGAATCTGGTGTTTTCAGCTCTGAGCTCTTCAGGCAGTTCATCCCGTAGGATTGAACCAGCTATACTAACATATGTTCTCTGGCAGAAGCCAGATGAGCATGTTTCTAGGTTACAGCCCCCCTTCCATTCATGCAGTTGGTTGGGCCCCCCCCTGAAATGGGTACATACTGTATATTTATATGTATTTATGTGCATGTGTAAATATAAATAATTATATACATACCTGAGGGTATTCACCAGGCAACCACACTGCCAACCAGTGGCTCAAAACCCCCATTTGTTTCTCTTCAAGTTGCTGAAAGGAGTAAGCTCGCACATCAACACGGGCACAAAGACACAGGCACCCCATACCCAGACTGACACAGAGAGAAATAGATACCTCATATCTAGACAGATATAGACACCCCACATCTAGACCGATGGAGAACAAAACAGATACCCAGACAAAGATAGACACAGTGAGACAAAGTCACCCCACACACAAACACAGACACCCCATAGAGAGACAGAACCTCAATACCTTGACAGGCGCAGAGATCTAGATATACCCCATCTGAACAGAAGACAGATACAGAGAGGCATAGACACAACCCAAGCAGACACTAGGGATGTGCATTCAGAGGCCATTTGTTTGATTTGTTTTGTGGTACACGCATACCTCGCAGATGTCTAGTGCCCGCATAAAAACTTGCATGTGAAACAAATCAAATGAATGCACAGCCCTAGCAGTCACCACACCCAGACTTAGAGAGAGAGAGAGGCAGATAGATCACACACACACACACAGAGACACACTCCCCACCATACAATGGTAAGGGCTGGAAAACTTTTTTAAAAACTTAGGTGCCAGTCAGAGTTTTTTAAGAGCTGAAAAAAACTTTACATTTTTTTCTTTTTTACTGTTTTCACTAAATTTTCCTATTTTTTTCTTTATTTTTGTATTTTTCCTACTTTGCTCATCTTTATTTTCTCATTTAACTTTTTCACACTTTTTGCCATTATTCACCCTTCCTCACCTCCTCCCTCCCTCTCTCTCTTCCATTTCCTCATTCTCTCTGGCCTCTTTATCCATTCCTCTCCCCAACTTCTTTTCTCCTGGCAGGCAATAGCTGTGTTCTCCCTCCCTGAAGCTGTAATCTCTCTCGACGGCAGAAGCAGAGCTCCTCTCTGACCCACCAAAGAAATGTATGGCTAAGCCTTGGTATGCTTATGTCACTGTATTCTAGCAGCTTCCGCCCTCCTGAACTTGCAGTTCCTCCATGGCATGAGATTCAACAGTGTAACCATCTTTTTCTTCCCTGACTGGGCAGCCAAGTGTGTCGCCCTTCAGGATTCTTCAAGCCCCCCAGGGAGGGAGCCTGCCCCCCAGTTTGCTCACACCTGTCTTAGAGCATGGTTTCCGAGACGAGGACGTTGACTGTCCCCATGGCTTTAGACTGACTGGAAGAACTTCTTCTCCACAACCCCACTCTGGGTGTGGGGATGCTGGAGTCCCCCACATTGTGCAGGCTGCTAGCTTCAGCCAGACCTATTAAGGTCAGTCAGGATGACCGATGAATACAGCCAGCTGACTTGCAATAGCAAATTGACATGAACCCCCCCCCCCCCCCCCCCCCCCGCCAGCCGCCATAGTCCTACAGGTCATCCCGGATAAAGCACCCTTGAAACTGTCCAACTTACTAGAGGGGGCTTTGCAAGCCAGAGACCTCTGCCAATTTTCCATTGCCCCTCCTTTGGATCTGTGATAGGCCCAGTCCACAGAGACCCCCCTCTTTTTGCTCAGCCTTTTCTACTCAGAAGTCTCAGTAGGCTGTGAGACATCCTCATGGCCAATTTTAAGGTGTTACCTTGGAGAACTGTTACCAACTGCTGGCACACCCCGCCACTTTCTCGCTCTCATCTCCTGCACTAACACTACATGGAGGGGCACCTTAGGAGGGCAGGAAAGTCCCTGGTAGAAAACTTACTGCACAGAACTCAACCCAAAGTGCCGGGAACCTGAGCTGGCAAAGTGCACATGGGGTCATATGTACAGTAAAACTCCTGGAAGCCCTTACCAGCTCCAAACCTCTCTGCCCTTTCTGCCAGGCCTGGGATTCTGTAACACATACTGTTTTGGTTTTGCCCCCATTTGCCCACACCTTTTCATTTATGGGTGCACTACATCCAGGACTCAACCGCACACAACCAAGACTGCATCACCAACTTCCTCATAGCTGAAGGTAAGACAGTAATTAGCTGCACCAGAGAGGCAAGACATACTGGGGAAAATCTGTTTGTGTGGGAAGCTCTCTTCAGGTCACTAGTGCACTAAGGACTGTGGGCAGAGCATCTCCTGGTCTCCTCTGATAACACTATGAAGAAGTTCACAGCACAGTGGGGCATAAACGATGTGCACAGCCTGGCCTCCTCCAATCCAATTATAATCTTTTACTGTACATGTAGGCTTTTGTTTGGGGTTGTGGGTGGGCCTGATAGGTCCATTCAGAAAACAGTGAAAAGCTCCTGCCCCTTGTTCCTTCCACGAGTCTTGGGGTACACCCATAGGGAAGTATGAGCAAACCCAAACGCTCCCTTGCTCAGATTACGGCTTTCCTCCTTTCTCCTCTTGATTGTTTTTTTTTTTGTTGTTGCACATTCCTCAAGCTCTGCATAACCACTGCATAACTGCTGGTCAGACTTGTTTGTTTTCACTGTGATACCCCTCCTGCTCTGGAGTCAGCCTTAAAATAGGGCCACTTGTTAAACCTTTGGTGATGACTTCTGAAGGACAGCGGCTAAAAGCTGTAAAAGCAAGCGGTTTGAGGGGAGACTATTTCTCAGTTTCCTTTGCTGCTACTGCTGCTGCTCTTAGGCCTCTCTTGGCCCCTGCTGGCTCCTGGACTGATAGGGACTGATTTCCTTGAGGAGAAAGAGGATTCCCTATGAGAAATCTTTTGGAGGGGGGTGTGGGAGAGTGTTGTGCCAGTAGACCCATGGACTGGGGTGAGATTGGGTCAACCTACGGGAAGGAGCACAGCAGATTCTCACCGCCAGTGGGCAGACCCTGGCAAGGCAGAGACCTGTGGGAGGCTTCATTTATATCAGCCCTTGTTCCCCTTGGGTTGAACCTTTGGGTGTTAGGCCCAGCAGGACTTAGGCAAAGGTCTCTGATAGATGGAGAAGCGGTGTCCAGGGTTAGGCTAAGGTCGGAAGCAGGAGGCAGTCAAGAATAATGAGGAGCCAGGCAACAGTCGGTGGCAGGCAGCAGTCAGGCATAGCGAGGGTACAGGCAAAGGTCAAAAATGAGACTCAATCCATGGAGGAAACAGGCAAAGGTACTAAGAAGCAGGTCAGGCAAGGCAGAAGCTGCCTGGGCAGATGAGGCAGGAACAGTGAAGCAGCATGCACTATCAAGTAGCTGGATCTGTTGTTGAGGCATTTGGGGAGCGTCTGGGCTTCCCTTAAGAAGGGAAAAGCTGGTGACATCATCTAAGGGAACTGCAGGAGTCAGAACTTCAACATAGGCGCACGATAGTGAAAGCTGCCAGTACCTTGCCACACAGGCAGCGATGGTAGCATCCTCCCATGTCGGGGAGGAGGCCTTGCAGCGGTGGTGTTGGGGTGAGTATTGTGGCTATGGGGGTGCCTCCCGCAAGCCACGAAACACAATACAGAGGAGTTAGTTTTGAGTTCTTCAAAAACAAGGGAGTTCTTCAAAAACAAGGGAGAAATCCTTCAGTTGCTCAGCAGCACATGATTCAGAGGGGGAGGTATCTTCAAAGGATATTAACGAAAGAAGAGTTAGGGCATTTCAGCAGAGAAGTTCCAATAAAAGCAAAAGGAGTCCATGTGCCTATAAGTAAAGAATTACCTGAGTGAAAAGATTCTAAATCCTCTCTGTCAACTGAAAAGCAGTATGTTAATACAAACAAAAGAATACTTTGAAATGTCTGCATGCCAATGCCAGAAGTTGAGAAAAATGTTGTAATTTTTCGTAGTTGTTTTGGCATCAAACGTTTTTCCATTCTCAGGAATTTAGTTTCAGTTTACGTCCTTTGCCCCCTTCCCCTCCCCCCCCCCCCCCCCCCCCCCCGAATCCTCATCCCTCTCCCAAGCTCTGCAGAACAACTGGCTAAGGTGGTTATGTCAGTACCATCATTGGACAGTCAGTTTAGGATGGACTTAGTTCTTTTCAGTGTGATATCTGACAGAAGATGAGACTACAGTTAATATTTAACTCCCAATCAGGGGCTCTCCTTGGTGGGCCAGCTCCAGAAACTGCCTTAAAATAGAGCGATTTGTTAACTCTTCAGTGGTCACTTCTGCAGGGCAGCACCTCAAAGTAGTAAAAGCAAGCATTTCTAATACACAGCAGTTCTTAGTTCCACTCTTCTTTAATGCGAGGGGCAGTTAGCTGGCTGAGCATCCACAAGCTCAGTAGACCAGTCAAAAACACCAGCTGAAGAGCCCAGTGTGACTGCCCATCCAGTTTCAATTCCCAGCTTAGCATAAATTCAGGGGAGTAGGGAGGCAACTTTGGTGACCCAGTCACACACCACTGCAGGAGCAGTGGTTTGAGGCAGCCTGAGCCTGTTAGATTTTAGAAGCTAAGTAGCATTAGTTCTGGCCCCTACCACCATGCTGGATGCCAAGGGCAATAGAGCACCCTCTGCAGTATTCTGCCATGATTGTTCAACCCTTAACATCCAGCAATGAATAGGTAAAACACCTAGGCTTTACTACAATGTTGAATTGCTAACTATATGTAACATTGAGGATTTTCCAGCAATGGGAGACAGAGGGAGGTGTAAGCTTTAGGTGGTGAGAAAAAGGAAGGATCCTTCCCCCAAAGGGGCTTGGGGTGATGGTATAAAGAGTGTTTCTACAATCATATATGAGGAGTTGCTTAAGGAAGTGCTTCTCAACTGAGTCCTCGGGGCACACCTAGCCAGTCAGATTTTTGTGATATTCACAATGAATATTGTATGTATGAGATAGATTTGCATGCATTGGAAGCAATGCATGTAAATCTATCTCATGGACGTTGATTGTAGATATCCTGAAAACCTGTTAGGTTAGGTGTGCCTTGAGGACTGGGTTGAGAAGCATTAGCTTAAGGAGTAGGTTTTAAGAAGATTTCTGCATTCAGCCTGTGAAGGGTAAAGAGCTGGAGTGTGGAAGACTCTGGGATTTGCCGGAGGAGCCAGTACAGACTAGACAGCCATCTAGGAGGATATAGACTCAGACCAAGGGAACACCATCCTGTCCTGGAAAAGCTCACACCCTGCGTTGTGATAAAGGAGGAGATTCCCACTCTTTGTTGGGGCTCAGAGGAAGTAAAATACCTTAGTGGGGAGCCGAGAGAAGTGTTTTCAGAACAAGCTCTAGGTGTAGACGGCTGTTTTTGATATGTGATTCCCCTTGGGCCTTATAGCTTTTGTTATCCCACACTGGTGGAATCCTGGTCTGAGGCTGCAGACCAACTTTTCCCTCCCCTGTAATGCCTGAGATAGACTCCCCCTCGTGAAGAGGGAAGAGGTTGTACACCTTTCAAACAGCTCTATCCTAAACTCATATTGACTATGAAGTTGGCACCTTGATAAGACAATAATCTTCTTAACTGTATCATTAATTGTAGACAGCAGTGCATAATGCCCCTGAGAACTGTCTCCCCATCATGCATCTCCACTAACTTCAATGAGTGCATTAGAAAATGTTCTCATCAGTGGCTCAGCATATTAAGAGGTGCAATATTATTTAACTTCTGATGGTCAGATTTTCTTAGACACATTTTCTAATTTAAGAGACTATTCCCATTAGTCAGAGAATGTGCTAATTCTGTGGAAGAGTATTTAAAGGCATTAGGCTTTCCCCCTAGAGAATAAGGGAAAAGGTTAGGATCCTAGTGGTCATGGTCCATCCCCACAGGGAATGTCCTTATCCCTAAATTCTGTAAGGGCTCAGTGAAACTTAGAAGATGAGACTTCACCTTTGGGCTCACAAATGATAAGACATGAAATAAAGATTGACTAAATGAATAAGAACATAAGACATGCCATGTCAGTTCAGACCAGCTGTCTGTCGAGACCAGATTCTTGTCTTTGACAGTGGCCATTCTGGATTATTAGGAAGTATCCAGCAAATCCCAAAAAGGTAGATCCATTCCTTGTTGCTTACTCCCAGGGATAAGACGATTCATCCAAAAGGCTGTTTTATCAACCAGATACAGTGATAACTTCAGAGTGGAAGAAAAGGATTAAATTAAATGAAATAAATAAATGGTGTTCTAATTAGGGCTCTGCAAGTAAGGGAGACCTTGAAGAACCAGTAGAAACCCCAAATTATTTTATTGTATATATTTATAAGCATTTGATATTCTGCCTTTTCCTAAAGGTAGGCTCAAGGCGGATTATATAAAGAAATAAGGCATTGTGTACATACGTAATGGATGCATATAGATTTACTCAACTAGCTTGAAAAATTAAATTTTTTTCACCTTTTTTCTTCTGAATTGTGAAGAACTGTTTTCTCTGCTTTTTTTGTACTTCTGTATCACTCTTCAGTTGATTTTGTCTTCAGTAATATCCACTTTTGTTTTGGAACACCTTGTGTGAGGATTGTTATATTGAAAAGACTGTGCTCAATTCCCTTTGGCCTAGGGGCAGTGCTCCTCCCTTCTCCCATTGGAGAACCATATCCCAGGACCTCAGCAAGAATGTATAGGATTCATGCGTACAGGACTCTGCAGCTCCTGAAGGAGCTCCTTTGATGATTATACAGGGAGGACCTAGTGCCAGGTGGTTACATGTAAAATGGCTGCTACTGTAATAGGGACAACTGGAGGTTGATTCACTCCTGGTTTTGTCCAAGTGCATACATGGACTATTGCATTCTCAGAAATATTCCCTGTTCCACATACGGGAGCGGTTACCAAGGCTAAAAGTTTGCCTGAGGTGTTATCATTGTTTAAAATACCATCTTGGAATTCCATAAAAAATATATTCCGTTATTAGAAAAAAAAATCAAATAGAACTAAACTGCCAGCATGGTTTAATGATAAGATGAAAGACAATTAAAGCCAAAAATGCATATTTTAAAAACAGAGGTTTTGCATGCTCTGTGGTTTAGTGTTCTACCCTGTGACACTTTTCCCCAGAGAGTTCATTTCCCTTGTGCTGGCCTGCAGGTGGTTGACTGCTGCTTTGTAGTTCATACAGAGGGTTTGGATGCTGCCATGACTCAGAAGGTGGCTTTGAACAGCCCTGAGGAAATGTGAAACTGAAACATCCTGCAGTGTAAACGGCTAAATATCCATTACTAGCCAGAATGCCAATGGAGATAAAGCTATTCTTAGTACTGTATGCACTGATTGCCCCTGCAGACAGAGAACTAGCCCTGAAGGTCCTGGAACTCTGCAGTCTTGGCTGGGAGTACAGAGGGAGCAGATCTCTATGCTGAGGCACTGTTCAGCTTCTGTGACAGCCTATTTCCTGACCTCCCCAGGCACTAATAAGTAGTGTAACATGTTTGATTATCTTTAACTGTTTAGTCCTTATTCTTTTACCTGTTCCTGATTTCAAATTTAATTATTTTTATGTTGAGTGTTCCTACTTTTTGTAAATAAACTAATTACTTTATTAGCTCTGCTTGTCTTGGACTGACTAATGATCTCAGTATTGTGTGTATTTGGTCTCTGGGTGTTTTTTGTGGGTATTTTTCTAGGAATTGTATGACCCTTGGGTTGTGTGGGCTCTCAGTGTCCTTAGGAACCATCAGGAAATAACTTTTCCAGAGGCATGAAGGAGCCCAGTTGGTAGGTGGGAGGTTGCCGGTGTAGGAGCACGTGCGCAGGTGCAAGACTGCCTGCACCACGCTTGGCAGGACTCTCCAAGTGGCCACAGGTTTACCCTGAGTAGGTATTAGCGGTGGTGCTATGGTGTTACATGACAAAACCCTTACTACTGTTTTACATCTAACCTACCAGTAAGAAAGGCCAAAAGAGAATTTGAGAAAAAGGTTGCCATAGAGCCAAAACTAATAATAAAAACTTTTTCAAGTACATTTCCAAGCCTCAAACACAAGAGTTAATAAGAAAAGCGCCCTGAGTTGTATGGAGTGGCTATCTTGTTTGAAATATCTTAAAACAAACAGATTTTTCAAGCAACAGATATTGAAGGGAGGCGAGTTATATGCAAATCCTTCAGCTTCCTGTGGCAGGTCAGGAGCAAGTTCTGTGGCAAGAGTTAGAAAATTCAGCAACAAAGTTCCTGAAATTCTGTGACAATTTGGTACATTTGCATCTTTTGAATATTTAATCTAAATTTATTTTGCATGATAAAAATAAAGTAGTTTCCAACCTTGCTTTTGTGGCTGTGTAATTTATTTTGTTCTTTTGTGGGTTTATGAATGGGGAATCTCAGGCGCTAGTGCAGAGGGAGGGAAACCGGCTCTGGAATTGGAGGGATGTTACAGGATCAGGGGGTTGGGAAGGAGAAAGAGAGATGTCCTGGAATTTGGGGTGAGAGGTTCTGGAATCCTGGGGAGGGATTCAGATGAGGTGTTCTTCCTCCAGCTTCAGTCTTTTTCCCCCCTCCCCCATCCCTTTGTCCTTTGTCTTAAGTTTCCTCCCCAGAACTGTGCGGTTGGATGTCTCTTCAGGGTTACGGACAATAGATTTCATTGATCACATAGTTTCCTGGTTCAGAGCACAACTATCATCCATCCAGTAGCAGGTCAGAATGTACCCGAGGAGATCGGATTCTGGATATATAACCACGGGAGTTCCACAAGGATCTTTTCTTTGGCATTTGCCCTCTTTGTTGTATATTTATGTAGAATACATTACTTCTAGATGCATATGACACAGTATTGTCAGGAAAAAATATGCACCAATTTCCTAAATATTGTAATCTAAGGAAAACAGTTTGGTAAATGTAAAGAAATACAGATTGTGCACCTAGTATTGTAAAACTGCCATCAAAGAGAAGAGAATTTTAACATATTCTAGATAACAATATAAAAATATTTCTATAAATAGAGAGGCAGGAAGAAGTGCATAGAAGATATTGACCTAGTTATAAAGAGGGTGATATGGTCAGGAGCAATGTTGGCAAAGATAACTTGTTGAACAAGTATTTTGCATCAATGCATAAAGGAGTTGGAGGAAGAAAACCATTTCAGAATTCTCAAGAAGGGAAGGCAGAAGTGGATTCCTGATGGGTGAGTAAAGAAAAAGTAAACAAACAAATGAGGAAGAGACTTCAGAGACTGGTGAGTTATGCCTAAGGTTATCCTGGGAACTTAGGGAGGTGTTATCAAAACATTAAGAATCATTTTCAGAGATTCTTTATAGGCAATATCATACTTGATAGTTTATATGCTATTTCTGTTTTAGAAGGACTAAACTAGAAAACTTATTAATTTAGCAGCCTGGATAGCAGAAAAAACTGGGAATAAATAAAAGAGTCTAGAATTGAAGAGACTCAACCTGGATTTATTTTCTGTTTCTTTTTAAAGAAAGATCATAGAGACATTGAGGATGAAGGTAGTGTTGATATTTATATATTTTGGATTTTGACAAAACATTTGACGCTGTTTCTGAAAGGAACTTGTTGAGGAAGTTAGGAGTACAGAAATGTGGAAAATTGAGTAAGGGGACCAAGTTACTTAATTTGAGATCAGAAAGGAGGTCATGGTGAATAGCTGTTTGGGAAGGGATGGGTGAATATTTTAAATCCTATCCTATGTTGGCAATGTCTGTCCTTGGTAGGCTGAACAATGGTGAGTAGACTGTTAATGACTATATAATGAGGTATTTGGGACAGATCCAGCTCTGAATTGCAAAATGCATTATCAAGTCTTCCTCATTAAAATATGAATGTCTTTGGTTAAGGAGGAGAAGAGGAGAATGGGGATCAGGTAGAGTTCATGACATTCCTTCAGGAGTGAGGTGAGGTAGACTGGATGAGCCTAATGGTCTTTGTCTGATGTCATATTCTGTGACCATGGTAGGAATAGAGTTGGGAGGTTGCACTATGGCAAACACATCTTTCACTCCATCTAGAGCAGAGGCAAGGGGAAAGGTAATAAGGACAAAACAAAGGGTAGATGAAGGAAGCTTGGCCTAACGATACTGAAGGCCATCGGGTTTCCAGGTTGGTACCAGAAGGCTATAACTTTCCAGAAACTTAACCAGGTTGGATCCAGCAAGTTGGTGGTGGCCAGTTATTGTCTGGTGAGTTTTGGCAGGTGAGACATTGCTGGGCGGCTGACTGTTGCATTAAGTATGGGATCTTAATTTCATCCATCCAGGGAGGTAGAAAACCAATGGGGAAGAAAACAAATACTGAATTGAATAAGGAGTGATGACCTAGAAGTGGTCAAGCTTCTATGGCTTGCAGCTGTGATATATCATTTCAGTGTGGTCCAACTGGGTAGACTGGACACCCAATTGGTCTTTCTCTATTCATGTACTATGCTTACTAAGTCCCTGTTTGAACATATGGACGTCCAATTGGTCTTTCTCTGTTGTCATGTACTATGTATACTAAGACCCTGACTGAACATATAAAGATCAACTTTCAATGGGATTCACCTGAATAAAGACACATTTACTTGCTTCCTGCACTTTGCTCCAATCAAAGACAGCAAGAACTGTGTTGTGTGCTGCGTGCTACCCAATATACATGTCCATCATTATCTACTCTAGCTGGAGGAAGGGGTTGTGGAGGCAGAAGCAAAGAATAAGTATAGTGAAGGATGTGGTCCAAGATCAGCATCCCAGTGAGTTTCTGTACACTAATACTTTATGTAAGAGCAGGGATAGGCAATGTCAGTCCTTTAGTGCTACAACCAGGTCTGGTTTTTAGGATATCCACAAAAATATGTATGAGATATATTTGCGTGCAGTGCCTCCACTGTATGCAAATACATATTCAACCCCACAAAATAAAATATTTTCTACATATGCTCTATTTTCTCCTTAACTGATGATCAGCTATTCTGATCATAAATATGGAACATGTTGCGATTCCCCCCCATGGCCAGAGCCACTGGAGGTCTCTTACCTTCAGGCCAGCCTGGCCTGACCCCTGACGTCTTGTTGCCGGCATGGCAGGAGGCCATCATCGTACCGGTGCGCAGGAGCTGCGCCGGGGCTCTCTCTCGTGGCAGGAGGCCGCAGATGCCGCTGTCGGGGTCCTTGGATGGCAGGGAGGCCATCCCTGCCAATGTCTGAGTTCTTTGCGGCATGGAGCTGCCCCCGGTGTTCACCGTGGCTGGGAGCCGCGGACTTCAGTCCCTTCTTCGTGGCTTGGAGGCCACCACCGATGCCAGACATCCAGCAGCCTGGAGGCCACAGTTCCCGGATCTTCCTGTGGCTGGAGCTGCCCTTCCTGTGCGGCAGGGAAGCTGCCTTCCATGTCGGGGCCTGCACGGCCCAGCTTCAGCTCCTCCTCAGTGTCAGCATCTGCAGGACCGCTGTCCAGGGTCCTGCAGACTTCCTCTTCTTGCCTTTCCTTATGCGCGGGGCTGCTTCTCTCTGCCCTTCTTGTAGGGCCAGTGAGGGAGTGGGCCCTGGACGATGTCACTTCCTGGATCCACCTTATCAGCCTACAAAAGGCTCTTCAGGTCATTCCTTCATCGCCTTTGCAAGGAGTAAGTCCTCCTTAGGACTCCACGTCTGCTTCTCCTTCTAGGCACTCAGTTCCGTGTGGGATCCCGTGTCTTTGTCATTGTTCCATGTTCCGGTCTCTGCTCCGATGTCCTTGATGTTCCTGATGTCCAGTTGTCTGCCTGTTCCTGATGTCCAGTTTTCCGCCTGTTCTTGATGTCCAGATGCCCGCCTGTTCTTGATGTCCAGATGCCCGCCTGTTCCTGATGTCCTGATGCCCATCTGTTCCTGATGTCCTGATGCCCGTCTGTTCCTGATGTCTTCAGCTCCGCTGACCCGTCCCTTGTGGTCCGCGACCAGCCCGGCTGGGCTTAGTAGGGTGCGTAGTGGGCCAGTGGTCCATGACCAGTCTGGCTGGACTGTGTAGGGCACTTGTGGGTCATTCCATCCGACGGTGCCATGGAATCGTCTTATCTCTTGTCTGGCCTACCTTGTTCCTGAGTCTGCCTTGATGTCTGTAAGCCTGATGTCTGCCTTGCCTTGATGTTCTTGCCTGATGTTTTCCTTCCCTGGACAGGTCCTGTCCTTCAGTGTGGTCCGCGACCAGTCTGGATGAACTGTGTAGGGCGCCTGAGGGATCTGGTTGCATTGCTGCCCATTCTGTTATAGTTAGTGGACACTGTGGCAGCTGAACACGCCCACGGGGGGAAGTCCCTTGAGGGGCCACAGGTCAGGCTCAGCTCTGGACACACAAACACAGATGGTTCTTTATTTGGACAGTTTGAGAAGCCACCAGAGGTGGCAGTAGTGAGTAGATGTATTCCCCAGGGCGCTGGAATAGCGGCTTCTCTGGTAGCAGTGCTGTAATAGAGAGAATTGAGAAAGTGAGTACAATAGAACATTCACAGAGTCCCAAATATGGAGAAGCCCCAAGATAGGGAGAGCTGGCCCTCGAGGAAGGAGTACCAGATCCCTGGAGGTAGACAGACTTGTTGGCCAAGTACTCACACAGCGGTTCCACGTAAGAGATGGTACTGGTGCTGGAACTGAGGCAGGCCCTCGAGGAGCGAGTACCTGGTTCCAGGGGAATAGCTCTGAGGAGTAGATGATAATAGTACTCACTGATGGTGTCTGTAGCAAATTCTTCCAAGTAGAAGCAGGAAGCAAGTCAGAGAACATGAGCCCTCAAGGAGCGAGTAACGGTTACCTGATAGCGACCTGAAAGAAACAATGAGGCCCCCGAGGAGCAGGTACCCTGTTAGCAGAAAGAGTCCAATAGCAATTGGAAGGCAGAGTACCTGGGTACGGAGAGCGAATCCCATCCTTAAGATCACCCTTGCTAACTCAATGGCTAGCAATAAACAGTAGGCTTAAATATCCGGGCAGCGTGACGTCATCACAGGGGGACGCCCCTGAGGAACGCGCCAATGAGAAAATAAGAATGAAGGCCACGCAGCGCACACGCCCTAAGGTACCTGGAGAGCATGGCGGGAAGCAGCGCCCAAGCCAGTCCGGGGATGCCGGAGAGGACGGCAGATGGACGCGTCCATGAGGAGCAGGAGGAGTCACAAGAAAGGAAAGGTAGGTGGACTGAAGCCGTCAGGCAGCGACAGTCACAACACATTCCTGTCCTTGGATTTCCGTGGCTTTGATGCCTTCTCATGAGGTCCGCGACTCAGCCTGGCTGGGCTGAGTAGGGCGCCAGAATGGACATTGTTTGCCCGGAAGTTCCGGACTTTTAAGCATTGGTTTTAGTCTTGCCTTGCCATGCCATGCCTTGTTACGTCTTTCCATGCCTGACTTGCCATGCCTTGCCTTGCCTGACTGTACCTTTCCATGCCTTGAGTCTTCGTCTGTCCTGCCATGCCATGAGTCTTCATCTGTCCTGCCATGCCATGAGTCTTCGTCTGTCCTGCAATGCCTTGAGCTTTCATCTGTCCTGCCATGCCTGAGTCTTCATCTGTCCTGCCATGCCATGAGTCTTCATCTGTCCTGCCATGCCTGATGTCTTGTCTGCCTTGCCACACCTGTCTTCTCTGCCTTGCCACTCCTGATGTCTTCGTCTACCTTGCCACATCTTGTTCCACGTCTCCATCCAGCCATGACCTCTGTCCAGCCTGCCGCTTCAAGCCGCTACCCAGTGGCTAGTCCGAAAGGGTTTGGAACGGTCAGAGGACCATTCAGAGACCACCATTGCATTGGTGGTCTCACGGAAGCGTGCAGGTATGGTAGAGGGTCAGGATCTCCAGTCTTCCCAGCAGGGACGTCTCACCACATTCCTTGTCCCACGCTGGAGAGCGCTCCCTTCCATCCTCAGCGCAACAGAACATTGATTCCTCTGATGGCAAAGTAGAACTTTGTACATATTTCAAAGAGGCTGCATTCCACCTTCCCAATGCTAGACTGGCTTGACTGCTCAAATAAGCTTAACCTAGGTCAATACAGCATCAGAAATATAGGGGCAGTGTGAAAAATGGTCTTATCTGTCTATATCTATATCAGTGGAGCACTTTTAACAGAATGGTACCTGTAAAAGAGGAAAGGAAAAAAGTCACTTCAGTCCATGAAACAGATACTGTCCGCATATAAAATCTTCATCTGATATGCCATAATACTAATTATTCATCACACACCTACATCATAAGCTCTTACATGATGTACTGATGTACTACACAGGCTCACTGGGATGTTGTTCTTGGACTACATGCTTCACCATCCTCATCCTTTTCTTCTGCCTCCACAGACCCTTCTTCCAGCTAGGGAAGATAATGCCAGGCATGTATGTTGGGTAGCATTTCTGCCTGCCTCTAGTTCTCTGGAACTACTCCTGATGCTAAAGATCTATTGTGTCATGATTTTAGCTGCTAGGCAGCCTCCCCTTTAGCAGGGGCCCTCACTGGGCCATGCTCTGCCTTGTTCTAGCCACTGCATTGAAGGCTGCATTACACAGCAAGGCCAGTCCTATAAGAACCTCCCTTGCATATTCTTTGAGGCCTCATCATCGAGTCATCTCGGCTCCTTGCTTGGCCAACCTTGCCTTGCCTTGTTTCTATGTGGCCTTAACAGCCTTCTTCCCTTGTTTCTATATGGCCTTAACAGCCTTCTTCCCTAGCCTTGTTCCCAGTGTGACCCATTTAAGCCTTCCTATCTGGACCTGTCTTGTCCCTGTGTGTTCCTTTGTTCTTGTCTGGGCATCCCGATGGCCCTTGATGCCTGTTGCCTGTCTTGCCTTGACCTGTATTTACCTTGTCTTGCCATTGGTTCCTTTCTGTAAATCTGTGTATACCTTGCCCTATTCTTGTGTTCTTGTCTGGTCCTTGTCTTCTCCTGTCTGGACCTCTTTGTGGCTCTCCTGCTTCCCTTAGGTCTCCCAATGGCCCCTCTTGCCAGTGGGTCTAGGTCTCTTGGCAGCCTAGCCTGTCTGTATATCTTTGCCTTTTCTGTGTTCTAGTGTGGCCTGTTCAGGCCTTGTATTGTTCTGTTTGTTCCAGTGTTCCTTGCCTATTTGTTTGTTCTGTTTCATATGGGCCTCCCAGTCTCTCTTCTGTGCTTTTTCTAGGCCTCTCAGTGGCCTTCCCTATCTCTACATTTCCTGTCTGATCCTTGACATGTCTAGGCCTCACAGTGGCCTATCTAGCCTGTCTGAATCCTGCCTGGCACCCTGTTACAGTTTAGCCTGTGTTTTACTCTGTTCCTGCCTGTGTATGTATCTCCTTGTTTCTGCCTGTATGTTTTACCTATTTCCAGTCTTGTATCTCTGTGCTCCTGCCCAGCCTTGCCTTGCCTCCCCATCTAGCCTTGTTCCCCTGTCCTGCTTTTGCCTTGCCTTCCCAGTCAGCCATCCTCAAATTGATCTTCAGTGTTAACTCAGACTGTCTCTGATCTTGTCTCTGTTTGATCTCTGCCAGCCTCATCCTCTTCCTAGACTCCAATCTTGCCTGACTGCTTCCAGTCCTGACCCCAGTCCACCATGCACTGTGCCAGAGAAGTCCTGCTTGCTGCCAGAACCTGCGGGCCCAACCCTGGGGGGGTGGGGGGTGGCTGGACAGGCAGAAAACACTGCTCAGTACTCCTATAGAACCCTGTACAACCCCTGTTGGGGGGATACCTGAATACAGCTTGTCTGACCATGACACATTGAAAAGGTCAGCCAGCGAAACTGCCAGAACTTCTCTAAGTTCTGGCAGTATCCCATCCAGCCCCATCACCTTATCTACTTTATGTTTAGTTAGCTCCTCATGAACACACTTTTCTGAAAATGAATTGAGGTTTATCTCACTTCCATTCTTATTTGTATTTGTTTTATGTGGTCCTGCTCTTGGCCTTTCCACACTGAATATCAAACAGAAATATTTGTTAAGCAATTTTGTTTTTTTTCCTCATCATCTTCTACATATTCTTCTCCTTCACCTCTAAGTCTCACAATGCCACCTTTGCACTTCCTTCCATCACTAACACATATCTAAAAAAATGTCTTGTCCCCTTCCATTTTACCATATTTGCTATTTTTTCTTCCATTTAAATTTATGCATTCCTGACTTACCACTCTGGCATCTCCTCTCTTCCAAGGACAGCTCCAGAAGTATTCCTTCAAACCTTGGCAGGGGTTTTCCCTGGATTCCCCAAGGCTCTTCCTTAATCTTCCACTGCTGGTGAGACCTTCCACCACTTCTCCTCCTCTAGGACCCTGGGTGAGTCCCTTGAGTTAGTTCCCTATGGGAGGAAGTACCATTATTTTTATCTTTATTGCAAATTTGTGAATCAGTTACAGCCAAGGCACTAAGCAATGTACAGAGTCAAATACATAAATAAAATAAAAAACAAATCAAACAAAGTCCTTGCAGAGCTCTCGTCACATGGAGAGGTACCCTCTGCCAACCCATTCCCTAAGTGGGTTCTTCAGAGAGTAGGTTGGCCAAGGGTGCATCTCCATTTGGAAAGGGTTCTGCAGGCACTTTGATTTGTTTGTTTGATTTTTTTTATTTCCATCTTCCTTCTACCAAACCTTAACTTAGCATTTTGTACTGTTGAACACTCCCACTCTTCCCATCCTTCTTAAAGGATATATTTCCCATCAGAGTCCATTAAATACTCCTCATATTCTACATGCATTGCATAATTTTACCATATATGATGCCATCTAGTGGCTATTCAAGATACCATAACCTTCCATAATAGTAACTTTGAGGTAACTGAGTTTCTGCTCTTCTACAGTATATCCAAACACCCCTTCATTCCACAACTTTAGCATTGGCATCTAAATAGAGATTAAGTAGTCTTTCCCACACAGAATCCTGCCTAGAGGTCTTCTCAGTGATGAAAAGCATTCATTTTTGGGAGACCCCTCAAAATTAAATTATGAGCATGCTATAAGGAATTGCAGGAGGACCTTACAAGACCAAGGAACTGTAAGTTGAGCACCCTGCAGAATATGAGTCAATTCTAGTTTAATTAGCAGGAGTTTATTCAGAGGCATTTAATCAGAACCAAAACAGCAATGTGACTTACATTTCTGCAGGATAAAATTATACAATATAGGGTAAGTCAATCACAGTTCAAGATCTAGTCCTAATTATTTAATTCAGTTACAGCAATCGTCTACATACATGGCACAGTTAGACAAACCTCACAGTATTTTTGTTGCATTCGGCGGGTCTCCCCCATGAACTACTGCACTTATCTCCAGCCCCGAGCCACCATCACTGAACCCTGATGCCACCGAAGATCTTCAGGTCAGACATGCAACAGGTCGCTGTGTTCTAAGAGGGCCAACGTGTTGCAAAGGGGGGATGCCGCCGGCTTCTCTCATGGCCGCCCCAGGCGTGCACACATCAGATATGCATAGACTTAAAGGGCCCGCAGCGGGAAATCTCCTGTGGCACCCTCAGATGACATCCCAAGTCTTGGCCTACGAAGGCCTTTTCTCCCCATAATACTTGCCTCGGCAGCAGGTGTGAATTGCCTCAGCAATCCCTAGTCCCAGTCTTCATCATGTCTTCAGTTCGAGCTGTGCCATGTATGCCATTAATCAAAACAATGTGTAATACAGGATTTCACAGCCTCTTAAGCAGCTCCCTCCACTAGATTGATAATGTGTTTCCTGTATTGTCCCTCCCGATGCAGCCCCAGCAAAAGATGGTCCCATGTTGGGAGGCTGTACATTATTTGAACTACTGTCTGTTTTTGGAGTTTCTTTTGAATAAAGCAAGAACATTTCTTTTGAGCCCTTGACACAGCTTGAATTTTTTGGCTACATACTTTTCTCATGGCATGAGTTTACATGATATATACTGTTATCTGCATTAAAAGGGGCATGTTTAGGTTAGGGCAAATAGGTCAGCATTCAAAATGGCATTTTCTAATCTGCATTCATACTTTTTCCACTTTTCTCTAACTGCAGAAAAAGGAGGTGCCATGTCCATAAGAACTTTTGTGCCTATGTACCTGTGTTAGAACATTAACAAAACAAAAACAAAAAAACTATGCAAGTTTTCTTCAATTAATTGCCTACCAGTTCCACAGATATAAACTACCCGTAAGGTAGCTACTGAACTGCCACTTATAAGAGCACAATGCTAGCTTCTGCTTAAGAGAGTTACCATTCAAGAAAATAACTGGGAACAGTACTTTGAAATTCTCAGCTCAGTGTGCAGCAGTGATCTAAAAAATAATAGAATGTTAGGAATTATTTGGAAAGGAAATAAAACTGAGAATATCATATTGCCTCTGTACAAATCCATGGTGTGAACACACCTTGAGTTTTCTGTACAGTTCCAGTCACACCATCTCAAAAAGGCTTTAGCAGAAATAGAAAAGATACACATAAAGGCAAAACATGATAAAGGGTATAGAACAGTTCCCTTACAAAGAAAGTCTTGACAGATTAGGGCTCTTCAGCTTGAAGAATTTACATTTGAAAGAAGATTTAATAGAAGTTTATAAGAACACGAGTGTTATGGAGCAAGTCAATAGGGAACACTTATTTATGCTTTCATTTAGTATTAGGACTAAGGGACACTCCATGAAACTGACTGGTAGCAGGTTTTAAAAAAAATGTAAGTAAGCATTAGTCATTTCTTTCTGTTAATGCACAATTAAACTGTGGAATTTATTGCCAGAGGATGTGGTCAAGGCCAGTATAATAGTTGGGTTGAAAAAGGATTGGACATGTATCTCGAAGAAATGTTTATTAACAATCCTTAGCCAGGTAGGCTTATGTGAAGAAATGTCCCTGGAAACCTTCCTTAACCAGTGGTGGACTAGGCATCTGTCCTGGTCCACCTTAAAAAGTATAAGGCTACCAGGGACCTCCAATGATGGGGCCCTAAGAGCAGGAATAAGATTATAGCCCTAGGAGAAGCAAGAAAGGCACCAGGGACTCCAGAAGAAGGCAGCTCCTATAACATTTCTCTCCTAACTGTGAGTAAGAAGGGAAATGCAGTCCCTTTAATATAGATGACCTGCTTCTAGTGATAAGACTGTGAATGTGAATGTTTTAACTTAAAGTTGTGTGGCTGAGAATAAGCAGACTGTTGGTATTTTCTGCACTAAATAAAGCACTAGAAAAACCTTCAGACCACTCGTGTTATCTTATAGCTTGGAAAATGCAACTTGTTATTGCTAAGAGCTAGGCATGAACAACAAGGAATGGATCTCCCCATTAGGATCTGCTGGGTCCTTCTTCCCACTGATTCAAATCGGCAACTGTTTGTGACAGGATGCTGGTTTGACCTTGTATGGCCATACCTGGGAACTTTTGAGTTCTGCTCACCCTGAGATTTCTCAAAATTAGCAGGGGAGGAGAGAGAGGAGGGAGGACACTTTCTCTCTTCCCTCTCCCAACAAACAGGCACTCTTTATCATGGGCCCCTGCGATCCTCATGCACAGAGCCGGTTCAAGGGTCTGTAGTACCCTAGGCAGACCAATGTAATACCGACCCACCCAACACGCCCTGAGTTGAAAGTGCCCTTCTTACAGTGATAGATATATAGAGTCATCTCCTGCTTACAGTTCTTTCTTTCTCTCTCTCTCCCTCTTTCCCTCCCTCACTGGTGCCTAGTCCCTTGCAGCCTTATCTTTACCCTGGTTATGCGCTGTTGCCGAAATCGTCATGGCATGAGTTTACAACACATATACTGTTATCTGCATTAAAAGGGGCATGTTTAGGTTAGGGCAAATAGGGTTAATTTAGATTCACTATCCAAAAATTGCAGCCTGGTCAGGTAAAGATTAGTAACATTTCCTAACTCTTGGTATGTTTGTTTTAAATTCTGTACTCGGGCCGTCGGCTGCCAGTAATCAAAATGGTGCCGATAGCCTTTGCCCTCACTATGTCACAGGGGTCAACCAATGGCATCGGTAGCCCCTGTGTCATAGTAAGGTCAAAGGCTATTGACACCATTTTGAATACCAGCAGCCAATGGCGTGAGTGCAGGAGATGGCTCCCGGACCCCCCACTGGACCACCAGGGAGTTTTGGTAAGTCTTGGGGGGGGGGGGGGGGTCAGGAGGGTAGGGGTTGTAGTTAATTCAATTTTAGCCAGGAAATGAATAAGAATGAATGCATGAATGTATCAGGGTCCCCCCTTGCCGAATGCAATGTATCTGCCCCCCCGACGAATACAAATACCGAATGCAATGTATGCTGTCCCTCTGCACATCCCTATCGGGTATTACAAAATGATGTTAGTCAACTAAGAACAGAATTAGCATCGTTGAAAAATGTGTGTTACAAGAAGCAGATTGCAAATTACTGGCAGCAGAGAACCGAGAATTAACAGAAAAAATAGAAGCTTTAGAAAAACAGGACACCAACAACAACAGTTAACTACTCAAGGTAAAACACTAAGTAACACTGTCACCTTGGTTAACCTACATTCTCAAGCAATTGAGCATAACCAAGAGGACATTACCACTAGGGATGTGAATCGTTTTAGGACGATTAAAATTATCGTCCGATAATTTTAATATCGTCTTAAACCGTTATGGAACACAATACAATACAGATTCTAACGATTTATCGTTATAAATCGTTAGAATCGTGAGCCGGCACACTAAAACCCCCTAAAACCCACCCCCGACCCTTTAAATTAAATCCCCCACCCTCCCGAACCCCCCCCCCCAATAACTTAAATAACCTGCGGGTCCAGCGGCGGTCCGGAACGGCAGCGGTCCAGAACGGGCTCCTGCTCCTGAATCTTGTCATCTTCAGCCGGCGCCATTTTCCAAAATGGCGCCGAAAAATGGCGGCGGCCATAGACGAAAAAGATTGGACGGCAGGAGGTCCTTCTGGACCCCCGCTGGACTTTTGGCAAGTCTCGTGGGGGTCAGGAGGCCCCCCACAAGCTGGCCAAAAGTTCCTGGAGGTCCAGCGGGGGTCAGGGAGCGATTTCCCGCCGCGAATCGTTTTCGTACGGAAAATGGCGCCGGCAGGAGATCGACTGCAGGAGGTCGTTCAGCGAGGGTTCCGGCGCCTCGCTGAACGACCTCCTGCAGTCGATCTCCTGCCGGCGCCATTTTCCGTACGAAAACGATTCGCGGCGGGAAATCGCTCCCTGACCCCCGCTGGACCTCCAGGAACTTTTGGCCAGCTTGTGGGGGGCCTCCTGACCCCCACGAGACTTGCCAAAAGTCCAGCGGGGGTCCGGAAGGACCTCCTGCCGTCCAATCTTTTTCGTCTATGGCCGCCGCCATTTTTCGGCGCCATTTTGGAAAATGGCGCCGGCTGAAGACGACAAGATTCAGGAGCAGGAGCCCGTTCTGGACCGCTGCCGTTCCGGACCGCCGCTGGACCCGCAGGTTATTTAAGTTATTTGGGGGGGGGTTCGGGAGGGTGGAGGATTTAATTTAAAGGGTCGGGGGTGGGTTTTAGGGGGTTTTAATGTGCCGGTTTTTCGATTTTTCGATTTTTAACGATTTTTAACAATTTTTCACGATATTTTACCCCCCCAAACGGCAACAATACGATTCCCTCCCCCTCCCAGCCGAAATCGATCGTTAAGACGATCGAGGACACGATTCACATCCCTAATTACCACCATCAAAACCCTGCTGAGCGAAGACCATCCTTTTATCCAGCCCATTCAAGTACTCACCAATGACTTGTTTAGAGAGCTGGATAACAGCATGAATAACTTAATGAAAGGATAGATTTCAGCCTATTTAGTCTCCAGATGTCATTACAGAGGCTTTTGCTAAAATTACCCCAAGTAACATCGAGCCTATCCAGGTCCAGATTGCTTATCATATGGGTAATGCTATACCTCTGTATGTGGACAATGAGAATATGGAAGTTGCGTATGTTTTAAATTTGCCTTTCATTTTACCTGAGAATGTTTACCAATTGAAACAAGTAACACTGGTAAACAAAGTTTTTGTTTCCTTCAGGCTTTCTGGTGTTCCAAATAGATTTTTTGATGCTGATCACAGATATTAGATCGAAATTTGTACATCACATAAGGTTTTTGAGAAATGGCCAATTTTGTGTTACAATAATTGTGAAATTTTAAAACATAATCTCGTGTACATATATTTTCTTGCTGGACAGTAGTTTTTATGGTTTTTAAAATTCATGTCGTATTTTTGACAGCCATAAGCAACATAACATGTAACAGAAACTTACTTTTTTAAAAATACACCAAGAAACTCTGCCTGTTCATGCCAGAACTTGCTTGGGCAAGCCCCACCTTGGCTGCAAGATTCCAACTTGTTTCCATGATGACGCAGCCTTATATAAGCAGCAGCAATGGGTAGTCTCCTATGCAACATCTGTGTGAATGAGCAAATCGTATCGCTAAAACTGTTGAGTTTAAAGCTTGTGGATTTAATTTCATATACTTTATGAAATGTTGCTCCAGTGTCGTAATGTTGCTCCAGTGTTGTAATACTTTATGAAATGTTGCTCCAATGTCTGTGGTGAGTTTACTCTGAAAGCACAGAAAAGGAGTATGACTGCACTCATTAAGAAGGCATACGAGTCATATTTCAGGTGCAAAATTGGTGACCAGGACAGAGCATGGGCTTCTCATATATGTTGCGTAACTTGCGCCAGTAGTCTGTGAGCTTGGCTGAAAGGTGTGTGACCATCCATGCCATTTGTCATCCCAATGATATGGAGGGAACAGAAAGATCATATAACTGACTGTTACTTCTGCATGACAAATGTGTCAGGATACTCATCAAAGAACAGGAAGATTATTAAGTACCCTAACCTTGCATTGGCAATGAGACCAGTGCCGCATGACGACAGTCTTCCTGTTCCAAAACCGCCAGAGGTGTGGACATTTGATGATGAGGATAAGGAAATAGGCAATGATGGCAAGCCATCGCAGATGGAAGCTGCAGCTGATCCTGACTTTGTGCCATCAACATCCAGCGATCCTCATTTAATATTTCAGTCAAAGCTAAACGATCTGATCAGAGATTTGGCTTTATCAAAGAGTCAGGCAGCACTGCTTGGGTCAAGGCTGCAAGGATGGAATCTTTTGTCATCTGATATGAAAATTTCAGTATTTCGCAGCCATCATGAAGATTTGACAAAATATTTCAACCAAGTAGACAGTCTTACTTTTTGCTGTGACATCAATGGATTGTTTTGTGCTTTCAGATGTGACCACAACCCAACAGAATAGCGACTGTTTATAGATTCATCAATCTTAAGTTTGAAGGCTGTTTGGCTGCACAACAGCAATATCTACCCATCCATACTATTCGGACATGCCATTCATATGAAAGAAACGCATGAGAACATGCAGCTACTGCTGAACCACACTGAGTACTCAAGGTAGAAATGGAATTTGTGTGGTGATCTCAAGGTAGTTTCAATTCTACTGGGTCTGCAGCTTAGTTACACCAAGTATTGTTGCTTCTTTTGTGAGTGGTACAGTCGAGCAAGAGATTCTCATTACGTCAGAAAAGTCTGGCCTCTCCGCAAGAAGTTGGATCCAGGGCAGAAAAATATTGTGCACGACCCATTGGTGGATCCAAGTAAAATATTTCTTCCACCTTTGCACATCAAACTTGGGCTGATGAAAAACTTCATTAAGGCAATGAACAAGCAAAGTAAAGCCTTTGATTATTTGCGGCAAATGTTTCCCACATAAGTGACGCCAAGATAAAAGAAATACTGTGTACAATTCTCAAAAAAGATATAATTGCGATGGAGAAGGTACAGAGAAGGGCGACCAAAATGATAAAGGGAATGGAACAGCTCCCCTATAAGGAAAGACTAAAGAGGTTAGGACTTTTCAGCTTGGAGAAGAGACAGCTGAGGGGGGATATGATAGAGGTGTTTAAAATCATGAGAGGTCTAGAACGGGTAGATGTGAATTGGTTTTTTACTATTTCGGATAATAGAAAGACTAGGGGGCACTCCATGAAGTTAGCATGTGGCACATTTAAAACTAATCGGAGAAAGTTCTTTTTCACTCAACGCACAATTAAACTCTGGAATTTGTTGCCAGAGGATGTGGTTAGTGCAGTTAGTATAGCTGTGTTTAAAAAAGGATTGGATAAGTTATTGGAGGAGAAGTCCAGCACCTGCTATTAATTAAGTTGACTTAGATAATAACCACCGCTATTACTAGCAACGGTAACATGGAATAGATTTAGTTTTTGGGTACTTGCCAGGTTCTTATGGCCTGGATTGGCCACTGTTGGAAACAGGATGCTGGGCTTGATGGACCCTTGGTCTGACCCAGTATGGCATGTTCTTATGTTCTTAAGGTGTTTTCGTTGGCCCACAAATCTGAGCTATGATGAAGGACAGCCACTTTGATGGTCTTCTGCAAGGTACAGAACGTGTTGCGTGACAGCCTTCAAGAATGCTGTTTGTAACTTTCCAGGCAATTATAAGGCAGTAGACTATGTCGAACAGGTTGAAAATCTGCTTCAGACATACAAATTGATGAAGTGCAACATGACATTAAAGATACCTTTTTTTCATTCCCACTTGGACTTCTTCCCAGACAACCTTGGCGCTGTGAGTGGTGAACATGGTGAAAGGTTTCATCAGGACATTGTCAAAATGGAGAAACGGTATCAAGGCAAGTGGAACCCCTCCATGCTGGTTGACTACTGTTGGACTCTCATCCGTGCAGCATCGGACAGTGATTACAAACAAAAATCTGCAGCAAAATATTTTTAGTAATGCTTTCTATTGCCAACATTGCCATTATAGGTTATGCTGCTACAGATACTAACAATGCTTAATGTATATCACACTTTTCTGGCAAATGGTACGTGGATCAGACATAATAAATGCATATTTGTGTTCAGCTTGTTAAAATCTACTTGTTTCACCGAAGGTTGTGGAGGAAACAAAATGTTCCCAGAAATTTGTTTAATGTAGTTACCTGGATAAACAGTGTATACCTGTGTATAGATACCCTTGCCTTTCTAGCCTATCAGAGCGACAACCCACAGATGCCGGTGCTAATGTCATCGTAATGAGAGCCCTGGCTGCCTCTTCAAAACCCGAGGTAGTGAGGTGCGCAGTTGCCACCGGCGCATCGCCGAAGCCACGCATGCCAATGGGGCGCGTGGCTTTGTTTTGTTTTCTTGACTTGCTTGAATCTATGAGGAAGAAAAGGAAATCCAAGCCTGTAACATCATCATCTCCTGCTCTGCATATGACCTGTGGTCCTATGGATGACCATATATTAAGACCTGATACGATGCCATTGAACGACTGCACAGTGAACTCCTCAGGAGTTTCTTTGAGTTCAGACACAAACCAACTACCTCCACAACCACTTGGTGCTGCGTCCCACATGCAGACTTCAGCTGTTTTGATGAAGTCTCCCAGTGGGGTTGAGATCCCTGAGACAAGCCTTTGAGCTTCTTCAGTGGTAGCACCTGTGATGTTAACATCTGAATCAGTAAATAGTCAATTATTAATTGATAAATCTATTATGGGTGATGAAGAATTTCCGGAACCTGCTAATGTGACACCCTCAGACTTGTGGAGGTTAATAACTAAGTTTAACAAGAATGTATTTCAAGTAATTCATCAGCATGGTTTACTTCTCTCTGAAACTAGGTCTCTTTTAGATTTGCAGGGGAAAAAGGTGGAAAATCTGGGAAAGTCAGTATCTACTTTGAACTCTCAAGTTTCCTTATTACAAAATTCAGAATTAGCCCATATTAAAGGCAGTTTGTCTATACATAAGGAAGTTGAATTGTTAGAGAATTTATGGAGAGCCAGAAATCTGCGTATTCTTAATTTCCCAAGTACAAGGTTATTGTCAGCTTTGGAATTGTTAAAATTTTTTAAATTTTTTTTAAAGAAAATGTAGCTTTTCCTGAAGAGAATCTGCCAGTTATATCTAAAGTATTTTATTTACCTAGTTATAGGAATGTTAATAAAAAAAAAAAGAATGGTAAAAATGAAGTATCTACTGATAGTCCCGGTATCTCCAATTTTATAGAAGGCTCTCTTGCGATCCTGCCCGCAAGGAGCACGGGCAGCTTCTTACCTTCGCGGCCAGTCGGGCCGCTGACGCTGCTGCTTCCCCTGAATCAGCTGGGGCCGTCCCTGCAGCTGTTTCCATGCTGCCGGGAGCTCCTCCATGCAGCCGGGACTGCTGCTGTTGCTCCAGCTCTTCCCCGATGTCCTGCTTCAGCCCGGGTCCTCACCCGGCAGGGAAGCCGTCCCTGCCGGTGCATGCAGTCTCCCACAGCTCCCTGCAACCAGCCTTACCTCTCTTCCTGCTTCAGTCTTCGCAGCTGGGAGCCGCTCCAGCAGCCTGCCACCTCTCCAGCTTCAGGGCAGGGCTGCTCCGCTGCCTGCCTGGCTTCCTTGGGCCCTCCACGTGGCTGAGGACGCCACCAGCTTCCAGCTCTCTTCTCTCCAGCTTCCTAGGGTGCGGGCGCGCGCCTCTCTCCTCCTTTTCAAGGGCCAGCTAGGTGTGGCCCTCTGCTGACCCCTCCCTGGGTGTTGTCCTCATCAGTCCTACAAAAGGGCTCAGCGTCCAGTCTA
Organism: Rhinatrema bivittatum; assembly: GCF_901001135.1. Classification (NCBI taxonomy): domain Eukaryota; kingdom Metazoa; phylum Chordata; class Amphibia; order Gymnophiona; family Rhinatrematidae; genus Rhinatrema; species Rhinatrema bivittatum. Next base: position 96,806,837 of record NC_042619.1, read on the forward strand.
ACTTTGCCTTCGCAAGGAGTTGGTCACTCCTGAGATCCTTCGCTCCAGGAGTCGTCTGTGTTCCAGCACTTCTGCAAGGTCCTGTATTTCCTGTTACTTGTTGGAGCTCCTCGTCTTGTCCAGATGTCCGCCTTCTGTTCCAGTCCTGATGTCTGCCTGCTGTTCCAGTCCCAAGGTCTGTCTCTTGATCCAGTATCCGTAGTGTTTGTTCCTGACCCTGATGCTTTAACCTGCCTTAGGCTGCCAGGAGTGCAGCACCAGCTTTCGGCTGCCAGGAGTGCAGCAACTTGCTTCGACTGCCAGGAGTGCAGTACATTTCCCTGAACTACCTTGTCCTTCCTGCACTGGTCCCGCTCCTGCGGATGTAGGACAGGGTGGTCTGCGACCAGCCCATGGGGTCCGCCCGTGTCAGTGGGCTGAGTAGGGTGCCCTGAGGGATCGTGCCACTGTCCTGAAACCCAAGTCTCGTCTGTGCATCCATTACCTCATTCCTTCCTGCGCTAAACCTGCTTCTGCGGATGTAGGACAGGGTGGTCCGCAACCAGGCCATGGGGTCCGCCCGTGTCGGTGGGCTGAGTAGGGCGCCCTGAGGGATCGCGTCATTGTCCGAATACCCGAGTCTCATCTGTGTATCCAATACCTCGTTCCTGAGTCCACGTCTATGCATCCAGCACCTCGTTCCTGAGTCCACGTCTGTGCCTGAGTCCACGCCTGTGCATCCAGCACCTCATTCCTGAGTCCACGTCTATGTCTGAGTCTACGTCGTTCCTGAACTCTCTCGTCAGTATCTCTATGTTCCAGTCTTCGCTGCCCTGGCCTCCATCCGGCCTGCCGCTTCTTGCCGTACCCTGCGGCAGGTCCGAAAGGGCTTGGAACGGTCGGAGGACTGTTCATAAGACCAACATTGCGTTGTTGGGTCTTCCGAAGTGTGCAGGTCCGGAGGAGGGCCTGTCTTCCCAGTCACCATTCCAGCCTCGTTCCTGTCAAGCCCATGCTCGGGCATGCCACGCCTACCACGGCACCTCCTCAGAGTTCCGCTGGGGTCGAGCCATGGCCCAAGGACACACATCTCCTGGGAAGTGGAACCGCTCTCCTAGCGCTCCCCAACAGGCTCACTTGATTTAATTACTACTAGGGCAAAGTTAGTTTAGTTTAGTTTATTGAGTTTTATATACCATCGTTCAGACATGCCATCACAACGGTAGCGTCTTTTTGTGCTAAGTAAGATAACGATCTAGTGTTTCAGATGTATTTCAGAAATAAGGGCATATCCTTTTGTGGGCAGAAAGTGTATGTTTTCCAGATGTCTCTCAGGCTACTCAAGCACGAAGAAGACATTTTCTTTCCTTGAAGAGCTTCTTCTTTTTTTTTAATTTCCTTGTAAATGCCTTATTTCTTATCAATCTAACAAGTTTGTTTTTTCAGACCTTGCTGATCTGGGGACCTTTATATTAAGTAAAAATGCTGAACAGAAGTTAGCAAGCTAGTAACTTAGTTTATGTTTTGGTATAACAACTTAGGCTGGAAACATTTTGGTATACACTCCTCTCGCCATTATTTTTGTATTTCTGATTATTATGTCTTTATTGTTTCCTTTTAAATACTCCCTCAGTCATCTGTTATATAATACAAGTCAAGTATATATGATTTTCCTCTATAATTACTTTTATATTTTTGTTAGGGAAATGTACATTTTTTTAGTTTTCATTGTAATAATATGAAAATTTAATAAAGAGAAAACTGAAAAAAAAAATCCAATAAGGATGAGGGTGTGAGGATGTCTGACATACAAATTGGTGGTCAAGGCAATAATAAATACTTTACAATATAAACTGATGTAAAGTGACACCCTTTGACAAATAAATAGTAAGGACTGTGAATAAACTGGTTGGCAAGGAAAGGACAGTAATGGTACAATAGAACTGAAAAGGATCGATCTGTTCTTGCTAGTGAGCAGTTGCAGAGAGGGATGGAATGTCAGGCTGCAGCCAGTATGGCTTCAAGTATACTGATCGGGCAAAGCCTGGAATTCAGAGTTTGTGCTGTTTCCTTCTATTGTGTAAGGTTTTAGTGTGGAGCATGGTTTTGGTCTTTCTAACTGAAGTAGCAGTTAGATTTCTCAGAATCAACTTGCCTTTCCCTTGGCTCTGCTGTTTTCTGTTTAGAGCGAATTTTCAAAGCCATTTACGTGCATAAACCCGTGTTTTATGCATGTAAGTGGTTGCACTAAAGTAGCCCAGAGTTCAGTTTGTGTAAAAGTGCAAATGTAATCCGTTTATACGTGTCCTTGTAAGCAACCTGGGGAGAGATGTTCCAGGAGTGGAGTTGGGGAAGAGTGCATGTACTTGTCCACTTCTGAATTAATTTTCAAAGCAAATGTATCTGCATCATGTTTCTCTTGTTCTGGGATCTCAATATTTAGCCTTTGCACTGTTCCTCAAATCTAAGAACATCCTGCATGCAAAGGGTTAACTTGGATTACCCCTCTGTTCTCAGGCCCAAGAAAAAAAATCTTTCTCTAAGTAGTAGGCAAGCCCCCTTCTCCTGGTAACCATTGACTGACAGTTTTACTGTTCCAATCAGGAGAGAGAGAATTGTGTTTCCTTTGGGGTTGGGGGTCTGTCTGTGCCAGACTTGGATGGGCTTTGGGCCAGAAGGACCCATGCTGCAGGGTTTGCACAGAGTTCTTCCTCTCTTGCCAGCACCGGATGGAGAAGGCAAAATAGAAAAGAATTACAATGTGGTTTTGCTTAGAGGAGAAAGAGGTGTTGGGAATCTGGCAAAATCAAGCTCCACTCTACAGAGAGTGTCAGTAAAACTTGCATGGATCAAATTGCTGCTAGATACCAATGCAAAGAAATCCTAGCTAGAGAAAGGTGTGGAAGGAAACTGGACCTAACACCTAAACAAGTCAATGCAATAATCTGAGCATTAAGAAAATGTGTACAAGATTTCAGTGCACTTTTTTAAAGCGCAGTTTAATTTTATCTCCCAATTCAGTAAACTAATGCTATGCAAATATATCAGGAGTTTAAAAACGCACAAAAACCTGTAAAATGTGCTTTCAGCCTCTATTGACCGCACATTTTTTAAAAATTATTTATTTATGCACATAGGGATGTTACAGCAATCTCTAAAACAGTAAGAGCCGGATATTCAGAATTACGCGAGCGCGTATATTTGTGCGCGCAACCCTGCGTGCACAAATCTATGCCCAATTTGCGCGCGCATGTTATAAAATCCAGGGTCAGCGCGCGCCAAGCCCTAGGGGAGCCCCAATGGCTTTCCCCGTTCCCTCCAAGGCCACTCCGAAATCGGAGCGGCCTCGGAGGGAACTTTCCTTCCGCTCCCCCCCACCTTCCCCTCCCTTCCCCTATCTAACCCCCCCCCCCCAGCCCTACCTAAATCCCCCCCTACCTTTGTTGTCCTATTTACGCCTCCCTCTGGCAGGCGTAACTTGCATGTGCCGGCTGGCTGCCGGCACTCAATTCCCCCGGCATGGCCATCATGCTGGAGGCCTTGTCCTGGCCCCGGACCGTCCCCAGATCGGCGCCCTGCCCACACCCCCACTCCCTTCCCGCCCCTTTTTCAAAGCCCGAGGACATACGCGCGTCCCGGAGCTTGCGCGCGTCGCCAAGCCCATGCAAAATAGGCTCGGCGCACACAGGAGGGGTTTTAAAGGGTTATGCGAGTATGTTATGCGCGTAACCCTTTGAAAATCCACCCCTAAACGAGAACAATGAAAATAGTACATTTTCAAATCGAAAAATACATCTGAGATGTGCAAGATTCAACAGTAATTGCTTCATTTTATCCCCATGATATTTTCAATTATATAAAATAAAACAATATATTAATAAACACATGCATCACATTTATTCCACAGAAACATCCATACCATGCAAATCTCTCTCATTTATATTCATTGTGGATATCTTGAAAACTTGGCCTGTTTGTGGCTCTTCAGGACCAGAGTTGGCCACCCCTGCCACACATACATACATATTTATAATGCTGTTCCAACTGAATTCCACAATATATTACTTCATTCAGCAATCACCAGATAGGGGAATATCCACTACCAGTCAAGGCTTTTTACATCCTTTTCTTTGAGTGAACTTAACATCTAGCCTTTCAATTTGTATCCAGTCTGTCAATTTCTGGTACCAAAAAGACACAGATGTTTTTTTGTCTTTATCCATTTGTACATTATACAAGATTTAGCCAACAGAGTGACAATATGAACATATTTAGCCGGGCTTTTGGTAACAATAACCGCCCATTTCAAAGATGCTAATGGGAGAAATTCTCCACAAAAAGTGGCTTAAGCTGAGTAACCTGCTCAATGATATATAATACTGTTGCCCAAAAGGGATATAAGCAGAACCTAATTCAAAGTTATTGATCAAAGTGCTGCATTCAATATGACAATTTAAATAGATATCAGATTCTATAATTTTCATTTTATGTGCTTTAAATGTGTTTATAAATGCTCGATGTATTTATTTAAATTGTATTATCTGCATCTTAGCTTCTATAGATGCTTTAAAAGCCAAATCGAAATAAGTGACTGTACTATTTTCCATTACAGACTTCCCCAACATTGCAGACCATGAGTGTACAAGCATAGAACACAATAGAGAAGATTCTTCAAAAAAACACAGATTATACCAAAATGACAGCATGTTGTTCTTGTAATGCCCCCTTGACTGCTTACCTTGTGGGGCATTCCTGGGTCTGGGACTGACCTGGTGGAAGTCCTCCTAGGGCAGACTCCTTCAGTCTTTATGTTCTTGGTTCCTGGTGCTTCCACCTGGGGAAGACTGTTAGTAGGTGGGATTTCCCTCCCTTTACCCCAGGAAAACAAATGGGATTGTGAACAAGGCTGGCAGTATGTACAAATATATACAGGTTTATTAGACTATACAAGTACATACATTTCTACATGACTATGCACATTTCTAATAGGATGTCAAACAGCACACTTATCTACTCATGGTTAGTAGTCAGTCTACTATATACATTTCTACAAGGTAGCAAGAACATTTAATATTTGGCAATTTGGAGTTGTTGGCCCCCACAGTATACCACCATATAGAATAGAAGAGACCGCCCTCTTGTGTTCTCGCTTCCTCAAATATTATTATTATCCTCCCCCCTTTAACCAAAGTCTCACTCAAGTGAAAGGTTGCAACTGGGCTGGTGGGCAGTGTTGGCCAGGGGGAGGGGGGGGCTGTTGTATCTAAACCATCTCTTTCCTCTCTGAGGAGAGACCTGACTCTATCGCTGGGGTACACGCCCTCCTGGGGGATCCGACTAAACATCCCAGTCTGTTGCTGGGGTCCATGCCCTCTTGGGGGACCCGACTCCACCTCCTGGTCCACTGCTGTGGCCCATGCCCTCCTGGGGGACCCGACTCTGCCTCCTAGTCTACCACTGGGGTTCATCCCCTCCTGGGGGACCTGACTCTGCCTCCTGGACTGCCACTGGGGTCTACCCTCTCATGGGGGACCCAATTCTACCTCCTGAACTGCCGCTGGGGTCCCCTTGCTCAAGGGGAACCACTTGTTCTCCAGATCTACTGTTGGAATTGTGTCTTTAAGAAACATATCTGGTGCTTGCATTAATATGTAATTAAATGTAATGTCTAGCTTGTGAGTATATATAAAATTGACACTATATCAAATCATATTTTTTTTGTAACTGCTCAAAGGAGAGAATGGCTTGTTGTGTTGTGCAATAAAAATTTGCTATATTAACCAAACCATTCCTTCTCCATTTTTGAAATACTGAATTACTTAAGCATGGAATAAAACATTGATTTCCTGTTAATTCTATCAATTCCATAGCATATGGATTTGCATTGCTCCAGTTACACAGAAATTTCCAAGCTAATAGCACTGGTCTAATCAATATATGAGATTTCAATTGTCATAGAAGAGAAGGATCAGCAGTGTGCAACAAGTTCACAGCCGAGAAAGGATGAATAATTTCTCTGATAAATTCAGGGACTTTAAATGTATATTGTTGTTTATACCATTCCCAGGAGTACCACATTTGGCAGGCCACATTACAGAGTGGGGAAGATTTAATCCACCATATTTTTTTAACCTTAAAAGAATGGAAAAACTAAGTCTAGATTCTTTATCTTTCCAAATGAACTGTATCACCAGTGTATGTAATTGATTAAGATTTTGTTTCTTTGGACAGACCAGCAGTATTGTAGTTTGTATAATAAGGACATTTAAAATAATGTAAAAGAGCCAAATATGTAGTGCTGGAGGTGGACCCTTGGGCCGAGGTGGGGTTGATGCAACCCGTAGGAGGGATCCTATGGGTCCTCACTGTCTGCAGGCGGAGTGGGCTGATAGACAGAGGCTGGCTGGCACTTCACCAATACCAGCCCTTGTTCCCTGCAGGTTGAGCCTTTGGGTACCAGGTCCAGCTGGACTTAGGTGGGCCTCCATATGTCGTCATCGATGGAAGGATCGAGGTCAGCCCAGAGGCAGCAACAGCAGAGAGAAGTCTCTACTGGACGAGGTGGAGTCCCAGAGATCCAGGTGCCAATAGATCCAAAGTCAGTCAGGGGGTGCCCGAGCAAGAACAGGCCGAAGCCTGAATAGGCCAGGGCCAGGATGTAGACTGAATTGGTGTCGTAAGGCAAGCTGAAGTCAGGGCCGGCGGCAATCTGGAAGCAGTGGCAAGCAAGCAAGGCTGAGGTCTAGATAAGGAGAGAGTCAAGAACGTAGTTAAGCAATGCAGAGATCTGGGTCTGGAGCGAGGCAATGAAGTAGTCAGGCAATGCAGAGGTCCGGGCTTGGAGAGAGTCAACGGTGTGGTCAGGCAAAGCAGAGGTCCGGGTTTGGAGAGAGTCAACGGTGTGGTCAGGCAAAGCAGAGGTCTGGGCTTGGAGAGAGTCAACGGCGTGGTCAGGCAAAGCAGAAGTCAAAGTCCTCGGAGGCAATCTGAGGATAGGTTGAGGATCAGGAACACAGGAACGAGGAAACCAGGAACAGGTGTCAATGAGGAGAATCTCTAGGAGGCAATGAGTACTCGACCAACGAGGAGACCTGTTGCAAAGGCAATCCTAGGGAGCGGAGCCCAGGCTTAAGTACCGGAGCTCCACTGACATCATCATCCAGGGCTGCGGCTCGGTTCTCGCTGCGGGCCCTACTTAAGACACAGTGATGCGCGCGCCTAGGGAGTGGCGAGGTGCTGAGTGGTGGCGTCTCTCCGCAGGCCACGCAGAGAGGCCCGAAGCGGAGCACAAGGTTCTGTAGCTGAGCTGGAGGCACCAGGGGTGGCCTGAGGATGGAGCTGGCGGCCTACCGCCGCCAGGGACGAGGGACCAGACACTGGATTCATTTGAGAGAGGTGGGGCCGGGCTGCGGGTCTGCCATGGCAGGCATGTGTAACAAAATATGAAAGGGAGATCTTTCCAGGCCAATTACTGATCTTTGATCGTTTCTATGATCATAGTGATGTTTAGGTCATATAACCTGGATAAGTCCCTTGGCACCCAAATACCCAGATATTTGAAACATCCAGTCACCCACATTAGAGGAAATTAACCCGGCCATTTTTGTTTGGTGGTTTCCAAAATAGGCATAGCCTCTGATTTAGAGAAATGTATTTTTAGACCAGCAAAACTCCCAAAGTGATTAATAAAATCTAACATCTTAGAAAGGGTTTCAATTGGATTGCCAAGAAACAAAAGCATATCATCAGCAAACAGACAGATTTTATATTCCTGTTTACCTAAAATAAAACCATTAATTTCAGGAGTTTTTCTTATTTTGATCACTAAAGGCTCACCTGTATAATAAGGGTGATAAAGGGCAACCTTGTTGTGTGCCTCCATATAGTAAAAAGGAGGCAGAGACATCACCATTTATTAATAGTCTGACTTTCGGCGAAGCATACAATAGTCGTATCCATTGAATAAAGAATCAGGAAGCTCATATTGTTGCAAAATCCAAAACATATAAGGCCATTGTACATTATCCAAAATTTTTTCTGCATCTAGGCATATGATTAAGATGTCAATTATTGGGGGGGCGCTCTCGCGCGCAATCCAAGATGGCCGCCTAACGCTGAGCTCCGGGAGACCTCGCTCATTATTGAAGGGAATTTGCATTTTTTGGATCTCTTTTTTGAACTGTGGACCCTGCGACCCTAGTCTTAAAGATGTCTACTGCGAAGCCGAGCAAAATTGAAGCGGCATTCGCGGCCGGTGCTGGCACGAAACGGGCTAAATCAGATCCCCTCTCTCCAGACAAGGCCGTCCCTTCCAAGCAAATGGCCTCGGCGGACCTGGTTTTGCAGGAACTCAAAGCTTTGAAAGCTATGCTACAAACTAATACAGACAACACCCTTGCGATCCGAGCGGACTTACAATCTCTTACGGGCAGGTTTGATCAGCTTACGCACCGCCTGGACGACACTGAAACTCAAGTTTCCTCATTGCTGGTAACTACTGCGTCACTCCCTAAAATGGAGAAGGAGCTAGATACACTACGCCGGGACTTGGAGGACCTATCCAACCGGAACAGGAGAAATAACATCCGACTACTGGGGATTCCTGAAGGTATGGAGGGCATGGATATTTTTTCCTTTCTTTCCCATTTAATCCCTGAGGTCCTCCACCTTACCTTTAATCCTCCATTGGAAATTGAAAGGGCGCATCGTGTCCCGTCGAGGCCCTTGCGCTCCTCAACTACTCCTCGACCCATTATATTTAAATTATTGCGCTATCCGCAAGTCCTACAGATTTTCTCTGCGGCCAAATCTAAATCTCCTCTCCAGCTCCAAGGTTCTCAGATTCTATTTGTGCCGGATCTGGCGAAAACGACCGCGGCCAAACGCAAAGCTTTTTTGATGATGCGACCCCGTCTCCATGCCATTGGAGCTAAATTTGGCCTTCTTTATCCTGCCATGATGCGGGTAACTCATCGCAATGCTACGCAGCTTTTTCATGCTCCGGATGACTTGGGTGTTTATCTACAGTCCGTTGAAGGTCCACAGGACATGGTAACCTGATTATTTTTTTTTGAACTCTACCTTTGGTTTTGGACCTCTCCTTTCACTAATTCCCGTGGACGTATCTCATCTATCTTCCCGTGAAGCTCTAGGCGGCCCTTGGCCCTCCTTGAGGCCCCATTTTTTGGCTTTGAGCGATAGGCACGAATGTTGGTGTCTATCTTGTGCTCTTTTTTTGCACCCTTTTCCTGCATGTTGATTACTACTGTATGGACACTGAATTTTTTCTTTCCTTTTTTTCCAGTCATTTTTGACTTATCTCTTTCAAACTTTGCGCATCCTTGTATCCCCACACATCATCGGTCCATGAGTCGCTATCTTGGCAGTTTCATTTGGATTACCACCTCACTCTGGGGACGATGGCGACCACCATAGATTCCATCAAGATGGTATCGCTCAATGTCAATGGGTTTACCCACCCGATCAAACGCAGGAAAATATTGACCTATCTACAAACGCTTAACACGGACATTGCCCTAATCCAGGAAACTCACCTCACGACTGCTGAATCTCTCAAACTCAAACAACAGTGGGTTGGTCAGGTGTTTTTCAGTCCGGCCCACAAGAAGAAAAGGGGCACAGCTATTCTCATTCACAAACGTCTGAGTGTTTCAATTCTGCACCAAGAAATGGATCTCGAAGGGCGCTGGAATATTTTACAACTTACTTTGCAGAATAGCACTTACAATATTCTCAATCTTTATGCTCCTAATGCGGATGATCCTAATTTCTTTCAGGCTGTTTTTGCTCGACTGCTATCTCTGGTTTCTCACCCACTCATTATTGGCGGAGATTTCAACCAGCCGTTGGATCCTCTTCTGGACAAAAAAACTGAGGTCACATACACGACGTCTAAAGCTACCACAGCTCTAGTTTCTCTCATTTCTCGACTTGGTCTCTCTGATCCATGGCGTCTCATGCACCCTACGGATAAAGACTTCACATTTTACTCTGCCCCACATTCTTCGTACTCTAGACTGGACTACTTTCTCACCTCCAGTTCTCTTTTGCCACATCTCCTTAAGGCTACTATATGTTCCATTCTGGTTTCGGACCACGCTGCGGTTGTCCTCCAGCTTCGACTTGCCTCCCCAATCAGTCTGGATAGACAATGGAGATTCAATACATCTCTCCTTTCGGACTCTGAATTTCACACATTCTTCTTGGACAAGACCTCCCAATATTTTGCTACCAATTCTGCTACTGCACCTTCTTCTGCTATATTGTGGGAAGCCTACAAGGCCACTCTCCGGGGCGAAGTGATCAGCTACTCTGCCTATAAGAAACGCATTCAAAGACAGGCGCTCCAACAATTACACTTTACCATCGAACACTTGGAGCGTTCACATCTTCAGTCTCCCTCTGCGCAGACTTTAACTCAGCTACTGAAAGCGCGGTATGATTATAATAAGCAACTCAGCGAACAGGCACGTCTACACCTTTTCCACTCCAAGACGCAATACTATGCGGAGAACAACAAATGTGGTCGTATGTTAGCTTCCTATCTTAAGAAAAAATCGGAGAGATCACGCGTCGCTAAGATCATCACTGACGCTGGACACACGCTCACGACTGACAAGGAGATACTACAATCTTTCCGAGACTTTTATGCTCAGCTTTATCAATCTGAAATGACTCCTTCTCAAGCAGCCTTGGACTCCTTTTTTGCCGCTTTGGACCATCCTCAACTTACAGATATGCAGCGTCAACAACTGGACCTCCCGATCACCCTCGAGGAAATATCCACTGCCATCATGTCTCTCTCTTTGAACAAAGCACCCGGCCCCGATGGCTTTAGTACAGACTTTTATCATGCTTTCAAAAAGACTCTTTCCCCTCATCTTCTCAATTTTTACTCCTCCCTGTCTTCTGTAAGTGCTGTCTCCTCCAATTTCACGGACGCACGGGTGGTGGTAATTCCAAAGCCAGGTCGAGATCCTTCTTTTCCCGCAAATTATCGGCCTATTTCCCTCTTAAATGTGGATTATAAAATTTTTACGAAAATACTTGCTATTCGCCTTTCTAAAGTACTTGGTTCCCTTATTCATGTTGACCAATCGGGATTTCTTAAGAACAGACTCATTACTAACAATACTCGGATGTTTTTACACATCCAAGAATCTTTATTTAACACCCATGAACCGGCCATTGCGGTCTCGCTCGACGCGGAAAAGGCGTTTGATCGTATCGAATGGCCTTTTCTTTTTGAAACCCTGTCGAGATTTGGTTTTGGACACGTTTTCTCTCATTGGATTCATTTAATTTACAGTTCGCCCATTGCCTCCCTTTTTGTTAATGATCAGGTTTCCCCGCCATTCTCCTTGCACAGAGGAACCCGTCAAGGATGTCCCATATCTCCCCTACTTTTTGACCTGGCTTTGGAACCATTGCTTCTTGCTATTCGACAGTCTCCTCTGATTTCCGGTGTTCATATTGGTGAGGGGGAATATAAGCTTTCTGCCTATGCAGACGATGTTTTGCTCTTTTTGACTCGTCCAGTGCAATCCTTAACTCAACTCTTCTCTCTCATTGATTCCTACTCTGCTTTATCTGGCTACAAAGTGAACTGGAGTAAAACTGAATTTTTACCTTTAAATAACCTCTCTCGCACCCTGGATCTTTCCTCTTTTCCCATACAAAAAGCGAAATCCGGCTTACAATATTTAGGCATCCGTTTTTACTCGGATCCTCAGCAAACTTTACTTCTGTGTGAACAATCCACCTTGCAAAATATTAGGGAGACCACTCTTCGTTGGTCTCCATTACACCTATCCTGGTGGGGTAGATTAGACACTATCAAAATGACCCTTGTAAACACCTAGATCGGGCTTTGCTCAAGTTTCTTTGGAACGATAGAGTTCCCAGGATAGCACTTCGTAAATTAAAAGCCTCAAAGGCCGAGGGTGGAGTCAATTTTCCTGATTTTCGCAAATATCATATGGCTTTTATCTTGCATCAAAGCTCCCATCTCTTTAATTCCGGGGATCCGGATCCAGACTCCCCTCGTTGGTTGGCCATTGAGCGTTATCTCATTAGTCCCACTCCTGCCCTGGCGTTCCCTGGTATGCATTTTTCTTCATATCATACACAAAATAGGATCTTACGGTCTTTACATCAGGCCTTACATGAATTTGACCATTTATGCCCTAAGGACAAACCCACCTGGTTAAACTCTAACTCCCTCCCCATTTGGAATACATTCAAAATTCGGATAGCTGGACGCCCCGTAAATTGGCCCCTCTGGTATGGGAAAGGTATTTGGTTCCTTTCCTCCATTATTTCCCATGGTCGCCTGCTTCCCTTTTCTTCTTTGCAGTCTTCCTTTCACCTTCCCTCCAGTCAATCTTATGCTTGGTTACAACTTCGAGACGCCCTTAAGGACTTGAACCTCTCCATGCTCCACTTAGACCAACCACCCTACTTGCTCTCCTTTTTTGCGAAAATTGACACTCATCGTCATCTTGCTTCTAAGCTATACAAATTGATGTGTACTCTTTCCTTTCCCAGCCCGGCCCTTGCTCTCCAACGCCTGTGGTCTGATGAGCTCGGTGTTCACCCTTCCCCTGCAGCCTGGACTCATGTCTGGTCTCGTTCAGTACGTGTCTCCTTATCCACTAGTTTATCTCAAACTTCCTTCTTTATTTTGCACAGAGCACTCTGGACTCCTTGGAAACTTCACAGAGCGGCCCTCTTGTCTTCTCACTGTTGTTGGTCATGTCATGGTGCTAAGGCGTCCTTGGAACATATGCTTTTTACCTGTCCATTTGTTTCCACTTTTTGGACGCAAGTTTGGACTAGGATATCATCCATTCTTTCTATATCAATGTCACTAACCTATGATTTGATAATCCTCAAAGGGGCACACCCGGCGGTCACTCTTCCGCTTCCCCACAGGAAGCTCCTTGACTTCCTCCTCCTTGTAGGACTACACACCATTACCTCTAACTGGAAACGCAGTGATTTCCTGTCGGAAGCATTGTGGTGGAACACGGTCTGTTTATATAGTAAATATGAAAGGGCTATGGCTATAAAATATAACAGATTGCCCACCTGGGATCGTATGTGGAAACCCCTTGACAATTACAACTCTTAACTCCCTCTGGTACTATCTTACCTGCCAGCTAGTATATGATGTCACTGTTGGACTACATGGATGTCGCCCACCTTGCCCTCTTCCTTGCTACTCTTTCCTCCTTTTTCCTTTTGATGTTGTCATTGGCTCTCGGTGTCCTGCTTTATTTGCTGGTGCTCTTTACATTGCGAATTATTAAAGTTATAATTCTGTTGTTATGTTTCTCTACGTTCTGGTAGACATGTTGTTTTTTGAATGCTACTTGTCTTTATGTACTTGGTTGTTTGTAATCAGTGTCTACACTCTGTTAATAAAAATAAAAATATTACAACTTAAAAAAAAAAAAGATGTCAATTATTAGATTTCCCAGACCAAATTACTTCTATCAGTTTTCTCAGATTAGTTACCCCATATTGGTTTTTAATAAAACTTGTCTGATCTTCTACTATTAATGTTGTTAATACCAAACCAAGACAATTTCTAGAATGGACGCCAAAATTTTCAAATCAACAGAGAGAGAGAGAGAGACTTGCTATAATGTCTACTCCCTAGATAGGTATTTGTATCCCTATGGGAGGCCCACCTAGTAACTCGAGGTGGGGATTAGGTATGAGTGTAGGGGGTTGGGGCCACTTTCACATTCAACATGAGACGTACGAACAGAACAGTGGTCTCTTGTGAAGATTTGATGGCCTTCGGAGTAAGGAAACTCACTCCAAGATGAGATTTGTGCAATGTTCTCTCCACCTAGCTTGATGGACACTCTACCTGGGCAACAACAAGCTAGGTGGAGAGAACATTGCACAAATCTCATCTTGGAGTGAGTTTCCTTACTCCAAAGGCCATCAAATCTTCACAAGAGACCACTGTTCTGTTCGTACGTCTCATGTTGAATGTGAAAGTGGCCCCAACCCCCTACACTCATACCTAATCCCCACCTCGAGTTACTAGGTGGGCCTCCCATAGGGATACAAATACCTATCTAGGGAGTAGACATTATAGCAAGTCTCTCTCTCTCTCTCTCCAGGCTGTCATGAACCACAATAATCACGTGAAGTTTCCCCACTGCATGAAAAAAGCCTCATTTGCATGGGAAACACCCCTTAATGCATTACCAATGTGATATTGAGGCCCTTAGTAATGAAATCAGTCAATATGAGCTGGGCGACAAGAGATCTTTTCCAGGTTTTGGGAAAACTGTGAACAGTGCATGATGCATATCAAAAGAAAAGCTGCCATTAACTAAGCTACTATTATACATTTGAAGCAATGGTTCTGATATGTCAGCCAGTAATATCTTATAGAATTCTGCACCAAAGCCATTCAAGCCCGGTGCTTTGGCTAGCTTCAATTTTTGGATAACAAATGTTATTTCTGTTATTGAGAGTGATTTAGCTAACATCTATTTTTGGAGGGTAGTGAGTTTTGAAATATTTAGATTAATACAAATATTTGTTGGGCTTCTTCATTAGGTATCTGCCCCGTATATAAATTTTGATAATATTCCAACATAATTTGAGTAATATCTTTTGAAGTTTGGTGTAATTTATTAGAGCTATCCTTCATTGCCATTATATAATATCTGGGTTTAATGTTTTTCACCATTCTTGCTAGAAATTTGCCAGCCTTATTCCCTTGCCTAAACATTTGGCTTTTGAATTGGATTATATGTTGAATTTCTCTCTGAAATAATAAATGATTTAAAGATTTTTTAGTAGAGTCCATTTATCTTTGAATGTCTTCTTACATAGATTTTATATGTACCTTTTTTAGAGATCTTAGTTGAGAATGTAAATTTAATATTTCTCTAGCTCTAAGCTTATTTTTCTGAGCTCTATAAGCTATAATTTGCCCATGTATAACCGCCCTTCCAGCATTCCAAAAGACATCTCCAGGGATATTATCTCTCATTCAGTTCCACATATTCTGCCCACTTTTGTTTTAAATAGGCACAAAATTCAGTATCATAAATATAAAAATGGTTGTGATCTCCACTGAAATGCTGTCATGTATAGTTGCAGTGATAAATTTATTGTAATATGTACATGATCTGATACAAGAAAAGTATCTATAGCTATGGATTTAAAATTAAGGGAGCAATGATGCAGATACTTAAACATAGTCAATTCTTGAATAAGAATCATGAACCTTGGAGTAAAAGGTGAAATCTACCTCACTAAGGTATAATACTTTCCAAATATCTAACAGTTGTAGTTCTTTCATAAGAAAATGTACACCTTCAGTCTTTTTTTGAGGATTCCTTTACCTGACCTAACACAATTCCTTTACCTGACCTAACACAATCTGGATTAATGGGCAAATTAAAATCAATATTAATTGGTACTGAAGGAAGTATCGCAGTTCATTTAACAATTTGAGTAGAAAGATTGATTCAAGACATTTGGAGCATATACATTACAAAAACTAGTGGTTTTTTATGCTCTAGATCCACTCAAAATAAGATATCGACCTTCCTTATCTGCAATCTTTTTTATAATACAAATGGACAACCCAGTCTTGTTTTAATTTCCCATGTCCTACATCATTCAGATGTGTGTTCTGCAGGAAAATAATCTGACCTTTGGCCTTTTTAAATAGGTTTAGTATTTTTTTCTCTTTATTGGTGAGTGTATTTCATCAACAATATCCCAAACGAAAGGTATCACCAGTATATACTTTCTCATTTAACATTATATGCAAAAGCCCAAATATATGTAGGCCCCTTACTAACAGAGTCTGTATTGTGTAACAGATCCTATTTTTGTATAGGGTCACCTTACTTTAATTTAATTTAAATCAATAGTCCATTTTTTGAAAGTTTTCCTTTATACTAAAAACTAATGTCACACATTATGAACATTTAGAACAAGAGGACACAGATACTCATCTACTCCGTGGTAGTAGTGCACCCGACACAGCTGTGTTTCGGACGGAAACCGTCCTGCTTCAGGGGGTGTCCTTCAAAATCTGTTTCTTTGAAAGCGTCATAGGGAAGCCTTGTAGATCCTTGGTAACATATTTTCTTAATAATAATGCCTGGCAGCCCCGTTGGACTGCATCTCCAACGGGGCTGCCAGGCATTATTATTAAGAAAATATGTTACCAAGGATCTACAAGGCTTCCCTATGACGCTTTCAAAGAAACAGATTTTGAAGGACACCCCCTGAAGCAGGACGGTTTCCGTCCGAAACACAGCTGTGTCGGGTGCACTACTACCACGGAGTAGATGAGTATCTGTGTCCTCTTGTTCTAAATGTTCATAATGTGTGACATTAGTTTTTAGTATAAAGGAAAACTTTCAAAAAATGGACTATTGATTTAAATTAAATTAAAGTAAGGTGACCCTATACAAAAATAGGATCTGTTACACAATACAGACTCTGTTAGTAAGGGGCCTACATATATTTGGGCTTTTGCATATAATGTTAAATGAGAAAGTATATACTGGTGATACCTTTCGTTTGGGATATTGTTGGTAGACTATTCGGTACACCGGAGTACAGTAGGTGTGGGTTTGTTTGTTGTGATTGAGAGTGTATTTCATCAACATTTAGTGAAGCTATCTGTAATTCAGCCATATCTAATATAATAGTGATGAAATATGAAACACTCATATATTACAAAAAGAACTGCAATGTTGCCCAGCCTCAACATTACAGTCTTACAGCAAGCATACAGTAGCATGAAATTCACATGGACCACACCATTATGCATCAAGACCTGCATACATACACACACACAGAAATAAACGAAGTTTAGCAATATTCAAAAATAAATCTTTCAATCATACACTTAGCACATTCTATCCATGGAATAACATCACATCAGAAAATCACAATAGTGAAAATAAAAACCAGATCTTGTAGGTCCTCATCCCATCTGTTCCTTTCAAACTTCTCAGTGATACACTCTTCAGGTCTCATCAAGAATTAGCCTTTCATCTATAAAAAATACCAAACCAATATATACAGTTCTCTTCTTCCTGTTTTCTTCATTTGTATGTTTTTCTTCACACTACTCGCCCTTTTTACTTTCATAGAGGAATCCAAATTATTGTAACAAAATATTATCAAAACATTTGCAGGGAGAAAATAAAATACTGTAGAATGAACATTTATCCCTGTCTGTTCCCCTTATTTTGCAAGGTAAAAAAAAAAGAACTCTCAGTCATGCGGAAACTTTCACCCGCAGTGAACTTAAAACATCAAGAGAGAGAGAAAAATGCACAAACCGTTACAAAATACCAAAATTAAACTTGTCCTTAAGTCAATAGTTATCTCACCAGGGATAAGTAGTAGTATAATAAGATTCATAAGAACATAAGATATGCCATACTGGGTCAGATCAAGGGACCATCAAGCCCAGTATCTTGTTTTCAACAGTGGCCAATCCAAGTCACATGTACCTGGCAAGTACCCAAACATTAGATAGATCACAAGCTACTATTGCTTATTAATTACCATCATAGCAGTTTATGGATTTATCCTCTAGGAACTTATCCAAACCTTTTTTAAACCCAGTTACACTAACTGCTGTAACCATATCTCCTGGCAATGAATTCCAGAGCTTAACTATGCACTGAGTGAAAAAGAATTTTCTTTGATTTGTTTTAAATGAGATACTTGCTAACTTCATGGAGTGCCCCGTGGTCCTTCTGTTATCTGAGAGAGTAAATAACTGATAGGGATATGCATTCATTTTGAATGAATGTGCAATCCTCAATGTATAGGTCCCTATTCATTGCATTTGTGGGTTCCCGAAACGTATGGCGAACCCCCACGAATGCAACGTATCATTAATGAATAAAACCCCCCACCCTCCTGACCCCCCCAAGACTTGCCAAAAGTCCCTGGTGTCTCAGCGGGGGTCCTGGAGTGATCTCCTGCACCCGGGCCGTCGGCTGCTGGTATTCAAAATGGCGCCGATAGCCTTTGCCCTTACTATGTCACAGGGGCTACCGGTGCTATTGGTCGGCCCCTGTCACATGGTAGGAGTACAAGAAGGTGCCAGCCATCCATTGCTCCTACCATGTGACAGGGGCCGACCAATGGCACTGGTAGCCCCTGTGACATAGTAAGGGCAAAGTCTATCGGTGTCATTTTGAATACTGTCAGCGGACGGCCCGAGTGCAGGAGATCGCTCCAGGACCACCAGGGACTTTTGGCAAGTCTTGGGGGGTCAGGAGAGTCGGGTTTTGTAGTTGATTAAATTTAAAGGGTTGGGATGGGGGTTTTTTCAACTTTAATGGGAAACAAATACCATATGTAACTAAAGGACGAATCAGGTTCCCCCGAAAACGGATACAATGGATGTGGGTCCCGACAAATATGAATATTGAATCGGACGAATCCGTCCCTTCTGCACATCCCTAATAACTGATTTACATTAACTTGTTCAAGTCCTTTCATGATTTTGTAGACTTCTATCATATCCCCCCTCAGTCATCTCTTCTTCAAACTGAACAGCCCTAATTTCTTTAGTCTTTCTTCATAGGGCAGCCGTTCCATGCCCCTGATCATTTTGATCGCCCTTCTCTGCACTTTCTCCAGTGCAGCTATATCCTTTTTGAGATACAGTGACCAGAACTGCACACAGTATTCAAGGTGCGGTCTCACCATGGAGTGATACAGAGGCATTATGACATCCTCCGTTTTATTTTCCATTCCCTTCCTAATAATTCCTAACATTCTGTTTACTTTTTTGATCACCACAGAACACTGGGTCGACGATTTCAATGTATTATCCACTATGCTGCCTAGATCTTTTTCCTGGGTGGTAACTCCTAAGATAGAACCTAACATTCTGTAACTACAGCAAGGGTTATTTTTCCCTATATGCATCACTTTGCACTTGTCCACATTAAATTTCATCTGCCATTTGGAAGCCCAATCTTCCAGTCTTGCAAGGTCCTTGCAGTCTTGCAAGGTCCTCCTGCAATTCATCACTATCTGCTTGAGATTTAACTACTTTGCTTAATTTTGTGTCATCCGCAAATTTGATCACCTCACTTGTTGTACCCCTTTCCAGATCATTTATAAATATATTAAAAAGCACTGGTCCAAGTATAGATCCCTGAGGCACTCTACTGTTTACCTTTTTCCACTGTGCTTTCGGTGAAGGGAAGCTTATATTAAGTAACTGCATTAAAAGAAGGAAGAAAAAAAATTAATCAGCAGAAATTGAACTGCATCAGAGATACCAAAGGATCATGCCATTGTAACTTGACTATACCAATGAGATTTTCAAAAAGAAGATAATAGCCATATATGTTGTATATAAATCTCCATTCAGATATAAACACTGTTTTGTTGATCTGGACTGAATATTTTCCAGTATTATTCATGAATAGACAAATTTAACTTCTCAAGAAATTTAATCACCTGGTCTTTCATAAGCAATATTGTAGCTTCCCCACTATGAAAAATCTTTAGCTTTGCCGGATATAGCAGAGAAAATGTTATGGTCATGATAAATAGTTCAGCACAAATGGGGGAAAATGTCTGCACTTTTCTACTACTTTTATCAAATAATCATTAAAAAGCAGAATTTGAGAGTCATTGTATTTCAGAAGGTTCGAATTCAGACTTTTTTTTTATATGCCGATAAGATTTTTACATTATCAGCAAAGTTTAAAATAGAAGCCACAACCCATTTGGGTCTTGTTCGATTTTGAAGTGGTGAACCAACCCTGTGTGCTCGTTCCACCAAGACAGGTTCTGTTTCAAGGGAAAGGCCTAACTTTTCCGGCAGCCATACCTGTTAGAGATGTGAATCGTGTCCTCGATCGTCTTAACGATCGATTTCGGCTGGGAGGGGGAGGGAATCGTATTGTTGCCGTTTGGGAGTGTAAACTATCGTGAAAATCGTTAAAATCGTGAGCCAGCACACTAAAACCCCCTAAAACCCACCCCGACCCTTTAAATTAAATCCCCCACCCTCCCGAACCCCCCCCCCCAATGCTTTAAATTACCTGGGGATCCAGCGGTGGTCCAGAACGGCGGCAGTCCGGAACGGCCCCCTCAATTGAATCCTGTTGTCTTCAGCTGGCGCCATTTTGCAAAATGGCCGCCGCAAAATGGCGGCGGCCATAGACAAAAACGATTCGACGCAGGAGGTCGTTCCGGACCCCCGCTGGACTTTTGGCAAGTCTTGTGGGGGTCAGGAGGCCCCCCCAAGCTGGCCAAAAGTTCCTGGGAGTCCAGCGGGGTTCAGGAAGCGATTTCTTGCCGCGAATCGTTTTCCGTACGGAAAATGGCGCCGGCAGATCGACTGCAGGAGGTCGTTCAGCGGGGGTTCCGGACCGCCGCTGAACGACCTCCTGCAGTCGATCTCCTGCCGGCGCCATTTTCCGTACGGAAAACGATTCGCGGCAAGAAATCGCTTCCTGAACCCCGCTGGACTCCCAGGAACTTTTGGCCAGCTTGGGGGGGCCTCCTGACCCCCCACAAGACTTGCCAAAAGTCCACGGGGGTCCGGAACGACCTCCTGCGTCGAATCGTTTTTGTCTATGGCCGCCGCCATTTTGCGGTGGCCATTTTGCAAAATGGCGCCGGCTGAAGATAACAGGATTCAATTGAGGGGGCTGTTCCGGACCGCCGCCGTTCTGGACCACCGCTGGATCCCCAGGTAATTTAAAGCATTTGGGGGGGGGGTTCGGGAGGGTGGGGGATTTAATTTAAAGGGTCGGGGGTGGGTTTTAGGGGGTTTTAGTGTGCCGATTTTCCTGCCCTTCCCCTTCCCCCGATTTACGATTTTTTAACGATAAATCGGGGGAATTGGTATTGTATCGTGGCCCTAACGATTTTTGACGATTTAAAATATATCGGACGATATTTTAAATCGTCAAAAAACGATTCACATCCCTAATACCTGTATCAATTGCAATGACCCGCTTTTAGGTATGCCTATCAGTCTTAAAATTATTCCTCCTTCCTCTGTTTTCTTGAACTTACAATCTCTCGAGCAACACTTTATTCTCTTTCTTCAAAGCCGTGATTGTTGTTTCTAAGCAATCGGTTACCATTTTTTGCGATGCCACATGGCCTTCTAGTTTGGCAACAAGATTGTTCTGTGTCTCCATATTTTCTTTGATCTCATCTATTGAGGATCTATTGAGAGCTGCTGATCCATTTTTTTAGATTTCTTTTGTGACCAACCCTTCGGTTTGTCACTAGATGTGGGCCCTAGGTCCCTTACAATCTGGAATAGTTACAGCATGGGATTTTCCATTCTCTTTCAGACTCTCCATTGAGCTGACTGTGATTGGCTATTCCAGAGGCATAAGGTGGAGTTAGAGAAGTATAGTGTGTGGTTAGTTTGAGTTAGAGGTTGAGGAGTAAGAAGCTATTTTTGTTTTCTCCCTACAGAGTTGGGCCCACTAATCCAGCTTGGTATTTTTCCTTGTGTTAGAGGAGATCCCTTCTCAATTCACTCCCTGTCTGAGAGGGTGTGCCTCCCTTTTGTAGAGAATAAAGGTTTTCATAGTTTTTTCTAAGTTTTCTTATTCTGGGGAATAATCTGTGCCTTGGGAGAGAAACAACCCACTCTAATCCTGAGAACAGGGGCTTGAGATCTGTGAGCAACCTCCTGTACTCCCTAGAGGAAGCAAGACCAGTGACAGCACTACCCAGCATAAGACTTTGGATCTAGATTTTGGGATTTTCCCCTCTTTTTGTTCATGTGGAGTTTTTTTTTTTTCCCATCCCTCTGCACAACCTGGTGAAGGAGATAGAGAGCTGTGAACTGAACTGAAACAGAGAGAAGGTTCAGGGCAGATATGATACAGACCTTCAGATATCTGAAAGGTTTTAATGGTGTACATTCGACAAACCTTCTCCGTTGGAAAGAAATCAGTAGAACTAAGGGTCACAAAATGAAACTCCAGGGAGCATGACTCAGAACCAATGTCAGAAAATATTTCTTCATGGAGAGAGTAGTGGATGCCTGGAATGCCCTTCCAGAGGAAGTGGTGAAAACAAAAACGGTGAAAGATTTCAACGGGGCATGGGATAAACACTGTGGATCCCTAAAGGCTAGAGGATAGAAATGAGGAAAAGAGTGCATGGGGGTAACTTGCTGGTGTGGCAGTTACTACCCTCAACCAATAAGCCTTCATACTGTTGATGCAACTCATTATTGCTCTCTGCTTTAATAGCAGGGGGAAAAGAGGAAAAGGGGAATTAGTTTTGGACAGCAACCAACAAGGACATTGAATTTTACAGTCTGGGAACACAAACAAGCATGGGGGTAACTTGCAGATGCGACTGTTACTACCCTTAATCAATAAGCCTTAAACTTGTGATGTAACTCCAACATTGCTCTCTGCTTCAACGGCAAGAGATAAGAGATAACAGGGAATTGGACTCAGACACTAACCAACAACAGCCCTGACTGTTGCATCAGAGGTGGACCCTTGTGCCGAGGTGGGGTTGATGCAACCCGTAGGTAAGGACCTACGAGTCCCCACCATCAGCAGGTGGAGTGGGCTGAAGCTAGAGGCCGCTGGAGCTTCACCTATACCAGCACTCGTTCCCCTCGGGTTGAGCCTTTGGGTGCCAGGGCCGGCAGGACTTAGGTGGGCCTCGAGGTTAGAGATGAGAAGTCATTCAGCCCAGAGACAGCAGCCAGTAGATGGCGTAGTATTACACTGGACTGGATTTGGTACTAGAATTCAGGCGCCAAAGGAACAACGAGTAACTGGAGGCACACAAGCAAAGAAAGGCCTAAGCCTTGTAAGACCACGTCCAGAGTTTAGGCCAGAGAAGGCGTCACTGACAGGCTAGGATCAGAGCCGGCGGTAAGTGGAAGTCATGGCAAGCAGCGTAGAACTCTGGACACAGAGAGGTCTGTAGCATAGTCGTTCAAGGCAATGGTCAGGTCACGGAAATGGCAGGCGTAGTCAATCAAGGCAATGGTCAGGCCACGGAGAAGGCAGGCATAGTCAATCAAGGCAATGGTCAGGGCACGGAGAAGGCAAGATTAGTCAATCAAGGCAATGGTCAGGGCATGGAGAAGGCAGGCATGGTCAATTGATGCAATTGTCAGGGCACAAAGAAGGCAAGCGTAGTCAATCGATGCAATGATGAGGGCACGAAGAAGGCAAGCGTAGTCAATCAAGGCATTGGTCAGGGCATGGAGAAGGCAGGCGTAGTCAGACGTAGCAACGGTCAGGATGCGGAGAAGTAGAAGAGTAGTCAGATATAGCAGAGGTCCGGGGCTGGAGAGAAGCTGAAGAGTAGTCAGGCATAGCGGAGGTCTGGGTCTGGAGAGAAGCTGAAGAGTAGTGAGGCGTAGCGGTGGTCAAATCCAAAGAGTCAGTCCAACACATAGACGAAACAAGAACAAGGAAGACAGGAACTGGGAACCACAGGAATCAGGAACACAATGAAGAGATGGTTCTAGGATCAACAACGAGTACGAGGAGTACAAGGAGACCTGTTGCAAAGGCAATGCTATGGAGCGAGGCCTGAGCTTTTATACGCTGAAGAGTCTGATGTCAGCATCCGGGTCCGCAGCCAGGTTCCTGCCGTGGGCCCTTTAAAGGAACTAATGATGCGCGTGCGCCTAGGAAGGGGCACGGCACTGATGGCGGAGAGGCCCGACAAACAGGAACATCTTGGCTGGCAATACTGGGTAGCATGGCAAGGCTGGAGGCACTGGAGGTAACCCAAGGTTGGAGCTGGCGGCCTACCGCCACCAGTGAAGAGGAGCCAGGAGCTGGAGTCTGTGTGGAAAGGTGAGAGGGCCGTGCCGCGGGGCTGCTGCGGGTGGCACACGTAATACTGATTTTAACGGTTTGGGAAACTAAGTATGGGGGTAAATTGTATGCCATGGCAGATGCCACTCCCTGATGCTACCATTATAGGGGAGACCTGTATGGTGTGGCTGATGCTACCATAAGCTTGCTGGGCAGACTGGATGGACCGTTTGGTCCTTTTCTGCTGTCATTTCTATGTTTCTGTATTTCTAAGAATGTTTCTATCTGGCCTCTCTCCCTGACAGGTCCTTCAAAGTTGTACCATCAAGCCTTGGGAGTCTCCCAATTGGATCCCCATCCCAAAGGGATCAGGATACAGGCTTTGGGCTTCAGACTGAACTTTACTGGGCTGTTGCACAGATGAATAGGCAGTGACATGCTCCCTCCTAGGAGCTGGAGAGATGGACACCAGCATCCCAGCAGAGACACTGAGTAAATAGTTCAACTGTACAGTTTCATTTGCTAAATGCTTGCGGGCCAGTGATTGACCTTTTGGAATTAATCAATAAATATGATTTGAACACCCAGTTGAGTCCAGCCTGTCTGTCCTTGAAGAGAACACCACACCAGAGAGATACACACATCATAGAAGGGACTCTCTATTACCTGGGCCACAAAGAATTTCCTCTTCCCCCACAGAAAGAGCTCACTCCCTGGGAAGTGCAGGAAGGAGGGGAAGGATGGCAAGAGCAGCCCTGACTTATAAATACCTTTATAGCCCGAGGGGAACCAACAAAACCCCAGCTAAGGGTCATACGTTTATCAATTCTGCCTTCATGTCAAGCATTACCTTTTCAATCTTGGACACCGATTTACTTCTTTCCCTGGTTGTTCTCGGTGTTCTACCTTCCTTCCCAATTAGGTATTTAGATCAAAATGATCTGTGATTCTTGTTTAGTAAATGTTTTTGTTCAAAAAAAGGCGAAGTAGTACTTAAAAAAACCAAAGATTATAGAAGACCTGACTGGAGCTTCTCACTCCTGTGACTTTTCAGCTGCGTGATATCACCAGAGTCTGAACACACATTTAACTTGGGAAGATGGGAGAAGGCATCCCTGACAGGCCAAAAGTGTGGGCAACCAAGAAAGCAAATAAGATGCTAGGAATTAGTAGGAAAGGAATGGAGAATAAAACAATAGCATAATTCATCTCTATCGTTCCATGGTGCGACTGAATCTTGAATATTTTGTGCAATTCTGGTCACCACATCTCAAAAAAGATAAAGCAGAATTAGAAAAAGTACAGAGAAGAGCAACAAACATGATAAAGGGGATGAAACAATTCCCCTATGAGGAAAGCCGAAAGAGGTTAGGGCTCTCCAGTTTGGAGAAGAAATGGCTGAGAGGAGATATGACAGAGGTCTGTAAAATAATGAGTGGAGTGGAATAGGTCAATGTGAATCAGTTGTTTACTCTTTCAAAAAGTACAAAGACAATGAGACATTCAATGAAGTTATTAAGTCATACATTTAAAATAAATAGGAGAAAATATATTTGTACTCAATGCATAATTAAGCTCTGGAATTTGTTGTCAGAGGATATAGTGAAAGCTATTAGTGTAGCTTGGTATAAAAAAGGTTTAGACAAGTTCCTAGAAGAAAAGTTCATAAACCATTATTAAGTATAGAATCTATCAACCTTTTGGGATCCTGCCAGGTACCTGTGACCTGAATTGGCCACTATTGGAAGCAGAATACTGGGCTTCATGGACCTTTGGTCTGACCCATTGTGGCAAATCTTATGTTCTTAACAGACTAATGAAGGAAGGCAGGAGGAAGTGAGCTATAAAGGTGCATACTGTATGATTGTGTACCACATGAGAAGCCTCCTGGGAATGAATCATAAGAACATAAGAATTGACATGCTGGATCAGTCCAAGGTCTATTGAGCCCAGAATCTTGTCTCTGACAATGCCCAATCCAAGTCACAAATACCTGGCAGGTCCCATAAAATAATCTAATTCCTCTTACTCACTCCCAGGGATAGAAATAGTTATCTTTAGTCTGCCTAGTTAATAATTTGTTAAAGACTTTTCTCCAGGAACTTGTTTAAATCTCTTTTAAACCCTGCTATGCTAGTCGCCTTGATCACGTCCTCTGGCAATCCCATATAGAATGCTAAGATATGCAGCTCTCATAATACTTATTTCCCAGAAAACCTGCATGAAAAACAAACAGATTGGGGATATTTTTGGAGATTTTCCTGTATAGAATAAAAAGGAGTGTGTGCAGCTGTGAACTAAACTGAATGCAAGCCTAGCAACATAAAATGGAAGCCAGCAAGATACTTCTTGCAGTTTGCAAGTCTAGGTTAGGCTGCCCTGAGAACACCTGCAATTTCTGGATAAGCTGAACATTCTTTCTTAATTGACTGGTACTGCTAGACACTGACTTGGCCAAGCTTGTATCTAATTAAGAAGCCTTTCTTGAATAACCAGATGTCTTCCAGCATGCCATCATCAACCTGAAATTTGTAGAACTTACCAGCTAGGACAGAAAACAGCTTCTGAAACTCATCAATGCTATGCCTAAGGGATTGTGGTAATATCCAATCAAAATATTGATTTCTGTATCCTATGCATTTGCATGAAGGACACATAAGCTCACAATAAAATCTTTAAAAAGAAGCTGGAAACAAAGGACTGGTGCTTTGAGCGTGAGATTCCTGCACAGCCCTGCTCTGCTCAACTTTGCCTTTTGCTGCTTGCCACTTTCTGAATAACCCATGCACCATGTAGTTGCAGGCTAAATTAATATTCATTCTTGCCTCCAAGTCTGCTACAACTTAGAGTCTTCTGTAAGTGCGCTGGAATTGCTATCCTGGGACTGTGGTGATTTGTTAACCTGTTGCTTGTTAGCTGGGGTTATAGCTGACTGCCTTTGCTTGCTGGACAAGACCACTGACCCTTTGAGACAGACGACTAGGATCACAGTGGAGAGTAAAGGAGTTTGAGACTGTCCAGACATGTTCAGTCATCTTTAGCACTCCTGATATATATTTTTTACTCAATGCATATATAAGATTTGCTGGTTTACTACTTTTACACTGGATGTTTAACTTTCAAAAATATTTCTGAAGTACAAGTTGAGATTAAGCAGATATTTGGTGTTTTTAAGTGGTCAATACTGAAACATATCCAGATAGGAAAGTTAGCTGGATAATAGAGATGTGAATCGTGTCCTCGATCGTCTTAACGATCGATTTCGGCTGGGAGGGGGAGGGAATCGTATTGTTGCCGTTTGGGTGTGTAAACTATCGTGAAAATCGTTAAAATCGTGAGCCGGCACACTAAAACCCCCTAAAACCCACCCCCGACCCTTTAAATTAAATCCCCCACCCTCCCGAACCCCCCCAAATGCTTTAAATTACCTGGGGATCCAGCGGTGGTCCAGAACGGCGGCGGTCCGGAACGGCCCCCTCAATTGAATCCTGTTGTCTTCAGCCGGCGCCATTTTGCAAAATGGCCGCCGCAAAATGGCGGCGGCCATAGACAAAAATGATTCGACGCAGGAGGTCGTTCCGGACCCCCGCTGGACTTTTGGCAAGTCTTGTGGGGGTCAGGAGGCCCCCCCAAGCTGGCCAAAAGTTCCTGGGAGTCCAGCGGGGTTCAGGAAGCGATTTCTTGCCGCGAATCGTTTTCCGTACGGAAAATGGCGCCGGCAGGAGATCGACTGCAGGAGGTCGTTCAGCGGCGGTCCGGAACCCCCGCTGAACGACCTCCTGCAGTCGATCTCCTGCCGGCGCCATTTTCCGTACGGAAAACGATTCGCGGCAAGAAATCGCTTCCTGAACCCCGCTGGACTCCCAGGAACTTTTGGCCAGCTTGGGGGGGCCTCCTGACCCCCACAAGACTTGCCAAAAGTCCAGCGGGGGTCCGGAACGACCTCCTGTGTCGAATCGTTTTTGTCTATGGCCGCCGCCATTTTGCGGTGGCCATTTTGCAAAATGGCGCCAGCTGAAGACAACAGGATTCAATTGAGGGGGCCGTTCCGGACCGCCGCCGTTCTGGACCACCGCTGGATCCCCAGGTAATTTAAAGCATTGGGGGGGGGGGGTTCGGGAGGGTGGGAGATTTAATTTAAAGGGTCGGGGGTGGGTTTTAGGGGGTTTTAGTGTGCCGGTTTTCCTGCCCTCCCCCTTCCCCCGATTTACGATTTTTTAACGATAAATCGGGGGAATTGGTATTGTATCGTGGCCCTAACGATTTTTGACGATTTAAAATATATCGGACGATATTTTAAATCGTCAAAAAACGATTCACATCCCTACTGGATAAGACTTATCCGAATAACTTACAAGGGATAGTCAGCAGCAGGGCTATACTGCTGAATATCCCCCAAAAAGTCACTAGTTAGTTAGCCAGATATGTTTAATCCAGTTAACTTTAGACCTGCAAGTCTAACTTATCCAGTTAACTTAACTAGATAAGTCCAAATATCAACGTTTATCTGGCTAAGTTAACCAGATAAGTAGCTTCTCCCTGATCCACTCACATCCTGCCCATCACTTATTCAGCAAACCGCTAAGCCAGATAAGTAGTAAGTACTTATTCAGCTAAGTTGCAACCGCTGATTGCAGCCAGGTATTCATCTGCTACCACTTAGCCAACTAACAGGCCGATTCAGTATGGTGCGCTCAGCTGAGCGCACCATTTAGCACCTGTTTGGCCGTACATTTTTGACATGCATCTATTACCCCTTATACTGTAAGGGGTAATAGTGCCTTGAAAATGAGCGGCCAAACTCGCAAAAACTAATAGCGCTCATCCCATTCAAATGCATGTTGATGAGTCGCCCAGGATACTGAAAGTAAAATGTGCGGCCATTTTACTCTCAGAAATTAACACCTGCCCAGAGGCAGGCGTTAATCATAGACAGCACCGGGAAAGTGTACAGAAAAACAGAAAAAAACTGCTTTTCTGTACACCCTCTGACTTAATATCATAGCGATATTAAGTCGGAGGTCCCAAAAATAAAAAAACCCAAAAACTTAAAAAAAAAATCTGTCCTCCAGTCCGCAGGTTCGAAAACGGATGCTCAATTTTGCCGGCGCCCGTTTTGCGAATCCGTGGTTGTCAGCGGGTTTGAAAACCGACGCCGGTAAAATTAAGTGTTAGTTGTCGGACCCGCTGACAGCCGCCACTTCCACTAATAGGGAGGCGCTAGGGACCTAGCAGGGGCCCTAATTTAAATAGAGAACCACGCACCCAGGAAAGGTGCCTGGGCACGCGTCGGGAGAGCAGGTGCTCAACAAGGAATGCCGGCTCTCCCGCACTTTATATTGTATCGGTCTGTAAGTCATTACTTATCCGGCTTCGTAGCACTGAATATCAGCCTCTAAGTATTTAGTATTCTAAACAAAGTTAAATGTCTATTGTATTTAACCAGTGTATATCTTAAGCTGTTGTAATAAAAGATTCCTGTTATTTATCTCAAAAGTTATAAGATTTTCTGAACACAATTGAATTTGAATCTTATCTGATATTTAAACAATTCAGATTACATGTAAAATAATAGTCCTTACATTCCTAAATTTTGA
Source organism: Rhinatrema bivittatum (assembly GCF_901001135.1). Classification (NCBI taxonomy): domain Eukaryota; kingdom Metazoa; phylum Chordata; class Amphibia; order Gymnophiona; family Rhinatrematidae; genus Rhinatrema; species Rhinatrema bivittatum. The sequence continues at coordinate 96,836,241 of NC_042619.1, forward strand.
ATTGACCCTATAATTTTAAACTGAAAAAAAGTCTAATGACTCTATATCACACAGGCAGTTTATGTGTCTTCACAATCGATGGGTGTAGTAATGAGAGTTGAATTACCTTATTTATCAATAAAGTAACTAATGAAGGACAGTTTTAATATATTTCCCCCATCCTGTTCCACCTTATTCCACTCTCACTCTAGTTTGTTTTAGAAGCTGTCATGCTGTCAAGATCAATTGAAAAGTCATTGTCAGCTAGCACCAGAATTAACTTACTATGTAATCTATTCACCAACTTGTACAGATAAAAAATGATTCATTTTTGTTTTGTTGCTATTCTCCTATCTTCACCATCTTGGGAGAAATGGTGTGGTAAAGAGATGGGAAACAAAGTGAAATTCTGGTTTCCATGGCAATCAGACTGGGCTTGCTTATGACCTTCACTTGTTTCTCCTCTATTGTACCACATAGGTTTTGAGTGCATTGCTTTAAAAATTCAAATACAAATGCAAAAAAATATGAACACAAAAATTAGGAACCTCAGATGCTGTATAGTAAGTTTAATAGATCCCAGTAATTTGCAATACTTGAGATCCAGAATCTAACTACCTTGTAAACAGGACCCTGAAACTGTGAAGGAAACTTTTCTGAACAGAGTTGCTGACTTTCCCTGCTTAGGAGGGAGATTTTAAAATGACACCAGGAACTAAAATGTTCCAGGAACAGATGCAGCAGTTGAAAGCCCCATGTGTTGTCTGCTAGCTCCGCCCTCTGCTTGCCCCTGGTCCTGTCCCTTTGTAGGACAGGCAATAATACCTGCAGAGGAGGAGGCCAATTTTCAGCCCCTTATTTTACCCAGGTAACTGTTTACCTGAGTAAAATCTTTTGAATAACTTCCTTTTGTTTATTTTAAACATAATGCCTGTTAATTCATTGGTGGCCCAGAAGTAAAAGGAATAACAGAGATCAGATGTGGTCTATGGCAGCGCTGAAGTGTCTCTAGTGTCTAGCAGCATCATTTGGTGACTGTAGCAGTGAGGACTGTAGAGGCATTGACATCCATGCTGCCCATGAAGAGCCAGACCCTCTGAAATGTTAAGCCCTGATTATGGAGGGGTGGGGCACTGATGCCTATCCAGGGGGGAGGATGTGATAGTTAACTTGGGGGGGGGTGATGCAGCCTATTGGATGGGGGGTGTCTATAGGAGAAGTTGATTCCTATGGGGGAGTTGTTAGTTATGAGGAGGAGCTGATCTTAATTGGGGGATGATGATGTTCAGGAGGTTTGGGGAGAGGATAGGCTCTCATTGTCAGGATTTGGGGGAAGATAAAATGAAGTGAAGAGGTTGGTTAGCAAGGGGATTTTGAGTCATAGCATTCCCATTAAAAGGTTAAACCCTGATCCAAGGAAGTTGCTAAGTTTGTAGCTTTATCGGGCTGGGGGTCCACAGTAAATAGCAGGTGTAGATCAGCTTATCACATGCATATGACACTCCCTCATTTACATTCAAATGGGTGCTAATTTTAGAAAGCCTATGCAATAAAGCCTAACGTGCATGTTAAGGACTTATTGCCTAACATGCTATTTTTAGCAAATGCAAAATGGCTCTTATGTTCACTTTAACCTTTTGCATAGATCCCTCTATTTTATAAAAATTACTTCATGCAACTAATTATTTTTAGTGGTATCATAAGTTCTCAGGAACAGAGCTGGTTTTCAGGATTTGTATAAGGATTTGCAAGCTAGGTCTTTTGTTGCATCTGTTATCTTGAATCATTGTTCAGCTTATTGCTGCAGTGTTGTCAGGGCCAGAGCTAGATCTTCTACTACTCTGTCCGGTGGAGCACACTGTTAGCCCAGGTTTGGATGCGCGTTTTCGACGCACCAGCTTTACCCCTTATACAGTAAGGGGTAATAGCGTGTCGAAAACGTGCGGCCAACCCTCCCAAAACTAATAGCACCCACAACATGCAAATGCATGTTGATGGCCCTATTAGTTATTCCCGCATGATACAGAAAGTAAAATGTGCAGCCAAGCCGCACATTTTACATTCAGAAATTAACGCCTGCCAAAGGCAGGCGCTAATTTCAGCCAGCACCGGGGAAGTGTACAGAAAAGCAGAAAAAAATGCTTTTCTGTACACCCTCTGACTTAATATCATAGCGATATTAAGTCGGAGGCCCCAAAAATAAAAAAAAATTAAAAATTAAAAAAAAACATTTTTTTTAAATGTGCCCGCGGGTCGGAAGGTGGACGCTCAATTATGCCGGCACCCGTTTTCTGAACCCGTGGCTGTCAGCGGGCTTGAGAACCGACGCCATAAAAATTGAGTGTCGGCTGTCAAACCCGCTGACAGCCGCCGCTCATGTTAAAAAGGAGGCGCTAGGGACGCGCTAGTGTCCCTAGCACCTCTTTTTACCGTGGGCCCTCATTTGCATCTTCTTTCCCCCTGAATCGCGTGCACAGGAGAGTGGCCTGTGTGCACGCCGGGACACTCCCTACCCTCTGGGTCTTTACCCTTTCTTCAGGAACCCATGGCTGGTGCAAAATTATTAGGTACCCTAGATGAACCTTATAACCTTTCCCCCTCCCATCACTCTACATGCACACAGTTAAGAATAATGCATTTATAATAGATTTTACATGAAAAAGAATATTCAGTCTTCTGAGGTAAAAATATCACTTGCATTATATTATATTACCCCCATATTATATTACCCCCATTTTAAAAAATCTACACTGGCTCCCGATCAAGTTCAGAATCTCTTACAAAATACTCACCATCATTCACAAACATATCCACAAGCTCATCCCACTGGAACTCAACATCCCTCTTCGAATTCTTATTCCCAATAGACCAGTGAGAACAGCTTACAGGAATACTCTCATTGCCCCAGCCATTAAATCCACTTTAAATAAACAAACTCTGTCCAAAGCAGGCCCACAACAATGGAACTCGTTACCCGCTGCACTCTGACAGGAACTATGCCCAATCACCTTCAAAAAGAGACTCAAAACTTGGCTGTTCGAGCAAGCTTTCAATCTAGGCCAATAATCTACCACCACTCTTTGCCTTCCTTAGTTATTATGTCTTCCTCAGAATACTCCAACACCGTCTCTCCAGTTAGCATTAGCAGCTGATCTTCTTGCAGATTGTCTAGTTTCCGATCACTATCTGTTCTTGTTTAGATGTTTCAAGGACATTATGTCTTGCCGGTTTCACAAAATACCACTCGTTTTATTGTTCATTTATATGGTAATAACAGCCTCCCAGTTTATTTGTTCCAAGTTATATTCTCCTTGTTATATGTAACAGCATTCTTACATACAAGTTAATGTTAATATGTAAACCGAATTGATTTGTAACTCTGCTACATGAATTTCGGTATATAAAAATGCTAAATAAATAAATAAATATTTACGTGCACTGCTGTGGTGCCATCCAGAAACCCATATGGTATTACGCCTTTCGTAATATGTTGAGCATATAACACATGTTAAGTGTGGGCTTGAATCTCATAAAGCCATGAGTAAACTCAATTAAAATTACAATACAATAAACATCCCCATATCGAAACAAAACTAACTGCCAGCACTCAAAAGTAAAAACCCTACATATGAAAAGCAACACTGCAAATATTAAACCAGGCCCTAAAACACCAATACGCCTCCTATTAGGAAACCAGAGACACTAGGCTCCTATAGATCCCTACACAGAAACTACATGTTAGCAGAATACCTAATACCACACATATTTAACATAAACAGACCCTCATCAAATACAGAATAGCACAACCATAAAGTATAAATAAAAACATGCAGGCAAAAACTGAACTTGAAACCACAACAAGCCAGATGCTCTATTCAGTGCAAAAATGGAAAAACAGAGCCAAAACTATTCTCAAACATCAAACAATAAAATCAAGAAATACAATAAATACATTAATCATAATAGTAAAAACATAATAATAAAAAGAAAATTGTAAAGCAGTTAATGAATAGAAGATCCAATAATCAAAAACTAATATAGAATTTTTAAAACATTTCCCAAACACCAATAAAATATTTCAAAACAGCAGATACATCAAATAACAGTTCCATATTAGGTGCTACAACCCAAGAAAGAGATCTAGGTGTCATAGTGGATAACACATTGAAATCGTCGGTGCAGTGTGCTGCGGCAGTCAAAAAAGCAAACAGAATGTTGGGAATTATTAGAAAAGGAATGATGAATAAAACGGAAAATGTCATAATGCCTCTGTATCGCTCCATGGTGAGACCGCACCTTGAATACTGTGTACAATTCTGGTCGCCGCATCTCAAAAAAGATATAATTGCGATGGAGAAGGTACAGAGAAGGGCTACCAAAATGATAAGGGGAATGGAACAACTCCCCTATGAGGAAAGACTAAAGAGGTTAGGACTTTTCAGCTTGGAGAAGAGACGACTGAGGGGGGATATGATAGAGGTGTTTAAAATCATGAGAGGTCTAGAACGGGTAGATGTGAATCGGTTATTTACTCTTTCAGATAGTAGAAAGACTAGGGGGCACTCCATGAAGTTAGCATGGGGCACATTTAAAACTAATTGGAGAAAGTTCTTTTTTACTCAACGCACAATTAAACTCTGGAATTTGTTGCCAGAGGATGTGGTTCGTGCAGTTAGTATAGCTGTGTTTAAAAAAGGATTGGATAAGTTCTTGGAGGAGAAGTCCATTACCTGCTATTAAGTTCACTTAGAGAATAGCCACTGCCATTAGCAATGGTTACATGGAATAGACTTAGTTTTTGGGTACTTGCCAGGTTCTTATGGCCTGGATTGGCCACTGTTGGAAACAGGATGCTGGGCTTGATGGACCCTTGGTCTGACCCAGTATGGCATTTTCTTATGTTCTTATGATCAAGGAAAGAGAAGGACCAATCAAGGTAAAACACCTTTTTTTTAACTAGCCTATCCCAGTGTGTCTTCCTTATTTTTTGTAAATCTTAAACTGAAAGCAAAATGTAACTTTAAGCAATCGCAATTTTGAGTCATTTATCTGTTGGATTTCAGAGAGAGTGTTTCTGAATCTGAAACTCTTTCTCAGAATGAAAGAAAAAGTTTAGAAAAATATAGGAGAAACATTTTTTGGCTGTTGCCTCTTGTCAACTTCTCACTGTTTCTGCTGTCACTGAGTCAGAAAAGGCACACTAATCTCCATGTTGATTGTTACAGGGTTACTGGATCATTCAAAAGGGGTAGGAGTGTATCTCTGTCTGCAACACAAAGAGATCTGTTTCACAGCAGTGGTAAACAGCTGCAGTGATGCTATAACTGGCAGCCAGGTACAGCAGTCTATTATTTGGTTTCTGACTTTCTGTATGTGGAAAAAAAAAAAAGTTAGTGTAGTGCATTGTGTGTGTATGTGACTCTTCCACAGATGTACTAGTATAAGTCTACATAGTCAGCAAGCAGACAGTGTATAGCACTCTTTGTAACACTCGCTATCTTTGTAGCTGTTCTGCTCACTGTGTGTGCCCATACAGTTCTCCATTGACAAAAAGGCATGAATCAGCCATATTGTGTGGGTGACATTATCTAACGGTGCTGACACAGACCCAGCTCTTAGAGCTCAGAAAAAGTCTGAGTATGTGTGGGTGTTCCCACCTGCAAACACTGCTTTGTGAGCCCCTCGACCTTTCTTTGTCTAAGCTATTGCATAGACGTGTTTTCCCAGTCTCTGTTTTTCAATTTCATTATTGCTTCAGATTTTGTGAGTAATCTAGACCCTCTCTTCATAGCTGCCTCAGCAGCCCTTCAACATAACTTTTGATTTTACTTTAAAAAAGAGAGAATGGAAAAATCTAAGCCTAAAAAAATCCAAAGTAAACAGAGTCAAGGCTTGTGATTGTAGGCATCACATGTCCATTACAGTTATCCTCTTCATTTGTTTTCTCTGCCTGGATCTGGGCCATGATGCTTCCAATTTCCCCAGCTGTGGATAGATAACCCTGAAGGCACAGCAGTACCTCACCTGGAAGATGAAGGTTGAGGTTCTGCAGAAGCTGCCTTTGGCTAAAGCTCTGAAGCCTTGGCAGGAGGACAGACAGTGTAACCATTTCCAGAACAAGGCCTCTTATGATTCCTGGTGCCATTGAAAACTGGGACTCATCTCCTTCATCCTCTTATGAGTCTTCTGGGAAGGCTTCCCTTCGTGGCATCAGCCTTCAGATCCATCCCAGGCCAGGGGTTGAGTGTGATGCAGAAGATAAAAAACCTTCACCTTATAAGTTAATTTATAGTGCCACAAAATTATCTAAAATGAAGAAAAAGACCTCAGAAATTATATGTTTCAGCTCAAAGGCAACTTTAAAGTATATATCCTTTCTGATAATTGGTCAGGAAAACCTGCATAAATTGGTTTATTAATCATGAACACTTACTATATTTTTAATTTGTATGTTTTATAAGAAAAAAACTTCTCTGTCCTCTGAGCCACAATCAATTCTAACACAGCTTTATAGATGTACAAATCAAAATAGAAAGCCAACGTGGCCTATGTTTCATACAAGGCTACTTCAGGGCTTAATCTAACTAGATAAACGACGCTTGACTGACGTGCCGCAAATGCGCAGTAGAGAGCAGCTCTACTGCGCATGTGCGGGCGAGCACGTCGGTCTTAGGCAGCGTCAGGAAAAAAAAACATGGCAGCGGGCGGCAGCGGTAGCGGCGGCGGCGGGCGGCGGCAGCAGTGGGCGGCGGCGGTGGGCGGCGGGCGGTGGCGGTAGCGGCGGCAGCGACCAGTAGCAAGGGAGGGAGGAGAGAGAGAGAGAGAGGGAGGGATGGACTGAGTGGGAGGGAGGGAGTGGGAGGGACGGAGAGAGAGAGTGGGAGGGAGTGACTGAGTGAGAGGGAGGGACTGAGTGAGAGGGAGGGAGGAGTGGGTGAGTGAGAGGGAGGGAGGAGTGGGTGAGTGTGTGGGAGGGAGGGAGGGGGTGGGAAAGAGTGAGGGGAGAGGGAGAATGAGGGAGAGGTGAGAGTCAGGGATGTGAGTAAGTGGAAGGGGGAGAGGGAGAATGAGGGAGAGGTGAGAGACAGGGATGTGAGTAAGTGGAAAGGTAAGAAGTTGTGGAGCAGAGAAAAAAGGAGTGGAGGAGGGCTGAGGGGGAGGGGATGGGATTGAGAGAGGGTGGGGCGTGACTGAGGGAAGGGGAGAGAGGTGGGAGTGACTGAGGGAAGGGGAGGGAGGTGAGAGTGAGGGGAAGAAGGCAGTGGGAGACAGAGGGTGAGTAAGACTGAGTGGAGGAAAGGGGAGGAGTGAACGAGGGGAAGGGGGAGAGAGGGAGAAAAAGTGTAGAAGGGTGCTGTGTTAGAAAATGGACTGAAAACAAAATGTAATGTAGCCCGTTTTAACGGGCTTAACGGCTTGTCTATAAATAAAACAGAGAGCAACATTTCTGAAAATACAGTTATAACAAAGCCAATCTACTTATCTATATATTAACATGATAAATACATACTGCATTGTATTTATTTAATACTCATCATTCCCTGTGTTATGGAGTTCTGCTCTCATGAACTGTTTCTCCCAAAAGTGCTCACACACAGGGGTAGACTGACCACTCTCTACAATAGGGCAGTGCCCCAAGGCCCACAGCATTCTCCCAAAGCCTTGGATGGGTGGTTAGGGGCCAGTAAGAGGCCAATAACCCTTATTGCCTGGGGGCTCATATCACTGTCAGTCCACCTCTGTTCATATATGCACAGTTACCAGAACCTTTTAAAATATCACTGATGCAATCAATTGAGATTGCACATTGCAATTAATAAATTAAAAAAAATGCAGACTATTCACTCAGAATTAATGCCAAAAGATTCCAAACTTTTTAAACAAAAAATTCATTTCTGCTCTAGCTGAACAAACATTTTGTCCCTATCTCCTCTGTTTGGATTCCTTTTAATCTGATCAATCATAAAGCATTTTAGAGTAAAAGAAAATTATGATTTTTGTCCACACAATGAGATACAATCTGTGCTTCTAACTTTAATCTTTAAACAACTTTTGTGTTCAGAAGTTTGGATACGCAATGCCTCTTAGTTTTACCAATATAAAATAATGGGCAAGGGCAGATCACAGTATAAATAGCAGTTTGAGTCACAAGTGGTGAAAAGCTGCAAAATGCATTTGTATTGATCTACAGGGTTAATAAATTCCTTGATCTGTAATGTAATAGCACAAATAGAGCATTTCCCACATTTCAAGTGACCATGAACTGGCTCAGAGGAAAGTGTCTGATCACATGATGCCAAAACAAGTAGGGTTGAAGGTGACACAAATTCCCTCAAATTCCTGGACTTTGTTTTAAAACTTATTTTATGTGCATCAAAAATTACAAAAAAAATAATTTGAATATTGTGAATATTGTGAAGAGTTGGGCAATACTAAGATTTATTTTCAAAGAATTGCGCTGACCTCATGATTAGTCTGATAGCACCATCTGAAACATCAGTCATCTGGAACAGACAATAGAGGGAGCAATTTTAGATCTAATTCATAGTGGAGCACAGGATTTGTTGAGAGAGGTAACGGTGGTGGGGCCTCTTGGCAATAGTGATCATAATATGATCAAATTTGAATTAATGACAGGAAGGGGGACAGTAAATAAATCTACGGCTCTAGTGCTAAACTTTCAAAAGGGAAACTTTGTTTAAATGAGAAAACTAGGAAAAAACTGAAAGGAGCAGCTTCAAAGGTAAAAAGTGTGCAAGAGGCATGGTCATTGTTAAAAAATACCATCCTAGAAGCACAGTCCAGATGTATTCCATGCATTAAGAAAGGTGGAAGGAAGGCAAAACAATTACCGGCATGGTTAAAAGGTGAACTGAAAGAGGCTATTTTAGCCAAAAGATCGTCATTCAAAAATTGGAAGAAGGATCCAACAGAAGAAAATAAGATAAAGCATAAGCACTGGCAAGTTAAATGTAATCATTGGTAAGACAGGCTAAGAAAGAATTTGAAAAGAAGTTGGCCGCAGAGGCAAAAACTCACAGTAAAAATGTTATAAAATATATCTGAAGCAGCAAGCTTGTGAGGGAGTCAATTGGACCGTTAGATGTTCGAGGGGGTTAAAGGGGCACTTAGAGAAGATAAGGCCATCGCGGAAAGATTAAATGATTTCTTTGTTTTGGTGTTTACTGAAGAGGATGTTGGGGAGATATCCGTTCCAGAGAAGATTTTCATGGGTAATGATTCAGATGAACTGAAACAAATCACGGTGAACCTAGAAGATGTGGTAGACCTGATTGACAAACTGAAGAGTAGTAAATCACCTGGACTGGATAGTATAAACCCCAGGGTTCTGAAGGAACTAAAAAATGAAATTTCAGCTCTATTAGTTAAAATTTGTAACCTATCATTAAAATCATCCATTGTACCTGAAGACTGGAGGGTGGCTAATGTAACCCCAATATTTAAAAAGGGCTCCAATGGTAATCCGGGAAACTACAGACCAGTTAGTCTGACTTCAGTGCCAGGAAAAATAGTGGAAAGTGTTCTAAAGATCAAAATCACAGAACATATAGAAAGACATGGTTTAATAGAACAAAGTCAGCATGGCTTTACCCAAGGCAAGTCTTGCCTCACAAATCTGCATCATTTTTTGAAGGGGTTAATAAACAAGTAGATATAGGTGAACTGATGGATATATTGTATTTGGATTTTCAGAAGGTGTTTGACAAAGTTCCTCATGAGAGGCTTCTAAGAAAAGTAAAAAGTCATGGGATAGGTGGCGATGTCCTTTCGTGGATTACAAACTGGTTAAAAGACAGGAAACAGAGAGTAGGATTAAATTGACAATTTTCTCAGTGGAAAAGGGCTTACAGTGGACTGCTTCAAGGATCTGTACTAGGACCTGTGTTTTTCAATATATTTATAAATGATCTTGAAAGGAATCAAATTTGCAGATGATGCAAAATTATTCAGAGTAGTTAAATCAAGCAGATTGTGATAAATGGCAGATGAAATTTAATGTGGATAAGTGCAAGGTGATGCATATAGGGAAAAATAACCCATGCTTTAGTTACACGATGTTAGGTTCCATATTAGGAGCTATCACCCAGGAAAGAGATCTAGGTGTCATAGTGGATAATACTTTGAAATCGTCGGCTCAATCTGCTGTGGCAGTCAAAAAAGGAAACAGAATGTTAGGAATTATTAGGCAGGGAATGGTGAATAAAACAGAGGACGTCATAATGCCTCTTATCGCTCCATGGAGAGACCACATCTTGAGTACTGTGTACAATTCTGGTTGCCGCATCTCAAGAAAGATATAGTTGCGATGGTGAAGGTAAAGAGAAGGTGGCTAGAGAATGGGAAAGGGAACACCAGAGGCATAGGATTAGTGGGGTTGCAGCAGAGAAAAGAGTGTGCATCCTTTACAGTATTTTCAGTATGAGTAGCACCCTTCAACTACCATTTCCTCTTTCCCATTTGTCTGCCTCCCCTTCGTCCATGTGGCCACCACAGAACGAGTCTCCAAAATAGGCCATGGCCACAGCAGTTAGCAACAGACACCAATATCTCCCCTAGCACAGAATAACCTTGCACAAATTTCAATCATGCACTATCTCACAAAGCCCATTGAGAATATGATAGGATCCTGGGCTATGCTCCGGTTCCCCTTCCTACCTCGGAGCCGCTCCGAGCAGCTGCGGCATGTTTGGGGCCTGTTTCGGCCTAGCTGGCCTCTTCCCTCGGCGCACCCTCTGCGAGGGAGACGCCGATGACATCCTCAGGCTGGCCCCGCCCCTTTAGACGCGCGCACGCAGGGGCTCCAAATTTAAAGGGATTAGCGTGGGAATGATGGCTCTGCCCCCAGGAAGACGTCAGACGCCAGCAGGGATTTAAACCCTGCAGGCAGTCACCACTTTGCCTTGCAACTAGGTTCGCTCGCTTGAGTCTTGCTAGTTGCAGTCCCTTCCTGTTCCTGTCTTGTTCCCTCTCCAATCTTCCTTGTCGTCTCCTGGCTCCTGACTTGGTTCGTCTCCTGGCTTCTAACTTCAGCTCGTCTCCTGGCTCCTGACTTCAGCTCGTCTCCTGGATTTCTGCTGTCTGCTGCCTGCACCGTCTCCTGGGTAGCTCCATCCCGGAGACCTCACCTAAGTCCAAGCAGCTCGGGTCCTCACGGGCTCCTCCTGAGGGGACCTCGGGATTCCAGTGGTGAAGTTCCAGTTGGTCTCCTGGTTCCAGCTACTTCTCCGCTCCGCAACTCCTGGACTACTCTTCATGTACTCGCATTCAGGAGACCACACATAAGTCCAAGTGGCTCGGATCCTCAAGGGCTCCTCCTGGGGGGATCTCGGGCTTCCAGTGGTGAAGATTCGGTGGGTCTCCTGACTTGAACCGCCTCCCGGCTATGACTTCCACTGTGGGCCTTCTCATAGTGCGCCATCATCATCTCTAGCTGGCTCAAGGGTCCATGAACTCTACAGTTTGCAAGGCCATGGACCCACTGGACCTAGCTGGCCTCCAGGCCATTCCTGGCATTGCTCAGCGGCTGCAACAGCAGCAACTCTGCTTAGATGTTCTGATGGCAACAACTGAGAGACTGGCAAACCGTTTGGATTCTACGCCCCCGGTAGCACCCCCTGCTTCCATTCTGATGCCAAGTCCCGGACCTACGGCTTCCACGCAGCTGCCAGCTCTCCCAGGTACTCGGGTGAGGCTAAACAGTGCCGTGGGTTCCTCAACCAATGTTACGTATGATTTACCTTGCTGCCGACCCAGTTTCCGTTGGATCTGGTGAAGACCAGCTATATCATTTCCTTGTTGGAAGGGAAGGCCCTGGCCTGGGCCTCGCCATTATGGGAATGAAACAATCCCATCCTGGGAAACTTGCAACAATTTGTCTCTACATTTAGACAGAATTTTGATGAGCCAGCTCGCAAGTCTACGGCAGTTGCAGAGTTACTACGGCTACGTCAGGGTTCCCGTTCTCTCACCGAGTAAGCAGGCAAATTCCGCTCGTTGGCAACCGAACTAGACTGGAGGGAGGATAGTCTCCATGGTATATTCCTGGAAGGATTGTCCCTTGCCGCTAGCTCATCTTAAAGATGAGCTAGCGGCAAGGGACCTTCCAGATGACTTGGACAGCATGATTGACCTGGCAGGAAGGGTCGATCGCCGACTTCAACAACACTTCCGAGATGGGAGATCGGTTCGAAGACCAGTAAACCTAGAACCCGCATTTTCTCGACCTATGTCTTCTCCCTCTACTCCCTCGGGCAGCCAAGGGGTGGAACCTATGCAGCTAGGATGAAGCCCTCTCTCTCAAGAGGAACAGAGACGTCGACGCTCACTAGGTCTCTGCCTATACTGCGGGAATAAGGGGCACTTTCTAGCTCAATGTGGTGAATGGCCGGAAAACGCCTGAACCTAGGTGTCATCGGGGAGCTGACCCTAGGTAACACCAAACCCGCTCCTCAATGTACCGTACCTGTTACCCTCGAATACCCCGGTGGTTCCTTCACCACATTGGCTTTTCTTGACTTTGGAGCTGGAGGAAACTTCATTCTGGCTGACCTCGTTCAGCAATTACAGCTGACCGTACTACCTCACTTTCCCCACTTCGAATCTCTTCAATTTACGGAACTCCCCTCCCGGGGAATATCTCTACCCGCACGAAGCCTCTAACTCTCTGTACTGGCCTCCTACACACCGAGGAAATTTCATTCCTTGTACTAGAGAGGGCCATCCATCCCATTGTCCTGGGCTTACCTTGGCTTCAGAGACACTCTCCAGTTATCCACTGGGATACCCTCCTTTCGCATCCTGGAGCCCATCTTGTTTACCTCCTGCTTGGCTTCTGTTCAGCACCCCTGTGTTCCGTTCTTGACTACATCCCTGACTATACCCAAACCCTATCTGGACTACATGGATGTCTTCTCTAAAGGAAAGGCTGAACTCCTCCCAGAACATCGGCCCTTTGATTGCGCCATAGACTTGCTGCCAGGTACCATACGCCCCAGGGGTCGTGTATACCATTTATCGCTTCCAGAAACCCGAGCTATGTCTAGCTACATCCAGGAAAACTTAGATCATGACTTCATTCGACCTGGAGCCGGATTCTTTTTTGGGCGAAAAAAGATGGGTCACTCAGACTCTGTATCGACTACCAGGGCCTCAATGCCATCATGTGACGTGACCGATTTCCATTGTCACTGATTCCAGAGCTTTTAGACCGGCTGCAGAGAGTCAAGATTTTCACCAAGCTTGACATCAGGGGTGCGTTTAACCTTGTAAGAATATGTTCTGGTGATGAATGGAAAACTGCATTCAATACTCGAGACGGGCACTACGAGTACTTGGTCATGCCCTTTGGCTTATGCAATGCACCTGCAGTTTTCCAAAACCTCATGAATGAGGTCCTAAGAGATATGCTACACACTTCCTTCATCGTATATTTGGATGATGTATTGATTTACTCTAAAGACTTCGCTACGCATCGCTTACATGTGAGAAGAGTGTTACAAAAACTTCAAGCCTTTTCGATAGCAGGCCCATCTATCTGGAACAGCATCCCATCAAATCTCAGACTGGAGCCTTGCCTTTTAACTTTTAGAAAAAGACTTAAAACCTGGCTCTTTCACCAAGCCTTCCCTGAACCACCAGTCAATTACTAGTTGGCATTCATTCCTACCCGGTCTGGCACTCTGTCTTCTCGTATAAAATGGACTCTGAGACGTTCAGGTTATAGCACTGTTTAAGTTTTTTTAATTTGTTCATTCTATGGTAACAACACTTTACCGGCCTTTCTTCTTTCCAGCTTGTTGTAAGCTTCCAAGTTCTCTCCCCCTGTTGATTGTAACTTTGACTTATTCCTACCTATTGTTATCTTTCGTTTACTTGAATTATTACTCTAGTTTTCCCTTTGTTAAACTGTAAACCGATCCGATATGGTTATTTACTATGAAGGTCGGTATAAAAAACTGTTAAATAAATAAATAAAATAAATAAATAAGACAACCGTCTCTTTGCCAAGTTGGAAAAATTCCAGTTCAAACAGGAATCCCTGCCCTTCCTGGGGTACATTGTGTCCTCTATAGGTTTCCACATGGATCCAGACAAAGTAGCAGCCATCAAGGATTGGCCTCGACCCGTGGGGGTTAAAGCTCTACAATGCTTCCTTGGGTTCGCCAATTTTACCGCCAGTTTATCCCACACTACTCTCAGATGGTGGCTCCCTTTACCGATCTTACTAAGAAAGGAGCGGATGCCAGGAACTGGTCCCCAGCAGTGCAACTAGCCTTTCAGGAGTTGAAGGGAGCCTTCCTTCAGGATATGTGTTTACACCATCCAGATCCACAGCGTCAGTTCATCATGGAAGTAGATACGTCTGACATTGCAGTAGGGGCCATCCTCAGCCAAATATCTAACAAAGGTAAAACCTTACCATGTTCCTATTTCTCTCGGAAGTTCTCACCTGCTGAGAAGAATTTCGGTATTAGGGACAAGGAACTATTAGCTATTAAGCTAGCCCTCGAAGAATGGTGCCAGTGGCTGGAAGGGGCCCAACATACCACTATTGTCTATACAGACCACAAGAATCTAGAGTTTTTGTGTCGAGCGCAACGCCTCAATCCGCGGCAAGCTTGATGGTCTCTATTTTTCAGTCGCTTTGATTTTTCTCTCCGCTACAGACCAGCTGCTAAGAACGTACAGGCAGACACTTTATCCTGCACTACGGAGGATGCGCTCAACCCTCCTCAAAATATCCTAGACCCAGCTAAAGTCCTTATTGCTGCTTCCGAGCCCATTCCTGTGGGGGGAAAACTGTGGTGCCTGTTCACCTAAGGAAGGAAGTTTTATCATGGACTCATGATTCCCTGACAGCAGGACATCCTGGAACAGCCCGCACGCTGGAACTCTTAACCAGATACTACTAGTGACCCCAGGTCAAGAAGGATGTGCAACTGTATGTTAGCTCCTGTCCTACTTGCGCTAGATAAAAACCCTTGCCTGGTCACCCCTGGGGGCTTCTCCAACCGCTACCTATTCCAATGGAGCCATGGACCCATCTATCTACTGATTTCAAAGTAGACCTGCCACCCTCGGAAGGGAAGACCGTTATATGGGTTACAGTTGATAGATTTTCCAAGATGGCCCACTTTGTGCCTCTATCCAAGCTACCCATGGCCCTTGAACTGGTACAACTCTTTACCTTACATATCTTCCGTGCGCATGGACTGCCACTCCATATTGCCTCTGACCAAGGGTCTCAGTTCACAGCCAAGTATTGGAAGGCACTGTGTAAAAGATTTGGGGTATATTGGACTTTACTATGGCCTTTCACCCACAAGACAACGGCCAAGCGGAACGTACCAATCGAACTCTGAAAGTGTTCCTCTGAGCTTTTGTAGGAATGACACAAGACGACTGGGTGACCTTACTGCCCTGGGCCGAATTCTTATATAACCACCATCGCCATTCGGCCACCAGTCTGTCCCCCTTTCAGTTGGCTTACGGGAAACAACTCAAGCCTCCTCTGCTTCTGCATCTGACCGTATCGTCTCCAGCAGCACAGCTAACAAGCCTGACAGTTATGCGATCTCTGGAGATCCACTCAGAAGAAGTTACGAAAGACTGCTGCTACTGCAAAGAAATATGCAGACAAACGGTAATGCCCTGCTCCTGTATTTCTCCCTGGAGATAAGATGTGGTTATGCACCAAGAACAAGAATAATAAGAACAATAAGATGTGGTTATGCACCAAGAAGGAATCGATTGTGGTTTCCTTCTATGTGCCTGGCCCCCAGGTACATCGGCCCATTTCCCGTAATGGAGCGAGTAGGCGCTGTTACATACCGTCTACGTCTTTCGTTCACACTAAAGATTCATAATGTCTTCCACATGTCCTTACTCAAGCCTTTGGTCTTGTCAGTCTTCCACAACAAGCCTCCTGAGCCCACCAAACCAGCAGCAGAACAAGACATCATCTATCAAGTAAAGGATGTTTTAGATGTAAGTTTCCATCATAGAAGATGGGAGTACCTTCTCTTCTGGGAAGGCTATGGTCCCGAGGAGAATACTTGGGAACCGGCCTCCAACATTATAGATAAGACCCTTCTTCACCAGTTCCATTTAGATCACCTTGCAAAGCCTAAGCCCCTGGGAAGGGGGTGTAAGAGGAGGATACTGTTAGGATCCCGGGCCGTGCTCTGGTTCCCTTTCCTACCTTGGAGCCGCTCCAAGCGGCTGCGGCATGTTTGGGGCCTGTTCGGGCCTGGCAGGCCTCTTCCCGCAGAGCTCCCTCTGCGTGGGAGATGCCGACGACATCCTCCAGCTGGCCCCACCCCTTTAGATGCACGCGCGCGCAGTGGTTCCAAATTTAAAGGGACAGCGCGGGAATGATGGCTTCGCCCCCAGGAAGACGTCAGACGCTGGCAGGGATTTAAACCCTGCAGCCAGACATCACTTTGCCTTGCAAAGAGGTTCGCTCGCTTGAGTCTTGCTAGTTGCAGTCCCTTCCTGTTCCTGCCTTGTTCCCTCTCCAGTCTTCCTTGTCATCTCCTGGCTCCTGAATTGGTTCATCTCCTGGCTCCTGACTTGGTTCGTCTCTTGGCTCCTGACTTCTGCTCGTCTCCTGGCTTCTGTCTTCGGCTCGTCTCCTGGCTCCTGACTTCAGCTCGTCTCCTGGATTTCTGTTCTCTTCCGCCTGCACCGACTCCTGGGTAGCTCCGTCCCAGAGACCTCACCTAAGTCCAAGTGGCTCGGGTCCTCACGGGCTCCTCCTGAGGGGACCTCGAGCTTGCAGTGGTGAAGTTCCAGTTGGTCTCCTGGTTCCAGCTACTCCTCCGTTCCGCAGCTCCTGGACTACTCTTCAGGTACTCGCATTCAGGAGACCACACATAAGTCCAAGCGGCTCGGATCTTCAAGGGCTCCTCCCGAGGGGATCTCGGGCTTCCAGTGGTGAAGATTCGATGGGTCTCCTGACTTGAACTGCCTCCCGGCTACTACTTCCACTGTGGGCCTTCTCACAGTGTGCCATCATCATCTCTAGCCGGCTCAAGGGTCCATGAACTCTACAGGATATTGATGCAGACCCATTGGCATGCTCGGCACACAAGGCTGCAGTCTGCTCAAAACTGGCCAAAATGGCCAAGCATATCCTTTCCTTCTCATAAGCCAGTGTACCTAGTGAATGGGCATTCACAATGAAAGGGGACATCATGAGTCCACATCATTCATGACTGGCATCAGAGTTGCTGGAAAAATTGGTCTTTCATAAAAAAAAAAAAAAAAAAACCAAGCTCCAGCTTGTTATTTTTTTAATTTTGTCACTGGGAGTTTTCTTTTTTTGATTAATTTTCCTTAAAATAAACCTTCCTCTGCTGGGCTTCCCTGAATTACAATGCAAACGGCAGGAAAACCAAGTACACAGCTACAATGAACCAATGCTGCCCACACATTTTTCCCTCACTGCCCAGCTATGCTGTTGCTAATTTCTACTCTTGTTCCTGCTGCCTGGCCTACTTCTTCTGTCCTTTTCTCCTGGTTCAGTGTCTTGTTGTTGTCTGGACTGCACCTCTCACTGCTGCCCTACCTGCTCCTTGTGCCTTGTCTCTTACCTGGTTCAGTGTCTTGCTGTGTTCTGCTACTATTACTGCCCAGCCTGCTCCTCCCATCCCGCCTTTCCTTTGCTTATACCAGCGGTTCTCAACCAGTGTGTCGCCAAGAACACGCAGGTGTGTCGCCACACTTCCCAGTCCTCCGCTGACCCAGCTGCTCCCCCTATTCAAGCGAAATAGGTCCTCCGCCCGGGCTTAAAATGCTGATAGCCCGGGCGGAACGCGGCAGAATAGCTGGAATCAGTGGCACCGGCATGCTCTCTTCTTCTCGCCCCCCATGGCCCGGAAGAGAAAGTGGTGAGCAGCGGCTGCCTGCGTGGGAAGAAGAGACCTTGCTAGTGCGCTCGGCATAGGCCCAAAGGAAAGAAGAGAGGCGAGGCCTCAAGAATGTGCAGCGCGGCTCAGAGTAAAATGAGGAAGAACGTCAACCCCTGCGGCCAATGGGACTCCTTTCTCCATGAGGGCTGAAAATGAAGGGAGGTTGCTGCTGCCTTTAGGTTGGGAGGAGGCTGCTGTTGCTGCTGCTAGTTCGGAGGGGGGCGGGGGGGAAGTGAGTGAATGAGCAAGCATGTGTGTTTGAGAACCTGTTTGTGTGTGTGTGTGTGTGTGTGTGTGTGTGTGTGAGTGAGATAGCATGAATGTGAATGATTGAGGCCTGTATATGTGAAAGAGAGCCTGTGTGTGAGAGCATGAATGTAAGTTTGTGATTGAAAACCTGTTTGTGTGAAAAAGTATATGTGTGTGATTGAGATCCTTTGTGCGTGAGAGAGATCATGTGTATGTATGTTTAAGAGCCTGTGTGTATAAATAAGAGAGAGAGCATGTGTGTCTGTGTGTGATTGAGAGCTGGTTTAAGTGAGAGAGCATGTGAGTATGTGATTGAGAACCTGTGTGTAAATGAGAGAGAGCTGGTTTAGGTGTGTAAATGTGATTGAGAGCTGGTTTAGGTGATTAAGAGCTGGTTTAGGTGAGAGAGCATGTAAGTATGTGATTGAGAGCATGTGTGAAAGTGAGAAAAAGAGAGAGACCATGTGTGTCTGTGTGTGATTGAGAGCTGGTTTAGGTGAGGGAGCATGTGAGTATGTGATTGAGATCCTGTGTGTATATGAGAGAAAGAGAGAGGGCATGTTTGTAAGCATGTGAATGAGAGTCTGTGTGTGAGAGAAAAATACAGCATGTATGTGTGTGATTGAAAGCCTGTGTCTATAAGCGTGAAAAGACAGACAGCATGTGTGTAAATGTGTAATTAAGAGCCTATATAAGAGAGAGAGAAAAGGCATGTGTATATGTGAGCGATTGAGAGCCAGTGTGAGAGAGAGAGAGAAGAAAGTTGCAAGCAAACCATCCCTCCTCCTGCTAATTCAAAACAATCTCAGGGCACCTGGATATCAAATGATACCAGGTATGCAGAGCAAACATTTTTTTGTATCATTATTTTTCATTACTGGGTCTTTGTGTCTGCTATTTTGAAATATTTTATTGGTATCTAGAAATTTTTTTATATGAGTTTTTAATTATTGGATATTCCATTCATCGGCTATTTTAAAATAATCTGTTCTTTTTGTTAGTATGGTTTTTACTGCTATTGCTTTTATATTTCTTGATTTGTTTTATAAGGACTGGTGATGTTTCTTTTCTTCCTTTATTACACTGCATACAGATACTCTGGCTTGTTGCGGTTTCCAATTCAGTTTTTGTCTGTATGCTTCTAGTTATGCGTTTTGGTCTCTTTATTCTTTATTAGGTGAGGGTCAGCACATGTGATTCAGTTGAGGTTTTCTGCTGGCGTGTAGTTTCTGTGTAGGGCTCTTTAACAGCCTGACTTGTTCCATTTTCCTAATAGGAGATGTATTGGTGTCTTAAGGCCTGGTGTAATATTTTCAGTGTTGCCTTTTCTTAGGTAAGGTGGTTAGTGTTTAAGTGCTGGAAATTGGTACTGTTTTGGTGTGGGCTGTTTACTATTTATGCAATTTCTGTTCAGACAGAATACGTATCTTTCCCTTGTGTCATTCTTAACAATAAAAATAATATTGGGTCTTTATTTTTTATTTCCGCCATGAATTGTAATGAGCAGTGTGTCACACATGTGAGTGTGGTCTGTCAGGTGTGTCATGATGGGAAAAAGGTTGAGAACCACTGGCTTATACTATGGGTATTTTGGTCCCAAAAAACAAAAAATGAAAAAAAGAAACAAAAGCCTTCTCCTCCCAGCCTGCCTCTCTCGTGGTTCAGTGTCTTGCTGTGTTGTTCTGCCACTATTACTGCTTAGCCTGCTCCTGCTCCTCTCATGGTTCCTTGGGGTGTACGTGCCACTGTTTCTGCTGCTTTGCCCCTCTCTTGGTGTCATGGAGCATTACTATCATTGTTGTTGGTGCTCTTTGCCTCTCTTTTGGTACCTTGGAGTCCTCATGCCAATTTTGTACGTGCCCGTTGCCCCTCTTTTGGAGCCTTGAGGTATTCTTGATACTATTGTTTTTGCTTTGGCTTTACAGTATCTTGGTGTGTTCATGCCACTGTGTGTGCTGCCATAGCCCTCGCTTTATGCTTTAAGGTCTTCATACCACTTTTGTTGGTGCCCTTTTCCCCTCTCATGGTGTCCTTAGGCGTTCATGTCAGTATGCAGGGTGCTATACCTTCTCTCTATGCCTTGGGATGTTCAGGCCACTGTGTTACTTTGACCTTTCAGCAGTGTTGAGATGTTCCTGCCACTGTTGGTGCTATTCTGTCCCTCTCATGGTGCCTTGGAGCATTCATGCCAGTGTTGGCGCTACTTTGCTTCTCTTTTGGTGTCTTAGGCTAATCATGCTACTGTTGGTGCCCTCTGCTTGGCTTTTGGAGCTTTGGATGTTCTTGCCACTGTTGGTTGGAGCTGCTTTGCCCCTCTCACAGTGCTTGGGGTGTTCACGCTTCTGTTTGGGCTGCTTTTCCCTTTTCATTGTGTCTTAAGCTATTTATGCCACTCTTTGTAGTGCTTTGCCCCATTTGGGAAGCCCAATATTCACCATAATGACATATTCGGCTAATGGTGGCTGCTGAATTTCTGGTTACATTCAGTGGTCGCCGCTTAGCTGGATAAGCCACTTATCTGGTTAAGCAGTAGCCAGATATCTAGGGGGCAGGCAGTGGGCATATTGGGGCACTGCTACTTAGCCAGATAAGTGATGATAGTCTGACTTATCTGAATATAACTTATCTGGCTAAATAGTGCTGAATACAGGGATATTTGGCAGCATAGACATGCTGCTGAACAATATTCCCTCTAATTTTTGAAAAGCTACATACGCAAACATTTATTTTGTGCAAACTTTTTGTGCAAATTTTTATGAGCCAGAATAATGGAAATAATATTGGAATTTCTTGTGCACACTGGGGTAGATTTTCAAAGGCTTACGCCCGTAATATACGTGCATAACCCTTTAAACCCCCCCCCTCGTGCGCGCCGAGCCTATTTTGCATAGGCTCGGCGGCGCGTACAAGCCCCGGGCCGCACGTATGTCCCGGGGCTTTGAAAAAGGGGCGGGAAGAGGGTGGGGCATGGGTGGGGTGCCGGTCCTGGGGCGGGACCGAGGCCTCCGGCGTAGCGGCCATGCCGGAGGTTCGCACTCCGGCAGGGGGGGGGGGGGGATTTAGGTGGGGGTGGGGGATGGGTTAGATAGGGGAAGGGAGGGGAAAGTTGGGGGGCGTGGAAGAAAAGTTCCCTCCGAGGCCGCTCTGATTTCAGAGCGGCCTTGGAGGGAACGGGGAAAGCCATTGGGGCTCCCCTAGGGCTCGGCGCTCTAGGTGCACAAGTGTGCACCCCCTTGCGTGCGCCGACCCCGGATTTTATAACATGCACGCGACAGCGCGCGCATGTTATAAAATCGGGTGTACATTTGTGTGCACCTGGTAGCGCGCACAAATGTACCCCGCGTGCGCTCGTTTAAAAATCTGCACCATTACGTTTTGCTATGCATGCAAGGTTCACAACCTATATATGCGCGCACACATGCACAGCTTAGAGGGAACAATGCTGCTGAATATCCCATGTAAGTTAGCTGGATAAGTTTTATCCGGTTAGCTTACTTAGCCTTTTTCTTTGGAATATTTGGTGCATTGTGTTTTGGAGTGCTGTTTCCTCTGTTGCTGATATCTGCCTGAAAGTTTAACTAAATTTGGATATAAACCCCCTATTTAGATCCTAAAATAGAATGCATTGCTTCCTCTATTGTCTTTAATGGAAAATGAATGACTGAATGTCACAATAAAAATGAATACAAGGCCGATATTAAAAAATGCTGAGTCCCTAATGTTATGACCATCGGCCGCAGGCAGCTGCGGCTAACCCAACTCACATCATGTACTGTCCTGCTCTCCTCTCTGGAAAAACTCACGGCTGTGACTAGCTGTTTCCGACGTAATCCGTCTATCTTCCAGGACTTCTCATGGCGGCTGGGATGTCGCCGACCATCATGCCTCCTTTGGGCCTTCCTAGGCGTGTGCGCACGCCACTGAGTCTACCTTTAAGGACGCTATGGCAGGAACCTCAGGGGCATCGCCTATTGATGACATCACCAGCCAGGATTCATAAGCATCGCCCTGGCCCTGCCCTAATCGACTTGGCAACGAGTTCCTTCGCTATTGGTGCTTGTGCCTGTCTGCCCGGACGTCTGATCCTGCTTGGACCTCTACCTCGGTTCCTGGACTCTGGCTCGGGTACCCACTCCTCGGGGGCCTGTGTGCGCTCCATGGGAGACTTGTCTCCAGATCTCCCACTCCTCGGGGTGGTTCCTGCGCCTCTCCAGAGGTCCTGCCTGTTGGCCTCCCCGCTCCTCGGGGTCGCCCTGGAACTACCTTACAGAGAAACTTGCTCCACACTTTCCTGCTCCTCATGGCCATGCCTACATCTCTACACTAGCAACTGGCTCTGCACTTCCCCGCTTCTCAGGGCAATGCTTACGTCTCTACGCCAGTAACTTGTTTTGCATTTCCCGCTCCTCGGGGCACTGCCTACATCTCCACGTCAGCGACTTGCTCCACTCTTCCCCACTCCTCAGGGTAGGCCTACGTCGCTACATCAGCAACCTGCAGCACGCCTCCCTGCTCCTCGGGGCAGCGTCTACATCTCTACTCGAGTGACTTTGCTCCTGCTTTCCCGCTTCTAGAGGCAGTCTCCATTACTACTGCTAATCTGACTCTGCACTGCTAATCTGACTCTGCACTTCCCCGATCCTCGGGGCAGTCTACGTCACTGCTACTAGAACTGACTCTGCGCTCCCTCGCTCCTCAGGGCAGCCCCTACGTCATCATACCAAAAACGCTGTTACTACGCTATTCTACAGTTGTGTGTCCTACTACTGCTGACCACGGCTCCTCCCCTCAGGCTGTAACAACATTCACCTTGGGCCAAGAGTCCACTAAACCCACGAATCCTAGCACCTAAATTTAGACACCTAAGTTATAAATTCCCATAAATATAAGGGGTTCATAATTGGTGAAATTTATCCAGATAATTTGTGAGATATCTAGCTAAATGCTGATTTTCCGCCACTTATCCGGTTAAAGGTTTGCTGAATAACTCATTATTTGGTGAAAATTTGGCCAGGTAATGTAGGAGCATTCCCGGGAGAGGTAAGTTAGCCAGATAACGTATCCAGCTAACACTAGTCATACCATATAATAATCCTAAATTTATCCATATAAAGTTATCTGGCTAAATTTAAGATAGGTATATTCAATGGCTGTGTAG
This sequence comes from Rhinatrema bivittatum, assembly GCF_901001135.1. Taxonomy (NCBI): domain Eukaryota; kingdom Metazoa; phylum Chordata; class Amphibia; order Gymnophiona; family Rhinatrematidae; genus Rhinatrema; species Rhinatrema bivittatum. The sequence goes on from NC_042619.1 coordinate 96,859,560, forward strand.
CTGAATATCTTGCCAAAGTTAGTCATATAAGTTTAGCCAGCGAACTTTGCAAGCCAACCAGTGGCTGAATATTACCCCTAGGACCCTAAAACTTAGGGCCCTAAATTTAGGACTGATATTCATTTACTTTTATTCAGGCACCAACGTTAGGTGCCTAGTGCTAAAAATCAGCACTAAGTACCTAACTTTGGGGGTCATTTATCAAAGTGCTATATGGCGTTTTCGCATGCAAAAATGCCTTTAATGCATGGTGCGAGGCAAAAAAGGGGAGGATTTGAGGACAAGTGGACTCACAGTTTTGAGAAGCCATATTGCATGGCTTTAACTACACCTTTTTCATTTGTGTAAAGCTGTACAATAGGGCTTTATCACTTGAGAGCCAGCCTAGCTATCAGGGGGAGAGAGAGAGAGAGAGAGAGAGAGAGAAAGAAAGCCTAGTCATGATGCCCACACACTAAATAGGTATTTATATCTCTATGGGAGGCCCACCTAGTCACTCGAGGTGAGGTTTAGGTATTAGTGTAGGGGTGAGGGGCCACTTTCACATTCAAAGTGAGACATACAAACAGAACAGTGCTCTCTTGTGAAGATTTGATGACCTTCGGAGTGAGGAAACTCACCCACAGATGAGATTTGTGCAATGTTCTCTCAACCTAGCTTGATGTTACTGGCCCCTAACCCCTACACTAATAACTAAACCTCACCTCGAGTGACTAGGTGGGCCTCCCATAGAGATATAAATACCTATCTAGTGTGAGGACATTATGGCTGGTCTCTCTCTCTCTCTCCCTCTCTCTCTCCTTAAAACTACTAAACATGTTCATATAGGTATTATTGCAATAAACTGCCTGTTACCATAAAATATGCCTCTTTTCCTATCACATGTGATATTTAGTGCATTTTGATAAATCCAGGCCTTTGTTTGCTCTCCCTGTATTCACCTACTTTTTAGGATTCTAAATCTAGAAGCCTAGTGAAAATAGGCGGTTTAGTAAATTTTTAAAAGGGCTAATTTAGGGGACTGATTCTGAAAGTTAGGGGTCCGATATTCAAAGGGTTGTTCAGTGATATTTAGCTGGATAAGTGGGACTTATGTGGCTAGGTAGTGGTCGCTGATTATGTGCCTACGGTCAGTTGCAACCGCTTAGCCCTATAAGTCCCTTATACTGTTAAAGGTTACACATACAAAAAGTAGATGTGTACTGGGCAGATCAGGGGTGGAGCGAGTTAGCCGTATAACTTAGCCAGGTAAACATATCTGGCTAAGTGTGTATTCATCATGCCACTGAATATGGATCATAATTTAGCCGGATAAGTTCTAACTGACTAAGTTACTTATACAACTAGCTTTGAATATCTACCCCTAAGTGTATAATTCCTCTGAAAATTGTCCCTACATTTTTTTGGGTCCAAACTGAATGCAACAAATCACTGAGCCGAACAAACCAAACCAAAATTTTTGTCTATGCACATCCCTACTGTAAAAATCCAAAAGTACATGCTAGATCCCCTTTTCAGTATTTACATTTCTCATAACTAAGGGTTGAAGCCTTGACGATTGGTGCTACTGCTCACAGATTTCAAACTTGTGCTAATTCAACCACTTTTGTTGTTTCATAATTAAGGGGAAACACTTTGTTGTACCCATGTTTGAGGTATCGGTTGCCAAAGAAATATAAAGCTTGTTTGCTTTGAGGTAAGCTAAATGCTTTAAAATGGAATATGGTGCCCGAAGGTTTCACAATTTTGCTTGTGCCTTTTTTTCCCCACACACCACATTTTTCACAATGGTGGTGTCACTGTAGACTTCTTTGTCAACTTTGAATTACAGCTCAGATTGGCAGTGCTTCAACTAAACAGCGGTGTGAATTTATCCCAAGCAACCCCTAGAGTGGCTTCTGGTGGAACAGTCCCTATGGCGTTCCACTATCTTTTTCAGAACCTTGCAGGGGACGCTGATGCCAAGATGGAAAAGGCTGTGGTTCACTCCCAGCCTTCCTTGTTCCCCAGAGGAAGCAATGGCAGTGGCACAATAAGCCTGATCCATTTTAAAAATGAATTGAAATGAAACAGGAAATTTTGTTAAAATTTCCCATATCATTTCAAATGATTGCGCATCTGCTTGTGGGAATGAGGAGCTGGCAGCATGCGATTAATAATCACTGTGTCCCTGGAAAAAGTTGTGTAGACAGAAACTTGTACAATGGGACTTTCGTCCAAAAGTTTTAGATGTCAGAATTAAGCAAGAGTTCCGCAGCACTTTTTGGAAAACCTTATATTTATGTCTTTGTCTTTGTTTTCAATAAAACTATTTCTGCAAAAGATGATTACATCTGAAATCAAACTACTATGACGTTACTTACTTATATATCAGTCCAAATCCAAATCCATTTGCGTTATGGAGCTAAAATATTCATTTACTAAAACTTTTTTTTGTTAAACCAGGAAAATAGTTTCTAGATAATTCCTTTGAAAGTTAAGATATTCTTAAGACCTGAATTGTGTTGAACATTTTTTAAATGTGGGGGAAAGGGCTTAGAAAACCGTGGCACCTCTGAGTTTATTCTCATCACAACACCATTAATAGAATCAGACTCAGATACCTAGCGCGTAAATGAATAACTGCGAGTGGACAAAGTGAAGAGGATTTTTCAAAACAGGAGTGTGTGGCCATAATTAAAGGTACAACTCTTATTCCCCCATAAAGAGTAAAAAGTCAGGAAATAACGTCTAGGATGACACAAAAGAATCCAGATTTAGGAGCAAGGCTTAAAAAGATAGTAAAAATGTACATAAGTTTGCTGATTTGATATTTTACCTTTTTACTTCCAATATGATTGCAAAAGTGATGGACAACACAATTTTGACCAGGGGGAAGGGCAGGGAGTATATTTGCAATAAAATATTTAAAACACAATAACATTCTTCTTTCAAGTGTATCTAAGTGAAACATATGTTTTGGTCAGCATAAGATGTGTTTTCCATTGCTATACAATTTACATACATATTTGTCACATTAATTCTTCTATAACTGGAACAAATGTGTGGAACAGTGATTTTCAGCAATATTGCTCTAGTTCAAGGGTAATTATGGGTACCAAAATATTGTAGAAGAACAAAATGTCATGCATCCCTGGTGGTAGGATGTCTTATTGAGCAGATACTGTTTCTGCAGAAGAAATAGGCAGTGGATAACAGATGGCCTTGACATGACCTATTATCCACCATTTCTTTTCTCTGTGAATTCAGTATCTGAACAATAAACTATTCAGGTATAGCTTATATTTGTTGACGCTACACAAAATACAGCTTTCAAAACTATAAAACATTTTTCTTCTCAGTGGTTTCATAACCATAATCAATCTTGGAACAAAAGTGTGAAATTACCTCACTTTTTCTATATTGATGTTTGATTTCGGGAGATGGGAGAAAGGAGGGGGCATAGGAGAGGGGTTGGTAGAGGCAAAGCTCCCAAATTCCTGCGGCAGCTTAAGAGTAGCAAGAAGTTACAAATCCTGCTGCAAACTTGCTGAAATTCTGCAGCAATTATATACTGTGCAGCATATTTGTAAGAATTTGAATTATTTTGCATAGTAGATCATGTACATTTATCTTGCATAGTAAAACCAGAGTAGTTTTCCAAACTTGCTTTGTGTCTGAATAATTCATTTTGTTCTCTTGGGAATTTTATGGGTGGGAGTTTCAGGTATCCATGTAGGAGAGAAGAGGAAGAGGAGAGCTCATGGCTAGGGAGAATGAAGGAGGGATGATCAGGAATGAAGAGACAAGAAGAGAGGGTAAGGAAGAGTTGGAGGAGGAGAAGGAGGGAAGAGTGGGAAAGATCAGGGATGGGCAAGCAGGAAAAGAGAGGGAAGATTGGGGATGGGTAGAAAGGGAGGGATGATCAGAGATGGAGAAAGAGGGAAGATTGGGATCGGTAGGAGATGGTTCTGGAATCTTACGGAGATTGAGAAGAAGGAAATACCCCTCCCCTGGATTCTAGCACTGCTCTTCCTCACATCTTCTCTTTCTCTCTCCACTCCCTGTCTTTTATTCTCTCTTTCTCACCTTTCCAACCCTGGCCCTTATCCATAAATCAGTTTGAACTGGAGCAAAGATATAATACAATAGCAGATTTTAATTACAATGCTCAGGTTCAAGGGGGTTATGGGTAATAATTAAAAAAAAAAAACCTAGCAGAAGAAAGAACAGTTTTCAGTTCTTGAAATTCTCACTTTCTGTTATTTTAGAGAATATAACTTGTGGCGGCAGGATGCCTAACTATGCAGGCATTGTTTTTGTAGAGAAAAGAATGGTAGGTTTAAGGTGTTTCTATACTGTTTGGGATCTACGCCTTCTTTTCCCCAAGAAAACTGTATCTGAACAATAAAACAAACCATCAAAAGTTATATTTTCTGAAATTATTAACCAAATGAGGATTTTAGAACATGGTGAGAGATATCTTCCTTCCCAGGTTTTTTCACCTTTCATCCTTTCTTGATTTATATCTGTGTTGATCCATGAAGGGTGGCTCAAGGCAATCTTCTGCCTGAGGCAAGGAATGAGATACGCTCCCCTCAAAGGCATGGCACAGGTCAAATTACCTAGAGGGCCAAGAAATAACATTGGGAGGGGGGCTAACTTAAGAGTTTTGCTGGGGGAAGGGAGAGGCGATTCCCCTTGGAGTTTTGCAAAGTGGTAGTTCCTTGGAGTCTATCTCTATTGCTGGGGAAGGGGGTAGGGGTGAGGGTCAAAGTTGCTAGAGGAGTAGCAGAAAGAATGTCACTGATATTTCTAGGAAACTGGCAACCCTATCACACACCTGGGAATCCTATCTTCTGTCTTTCACCCTTTCCCAGCAGCTTCCCCTGGGGAAGTAAGCGATGAGTTAATGGTGAGGGTCTGCATGTCATGCACTCAAGACCAGTGCAAGGGTTCTAGATGAAACGTACAACTTTGCACCCCCCACCTCACACATAGTTAAAAGTTATGCATTTATAACACATTTTACATGAAAAAGGCCATTCAAAGCACAGTCTTCTTAGGTAAAAATATCACTTACATCAAAATGTATATTAACTTTACAAACACTGCTTTGATGCCAACTTGAAAACCTTACAAAAAAGACTCTTGCAACCCATATGGTATTGGACCTAGTGTAATGAATGTTAGGTGTGAGCTTGGCCCTCAAAAAGCCATGAATAAACAGAATTACAATATCATAAACCTCCCATACCAAAATAGCACTAACTGCCAGCACTCAAACAGCAACAACCCTACCTATGACAAGGCAGCACTGCAAATATTACACCAGGCCCTAAAATATCAGGTACCTCCTATTAGGATAACAAAACAAGCCGAGCTGTTATAGATCCCTATGTAGAAACTACACGTTAGCAGAATTTCCTTGCTCACCTAAGATTTGCCATACTGGTTCAGACAAAAGGTCCATCAAGCCTAGTATCCTGTTTCCAACAGTGGCCAATCCAGGTCGCAAGTACCTGGCAGGATCCCAAAAGGACGATATCATGCTGCTTATTCCAGGTATAAGCAGTGGATTTCCTCAAGTCCACCTTAATACTGGTTTATGAACTTGTAGAACACAGACAAACCCTCACCAAATACAGAATAAAGTTACTCTAGATCAGGGGTGGGCAATTCCGGTTCTCGAGAGCCGCAAACTGTTCAGGTTGTCAGGATATCCTTAATGAATATGCATGCAAGTGATTTGCATACAACTGAGACTGTATGCCTAGAAATCTCTTTCATGTGTGCTCATTAGGGATATCCTGAAAACCCAACCGGTTTGTGGCCCTCAAGGACCAGAACTGCCCACCCCTGCTCTAGCTGGAAATATGCAGAAAAAAACAAACTGGAAACTGCAAGATGCCGGATTCTGTATGTGGTACAACAATGATAAAACAGAAATATTACATTCCTCATAAAACATCAAATAATAAAATCAAGAAATAGGATGGATATGTGTGTAGTATGGTTTTATGAATGTATGATTGTAACTCGTCTAGAATATTAAAGTGAGTTATTAATATTTTAAAATAAATTAATAATTATAAAACTATACTAATTAAAAGAATGAATATTTCAAAACAGTTCTCTTCCCTTTTCTTTTCCCCTTCTCAGTCATACCCATTTTCTGCTCTCCGTACTCTGCTCACTCACATCCCCTCCTTTCCCTCTCCTTCCACCCCTTCCCTTTTTATTATACCCTCTTTCCTTCTTCTCCCACCCTCTTCCATTCCCTTTTATTCTCACTCACACCTCCCTTCCCTTCCCTCTTACTCACGTTCCACCCTCTCTTACCCCCTTATATTCCCTTACTCACGTTCCTTCTTCTCTCACTCTCTTCTATTCCCTTATATTTTCACACACTTTTCCCTACCTCCTTTCATACCCTTCCCACCTGGTCTTCCTTCTGCCGGTGGGAGATGGGATCCTCACTGGCATTTCAGAAAAGCCATGGGAAGTGGGGCCCAGGCCCAGTCCCAGGCCCATGCAGGTCCTCATTATTCTGCTTGCAGAAAGTGGGACTCCAACTGCAACATCAACAAAGTGCACAGTTCACGCATGAGGATCCGCTTCTTCCTGCCGGCATGGATTGGGCTCCACTAATACATCAACAAAGCGCACTGCCACCTGTGCGGGTCCTCTTCATCCTGCTGGTTGGGGTTAGGTCCTCCGTTGGCATGTCAACAAAGTGTATGGTGTGTCCAAGTGGGTCCCTTTTATTCTTCCAGTTGGGGTGGAGGCGTTGTGCGACTGCACAGGTCCGCAGCTGGGATGTCATCACAGTGCGCCACATCTCTTCATCCTGCCAGTGAGCCAAAGTTTGTAGGCCTTTGTGTTTTATGTAAAGTAAGGTGGCTGCTTCTGTTAGGATCTGCTGCATTCTTCCAGGTGACAAAGGCTGGCCACAGTCAGAGGAGACAAAATGCTGGGTTTGATGGACTGTGATCTGCCTCAGCACAGGACGGCTGCTCCGAGGAGGAGGAAGCGGTGGCCTAGGGCCACCAGTGGCCAAAACGGAGCAGAGGCTGTGGGGGCTACCCGGAGGACTACACCCCATGAGTAGCCTAAGTAAAGAAAAAGTTACAGGCCACACGCAGCATAGGAGGCATTTACTTCCCTGCCTGATCAAAAATAGAAAAAATAGCACATCCCCTGCGCAAGCCGGCAGCAGGAGCAGTGGCATCATTTGAGTGACGACATCTCCTGCTGCTGCGGGATCAGCCTCGAAAGAGGAGCTGCGAGATTTCACAGCTCCTACTGCAAGAACGGCTCCGCAACAGTAGGAGATAATATCACTCAAATGCGTCTCCTGCTGCTGGCTTGCATGGGATGAGGTGGAAGCCTGACTGTAATAAACTTTTCTAGGGAGTCCCAGCACTTGGAGTAGGAGGAACAAGAGCCTGGGAGTGACTGAGTGAGAAGGTAGGGGAAGAGCATATGGAAGGGGGAAGGAAGAAAATGGTGAAAGCATAGGAAGCGGAGAAAAAAAAACAAGGGGAAAAGGGGAAAAAGCTAAGTTAATGAGAAAATAAGGTGAGAAGGGGAAAACAGCCGACATAGTAGGGGATGAGAAGAGGGTGAAGAATCTCTAGAGGGACAGAAATGGGAGAATAACTGAGGTAGTGTGAGAAGGGGAGGGAATATCTAGAGGGAGGGAAGAGCCTCTCGAGGAAGAGAAGGGGGGAAAAGTGGGGGAAAGAGGAAAGATAGTGAGGGAAAGGGGAGGAAGAGCTAAGGTAGTAAGGTAAGGGGATGAGAAGTAAGAGAAAGAGCTAAGGTAATGAGGTCATGGGCCGTCTGGTGCACCCCATCCCATCTGCCGATGACCTAATTAGAAAAGAGGCTGTGGGCTGCCGGCAGATCACATCCTGCCAGCAGCCGAAGTGGAGTGGAGGCCAACCTGATAGAGGCCAAAGTAAAGAGGCAGGCCCAGAGCTCCCATGCGAGCAATTAGAAGAAAAGAAATGAAGGTGAAACCCATGTGTGTGAGCATGAGTGTGTGTGTGTGTGTGCGCAAGAGAGAGAGTGTGTGCATCTGAGAGAGAGAGCATGAGTGTATGAGCATGAGTATGATTATGGATGAGAGAAAGAAAGTGTGTGTGGATATATATGAGGAAAAGAAAGGAGAATGTTTGTGTGCCTTCCCTCCATCACTAATCCCACAATAGTCTCAGTTCCAGGTATGGACAGTGGGAATTTTTTTTAAAAATCCTTATTAGTTTTAATTATTGGGTGTTTGATTTGTCTGGTGTTTGGAAATATTTTACTGGAGTGGGAAATTAAAAAAAACAATTTATATGAGTTTTTAAATATTCGATATTTATTCTTCAACTGTCTTGAAATATTTATTTTTGTTGCTAATATGTTTTTACTATTATGATTTATGTTTTATATTTCTTGATGTTATTTGATATTTTATGAGGAGTGGTGATGTTTCTGTTTTTGCATTGTTGCACTGGAAATAGAGTCTGGCTTGTTGCAATGTAAAGTTTAGTTTTTGTCTGTACTACTTGTTTGCACAGGGCAGGGAAAAAACTAACACAAGCCCTGTGTATAACTGCACTACTTTTCTGTTGTAATGCTCCAGTTTGTGAGTTTGTGGGGTTTATGAGAATAATCACTTTGATACTCTGCAAGGGAAAGAACTCTCACCCACTCCTGAAACTATCATTTAATTTTGTTTCAGAACACAATTCTTGCATCAGTATGCTTGACTGTGCAGAGACTTGTTCAACTGCAGTGGAGGAGTGGCCTAGCGGTTAAAGCAATGGGCTGAGAATCAAGGAAGCTAGGCTTCAAAACCTGCTCCTTGGGCAAGTCACCTCGTCATCATTTACTTCAGGTGTGACCTTAGATTATAAATCTTCTGGAGAAGAGACCTGCTAACGATTTCTGAATGTTTAGCTTGTCTTGCACTTGAACTTGGAAAGGCAAGTACTGATAATTAAATATAAAGATCAAACCCGGATCTTCTTTAAATCAGTGCATAGCACTGCTAAGCCACCATGCTGGCCCAGGATGAAACATCTTTCTTTCATAAACCCTTATTAAGCTGGAACAACATTATGGAATAAAAAATATTTTTTCAGTAAATGTTCTCCAGTTCATGGAGGTTATGGGCTAGGGGAAGGAAGTGGGTAGTGGGTTCATTTTTTATTTATTTTGTTGGGGCGGAGGGTTCATTTTATTTTGTTCTGTGTTTTTCAAATCTTGTTTATGCGCATTACTGGCAAGTATGCGCTAGAAGAAAAACCCATGCTGCCAAACTAAAAAAAAAAAACAAACTTCTGGGCTTAACCCAATCCTTCCCATTCTCCCAGATCCATCTCCCTCACATCTTACCCCATAGCTGTGGGATCCAAAGTGGGCAGAAGCAATCTCCAGTCGCTCCTGCCTCCTAGGTGCCATGCTCCAAAGTGACGTTGCTGGCTGACCCATTTTGGATTATGGCACCGTTGGGGCAGGAGTGACCCAGGATCTTCCTGCCTCCTTTGGATCCAGTGACTATGGGGTAAGATGTAAAGGTGGATGGTTGCAAGCCCAAGCAAGCTTTTTTTTTTTTTTTTTTTAAAGTTACTGAAGAAATGTACTCCCAAGCTTCTGCTCAGCATACTGCTTTGAAGGAACGTGCTGAAAAAATTATGGAATTAGAACAGGGGTAGGCAACTCCAGTCCTCAAGTTCTTCAAATGGGTCTGGTTTTCAGCATATCCACAATGAATATGAATGAGATATTTTTGCATACATTGAAGGCAGTGTATGCAAATATATTTCATGCATCTTCATTGTGGATATGTGGAATAACAGATCTGTTTGTGTCACTAGAGGAGCGGAGTTGCCTAACCCTGGTTTAAAAGGACAAGTTTCTGTTTTGCAGATGCTGACTACTTCTCTAAGTAAAGATCATTCTGCCCTTCATACTAAAATATAGAAACTGGAGAACACTTCTAGGAAAAATAAATTATGATCAGAGGCGGATTGCAGGAAAGTATCGGCCCGGGGGATTTTTTCAAAACTGGCCCATGGGATAGCTGACACCTGGCTCCTGTAAAATTGGGGGGGGGAGGAGGAGGGTCACGGCCTCTCTTCCAGTCCTGGAATGGCTGTCTCCCAGCCACAAAAGCATGGGCTCTGCCGCAGCCTTGCAGGCCTCTCTCCTGTCCCCGGAACAGCTGTCTCCCTGCCGCAACAGCATGGGCTCTGCTGCGGCCTTGCAGGCCTCTTTCCCGGCTCGCATGGCTTTCTTTTGGCCGTGGCAAGATGGGCTCTGCCTCGGCCTTGCAGGCCTCTCTCCCGGCCTTGCAAGTTTCTCTTCGGGCTGCAGTAGCCCCTCTTCTCTTTGGCTGGGAAGTTTATTAAAAAAAAAAAAGTCACATGATGGGAGCGACCAGCCCACCAGGGGAAGCCCAATCCCTGATAGGGCATTTCGCCTCTGATTATAGTTCACCAACTTTCCTAGAGCATCTAAAATCTGTGCCCTGGAAATGTTTAACTAATATCTCTTAGAAAGCCTCAGTACAGGATTCCTAAGAAAGAAGATGCCTGAGACAAAGGTGGAATTCATCTTCCATCAGTTCATGTAAGGACAGTGTGAGGATGGCCGAATAATCTCGTGTGGGCTGGAGCAGTAAGCACCCATACTCCAGCCTTATCTCATGCAATGTCACTTTATTTATGTACACAAATGAAAGACAAACACAATAAACTGCCTACCTTCGCAATATTCCCACTCTAGTCTCTCAGAGGGGTTCGGGAGCTTCCACACCAGTCCTGCACAGGTCCACGGGGGCACACGAGGGGCGCTTTCTCACAGGAAGTCAACATTTAATAGGGATGAGCACAGAACAAATTTTCATTCATATAATTATAGCATTTTTTTCGTTTCAGTGTGAAAAATGCAGCTTCAAGCCTCCTTCCATTTTCCCCCTTACCGACACCCAAAACTCCCCTGAACATGGCACTATAATTAACCAGGCTAGAGGAAACAGTGAGTTTTAATACTTCTCAATTTCTGTACTGGGCAGTTGAACTGTGGCACAAAATCCTCATGTAGAGTTGTACTAGCTTCCACGTTGCTTCTGGTGCTCTTTAGGGTGGGTTCTCCTGCTTCTTTGGAGCAGCCTGTAACAACATTAGGATACACCGTGCTAGTCTCCTGCAACATCTGTGTATGCCATGCTACTGACCTGGCTTCAAACTTTCCTGCAAAGCTAATCCCATAGTACTCAACATTTCTGATTGCAGGGGTTCACTTAATTTCTCCAGTGACCGAGATACCAGATGAATTGTTCCACATTAACATGCCAGGAGCATCAATTTTACTAGAATGGGGAGCTCGAAAGGGTTTCCCGAGCCATGCTGGCTACTTCATCTAGCACACACTTCTCTCTCTCCACAGCTTTTCCATTTCTTTCCTCTCTGCTCTCTGGGTTTATTCTCCCCACCTGAGCTATGCAAGGAATGCCCAGATCTCTTCTGTGTTCTACCACTAGTGATCTTCAAACCACGGGATCTCCTAGACTATACTACAGGGACGATATTCTTATTATCTCAAGATATAGGACCAACTGTGTCAAGTTAAATTGAAACATGTGAGTCATGGCTATACCATGAGGCAGCTAGTTGTTTTCTTTTTCTGTTTTCTTTTACCCTTGACGGAGCAATACTATTTAGCTGGCAAACATATTAGGGGCTTGGGAAAGCTATTTTTGTTTTCACAATGTATTCTGACATTTTTAAGCTCTCCCTTGTTATATTTTAGTACAAATGATTGCCAAGAGAACAGTTTCAACTACTTGCTTTGGAGGTGGTTTAGGGAGAGGCTACTGACTGGCATCAATTGTACTGTCATTTCTAATTTGTCTATATGGATACCTGTTACTTTTTTAAAATATGTGTATTGCTTCAAAGAATGTCACAATGCTCCCATGCACCTAAAACCTCCCCTTCTAATCTGTAGATAACGTGGTTATTTTTGTCCACTAGTACACGACCTTACACCTGTCTGCACTGAATTAAATTTATCACTTCTTGGCTCAACTTGTCTAAACCCCCCTACAAGCCTTTCAGTATCTGTTGCTGGATTATTTGCTATACCACTAGCTTTTGTGTTATATGCTCTGATATCATTTACTTTCCTATTTAAAATCATTAATAAACATTATGAAAATCAGGGCACTTTATTTTCGACCATACATTGCCAGTTGTCACTGTTCTCTGCAATCTACCAGCCAGTTTCAAATTCAATTACATTATGCTCAGTCTCATCATTTTCTTTACTAAATTCTTGTACTGTACCAAATTAAAGGCCAAGTCAAATAAATATCTATGGTCTTACTTTTATTTATCTCTTTCTCTGCTAACAATTCAAAGCAATTAATTAACCTGACATGATTTGCCATTAACCGTTACTTGTTTATCTCCAGAATGCCACTGCTCTCTAAAATGTTAGCTCAAACACAAGGGAGCAAATCTGGTATAAATAATGAAACAACAAAGTAAACCAGAGCTAATATATTTTTAACATTTAAATGTGTGCAGTCTTCTTAATGTTTTTGTGAGTTTGTGGTTTAGCAGTGTTTGGGTGGATTCTTGGGTACTGTGGCAGATGACCACGCCCATGGGGAGGGGCCCCGTGGGGAGCCACAGTACTGGGCTAGACACAGGATGCACAAACACAGAATTAGATCTTTTATTGTACAGCAGGTGAATACCACCAGAGGTGGCAGTAGTGAGGTGATCCAGAGATAGCAGTCCAGGGACCCTCGCCAGAGGGAACCCGTCTCACCAAGTTGGTATAGGGAGATCCGGTGTAGGATTCCCAGCATGGCAAAGCTGTAGATGAGACAGACTGATAATTAGATTACTCACTAGATGGTAGCTGTAATGTTGGCGATTCCACCAGGCTGAAGTAGATGGTAGCAGGCACTTAGGCAGGGAGAGCAGGCCCTCGAGTAGCGAGTACCTGATCCTAGTAAGGCACCTGAAAGGAAAGCAGAGGGCCCCCGAGGGGCGGGTACCCAGGTTAGAGAATACCCCAAAGGGCAGAGAGAGCTTCCAGCGGCAGCAAGGAAGTGGCAGAGTAGCTTAGACCGGACGAGTCCAATCCTTGCTAACTCAATGAGCTAGCAAACAAGCATAGGCTAAATACCCGGAAGGCATGACATCACTTGAGGGGGACGCCCCCGAGGTTCGTGCCATAGCTGGAATAAAGACGTGGGTAGCGCGCTCTGCACACCCTAGGAGGCACTTGGGAGGAACATAGCGGTAGGCAACTCCATAGCCGTTCCAGGAACGCCGGAGAGAGTTGCTTGCAGACACGGCGGTGGCCATCTTCCCAAGGCTAACGGGGAGAGCAGAGAAAAAGGTGAGGCACAAGGGTCGAAGCTGTCTGAGACCGACGGATGCAGCAGTGAGAGAGAGCAGTGTACCTGTTATACTCATAATGCTATCTGTCTCATCATTAGTCATATATTGCTCCCTTTTTTTTTTTTTTGTGAAACATATATGTGTAAAATTGTTATGTGAAAGTGATTAAAAACGTATCTCTTTTTAGAAAACAATTGTTGTAGCCTTGCGTTCAAACAAAAAGACCAAATTTATCTTTTTAGAAAGCTATTTTTATAGACTTAAGCGAAATGATAGGATCCTAATGTGAATCACATTTTGCCAGAATTGGTTGCGTCAGGGTATGCTCCTAAAACAGATAAAATATTTTTAGTCACAAAAATACTTTTCTAACAATCTAATTATAAATATACAATCCTCTCACCAAAATTTTTTTATTTCTAATAAAGAATTTTCCCTTCAAATTTTAGGAACAGCCATGGCCCCATCTTTAGCCAACCTTTTCATGAATCAGTTTGAAAAAACTTGGATTTTCCTGTCTTTGTTTCATCATAAAATTCTGTTGTGGAAATGCTTCATATATGATGTCTTCATGATATGGGCTGGTATAATCACAGAACTGAGAAGTTTTCATGCATGGTTAAATTCCTATCACGATCACATAAGAACATAAGAAACGCCAAACTGGGTCAGACCAAGGGTCCATCAAGCCCAGCATCTTGTTTCCAACAGTGGCCAATCCAGGCTACAAGTACCTGGCAAGAACCCAAAAACTAAGTATATCCCATGCTACTGATGCCAGTAATAGGAGTGGTTATTTTCTAAGTCAACTTGATTAATAGCAGGTAATGGACTTCTCCAAGAACTTATCCAAACCTTATTTAAACCCAGCTACACTAACTGCACTAACCACATCCCCTGGCAACAAATTCCAGAGTTTGAGATGAAATATGACAAGGAGAAAATTTCATTTCTAGACAGAGTTCTTCAAAAAGATTTTGATGACCATCTAATAACAACTACATTTAGAAAGGCCGGTGATCTTAATAGTTATCTTTTCTACACAAGTTCACACCCCCAGAATTTGAAGAACAGTATTCCTTTTTCACAATTTCTCAGATTTAGGAGAAATTGTTCCAATGTAACCATATTTAAAAAGGAGGCCAAAAATCTTTTTCAGCAAATTTTGGAACAAGGATATCCTTATTCTGTTATAAAAACAAATTAGTGACAAAGAACTTCTGGCCGTTAAGCTCACACTTGAGGAGTGGTGCCACTGGCTTCAAGGAACCCAGGATCGCTTTACCATTTACACTGATCACAAAAACTTGGAACATCTCCATCATGCTCAACAAATGAATGCTCGTCAGGCCCGCTGGTTGCTGTTTTTTTGCACATTTTAACTTCGAGCTAAGGTACCAAACAGCCATCAAGAACATTCAAGCAGATGTCCTATCCCAGTTCTTCCTGGCAGAGGATACTCCAGAACCTCCCAGACACATTATTGAACCGTCCCGGATCCTTCTAGCCACGACTATGACCATCCCACCAGGGAAGATGGTTATTCTATGCAAATTCAGAGAAAAGGATCTAAGATGGTCCTAAGACTCCCATATCTCAGGTCACCCTGGATGGGCTCAAACTCTTGCGATGCTCTAGCAATACTAATGATGGCCCCAGATGCAAAGAGATGTCCGGGCCTATGTGGACTCCTGTCCCACCTGTACTCAGCAGAAACCTTTGTCGGGACAACCCTTGGGGCTGTTACAGCCGTTGCCTGCTCCCAGGGAACCTTGGACCCATTTGTGGTGGACCTCCTTCTCTCGAACAGCTGCACAATCATTTGGGTCATTATCGACTGTTTCTCAAAGAAGGCTCATTTCATCCCACTTCCTGGACTTCCCAAAGCCCCAGAGTTGGCTTGACTATTCCCGTGTCACATCTTCCACTTGCAAGGTTTGCCCAAACACATTATCCATGACTGTGGGGCCCAGTTTACGGCCAAATACTGGGGTTCCCTTTGCTAAAAATTTAACATCTCCTTAGATTATACAGCGACATACCACCCCCAAGCTAATGGCCAGTCCGAACAGACGAACTGCACATAGAAATGTTTCCTCAGAGTTTATGCAAATGACCAACAAGATAACTGGGTCTCCCTCCTGCTGTGGGGGAAGTTTTCCCACAACTCCCATTTCAGAACCGCTACAGGAGCATTACCCTTTCAAATCGTATATGGGAATCAACCGTCACCTCCATTGCCTATCCCATTGACCATCCTTTCACCCATGGCCCAGCTGACAGCCCAGGAGCTACAAGAATTCAGGGTACATACCAAAGAAATGCTCCAAAATGCAGCCAAGAGGGCCAGAAAGACCACAGATGCACACCATAGACTAGCACCACAATTTAAGCCAGGGGACAAGGTTTAGTTCAGCATCCATCACATCTGGCTCTGGATGCCCTCCATGTGGCTTACCCCCGATACATTGGGCCATTCCTGGTTCTCAGTCATTTGGGCACAGGAACTTACCAGTTCCGGTTACCTACTTCTCTCAGAATCCACAATGTTTTCCATGTGTCTATTTTAAAGCCTCTAATCCTCTCCTGGCCCTCCAGGAGACTGCCAGACCTGTAAGAAGTCACCATGGAGGATAATGCTACCTATCAAGTAAAGGAGATCCTGGACATCAGACAACATGGCAAAATATGGGAGCATCTTATCATTTGGGAGGGTTACGGACCGGAGGAGAACACGAGAGAGCCTGCCTCCAATATTCTGGATAAGAACCTTCAGAGAGAATTTCACGTCATGCATCACAAGAAACCAAAATTCTCAGGGAGAGGGTTTAGAGGAGGGGGTACTGTTGCACTCGGCAGACCATAGGACAGGCTTGCAGCCTGCTGCTCTTACCTTCAGCCCGGGCACTCATATGGAGCATCCCAACATTACAGCTGGCCCACCTGTTAAGACACAGTTGGTGGCAGAGGTGGCAGTTGCTAGGCCAATGCCACCTCTGCCACCAACCTTGCTGAAGAGGCTCCTTAGGCACGTGTGAACCTGACTTGCCAGAATTTAAAGGGCCCTCAGCGGGAAGTCCTCTGTGGCACCCTCTGATGACATCATGAGTCCTTCAATATAAAGCCTGCCTGGACACATCTCCAATGCCTCGGCAATAGGTCGACTCCATTGGAGAAGTGCATTGCCTCTGCGTTCCTGATTCCTGGTTCCAGTTCCTTGCTTCCTGGTTCCTGATTCCGCTGTGTGTTGTTCCTGAGTTCTAGTGTCCTGTTCCTGGCTCCTTGGCAGTCCGGCTTATGTTCTGAGTTCTAGTCTTTGTGGTCAGTCTCTCCTTCATCTGTCTTCAGCATCTCATCTAGTTCCTGTGGTCCCTCGTCCTTTCTTCTTCTCTTCATTCCTCGTCCCTTCAGATTTTACTTCTGGCTTTGACCTCAGATCAGATTTCTGGCTTGACCCTGGACTGGACTTCTGGCTTGACCTTGGATTGGACCTTGATGCTGCTTTATCTCCATCTGCCACTGACCACTGCCTGTTTTCCGTTACCGACTGAACTCTGCCTGCCACTGACCCTGTGTTGCTAACCACCTGCCCTGACTGCTGCTTGTCCTGAATCTGCTATCTTCTCTGTGCTGGCCTGCAATGTCTTCTATGCCATGGATCTTCACCTCCACAGAGGCCCGTGCCTAAGTTCAGCTGCCCTGGCACCCGAGGGCTCAATCTAAGGGGAACGAGGGTTGGTACTGGTAAAGCCTCAGTTGGGTCTCTGCTTCAGCTAGGTCTGCCAGCCAGCGGTGGGGATCTTCAGGGCTCCTCCCTGTAGGTTGTGCCAACTCCACCTCATCCAAGGGTCCACTCCTGCAACAAGGGCTGCAGCAAGTTTTGGAAGGACTGTAGTGTCTGAAGGTGAATCCTTGCTGAATGCCATGAGGACCCATCAGAAGGGAGTTATATATGCAAATAAAGCTAATGCATTTTAATTCTGGATATCCTGAACATTGGACTGGTCAGGGTATGCCCATGGACTAGGTTAAAGGCCACTGCAATAGACCATTTTATCTTTTTGCCTTCCATCTCTTGCAATCTGTTTGTGAGCATATAATAATGGAGACATAATAAGTCTGTCTTTTTTTATTTCTGACTTAGATGCTGGGAAAATGAGATATACAGATGCATAGAAAATCTTTTTTTTTTTCAGGCACATAGGTTCAGGCTCATGAATGCTAAATTAGCTAAGTCTTTCTTAGGATAAATACAGATAGACATATCAGACAACTCATTCTTTCCTTTCAAACACTAAGCTGTAAACATACAGGAGCTGAGTTATCAAGAGCTTTCTCCAATTCTGTGCCTATGGGGAGCACCTTTGATCAGGACCAGGGAATATATAAACTGGTAGTTAATGATCTCTGGTAAAACAAGATTCGCATACATAGAACAAAGCTCTGTTGCTCATTGAAATACTACTTTCGCATTCATTATATTTCTGTGCCTAACTGAGTCTTTCTGTATACCTGGGTCTTACACTGGCAAATTCCTTTGCTTGTAATTTGCTGCACTGGGTTGATTCTTTGTGTGCCATAACAAAAAATGATGAGGAGTAAGTCTAGAGATCTCAAATTATAGGGCTAGCAGCATAGCGTGAAGGTTCGGGGTCAAGTGGGGGGCTTGCAAGTTGAAGAACCAGAGGGGTCTTGAAGATCTCAAAATCAACTGGACAAACTGGTGGACTAATTGGAAAAACTGTTTTTTCCCTTGCGCGAGCATGTTTTAAAATCCGCCTGCATACGCGCCACGTCAAAGCCACTAAAGCCTTAGCAGAAATACATGCAGGACATTTACTAGAGCAACCTCTTATAAGATCACACATATTGGGAGGGGTATTTTAAATGATATGCACCTACTGCACGCACAATATAAAATTGCAGCGTATCTCCGCTCGTGTGCTGATAAGCGTGTGTATGGGCACATGCACATTCCTTTTAAAATTAGCCAGATAGGTTTGAAAGTTTCCCCCATAATGCCCAGAGACCACTTCAAAGGTTCCATTACTTAACCTGTACTGTCCTTCTCATGAGAAAATTTGAACTTCTTAGTCGCAATAATAGCTTCACTTGCACTCCAGAACATTGGCAGAGGAGATTCACATTAATATCACTGAAAAAGCACAATGAAGACGGCACTTAAAACAAGATTTGTACAAAGTAAACTATTACAGATGAAAACAAATCAAAGCATAAGTGTAACAAAATAGAATTACTGGACTCCCTAAAAAATGGTCTGGAATATAAAGATAACCATAAAAGTCTATCACACAATTAAGTTAATTCTGAAGATTTGAAACAAAGCACAAAAGTCATATTGATCTTTTTTCAAGGTGAAAGGTCGCAGAATTTAAAATGTAGATTTTGTACTATGCAGACAACAGTGTTGGCTAGGGTTAAGGGAAGCATAATTTCTGATAGGACTGGCATTTGAGGATCTTGTGGAACTCATTTGAAAGGAAATTTAACTATAAGAGCCATTTTTAAACAGTTCAACTGGTTTAACTTTACTGAGGATAGCTGTATGGCTGAAACCTTCCACATCCCCAGAATGGTAGCTTTGTAAGCAGCCATATTAAAATTGATGGCCATTTTGCATTTCAGGGCCTAAATGGAAGGGGTTTACATATCATTGGTAGCACATTACCTATGGCTATGCAAAGGCACATGCTTGTTTCAAAAAGTGCAGGTTTCCTTCGGATTGTCATTCCGCTAATATGTTTGTAGGGTGCATTCAGAATTTCCTGATGCATATTAATTTAATGACGATCTCTGGTAAATGGAATATGAATATAAAAGAAGGAATGTTTCTTTTGTAATTCTGATGGAGAATGTATTTTACTGAGATTAACCCAAATGGAGGTAGTAACGAAGCCTTGATTGTAGACTTTTTGAAAGATGGTGCAGCTTGACAGTGACATGAGGAATTATTCATTTGCTGTACTTTACTTCTCATAGCAACTTTAGTGGAAAGGGGACTGATATAGACACATAAGTCTCATTAATCTTTCCTATACATTTGCTAGATTAAAAGGAAATTAATACCCTGACTATTCAGAATGTTAAAAAAATATTTCTGCACAATTTAAACATCATTGCATGCTTTAGAGAATTAGTCCTGGCCAAAATTGCTTGAAATGACAATTGATATTTTTCTTGGTATTGTTGTTTCCTCTTGATCTTGAATCAGAGCAAAAATGTGAGGAGTAGAATTAAAGCTGTAAATATATCCTTCTGATAGTAGGTGCTGGTTGAAGAATCAACATTCTTAATCTATTGCGAGCATTACAAACATTCCAACTTTATTGTAATATTTATAAATGCAGAGCGCAATCTTCAGAAGTATCACTGTGGCAAGTCCATAAAACGTATTATTGAAAGTCCATGCTAAATCTTTAGACTTTACATAGGATTTTCCCCCGACACGGCCATGTTTCGCCAGTTGGCTTCTTCAGGAGGGACTTAACTGTGAAAACCAAAAGATAAAAATCAGGACAGACCCAACAAATCTTATATAAAACAATAGTATCTGCCACAGGACAACATGCTAGTAACTTAAAACTAAACATTACTTTGTTGCAAGCACCTTAATAACACATAAATAAGAAAGATAGGTACCTAAGGAACTGAAACAGCTGATTCAAAGTGATATGTAAGCACAGCGTAAGAGGATCGAATAAAGAGGGTTTCAAGTTTGGCACAAAAACATCACATGATACCCAGGATCCAATCAGGGCTAGGAGGGAGCAAATTAGAGGAATACTGACCATTCTATGTCACGATTCAGATCAAGGGGATGTAAAGAATGTAACTTGAAAATCCATCTTTGCTCTTTACATATTAAGAGCCAATCCCTATCACCGCCTCTGGGTAGGGCTGGAAGTGAATCAACAGCAATGAAACACAGGTCTGAAATTGAGTGGGAGGCATCAAGCCAATGTGTAGTAAGGGGCACATTGACATTGTTTCTGTGTATATTACTACCATATCCATAAATGTATGTTTTCAGTGACCTTGAGGTTTTCCCGACATAAAGTAAATTGCAAGGACACAGAATGATATAAACAACCCATGTAGGCTTGCAGTTAGATGACAAGCGCAAGTTGTAAGGATACTCCAAGGATGAATGTTCAAAAACAGACAGTGTGAGTGAGAGATCGCAGACTAAACAACTACCCCATGGTAGCTGATCGTGATCATACTGTATCTCAAATATCTCTGTGATGCCTGCATGATGTTTTGATAAGGATCGGTGCAGCAGTACCCTGATTTACAAACAATCATGTTTTAATAGGAGCAGCTTTCAGAAACTTTAAGGACTAATTACTCCTTACTAACTTAAAGGTTACGTATTACATTTACGCTGACGATGTACAAATTTTGATACCAATCTCAGAATCAATAGAAAAAACATTCAATTTTTGGAACAACTGCCTACAATCCATAAACACACTCCTCACCAGCCTTAATTTAGAACTTAACACTGCAAAAACCGAACTACTGTTCATCACCCAGGATGAAAACCCACTTTCAACTCAACTGAACTCGACCCCACATGTAAGAGACCTAGGAGTAACCATAGACAATCGGCTGAATTTAAAAAAGTTCATCAATAATACTACAAAGGAATGTTTTTACAAATTACATATATTAAAAAATTTGAAACCTCTTCTCCACTTCCAGGACTTCCGTACAGTCCTCCAAGCTATCCTATTTTCAAAAATTGACTACGGCAACTCCATTCTAATTGGCCTTCCAGCAATCACGACAAAGCCATTACAAATGCTACAGAACTCTGCAGCCAGGATCCTTACCAATACCGGCAGAGGTGAACACATCCCTCCTATACTTAAGAGTCTTCACTGGCTCCCCATTAAGTTCAGAATTATATACAAAGTGCTAACTATAATACACAAAAACATCCACTCACAAACCACACTCGAATTAACCTGCCCTCTCCGATCTCAATCTGCCTCCAGACCCATTAGAACAATGTATTTAGGCACCCTTTATATACCCCCTGCTAAGTCCTCAATGAAGAAACGTGCCTTCTCGATTGCTGGTCCCAATCACTGGAACAATCTGCCTTCAGACCTGTGCCTAGAACCATGCCTGCGGACATTCAAGAAGAATCTGAAAACCTGGCTCTTCACCAAAGCCTTCACTTAAATTCCCATGCTAACTATAAAGTACCAGACTACCTATAATGCACCATACACATTAATGTTTCACTTGTATATTACGCCATGTTCAATGTATACCCATTCATTAATTGTTCTCTGTAAAAATTCCAATGCTTAATTCATAATATTTCCATGTTTAATGTATACCATTTTTTTATTAACTGTGCACTGTTGATTGTTTAATGTTCTATGTACACCATGTATATGGTAATTCTAATGCTGGTTATCTGTAAACCGAAGCGATATGTACTAGTACATGATCTTCGGTATATAAAAGTCTTTAAATAAATAAATAAATAAATAATTTCTTCTCAAGCATGAAGTAAAAAGTACAGAAAAGTAGTATCCTAGTGATTTCAACCAAATGAAATTCTATTACTCTAATTTTCATAGAAATCATTCTTCATACATACACAAATTGTAACGAATAGAAAAAAAAATCACAAATATCCTGCAAAACGTACCCACATGTGAGTAAAAGTCAATGCTGTTTTCTTTGAACATTAATGTGACAATTTTTTGTGTGATTGCAGGATTAAATTGCACAAGGATTAGTTTTCCTATGAGTGCTTAAAAAGCTGACTCTACTATTTCTTGCCATTTTGTGTGGATATTTTACCCAAGGCTTGGCTCTGGCCTTTATCATTCAGGAAATATAGGTAGACAGGCACGCGGACAGACAATGCTTCAGCTTATGGTGCAGGCAGGTCCCAGGTACCTCATGTGGTTTCTTTAATAATTTCTTTGCAGGAGGTTCAGTTGTATAGGAGGCCTCCTGCTGGTTAATGGGACGGCACGTGAAAGGTACACTTATGCAGTGGCAGTATATATACTGAACAGAGAATGGATCTATAGGAGAGTTAGTAATTACAAACACAAATTTATCCCACTCACTGCTGCATCATACACAGTCATTTTTTCCTGGAGTGACTTGACAAACCCCACTCTGTTACCATATGGTTCATTTCTCATTTCGAAAGTGCAGGAGCAGCTTGTAAAGGCAATTTCCTTACACTAATGGAATCTTCCTACTGAAAGCAAATGGCAAATTACTTATTAAATTGGTTTCTACTTTCTGGTAAATCACTGCACAGACACTCTTTAATCCTACTATTTCAGCATTTTTTTCCAAAGATGTCTTCTAGTGACTGACATAACATCATTCATACTGTAAAAAGAACAGAGCTTCAGGGCTCAGGAAATGCAGCAGGAGCCTCACCTCTAAAACCAGAATTCTACATGGTCCACAGCAGGTGAAAGGCATTTTTATTGTATTTGCACAGCACCGCAAATGTCAAGAAGTGTTATGGAAGTGATAAGTAAGTAGTACTAGCAGTGAATGAAGTAATGTGGGAGCTGTGTAGTTCATGATATTTTTTCTGAACCTGAAGTTCCAAATCATTCATGCAGCTGTCTGATGTCCTGGGCTGTTCTGTTCTGCCCAGTCCTGTGCTTGGTTGTATTCTTCTTTTCTAAAGGGGAAAAAAGTCAAAACATTTGGGGATGAGAAACAGAAACATAGAAAGATGTTCTAAGGTTAGTGATATCCAATCAAAAATCACATTTTTCAAAGATCAAATCTTTCAGTGGTTAGATGTGAAGTGGGAGATCCAGGTTCAAATCCTGCTTCTGCCACTGCTGCTTCTGCTCTTGAACAAGTCACTGTTTCCCTATTGCAGCGTTTCCCAACTGGTGTACCACATCACACTAGTGTGCCGTGGTTGGAAAGCAGGTGGGCCGCAGATGCAGTCTCATTTTCTGTTTCTCTCCTGACCTGCAGAATGTCCTCCTGCCAGAAGGGGCATCAGAGAGCAGTGCTTATCGACAGCTGCTCCTACTTCCTCTCTGCTGGCTTTCCTTAGCAAAAGAAACTGTGCAGGGCTTTGTAGGCTTGTGAGACCTGCTGGCCCCATGCAGTTCAGATTGCAGAGGGAGCCTTTCAAAGGAGGAAGAAGCATCACTTGGTAAGCCTGTACCCAGACTTTTGCTATTCAGGGAATGGGGGTGGAGTGGGGAAAGGGGCAGATGAATGTGCCACAGTGTGTAGGGGGAGGGGGAAGGGAAGGTGTTGATGCCAGGAGAAGGGGGACAGGGACATTGATGATGTCAGGGGTTGTGGGAGAAAGTGAGGGAGAGGGAAGATGTTGATTCAAGGGGGTGGGGAAGAAAGGTGGAAGGATAGGGAAGGTTATAATGATACCAGGGAGTGAGGTTGAGGGAAGGTGATGTCAGAGTGTGGGGGAGATGGAAGATTGTTGATGATGTCAGTGGGGGAGAGGAGTGGAAAGAGAGGGAAGATGATGATGCAGGGGTTGGGGGACAAGGGAGATGATGATGATGATGTCAGGAAGTGAGGGAGAGGGCAAGTAGTGCCAGGGTTCAAGGGAAAGGGAAAAGAAGGTGATTGGCATGGGGAGTGGAAAGACAAGGCAGAGAAAGTGATGATGCCAGGGAATGGAGAGAGAGGTTAAATTGATGATGCCAGAGGGTGAGGGAGAGGGGTGGAGGAAGAGGAAAGGAGACGATGTCAGGGACGGAGGGAGAAGGGTGGAGGCAGAGGGAAGGTGATGATGATGCCAAGGGGTGAAAGCAGAGGGAAGGTGATGAAATCAGGGGGAGAAGGAAGGTGATGATGATGGGGGGGGGGGGGGGGGGGGGGGTGAAAGGAGAGGGAAGGTAATGATATGCGAGTGAGTGGGGAAGAACTGTGGAAGGTGATGATGATGTCTGGGGATGGGGGAGAGGGATGAAGGGAGAGGGAAGGTGATAGTGACGACGTCAGAGGTGTGGAGGAGGGAGAGAGATGATGATGTCAGGGGTGGGGGAGAGGGGTAGAAGGAAAGGGAAGGTGGTGATGATGATGATGATGATGCCAGTGGTGAGGAGGTGGAGAGAGAAAGTGATGATGCCAGGGGGTGCAGGAGAGAGGTGGAAGGAGAGGGAAGGTGATGATAAGGATGATGGGAGAGAGAAGGTGATGATGCCATGGAATAGGAGAGAGGGGTAGAAGGAAGAGAGAAGGTGGTGGTGATGATGATGCCAGGGGTGAGGAGGTGGAGAGAGAAGGTGATGTTGATGCCATGGAGTGAGGGAGAGGGAAGGTGATAATAATGCAAGGGAGGGGGAAGAGATGGTGGGAGAGGGAAGGCGATGATGATGATGCCGGGGAAGGGGATAGGGAAGGGAAAAGAAGAAGATGATGATGCCAGGGGGATGGGGGGATAGAGAAGGGAAGAAGATGATGATGCCAGGGGACAGGCATGATTATGATGCTGGGTGAAGAGGGAAGGAAGGGAGAAGGTGATGATGCCAAGGGATGGAGGAAGAAGGAAGAGTAGAGTAGAGAAAGTGATGATGGGGAAGTAGGTGGTATGCCACAACAAAGGGACCCCTGTGCTAGGTGTGCCACGAAACAAAAACTGTTGGGGACCACTGCCCTATTGCTTTAGGTACCCATTTAGATCCTAAGCTGTCTGGGGAAGGGACTCATTGTACTTGCATGTAATTTGTTGTGAAGGTCCCAGTTTAGGGTACTAGATAAATGACAAAATAATAACAATGTAAGCTGAATAGTGAATCTCTGAACGGCTAGGGGATTATATATTTGTTAAAAATTCTGCTTATTTTTATTGGAAACCCCACACTGGATGAAAATATTCCAGTAAGTATATATGAAGCTATATGATTGTGCCATCTTAATCAACATGCTCCTTCCTCCCACTAAAATATACAGAGCAAAAGAAAGGAAACAAATGTGTTTGCATTGTGGCTGAAGTAACGAGAAAAGCAGGGACTTTCAATTAATTAGCTCTTGAACCTTCAAGAGCAATTATGCTCAGCAGGCACGACATTTCTGAGATTGTTTAATGTGACAGGCTAAGCTCTTTGAATAAATAGACCACCCACTGCATGAC
Source organism: Rhinatrema bivittatum (assembly GCF_901001135.1). NCBI lineage: Eukaryota > Metazoa > Chordata > Amphibia > Gymnophiona > Rhinatrematidae > Rhinatrema > Rhinatrema bivittatum. Next base: position 96,885,093 of record NC_042619.1, read on the forward strand.
CAAGTTTACTGTTCTTGTATGTACTACCCTCATCATATCATTCATGCAAAAAAATATCTAGATGCAGCTGAAAACCATTGTATTTTCTGCTGGAAGAATTCAGGTTTTTGCAATTCATTTTGGAAAAGTACCATGTGAAATAAAACCATCAAACAGATATAAAATGGCATGAATGAGTGGCGAATAGGTATTCTGAGGGGTATTTTCAATGCCTTTGACCTGTCTGAAAATTATCCATCCCCGAATGGCTGTGCATGAATTTCTATAGCACGTGCGCGCTTCTAGCTGAGTTAAAGGGGACCGTGCCCAAGGGGTGCGATAAGAAGAAAACAGCGCCCATATAGCATGGCACGATCAAATGTATGCACGCTATGTTACCCCATGCACGCAAAAAGGAGGCGCTTTTAGCATGTGTGCTTTACACGAGCTAGTTTTCAGAAAGGGTGAGGTAGCTGCTGATCATAAGTGATGGCATTAATTTCTGTATTTTATAAGACCTGATGTAAGTGTATATACCCTTTCTGTTCTTTGCACTCTCCTGGCTTTTGCCTTGTGTTTCTCGTTACTTATAACGGTGCAGTCTCTAAGGTCTTATGTACATGTTGTGCCAAAATTATTTGTTTTGTTCATTAGTGCAGTTCTAGTAACCATATAAGTCCTGGAGAAAACTGAAGTTAGCTGGAGTTTTAGTATTGCCGTACCAAATAGATCATGATTACTTTGGTAGGCTGCAAAACAACCACTGGTAACTCAATTATTTAGAGACATTTATTTCTTGTTTAAGCCTCTGATAACAGTACTGCCTAAGGCAAACCCTATCTATTGGCCTCCAACAAACTCACCCTACTGGGAGATGATGTTGATAAGTGCATGGAAACTGCAGGGACATTGAGGGGCATGAATTTCATGTACTCTGAGAAACCATTCTTTCAATACGGGACAGCAAAAGAAATTAGGGAGCCCAAAAGGTAGCTTGCAGTGGTAAGGAATTTAAAAAATATACAGAAAACATCATCTTCTACTCGGATGGTAACCACATTGTTATTTGTTTCCTTGGTACTTGGGTATGGCACATTACATACAGGGGTGGACAAATTATTGATTGGAGCTGGGAAAGGACCCTATGGTCATGGTGTATGTTGGCAGCAACGAGAGAGGTCGTCACAGAGGAATGAGTTTTCTAGGTGATTTTAAGAAAGTAGGCTCCAAGTTAAAGCAAGGTCTTCCAATGTGATATTTCAAAAAATAATATCCTGTGCCAGAATGTCAGAAGGAAATTGAGAGAATCACTATACAACCCTGAGCATAATATAGGAAGGAGGATTTTGACCTGCAGTTTATTTGGGGTTGTTGGTGTGCATTTCAGCAAGAAGTGGCCTCTGTGATGGGGGAAGATAGAAAATTGTCTGGAGAACTGCTTAAACTGGGAAGTCATAGGTGGGGCTATTAAGTGAACGTGAAAGAGTTTACTGTAAATGGAACAGATAACTAAGATTTATTATTTATGGTTATGGTAAAAGGGCAAGAAACAGGGGGAATGTGAGGGAGTCTATAGGAATCTCCCTCAGACCACCTTAAGGCACCAGGCACAGCTGTCTCGCCCGGTCTTTCTTAAGATCCAGACCCACAAGGAATCTCGGGTGAAAGGAGGAGCCCCTCACCAGTGTACAAGAACTCAGGGCCTAGAAGGGTTAGAGAGGCCCCAAGGAACAGGGAGAAAGCTAGTTTATATTAAAATGTTTGATGTGTGTACTTCTTGAACTTAAGGTGAGCTGCATTTTTGTTTTAATTTGCTTTACAATGTAAATACATTGCACATAAAGAAACAGCCAGAGTTTGCCTCCTTATTCCTCTTGGCTGTTTCCCAAGCCGCTATCACCCAAGTTACCACAGGGAGAAAGGGTAAAGATGAACCATCTGGAGGCAAGATGGCGGCATAGGAGAGGACATGTTAAGCTGCTACTCCCATCCCTAGTTTCTTCTTGTTTTCTTTGCTGAATATGCCTTCGAAATGTAAGGGATGGGTCAGGGTCTTTTCTTCAGAGACCTCTTACCCGTCAGGTCAGTAGCTTATTACCTCTTATGCCTCTTAACTCTCAGTGTTGCAGGGAACCAAAGATCCTGATGTGCTTCATTATGAGAGAGCATGGCATTCGCCTACAGAGGAGATGTCCCTGAGCCCGCTTGATTAGTAATTCTGTTGGTCCAGAGGCGCCCTTCTACCTCCAGCTCCACGGTGCCTGTTCTGACATGCTTGGAGCGACCGCAGTGGAGAGGGCTGGTGAGATGACCATGCTGATTCAATCATCGTTGGGTCTGCTTCCAGGAGAAGGTCAAAGAGAGAGGTTCTTTGGTAACTTCTTCCTCTCTTCCAGGATTTTTTGATGTTGGGAATTTAGAGGTTGGTCTAACTCAAATTCCATCTGTGGTACCACGGGTGAGTCCCAGTACTCCCTCCAATGAACCATGTGTGATTCTGACTTGTCTGGCAGTCATGTCACTGGATTCCCTATGGGAATTCATGACTGGCTTTGAGAAATCCCTTAAAGTTTGTATGCCTAAAATAGATTCCTTATCATCTAGAATTGAACAATTATCTTCTTATCATGATGGGCAAATAATTGCCATTAATTTTAAAGTATCTTTTATGGAGGGCTATATAAAGGATATCCAGACATTTAATGTTGCATCAGTGAGGGTGTTATGAACCCTCCTGTAGCGGTGCTACGGGAGGCTCCTTACCTCTACCTGGAGGCCGCTCCGGAACCAGGGGCTCACCTGCGAACTATCCAGGATTTGCTCCAGGGCCTGGGAGGCCTCAATGTCCTTGGGGCCTGCCCGAGGCTGCTTGTGTTTGCATGAACTTCCTGGTTTGAGCCACGCCCTTTTCCCTAGGGGCTGGCCCGCAGCAGTTCTCTGTAGTTATAGGGCCAGCTAGGTGTAGGCCTGCCAAACTCCTCCCAGGGAGTCGCTCGTCTGCAGCCCTATAAAAGGACTTCAACTTCATTCTGGCTTTGCCTTGCAACGGGCCTACCATCTGGTTCCCTGTTGCTCAGTGCCCTGGAGTGAGCTGCCTTGGTACTCGCTCCGTTCCTGCTTGCCAGCTATAGTGCCTGCTTGGTTCCTGCTTGCTAGCTACAGTGCCTGCTTGGTTCCCGCTTGCTAGCTACAGTACCTGCTATGTTCCCGCTTGCCAGCTACAGTGCCTGCTTGGTTCCCGCTTACCAGCTACAGTGCCTGCTTGGTTCCTGCTTGCCAGCTGCAGTGGCTGCTTGGTTCCTGCTTGTCTGCTACAGTTCCTGCCTGGTTCCAGTTCCCGAGTCTTGCTACAGTTCCTGCCTGGTTCCAGTACCCGAGTCTAGCTACAGTTTCCCGTCGATAGCAGGGCTGAATTAGCCATGCTGTCCTGGGATCTGTAAATCAGGTCCAGGAGGCGGAGCTTGATAAGCAGAGCTTAGTTTTTTGTTCCCTCTGCGGCTGTGCGTGTGTTCCCGCGCAGGAAGTAACAGATTCTCCTCAGTCTGTTTCTTCTGCGCGCGGGATCGCACACGGAGCTACCTTTCTCCTCATGTCCAAATCGGGATTTAAATGATGCCGCTGTGGCAAGGTGATGTCGGTCACGGATGGCCATGACCGGTGTTACCGCTGCCTCGGCAGCAACCATGATGTGGAAAACTGTGAGTTTTGCGCCAGAATGTCGCCCAAGGCTAAAAAACAGCGAGCCTACCGACTAAAGGAGCTGCTGAGTACATCAGACCCATCGGAGGCCCATTCTTCACCGGGCGCCGCACCCATCGGCGCACAAGACGGCGCCGGAACCATCGAGGTGCAAAACAACACCGGAACCATCGACGTGCAACACAGTGCCGGAACCGTCGGTGTGCAAGACGGCACCGAAACCATCGGCAATCATGGCGGCGCTGGAACCATCAGCGTGCAAGATGCCGCCGAATCCGTCGGCGCACAAGACGCCGCCGGATCTATCGACGTGCAAATTGGCGCCGGACTCAGCGGCGCAAAAGACGACATCAGGATTTTCATCGGCCAGTACTACGGCGCCACAACCATCATCGGCGCACGTACGGACAATGGTCGCAGTCAGGACAGGACGCAGACCTGAATTATATTCCTTATCCGGAAAATCTGTGCAAACCACGGAGGAACACAGGAGCCATCACAAGCGAAAGCACCACTCCAGATCACACTCTACGTCCAGTGACTCTAGACACAGGACATCGGATACCTCGACCAAGAGATCAAGACACACACATCATTGAGCCGATTTCACAAAACGAGACCCTAGACATAAACGTAAACACTGGACGCCTAGTCAGGTGATACCACCATGGCACAAGCCTATTGACGTTAGTCCATCTACTTCTAGATCCTCATTAGCGTCGCATCATAAGACAAAAACCCAACAATCGCCAATCTGCCTCACCTCGTCGCAGGCATCCCTGTCATCTCCGAGCGCTTCAGAGGTACAGGACGACATATCCCGACCATTCGAAAAACTGGAGCCACAAAAAACGAGTAAACCTACCATGCCTCAGGCAGCGAAAGACGCCTTTTGGAAGTTGTCTCAGTCATTGGCTGGCTTTTACGAAACACTGGAAGCTTCGTTTACACTAGGCAAATCAACTCCAGATTCAGTCATCGAACCTGCTACTACACCTCCAAGAGACTCAAAAGGTGAACCACCTTCCTCCCCGAAGGAGATAACCCCATGTCACTCTCTGACACATCCGGACTCTCACGAAGATTCTCACTCTCCTTCCAGATCACCTTCCTCATCAACTGGTTTTCCATCGGACACTCCGGAGGTGCCACAAGAACCATATTCCCCACTGGAGGACCTATCATATCCCAGATTTCTAGAGAAAATGGGCAATATCTTACAATTACAGATTCAAAAGGAACCCGACCCTAGGTCGGAAACCCTAGGACTGTTAAAAATCTTCGATGTTCCTGGGGAACCCACCACAATTCCTCCACATGATTTACTTCATCGATTGCTTCTAAAGTCTTGGGAAACACCACAGTCATTACAAGCGGTTTCCAGAAAATCAGACATTAAATTCCGTATCAAGAAAGATACACCATATGCACTCCCACAACTCCCGCACGATTCGGTGGTAGTGGAATCCGCAATGCAGTGGTTTAAGAAACCTAAGCTTCATGCAACCTACCCGCCAAACAAAGACTACAAATACCTGGATGAAATGGGACGAAAAATTTATCAAAATGCGATGCTAACCACAAGGATCATGCATCATCAATTCTACATGGTGCAATACATGTACGAGTGTATCCAGGCAACAAAAGGATTGCTCTCAACAACAGGAGATCAACCACCTCAAACCCTACATGACATGGAGGAATGCACAAGACATCTCCTCCGATCTGTATATGAGGGCATGGAGACCTCTTCCAGGGCATTGGCAATAGCCATAGCGGCACGTAGAACAGCGTGGCTCTGCTCTAGTTCCATAAGGGAAGACATCCACGACAAACTGGCCAATCTTCCATGCACAGGAGAGAACCTTTTTGGCACAAAGCTACAGGAAACAGTGGGTAAACTAAAGGATGAGGCGATAGCGGTGCAGTCCTTGCAGTCACAACCGACTTATCAGTCCTCCAAACGATTCTACACATATACTTGTAAACCATCGTATGGACGCAGACCTTATAGGTTGTATCAAAGGTACCGCCCGCAATCACATCCTACATATCAGAGACCACAAACTCACCAACAACAATTGCAGGTACCTCGTAGAGGGAAACCGCGTACACCGCATCAACAAGGTCAACAGCAAACTTCTGCGCCTAAGGCGACACAGTCTTTTTGAAATTAAAGCCACCACCACACCCCTCACCGCCGCCGGGGAGAATTCAATCGTGCCTTCATGTTTGGGAACAAATAACATCCGACCAGTGGGTATTGGATATTGTCAGTCAAGGGTACCGTCTTCAATTTCGGACAAAACCAAAATTACCCCATGTGTCCACCACACGGAGCGCGAGGAATCAGCCACAACTCGAACAAGAAATCTCCAACTTATGCAAGGAGAAGGCCATCGTGCTCCTATCCCAGAATCATCGAAACAAGGGTTTTTACTCCCCTTATTTCCTGATTCCCAAAAAGTCGGGGGGCCTACGACCCATTTTAGATCTTCGGGAACTCAACAAATTCCTGATCAAGGAAAAATTCAAGATGGTATCCTTGAAATCGATTCTGCCACTACTGCAACCCAACGACTGGATGTGTTCAATCGACCTGAAGGAGGCGTATACTCACATTCCAATCCACCCCTCCTCTTGGCGGTACCTATGCTTTCGCTACAGGCACCAACATTACCAATACAGGATACTCCCCTTTGGATTATCAGCTGCACCCAGAGTATTCACCAAGTGCATGGTAGTGGTGGTGGCTCATCTCAGACAACAGGGGATGACAATCTTCCCTTATCTAGACGATTGGCTAATAGTAGCCCCGACTTGGGAGCTACTACGGTATCAGCTCCACCAGATCCTTCAATTTCTGCAGCAGTTAGGGTTAGTAGTCAATTTCCAAAAATCTCAACTACAACCAACACAACAACTACAATTCATAGGAGCTTTTCTGAATACCAGACAATCCAGAGCCTATCTCCCAGTGGACAGACAAATACGATTGAAACAGCTCCTACAGCGCTTGCAGGCAAAACAGACAACCTCCGCACGACAAGTGCTAGTAGTTTTGGGTCATATGGCAGCGGCCAATTTCCTGGTTCCAAATACCAAGTTACACATGAGACGCCTACAGTGGGGTCTGAAGCGCCAATGGAAGCAGCACATACAACCACTCACACAACCAGTAGTTCTTACAACAGAAATTAAAAAGGACATTGCTTGGTGGCTCCATCAGTCCACACTAACGAAGGGAGCATGGTTCCGTCTGCCCATCCACAATTCAGTCCTAACTACCGACGCATCACGGAAGGGTTGGGGAGCACATCTAGAGGTTCACGAGACACAAGGTCTCTGGACCTTGGTGGAACAGAATTTACAAATCAACTTGCTGGAACTCCGAGCAATTCGCAACGCTCTACAGGCCTTTCAGAAATTTCTGCAGGGCCGCAGAATCATGGTATACACAGACAATCAAGTAGCGATGTTCTACATCAACAAACAAGGGGGATCGGGGTTCCTGGCCCCTGTGAAAGGAAACGTTAATCATTTTCCAACATGCACACCAGCATTGCATACACCTACAAGCCACTTACCTACCGGGCATCGCAAATACAAGAGCGGACAAGTTAAGTCGCATCTTCCATCCCCACGAATGGTCCCTCAATCCAGAAGTAGCACTCAGTGTCTTCAACAGATGGGGGATGCCATCAATCAATCTATTTGCAACGGAACTCAACAAACAAGTTCCAAGTTTCTGTTCCATAAGACCCAGCAAGATCCGAATGGCGCAGGATGCGTTCCTAATTCCGTGGTCAAAAGGTCTTCTATGTGCCTTTCCTCCCATACCTTTGATCACCAGAACAATTCAGAAGTGCATAACGGGCAGAGCTCAAATGATTCTTATCGCCCCAGCCTGGCCTCGACAACCATGGTATAGTTACCTTCTTCACTTATCCAGCGACACACCAATCCATCTTCCGAATCGACCAGATCTTCTACTTCAGGAACATGGAACTCTTCTACACCCGTTGCACTCATCCCTTTACTTGACAGCGTGGAGGTTGACCAGCTGTTATTAACGGAACAAAACATATCTCACCACACACAACTCATACTATTGGAGTCTAGGAAACCCTCCACTAGGAAGAATTACAATTACAAGTGGCAACGTTATTCCACTTGGTGCACATCCAATCACATATCACCACTGGATTGTCCACCGGAACACTTAGTAGATTATTTACATACGCTATATAAACAGGGATTAGCCACATCTTCCATTCGTGTTCACCTCAGTGCTATTGCAGCCTACCATAGGCCATACAATGATGTCGCAATATCTGCTCATCCAATACTCTCTCGTTTCATCAAGGGACTGTTGCACCTTAGACCTCCCGTCACAAAGCCGGCAGTTCCTTGGAATATCAACTCAGTCTTGGAACAACTGATGCTTCCCCCCTTTGAACCAATGGAGTCAGCACACATAAAATATCTGACATGGAAAGTGGTATTTCTAGTAGCAGTCACCTCGGCAAGACGAGTCAGTGAATTACAAGCACTGGTACACTATGAACCGTACTTACAGTTTTTTCATCAAAAGGTAGTGCTTAGGACGCATCCATCTTTCTTACCAAAGGTAATCTCTCACTTCCATCTTAACCAAAATATTGAACTTCCGATATTTTTTCCAAAACCACATGCCAATGAGCGTGAAAGACTACTTCACACCCTCGACTGTAAAAGGGCGCTAGCATACTACAGGAATAGAACGAACTCCCCATCACATCTGTCTCAACTATTTGTTTCATTTGACCCCAAAGCACCTGGTCTACCGGTCACGAAACGTACCATATCGAGCAGGATAGTCCAATGCATCCAGTTCTGCTACGACAAACAAGACTTACTTCTTTCGCAGAAACCCAAAGCTCATCAGGTTCGTGCCCTAACGACTTTGTGGGCGCACCTTAGGAACATACAACCAATAGACATCTGTAAGGCAGCTACATGGACATCTCTCCATACCTTCACGTCACATTACTGTCTTGACCAGCAGGCAACTACGGATACAAAGATAGGACAAGCAATCCTACAATCTGTACCATCTCATTCCAAGTGATTGCCACAATCTCTTATATCATGTTCCATTAACAGAATAGATCCAAACGTGATCGGGAGCTTGCGACTCCCAGGACAGCATGGCTAATTCAGCCCTGCTATCGACGGGAAAAAACAAGTTTGCTTACCGTAAACGTTGTTTCCGTAGATAGCAGGATGAATTAGCCATGCTGACCCACCCTCCTCCCTGGCAATCACCATCTTACACTCTTACCATCTACTGCTTAATCACAGACTGAGGAGAATCTGTTACTTCCTGCGCGGGAACACACGCGCAGCCGCAGAGGGAACAAAAAACTAACCTCTGCTTATCAGGCTCCGCCTCCCGGACCTGATTGACAGATCCCAGGACTGCATGGCTAATTCATCCTGCTATCTACGGAAACAAAGTTTACGGTAAGCAAACTTGTTTTTCCTGCCTGGTTCCAGTTCCCGAGTCTTGCTACAGTTCCCGCCTGGTTCCAGTACCCGAGTCTTGCTACAGTTCCCACCTGGTTCCAGTACCCGAGTCTAGCTACAGTTCCTGCCTGGTTCCAGTTCCCGAGTCTAGCTACAGTTCCCGCCTGGTTCTAGTACCCGAGTCTTGCTACAGTTCCTGCCTGGTTCCAGTACCCGAGTCTTGCTACAGTTCCTGTCTACTGTTCTAGTCTGGTTCCAGTTCCCAGTCCTGCTCATCAGCCTGCCCGCTCCAGTCTCAAGATCATCGACCCGCCTAAGTCCCAGCAGCCGGGCTCCTCCCGGAGGGGTGCTTCGGCTTCCAAGGGTGAACCCTCACCTAAGTCCCAGCGGTTGGGCTCCTACGGGCTCCTCCCGGGGGAGCACCAGCTTCCAGGGTGAAGAGCACCTCTACGTCCTGCCTGAACATCTGCCTCCCGGCCTGCGGTGTACCAGAGACGTTGAACCCCTTTCCCAGTCTCTTGCAGGTCAGCCCAAGGGTCCACTAAACTGAGACTCCATAACAGAGGGATCAGAATATGCTTGCTGGAAGGCTTGAATATTTGGAAAATTACTCAAAACCTTTACATTTGCATTTTCATAATTTCCCTAAGGTAATGGGGGAAATCTTGGACGTTTTCTTGGAAGTTTTGAATTTTCAACCTGACCAATTACCTTCAGTGAGTCATTTGCTTTTTCTGCCCAAGAATTCTGCTGCTGCTTCTCAGTCTGTAATTCATGATTTGACTGGTTTCTAAGAGAATTCTAATTTGGAAGTTACGGAGTGTGGGACTTTATTAGTTACTTTTGTCTCTGCTTTAGATTTAAGTAAAGTTATGTGGTATTACTTTAGGAGTATGGCCTTATTGTTTTATAGTAAGATAATCAGGATTTTCCCCGATTTACAGGGTCATTCTTTAAAATGTGATGTGGCTTTATCGCGCGCGTTGGGGATTATCGCATGTGAAAATGCCCTACTGTGGAAAGGGGCGGGGTTTGGGCGGGGAAAACATTTTTTTCTTCTGGTAGTACTGCAGACGATAATGTTTTAGACATTATCTCTGGCAGTAGCGCCGGAAAAAACCCCACCTTTTATGTGGCGCTCTGTAGGCGATAGTGTGCGTCCTGCATCGCCGCAATGTGGCCGAGTGCACACTGTCACCCCCGCGCCCCTTTTTTTCCGTGAGTCATCACTATGCTCTAATCATCGCAGAATGATGAATCCCCCAGTTAGCTTGGGTAACACAGGAGCAATGTAGAGGCTTTCTTCTCTACCCTTGTAAATATATCATTAAATTGAATAAGGATTGTTCCAAATTTTTCTTTCCTGAGCAACTAAAAGGGTTCCTGGAAGCTAGAAAGCCTGTAACTACATCTCCAGTATCTACTTAAGAGGCTTAAAGAAAATTGCAAATAGCCATATGCAAAGCCTGTTTCTAGTTTGTATTTTTTTTTTCTCCCTGAGAAATGTCTGCCTCTCTTCTTTGACGCGTAGCCTTTGAAAATCTGCCCCTATTTGTTTCAATTGCAAAGTGTCAATGCTTTGTTATAAAAAAAAAACCTGGAAATAAACTTAACTGGTAATGAGGCATAACATCATTCTATGTAAACTACATTAGAGGGATATATCTAAAGAGACTTGCGTCCCTGTGAAAAATGAAAATCTAACAATTTTAAATAACATTTAAGGATAATATGCTAAATGCATTGCATGCAAATACAAGAAGCTTGACAGATAAAAGTGGAGAGTTAGAACTAAAAACATCCAGGTGTGGCTATAACATTACTGGACTTACAGAGAAGTGGTAGGAACATTCTCATAAGTGTAAATGACAAATTATTCTGAAGAGATTACATGTATTAGAAGAACCGAAGGGTCTGCTTTTCTATTAGACCTGAATTAAATTTTATCCTCTGGAAGTATATTAGAGACGAGGAGGTGGTGGAGGACTGAAAGTTGGAAATTATGAGCAAGAAGATTAAGATAAAGATAGCTATTTTGTCCAATATATTACTCACTCTGATAAAGGGGAATGAACTACAAATATTTCACCAGAGTAGGCAAGTTGCTATGCTGATTTTTGTCTGGAATAACAAAACAGTAAATCACCAACAAGGACAAGTTTTTTGGACATCCTTAAGCATGTATACAGCTGAAGGATGATGAAGAATCCTGTCCGTGTTGCTCACTTGCTAATTCCTGCTGCTTGCTCCATGGGCTATTGGTTCAAGACCTCCTCGAGCTTATAAACTGGTCTTCACAGCTATCTCCTGGGACTCTAGTTATTTATTTATTTAGGCAATTTTATATACCGACATTCATATTGATTTCATGTCGGTTTACAATACAATAAAATTAAGCATAAATACAGTATATGAAATAATAATTCTTCAATTTAAAACATAATAAAATAAACACAATCAATTAAATATATAGAATAAAATAAATAATACCTTAAAATCCAATAGAACTAATTACAGATAAAAACTAAAAGTTAAATAACCACTAATTTAATTTAACTAAAACTGCACCCGACTAGTTTTAAGATGAACATTAATAATGAATTCGTATTAATTAACAACATTTAGTAAAGGTTAGTTTAGGGAGGAATCTGGACCTGGGGATTAACTTGCTTGGATAAAAGCCTGTTCAAATAACCAAGTCTTTAACAGTTTCTTAAATTTGTGTATGTTTGACTCGGTTCGAATATCGAGGGGCAGCAAATTCCAAATTTTTGGTCCAGTCAAAGATAATGACCTTTCCCTGATTGTACTTAAATGGGCTATTTTCGGTGATGGTATTGTTAACAATGCTTTGCCAAGAGATCTTAAATTACCTGATGGGGTGTGGATACGAAGAGAGGCATTCAGCCATTCAGTGTTATTGCCATATACTGCTTTATGTATTAATGACAAACATTTATATTGGATTCGCGACTGGACTGGTAACCAATGTAATTCCATCAAAATGGGGGAAACATGGTCATATTTCTTCGTGTTAGTCAGAAGCCGTGCCGTTGTGTTTTGCAGTAACTGTAAAGGATGGACAGTTGAAATTAGTAAGCCTAAAAATAATGCATTGCAGTAGTCAAGTTTAGGTAAAATAAGTGCCTGGAGGACAGTGCAAAAATCATTAGCGTGTAGAAGTGGTTTCAATTTTCTTAGAATTTGCAGTTTATATAAACCATCTTTCGTTATGGCTTTTATTGAAGCTTTCATACTCAGTTCAGAATTGAGACATACCCTGGAGGAAACTCCTTTCAAATGCAGTAAGTTAACATTTTCTGTATGCTTCAAAATTTCCTGAAAAGTATTAGTAATGCATAATAATAAATATACATATATAATAAAGTATATATGACCCGCCTTTTCAAAAGAAATGCTCAAAGCAAGGTACACTTGAAATACAGAATAGAAAAAACAGTCTAGGTAATGAGTAGGCAATTACATTTGACAATTAAAATCAATAAAAACAGACAAAAGATATAAAAGCACATGTAAAAAAGCAGGTCTGCTATAATCCCCTAAAAGAATAAAGCAAAATATATAAGAAATAAAACCCAATGTCAAAACCGTTTATCTGGGGAGCTCAGAATAAAACAATCTCTTAGGAAAAATCAGTAGGGAGTAACGTCCACTGAGCAATTAAGAGTCTTAGGAAAAAGCCATGTCTTCAAAACATGACAACATACAATAAGGATAGGAGAAGATCCAAAGGAGCAAGTTCCATAAAACTAGGATAAAGCAAGAAAAGCTGGCACGTGTTCTGAAAAGCTCTGCATCTTTAAGTGACAGGTCAACAAGTAGAGCCTCACCATAAGATCTCAGAACCTGAGAAGGAGTGTAGTGGATTATATGTTCCCATAGATACAATATTAAGGATCTATTCCATTTATTTATTTATTTTTAACTTTTCTATACTGATGCTCCTGTACAGGATACATATTGCACCGGTTTACATGGAACTGAAAACTGTCGCCGGAAGGCGTATACAATGAAACATAGGAACCAAGAACGTGCGGGGAAAATAAAACAGATATGTGCAAAACTTTAGCAACATAAGAGAATACACTATCATATAATATGGTAGATATAACATAATATTAAAGTGAGTAACTTTAATAATAATAAGAATGGGAACGAGGCCTAAGCCTCAGGGAAACGAGCCGATAGGGGGGAAAAGGGAGAGAGTTAAGGGAGAAAACCACAATGAGCAATGGGACGTTTATCATTGGAAGGATTCAAGGGGGAGAGAGAGCATGGGCGAGGGGATTATCTGTCCAAAAAGGCCTGTCTGAAGAGCCAGGTTTTCAGTTTCTTCTTGAAGACCAAAGGGCAGGGTTCTTGGCGGAGGTCTGGTGGGAGCGAGTTCCAGAGTGGATACCATCCCAATTCGTTCTGCCACTCGGATTCGTCCACAATATTTAGGCGCTAGCTTCCTAGAAGGCAGCCTGAGGTGGATATTTTTTGTGCTGAGCCAGACTCGGTCCCCTGGAAGAAATACGGGTGCTGGTCGACGATGTCGGTCGGCATGCTTTTTAGCAGTTTTGGCCACAGTAGTGAGTTTACTTTGAATGGAATTCCAGAGTCCATAAGAACATAAGAAAATGCCATACTGGGTCAGACCAAGGGTCCATCAAGCCCAGCATCCTGTTTCCAACAGTGGCCAATCCAGGCCATAAGAACCTGGCAAGTACCCAAAAGTCCAAAAAGTACCCAAAAGTCCATGTAACTGCTGAGCCGACAACTGGGCTGCTGGTGATGGTACGGACACAGACAAGGGTAGTGGTGGCTTAAGTTGTTTCCCATATACTGCTTGAAAAGGAGATTTCCCAATAACAGAGTGAATTTGGTTATTATAGGAAAACTCGGCCCAACTCCACCCAGTTGTCTTGTTTGTCATTAGCAAAAGCTCGAAGAAATGTCTTTAGGGAGCAATTCATACGCTCTGTTTAACCATTGCTCTGGGGATGAATTGCTGTAGAGAAACTGAGTTGCACTTCAAACTTTTTACATAGAGCCTTCCAGTATCGGGCATAAACTGCGGACCTCAATCCGAGACAATGTCCTGCGGAAATCCATGGATGCGGAAGATGTGTTGTGCAAACAGTAGTGCTAGTTCTGGTGCAGATGGTAGTTTGGTTAATGGCACAAAATGAGCCATCTTAGAAAAGCAGTCCACCGTGACCCAGATAACTGTCTTGCCATTGGAGAAAGGCAAGTCAACCACAAAGTCCGTAGCTATATGAGTCCAAGGCTCGGTAGGAACTGGCAGTGGTTTCAATAACCCCCACGGATGACCAATTCGCGGCTTCTGTTTGGCACACGTGGGACAGGAACTCACATAGGTGAGAACATCTCATCTTATATTTGGCTACCAGTAATAGCGGTTCAGTAAATCCAGTGTCCTGTCCCGACTGGCATGGCCGCCGGACAAGGAATCATGGGCCCAGCTGAGGACCCTCTTCCAGAGACGCTTGGGAACTACTGTTCTCCCTTATGAACTTACAATTACTGCTGCCAAGCTAATCTTGGCAGGATCCAGGATGTATTGGAGACGCTTCTCCTCCTCCTCTACCTCAGAAGTTTGAGACAGAGCATCTGCACATTCATTTTTAGCTGCTGGACGATAGCGAAGGGTAAAGTCAAATCGATTGAAAAAAAGAGACCACCTGGCTTGTCTAGGGTTTAACCGCTGTGCTTGACACAGGAACTCTAGGTTTTTATGGTCGGTGTAGACGGTGACTGGATGAATTGCACCCTCAAGCCATTGCCTCCATTCCTCAAAGGCTAGCTTGATTGCCAGGATTTCCTTGTCCCCTTTGCTGTAATTGCACTCGGATGGAGAGAATCTTTTGGAGAAATAGGAACATGGGAGCAACTGGCCCGAATCTGAGTGCTGGCTGAGTATCGCTCCTACAGCAATGCTAGACGCATCTACTTCTTCAATAAAAGGACGTTGTGGGTCCGGGTGGTACAAGCAAGTGTCCATCAAAAAAGCCTGTTTTAACTCTTCAAAGGCTCGACAAGCCGCCTCTGGCCATTCTTTAGCATCCGCCCCTTTGCGAGTCAAAGCAGTGAGTGGTGCTACATTCAGAGAATAGTGAGGAATAAAATGTCTATAAAAGTTTGCGAATCCAAGGAACCACTGCAAGGCTTTCACCCCCATGGGGCAGGGCCAGTTGGTGATCGCAGATACCTTCTCTGGGTCCATTTGAAACCCAGTAGAAGACACGATGTAGCCCAGAAAGGGAAGCGACTCGCACTCGAACATACATTTCTCGAGCTTGGCGTACAATTGATTGTCCTTCAGGATCTGCAACACTTGTCTGACATGTTGACAGTGAGACTTTAGATCTCGGGAATAGATTAGGACGTCATCCAGATATACTATGACATATGAGTGCAGCATCTCTCTTAATATTTCGTTCATAAGATTTTGGAAGACTGCCGGAGCGTTACACAGCCCAAACAGCATTACTAGGTATTCATAATGCCCGTCTCTTGTGTAAAGGCAGTCTTCCATTCGTCTCCAGGATGGATGCGAACTAAATTGTAAGCCCCCCGCAAATCGAGCTTGGTAAAGAACTTAGCTCCTTGCAATCTGTCTAGGAGCTCTGGGATTAAAGGAAGTGGGTAGCGATCCTGTTTAGTAATGGCGTTCAAGCCTCTGTAGTCGATACATGGTCTGAGTGTACCATCTTTCTTTCCCACGAAGAAAAACCCCGCTCCAGCTGGGGATTGAGAAGGACGGATGAATCCTTTGGCGAGATTTTTAGTGATGTACTCAGACATAGTGCGTGTCTCCGACAGGGATAACGGATACACTCGACCACGCGGTGGCGTGGTGCCAGGCAGTAAGTCTATAGCGCAGTCAAAGGGTCGATGACGAAAAGACCTCTGCAAAATCCTGGTAAGGTGTGGAAGGCAGTACGGAAGTGCTTAGCAGGGATACCCTGGAAGGTCCCGGTACCTTGAGGCAATTGGAAAAGCAAAAGGAACTCCATTGTGCTATTTGTACAGTATCCCAATGAATTATGGGGGAGTGTTGCTGTAACCACGGCAACCCCAACACCACTGGATGCACAGCTTTTTCCAAAATTAAGAAGGATATTTCTTCCGAATGCAGCGCTCCAGTCCAGAGAGTCTGTACTGTGGTAATGGATACTCCCGGAAAGGACTGTCCCGCGAATAGACGTGATGTGTAGTGGAGGGCTCCGAGGAACTGTAGGTAGCTGTAGTTGTTGCACCAAATCTGATACAATGAAATTCCCTCCTGCTCCAGAGTCTATAAAGGCCAAAGTGTGGAAAGTCCCTCCTGGGTATTCCAACATCACTGGAACTATACATTGAGGAGAAGAATTAACACAGCCTAGGAGTGGCTCCTCCGTACTGCCTAGGCTTGGGCATTTTCCGGGCACTCTTTGCACTGGGCTAGAAAGTGGCCCTTACCGCCATAGTACAAACATAGCCCCAACGTGCGGCGTCTTCGCCTCTCCTCAGCCGTCAGTGGCATGCGGCCTATTTGCATAGGTTCTTCAGCTGACGGATTTGCATGTGACGCCCTTTGACCAGAGGGTGTCATCAAGGGTCTAGAGAAGGCTGGGGCTAGTGATATAGGATGACGTAACGAATGTTCCTCCTTGGCCATTTGCTGGAGACATCGGTCTTTTCGACCGGCCAAATCAATCACTTCATTGAGGTTATCCGGAATGTCTCTGGCATTCGTCTTTGATGCGCCCCGACAGGCCCTCCAGAAAGACTCCCCGCAAGCTGTCATCGCGCCAGCCCATTTCCATAGCGAGTGTGCGAAATTCGATAGCGTAGTCTGCCAGAGACCGAGATCCCTGTCTCAGCTGTAGCAGCTCTGATGTTGCTGTGGGCAGGCGTGCTGGTTCGTCGAAGGCTTGTTTGAAACTAAGAACAAACTGCTGTAAGTTGTGCAACAGAGGATCCTGGCGCTCCCACATTGGTGAGGCCCAATTCAACGCCTTCCCCTTGAGCAGAGACAGGATGTAGGCTACTTTCACCAAGTCGAACGAGAATTGGCCTGGAAGCAGAGAGAACCTGATGTAGCATTGGTTCAAGAATCCTCAGTAACCTTTGGCATCGCCCGCATATCGTGATGGGGCTGGAACCTGAGTGGGCGCAGTTACGTTCACGGTAGGAACTGGAGGTGGCACCAGTGGCGGCTCCAGCGGAGAGGCATCCAACTGATTCGCCAATCGCTCGATGGTGGCTGCCAAGACATCGAGGCAGTGTTGTTGCTGCTGCAGCCGTTGAGCCATTCTGGGAATGGCTTGCAGTCCGGGCATTTCCGCTGGGTCTATGGCCTTGCAAACTGTTGCGAACTGGACGGTGGACCCTTGGGCCGGCCTGGCGGAATAGAAGGCTCTGCTGAAGAAGGTAGCCTGGGAAGCGGAACCACAGCGGAGGCACAGGTGGAGTCTTCACCCTGGAGATCCGAGATCCCCCCAGGAGGAGCCCATAGGGATCCGGACCGCTGGGACTTAGGTGACGGCAGCGAGACTAGTGGAGAAGATGGAATCTTCGCTCTGGAAGTCCAAGTTCCCCCCAGGAGGAGCCCATAGGGATCTGGACCACTGGGACTTAGGAGACGGCAGTGAGAAGAGTTGAGAAGATGGCCCAGGAGTCGAGGCAGGTGGCAGGCACGGAGAGTCGGAAGCAAGCCGGAGTCAGGAACCAGAGTAACTAACCAAGGGTTGGATCAAGAGCAGCAGAAGCTGGCACAGGAACAGCAGGAGCGGATTCAGGAACAGCAGGAACCAACGCAGGGACACCAGGAACGCAACTAGACACTCTAACAGAGAGACCTCGTTGCAAGGCAGCTCCATGCAGGCAGACGCCGTCTTAAATACTTTGCCGGCGTCTGACGTCATCCAGGGGGCTATCCAGCACTTCCGGGTGCTGGACCTTTAAAAACTCCCTCTTCGCGCGCGCGCCTCAGAGGGGGCAGAGTCAGGATCGGGCCTCGGTGGCGTCTCCCTCGTGGAGACGCCGCTGCAACTCGGCCCAGAA
This sequence comes from Rhinatrema bivittatum, assembly GCF_901001135.1. Taxonomy (NCBI): domain Eukaryota; kingdom Metazoa; phylum Chordata; class Amphibia; order Gymnophiona; family Rhinatrematidae; genus Rhinatrema; species Rhinatrema bivittatum. The sequence goes on from NC_042619.1 coordinate 96,903,354, forward strand.
GGCCCGAAACACGACGGTTCCCGACGCGGCCTGGAGCGGAGGAAACCAGGTAAGGACCCGGTCGCTAGCCTAGCGACCGGGACCGCAACACCTGGCACAAATAATGTAGATGGGAAAAAGCAGCCTTGGTAATGTTCAGAATTTGCCTATTAAAGTTACCCCCAAATTTTACTAATGGAGAGGGGCAGGGCTCTAAAGAGCAACAAGTTGGATTAATAACAGCAATGGCTTTGCAGACTGCCTGAACAGAAATAGTCTTAAATCTGTTCAGGGTGGTCTCAGGTATAAAATAAGAGGGAGGAACAGTTGGTGACAAACCTTCTTTATCTATCATGTCTTTAATTTGGGCAATTTTCTTGGAAAAGTGAGGCACAAAACCTTCACAAAGTAGCACAGAAAATCTGAAGACTATAGATAGTAATTCCTTCAAGAGAGTTTTAGATCAAGAAATCTTAGAGGAATGGTAAGGCTATTTGTCTCCACCAATGCCCTGTTGTACTGCTGGGCAAATGATCTACATCAGGGGTGGCCAACTCTGGTCCTCCAGAGCCACAAACAATTCTGATTTTTAGGAAACCCACCATGAATATGCATGAGATAGATTTGCATGCTCTGGGGTGAATTTTCAAAACATGTATGCATGTAAAAATTAGCACATACATGCATAAGTAGCTTCTAGTCACATATTGGGTATTTCATAAAAGTGAAAAGTACACGTATTTTCACTTTCACATTCACATATATGTGGGTATAAAAGGGGTGTGCATTCTGGAGCAGGGCAGCATTTATGCACATAAGTTTCTATTTTGAAAGACACGTATGTACGTTTACCAACTTACTCGCGTGTTAGTTATCTGGTGTAAGTGATATTCAGTGTGTTTATTGTGTAGTACTAGCTGGATGGGAGATCTGGGTAAACTGGGGGGAGCACATGCTGAAGAACCAGGAAGGTCTCATGACCTGAAGAAGGACTGGGCAAACTGATGGACTAATTAGCAAACTGGTTCATGTCATTTATGCACGCATGTTTTAAAATTAGCCGACTTATGTGTGTAAATTGGGATGTGCGCGAGTAAGTCCTACTTTACTTTCTACATAAAATAAACATGAGTATTTTTAAAATAGGTAGGAAAAGTACATACATTTAGTCATTGATATACATGGTTTTAATGCATTGCATGTATTCACATTTAAGCCTACATAAGTGCATATGTTGCAGGGTAGAGATACACATATTTTATAAAACTCGTGTTATGAAAAACTTGTGTAGAAATTCTCGTAGCCATATATGTGCATCTATGCCATCAAGTCACTTGTTTGAAAGTTTTCCCTGCCTCTTTTGTATGCAAATCTGTCTCATGCATATTCATGGTGAATATCATGAAATTCAGACCTATTTGTGTCTTTTGAAGATGAGAGTTGGCCACCCCTAATCTAACAAGTTCAGGCTGGAAGAGCAGATGTAGTCAGGCCCCTGTGCGGGTATGTGGGGCATGGTAGGCTGGCTGCTTGCTGAAGTGCTCAAAAGTATTCATCTCACTGGATTGGACTGGTGCAGCAGTGGCCAGTACCCATCCAGAGAAAATAAACCATTCTGAAGAACTGGCCCAATGGTTCCACTATAACTGTCCCCACACTCTCCCTCTCACCACACACCTTCCCAGAGGAGAAACAAATCAGCACAGCAGCAAAGTGCCACTGACACTGCTGCCTGCCTGACTGACACATTACCGCTGCCAGGTAAGAGCGACACCACACCAGTGCAGTACTACATGAATAGCAGCAAGCAAGAAGATTTTTCCTAAAAATGAAGAACACATGAATTATATAGTTTAGAACAAAGTCTGTGCTATGTAAGCACACAATACAGTCTCCTCTCAGTACAAAGTATGAGACGAAATGTGCAGGAATCCCCGTCCTGTATGTCCCCAGACTCCAGGGCCAGTGTCAGTGGATTCAGAGTCCAGCAATAGGCTAGAACTGAAAAAAGCTTTACTCTGATATGCTGTCTTGTTGGTCTCCTTACCAAACGCCCTGCCCAGTGTTCACTAGTTTTTGTCAATGTTGTGAGGTCACACATGGCTCACAGGGAAGGGTTGATTGCTATCCCAACAGGGATGGGTTGGCTGCCTGGCTGAGGTATACAGTGACAAATTTTAACTGTAAGTACAGTAAAGTGCACCTGTTACCACCACACTGATTCCTATAAGCCTATACACAAAAGAATGAATGGGACCAAAGACAAACGAAACTAATAGGATGTGTTTCATTCATGGGATGTCCCCATTCATTTCATGGGCCCCACAAATGAAACAAAAGTACCTTATTTGTTATGAACATACATTAGTTTTAAAATGAATGCACATCCTTACCAGTGACTCCTACTGGCTGAACTTTGGATGCACACATACCAGCCCTTGAGGGAGCCATGGTATGTGGCCCCTGGCCAAGGACTATCACTATAACTATATCACTATATATATATAGTGATATATCACTATATCACTACCCTCCCCCCCCCCCCCCCATTTTGACCCCTTTTGTCCTCCCCTCCCCCTCTTTTACCCCCTGGACTTTTCCTTTCTCTCCCTATCTCCTCAGTTGTCAATTAATATTTAGCCGCTTCCTTACCCCTCCCACTATTAATTTATAATAATGGTTATAATGTATTGTATTATTCAGTTTATTGTTTCGCCTCGACTGTTAAGCATTATCCTTTTACTTCATGCCCTTCCTCTTTGAATATTCTCCTTCTCCCTCTGCTCTCCTCCCCCTGCCCTGTTTTATGTATTTCTTTGAGTTCTATGTAAACCGAGATGATGTTCCCTCGAATATTGGTATAAAAAAACAGCTGTTAAATAAATACATACATATAATGGCTGGGATGAGATGGCAGGGAGATATAAAGCAGGAAGGGGAGGAAATCCTGGGTAGATGTGAATGAAGGCTCAGGGCATTGTAGCCCAGTAGATCTGGCTCCAATTGAGCTGGAAGCTCAAGCTCAAAACTCCTGTGTGTAACAAAACAAATATCATAAATCTAGGCAACAAGAAGCAGAGTGAGAAAAGAAAGCTGACAGCAGGAATGACCAGGTATATGGCAGAGAAGTGAATGGGAATAAAGATAAAATATAGCAATTTTCCAGCACAAAAACCTGCCCCAGCCTAAATGACCTCCAGTTCTTTGATATCTTTCCTTTATGTTATCTAAAAAAGAAAATTTTGAAGAAGTCAGGTTAGAGGATCCAGTGGTTTTGATTCATGTCCTTTTACTGTATTTGTAATACTAGTTCTTTTGTATAAGGCATTTTTTAAAACACATAAAACTTTTGTCCCATTTAGCAATGTATTGACTGACTTCTAACATCTCCATATTCTTACTAGCTCTTACGTGTGCATTGGGGGATTTACTCATTCGTCATTATTGACTCATGTGACCACTGTCATCACATTATTCCTAATGGGTCCAAGGATTACGCTGATTTTTAGACCTGAGGGAATGCAGACTGGATTAAAAAATAAAACCAGCTAAGCTAATTCAGTCGGTTATGCTTATGTTCTAAGATTAGATAAATATGACAGTGTCTGGAAAACAGTTGAAATAATGTCTGTATATCTAACCATACGAGAAAATGGTAAAATGCTTGAGTGTTACTAAATGCAAAACACTAGGCATGTCACTGTCAGCACTCTGCAGGTCAATATCTATGCTCAAGCCATAAACAGTTTCTTTATTAACTATTAATCTGATGCATACATTCTGGGTAATTTGTTTACCTACTGTACATTATAGTCCCCTACATGGGTGGTAACTTTCTAAAATAAAAGTTATCAGTTGGGGCCAACTACAGCCTCTGCCTTCCATGTCTTCCAAATGGTGAAAAAGAAGCAAGTTCTAAAATGTTCTAAGTTAGCAACTAAAGGTTCTAGGTTAATGAGATCATATACAGGCCGATACAGAAAAACGTGCGGGAGAGCCGGCGAGCGTCTGCTCTCCCGACGCGTGCACAGGCCACTCTTCTGGGCGCGCGATTCAGAAAGCCCAGGTATGTAAATTAGGGCCCACGGTAAAAGGAGGTGCTAGGGACACTAGCGCGTCCCTAGTGCCTCCTTTTTGACAGAAGCGGCGGCTGTCAGCGGGTTTGACAGCCGACGCTCAATTTTACCGGCGTCGGTTCTCAAACCCGCTGACAGCCATGGGTTCGGAAAATGGACGCCGGCTAAATTGAGCGTCCATCTTCCAACCCACGGGCAGATTTTTATTTTTATTTTTTTAATTTTGGGGCCTCCGACTTAATATCACTATGATATTAAGTCGGAGGATGTACAGAAAAGCAGTTTTTTCTGCTTTTCTGTACACTTTCCCGGTGCCAGCTGAAATTAACGCCAGCCTTTGGCAGGAGTTATTTTCTGTATTGCGCGGGAATAACTAATAGGCCCATCAACATGCATTTGCATGTTGCAGGCGCTATTAGCTTCGGGGGGGGGGGGGGGGGGGGGGGGAGGTTGGCTGCACGTTTTCGATGTGCTATTACCCCTTACTGTATAAGGGGTAAAAATAGCGTGTCAAAAACACGCGGCCAAACACGGGCTAACAGTGCGCTCTGCCGGAGCACACTTTACTGTATCGGCCTGATAGCTTGGCAGAAAAGTGCCATTGTCCTAGATAGATCTTGAACCGTTCCTGGGGCACTACTGTTTGCTTAACCCTCGTTATATCTTACATTTCTACAATTATGTCACTATTTTCTTCCATGTAATAAATGGATCATTGTCTCATTCATTCCTACACTGGCAGGCTACTTTATCTTTGAAAACTCCTAGTTAAGAGCTCTGTCAACACTTCTGTATTTTCCTCTCATACTGAAAGTACTATTTATACAATGTGCTGTAACAGGATCTTCTGCCTCACATGTAACTTTATCTTGTAATCTAGATATCAGAAAATCCAAAGCCCCTTCAGACCTTCTCTGCAACTGAGAACTTCCTCTCTGCTTCTAAAAAGAAGCTGTGCCCTCCATGTGCCATGCAATCTTTCAAAAGTCCACACAGCTATATTTTTGCCTGTCAGCTTTCCATTCATTGTTGGTTTATTTCTCTGCTTTCCTCCTTGCTTTGTACTTTTCATCTTCCCATGCCTTGTATCTCTCTGACTTTCCTTTTACTTGATCTTTTCTGCCTCCATTTGCTGCTTGCTTTTCAACATGTGTTGTGTTTTGACCTTGGCTTGCTTGATTCTTCCTGGTTTTGTAAATCCATGCGCTTTGATTAAGATACCATATAAATAATTTAAAATAAAAGCCAAACCAGCAAAAAGCTTTTAAAAATCTACAGCGTTCACTGCATAATATGTTTGCACCAACCGACCATTGCATTCATAAGGAATGGAGAGATGCGAAGATTAATCATAGACACTCCTGGACTGTCCAAAGATTTCTTCAGATTGTCATTGACTTTTTTGTAGCCTGTGCTGTATGACAATTAGCAGTAACCTGGTTGAATTAAAACTTTTATTTATGTCATGTTGAAAAAGTTTACGTTTCTTCCTTGCAAGCGACTTGTGCTTCTGAGAGGGGCCATATTTGTAAAAGTCAGAGATTACATCCTACTTGCTGGATCACACTGGGTCATGTTTGCCAGGATGCCAGAAATGACATCACTCCCATTGCATGAATCCTTGAGATCCCAGGGGTAATGATCTGTGGCAGTCTTCTAAACACGGCTGCTATTAGGGCTGGAAGAAAACTGCAGAACAGCAGCTTAACGACTCCTAAAAATAATGACCTAACATTTTTTATTGAAAAAGTGAGTATTGCTACTCACCATGTGGATTTTGAATTATAGAATTGCATAGAACACATGGGAACCACCTTTAAAAAAAAAAAAAAAAATAATATTCTTAACATTCTTTATAATAAATTCTCAATTTATATTGTCCAGGAATCTTGAAAGCAATATTTAACAGATGCTGCTTGTTTTGTGTGCTGAATGTTGTTTTATAAATTGTTATCTGAACATAATATTGGTAATATGGCGGGCTATAAGTTTCTGTAAACAAATAAATAAATAAATAAATAAATAAATAATAAAGGAATTAATGGTGTTCTATGATGTTTTTCATACTTTCAGGTTTCAGTACATTAAAAGTAAAAACAGATAAAATGACCAGGGCACTTCAAAACAAAAACCAGAACACATTTGCCACAAAGTGGCTTTAGCCCTGCAAAGTGAACAAAAATTAGTTCCTATGAAAAAACGATAGACACATACTGTATCTAAACTAAAGTATGCTAAACTCTCTACTATTTTATTTCCTTAGTGAAGGAGCTTTTGTACAGAATGGAAAGGTTTGTGGAATTAATCAGTTTTTTCTGATGGTCTGGCCATTTTTCATTTTTTTTCAGAACATGTAAAACATGCTGTGGGCTCCAAACCAAGCTTTATTCTTACGCATGGCAAGTGCATAAGTTGTTTTTATATTGAAGCATTTGATTCATAGGACATTTCCACATGTTAACAGGAAAAAAAAAATGGTTCTCTTTATTTGTACCTAATCTCAGTTCAATTGCTATTTGCGTGCATGATATTCAATCGCTCCCTGCCCTGATTCACACTGAAATTCTCTAGAAATGACCTTGATTTTTCACTTCAGCCTCAAAAGTTCTGAGTTTGTTCAGTCTGATCTCACCTGTCATTTTAGATCAGCTGTCAGCGGGAAAAGTTGAGATGAATTGCTCTGTTGGGATGGAGTGGGATAGATGCATGCACACTTTCTAGAGACAATTGTCCAGGGTAAAATGGTCTGCCATTCACCTACGATATGCAACACTGTACTAAGAAAAGAAGCAGGCAACATGTCAGTCAGCCTAGCAATTTTATTGCTAAACAGATAAAATTCTTTTCTGACGTTACAGTATAATCTCTCTTTAATAGGGCTGCACCTCCCTCAAGTCAACCTGAAAATGCCTAGCTAAACCCGGTTTTACCCCATTGCAAGCACAGAGATATAATCCTATTTTTCTTAGCGAAATCAGAACTGCAGCTCCATATATGCATGCAATAAGGCAAAACCAGACCTAGATCAGCATCTTTGTGCTCACCTGGGCAAGGTGGCAGTGGGACCCATAAGCAAGTATACACTCTGCAAGCCCTGAACAGTGTTAGACTTAGAAACATTCCTCCCAAAGGTGGCAACATGCATGCCTCCAAAGTACTTTGAGATGATTTAAATATAGTAGTGTTATATAAAACTACTATATTATTATTGTTACTATTATTAGACTGTAAGTGGAGACCTGCAGAAAATCACAGAAGTGGATTTTTTTTAATGTTATTTGCATTCACCTTTCTCTAATTCTGGGCCCAGGGAGGCATTTCCTGGTCCCACGTTGTCTCTCTCTTCCTGGGTCCTGGATTCCCTGGGCTCTCATGGAGCCCAGGGAATGAATCTTGTCACCCCAAACATACTTTCTCATAAGAACATGAGATATGCCATACTGGGTCAGACCAAGGGTCCATCAAGCCCAGCATCCTGTTTCCAACAGCGGTCAATCCAGGTCACATGTACCTGGCAGGATCCCAAACAGTAAATTGATTCCATGCTGCAATCACACAGTGATAAGTAGTGGCTATTCCCTCGGATAGATTTTCTAACATATGCACGCGCGTCCATGTGTGCGAGTTACCTGGTGTGCACACATGCGTGCCGAATTTTGTAATCCGCGTGCAAGGGGGGGGGGGTGTACAATTATGCAAAATTTGCGTGGCGACACATCCCGGCCTTCCCCAGTTCCCTGGGAAGGAACTTCCCTACCCCTACCCTAACCACTCTTCCCTTTCCCCTCTCCTCTCCTCTCCTCCCCACCCCCTACCCCTATCCTAGCTAACCCTGTTTTTGTTGTTTTACCTTTTACTTCTCAACAGGAGCAGTAGCAAGTCACGCGCGCACCGGCACCCTGCCAGCGTGCGCTTCCCTGGCACAGCGGCAAATGGGCACTATACCGGCGCCTCCAGCCCGCCCTGTCTCGCCCCCCCAAACTGCCCCTTTATCTGGGCCCGGCACTTCGGCAATAGTGGGGGCTATGCACGTGGCTGGGTTCCTTTGAAGATGCACGTGCGTGGGGGATTTAAAATTTGGCCGTCAGTCTACTTAGTTAATAACAGTTTATGGACTTCTGCAAGAAATTGTCCAGACTCCAGACCTTTGTTAAACCCAGCTACACTAACTGCCTTAGCCACATCCTCTGGCAATGAATTCCAGAGTATAATTGTGTATTGAGTGAAATGGAATTTTCTCTGATGTTTTTAAATGTGCTACTTACTAACTTCATGGAGTGTCCCTAGTTTAAAGAGTAAATAAACGATTTACATTAACCCAGTCTATTCCACTCATGATTTTATAGACCTCTATCATATCCCACCTCAGCAGTCTTTTCTTCAAGCTGAACAGCCCTAACCTCTTTAGCCTTTCCTCATAGGCAAGCCATTCCAACCCCTTTATCATTTTCGTTACCCTTCTCTGTATCTTTTCCAATACAATTATATCTTTTTGAAATGTGGTGACCAGACCTGCACACAGTACTTGAGCTGCGGCCTTACTATGGAGTGATATAGAGGCATTATGACATTCTTCATTTTATTCTCCATTCTTTTCTTAATAATTCCTAACATTCTGTTTCCTTTTTTGACAGCCACCACACACTGAGCTGAGAATTTCAAAGTATTATCCATTATGTTGCATAGATCCTTTTCCTAGGTGGTAATTCCTAATGTGGAACTTAACATCATATAACTACAATGGGGGTTACTTTTCCCCATGTGCACCACTTTGCACTTGTCCAAATTAAATTTCATCTGCTATTTGGAGGCCACATCTTCCAGTCTTACAAGGTCCTCTTGCAATTTCTCACAATCCATTTGTGATTTATCAACTCGGAATAATTATGTGTCTGCAAATTTGATCACCTCACTCATTGTTCCCCTTTCCAGATCATTTATAAGTATATTAAAGTGCACCGGTCCAAGTGCAGATCCCTGAGGTACTCCACTGTTTATCCTTCTCCACTGAGAAAAGTTACAATTTAGACCTACTTTCTGTTTCTTATCTTTTAACCAGTTTGCAATCCGCAGTAGGCCATTGCCTCCTATTCTCTGACTTTTTAATTTTCTCAAGAGTCTCTCATGGGACACTTTGTCAAATGCTTTCTGAATACACTACATCCATCAGCTCACCATTATCCACATTCTTATTAACCCTCTTCAAAAAATGTAGCAGATTGGTGAGGCAAGATTTCCCTTGGGTAAATCTGTGCTGTTTCCCTTTAAAACATGTCTTTCTATATGCTCTGTGTTTTTGATTTTTAGAATAGTTTTCACAAATTTCCCCAGCACTGAAATCAGACTCACCAGTTTATATTTTCTTAGAACACCCCTGGATCCATTTCTAAAGATCGGGTTTACATTGGCTATCCTCCAACCCTTTATGTGGCCTTGAAGAAGAGGTCAGATGGTGAGGGCCAGGGGATCCCAGAGTCCAACTATTCCACGCCAGGCTCCTCTTCTCCCCCTTTCCTTCACCTCTTACTCCTCCCCCCCTCATCCCTGTGCTCCTCTCTTTCTCCCTAATCCCATTCTTCTAGTTTGTCTCCTGATTCCTAGGGCTGACTTAGGGTCATCTGCGTCATGCAGGTCACTTTCAGCATGAGCCTGCCTTTTCCCCCATCCTTCCCATCCACTGGCAGAGGGACAGCAGCACTTCTTACCTGCATCTCTTTCCTCCTTTGCCAGCGTACCACGGAATGACTTGGAGCCCCACAGTTTGTGGGACCCACCCACACCATGTATTCAGACTTTGGAATGAAGCTGGCACAAGCAGATGTGGATACACGTAAGAAACAACACCACTATCCTCCTACTGGTAGGAGGGAGAGGAGGAAGAGGATAAGGATAAGGGGTGAGGTATGCTAGGGAGAAGGACTGCAGGTGAGGGAATGCACAGCATAATGTAAACCCATGAAATGTAAATCCAGCTCTGGTGTTATCTTCCTCTCTCTTCCTCTCCTCCTCCTTCCCTCCTCCATCCTAGGATTCCTCTCCATACCCCTTCCTCCCTACTTCCTGGTTTTCTTTCTGATTCCTTTCTGTTCCCTCCAGGTTCCTCACCCTTTCCCTTCCCCATCACCTCAGATTTCTCTCTTTACCTCTTCCTCTTCTTCCCAGTTTGACCTTTGATCTTCTTTATTTATTTACTGTACTTATTGACTGCTTCCCCAGTTCTCCTCAGGCTACACAAAGCAGTATACATGACGGAACCAGCAGCATGTACAGAATTCATCCCACAAAGCTTCCCCTTCTTTGTTCCCCTTTACTATCCCCACCTCCCTCCTCCTCCCCCTTCCTCCTTTTCCTTCCAGGTTCCTTTCTTGCCCCTTTTAGCCCCTCTTCTCCAGGGCAGTCTGGTACTCCTCTTCTCCCACCCCATATGGCTCTGCTCCTCTCTTCCCTGCCCTGCTCCCAACATACCTCGTGATACGCGACCCAACCCTCCCAGACTGGCTGGCAGAAAGAGCAGCCCTTCTGTCTCCTCCCATCTTCTCTGGCGCTAAGTAAGGGCTAATTGGCCGGCTGGGACTGCTCTCCCCTCCCCTGTCCTTGGATCCACTGGCCCGGCATCAGCAGCCGCTCGCCCACTGCATGTGATAGAGAAAGAAAAGAACTGGGGAGAAGGAGAAAGGGGCCTGAGGGAAGGCAGGGCTCAAGGGAGAGACCAGGGAATGAGGCAGGATTGCTTTTCATTGATTAGCTAATGGCCACATTGAAATCTGAATGCCAAACAATTTTTATCAGATTTTCACATTTGCTGAAAATTTATTTAAAAATTCAATATTCTTTTAGAGAATCTGTAAATCATGATCTTTAAATCACTGTGTATCATGATAATACATTATACTTATGATCTGTGAGAACATACAGTTCAAGTTGTGTATAACAATATAGATGACTGGATATGTGGTAGTCGCAGCATAGTCAGTTTGTTTTGTGTGTGCCATTAATTTTATTGACGTTGACAGAGATATGTGAACATCTTTAAAATAGGTTTGCCGAGCAATTGAAAGAAGCTGGAAAAATTCTGAAAGCTTATTGTAAGCCAGAAGCTTAAGATATTGTTCTTGCTCTGACTAGCAAATGGTGACATGTGAATTACTTGGCAGGACCTTGGTTGGTCAAGACAGAGAAGGCCAATGCAAATGCTTTCCTTTGAAGCCTGCAGAAGGCCTTCAAACCTATGCAAATGTTAAATTACTCTCTGGCTACAATTGCAAGGATAAAATGGATATTTCTGCAGAAGGAAAAATTTTGAGTTGAATGGACCTATGGCAGTTCTTGGAATCAGAACTTGGGGTATAATCCCAGACCAGAGCCAATGAGGAGCAGGGAATCGCATGCACTGATTTTATATGCAATACTTGCTGTAGTTACATAAGGTAGGTTTTATGTTATCACTTATTGTTCTATTCTCTGCTCCAGCCTCTCCTCCCCATCCCTGGGAGACCCTTTTGTTGTGTGGGCGCATTACATGTGTCTGTCCCTAAACACACAGCTGAGAGGTGGAGTTATTTTTGTGACCCCTCCCACAATAGGGGAGAGTTTTACATTATTGGATTGACCCCTCCTCCACATTCCTCTTCCCCTTCACACACTCCTCTCTCATCCTCTTCCCCACACATATCCACCCTCCAGAGTCCTTCCTCTCCATACACACCCTCCAGACTCCTCCTGTGTCCTAGTCATACACATCCTCCTAACACACACAGAGACACACCCCTCCAGACTCCTCACTCCTCCTTCATCCTGTAACGTGTGCCGTCCGCGGCAGACCCGTGGCACGGCCCCCTCACCTCATGCAGACTTCAGCTCCTGGTTCCTTCTCGCTAGCAGCGGTGGGCCGCCGACTCTGACCTCGGGCCGCCCCCAGTGCCTCCGGCTCTGCTTTGGTCCCCAGTACTGCAGCTCAAGATGCCATTGATATCGGGCCTCTCCATGTGGCCCATGGAGAGACACCACTACCCGCGCCATGCTCCTCCCTAGGCACGCACTCACGCATCTCTGATCCCTATGAAGGGCCCGCAGTGGGAACCTGGCCGTGGCCCCAGATGATGACATCAAACCCTTCAGTGTATTTAAGCTCAGGCCTTGCTCCATAGCTTTGCCTTTGCAACAGGTCTCCTCATTATCCGAGTACTTGTTGCTACTAGAGAATCCATTCTATTCTTCGTTCCTGGCCTCAGTTGTTCCCGGTTCCTGTCTATGTGTTGGACAGACTCTACGGATATCAAATTTGTTTTGCCTGACTATGCTACAGCCTATCTCCAGACCCAGACCTCCGCTATGCCTGACTACATTACAGCCTATCTCCAGACCTCTGCTACGCCTGACTACCGCTATTGACTTCCCCGTGATCAGACCATTGCTTTGATTGACTACCATATTGACTTCTCCGTGATCAGACCATTGCCTTGATTGACTAACGCTATTGACTCTCTCAGATATGAACTCAGCTTTGCTTGCCACGACCTCTGCTTTGCCGCCGGCCCTGATCCAAGCCTGTCATTGACACCTCCTATAGCCTACTCCCTGGACATGGACTTATTAGGCTCCGGCCTATGTTTGCTCGAGCGCCCCCAGCTAATCCCAGTTTCATTGGCGCCTGAGTTCCAGTACCAAACCCAGTCCAGGATAGGACTATGCCACCTAGCATCTGCTGTCTCTGGGCTGAACCAACCTTTCTCGTTAACCAACCTCGAGGCCCACCTAAGTCCTGCCAGCCCCGGCACCCAAAGACTCAACTCGTGGTGAACGAGGGCTGGTATAGGTGAAGCTCCAGTGGCCTCTACCTTCAGCCCACTCCACCTGCTGACGGTGGGGACCCGTAAGTCCTCACCTACGGGTTGCGTCAAACCCACCTCGGCCCAATGGTCCACCTCCAAATGCAACACATCCTACAGACTCCTCCTGTGTCCCTTTCCACAAACACAGACCTACCCCTCCTGACTCCTTCTCCACCACTCCACACATACACACACACACACACAGCCTCCAGACACTTCTCCACACACACACACACACACACATACACACACTATTCAGATTCTTACTCCCTCCTCCACTCATTCACCTCTTCACTCCTACTCTCTCCCACTGTTACGCTCTCCTCCTCCAGGGGGGAGGAGTTAGCAATCTGCTGTCGCTCACTCCACCAGGAGGGCGGAGTTAGCAATCTGTTCTGCTTTTCTCCTGAAAGGGGGAGGAGTAGCAATCTGTCATGATCTGCTCCTCCAGAAGGGAGGAGTTAGCTATCTATAGTGCTGACCCCGCCAGGGGGCAGAGTTGGTAATCTATTAGCGAACTGCTGTTAGATGCTCCTGTAAAGGAAGGAGGTAGCAATCTGTTATGGATCAACTCCCCAGGGAAGAGGAGTTGGCAATCTGTTCTATGACACTCTTCTGAGGAGAGGAGCTAACAATAGGTATATTGTACTTCGCTACTGAGATAGCAATCTATCAATCCTCTGCGACGGAGTAGCAATCTGTTATATATAGGCTGCTGGCAAGTCCCATAGAAAGAGAAGGTAGCTATCTATATAATACTTCTGTAGGTGGTGGTAGTGGTCTGTAGTGGTTGGCTCCCACAGAGTGATAGTAGTGTAAGGAATGACCACTTGGAGGAAATAGCACCTTGATGCTAATGTTGCCACAAAGCATTTTGAAGCTCTCCAAGAGTTTCTGGACAATTTTGGTGTAATTCTGTGCGTGTGTATTTCCAAGAAAGTCATTGACAAGGTTTTTGAATGACAACCAAGCATTCTTTTGGAGTTCTGACGTTGTCCCGATGAAATGCTCATTATTAATGAGCTGCCGAATCTGTGGACCGTCTGCGGTAATACCTATCTGAAGCGCTAAGATAGCGCACTTTGCGATAAACAGCCTATTACCATAAAACACGCCCCTTTTCCTATCACATGCGATATTTAGTGCATTTTGATAAATCTAGGCCTAAGATAGGCTGTAGAGAAAAAACTTGACATGATAGAAGAAAACTAACTGCAGTTTTGAAATCAGCATGCCTATTTAAGTCTAAAACAGCTGAAAAATCGAACTCAACAGGAACTATGTTAAAAATTGTTCCCCAGTGTTATTAATTATCGTAATAGCAGTTTATGGATTTAACCTCTAGGAACATATCCAAACCTTTTTTAAATTCAGTAATACTAGCAGCTGAAACCACATTCCCTGCAATGAATTCCAGAGTTTAATTATGAGTGAAAAAGGATTTTCTTCAATTTGTTTTAAATGAGCTATTTGCTAACTTCATGGTGTGCCCCCTGGTCCTTCTATTATCTGAGAGAGTAAATAACCAATTTACATTAACTTTTTCAAGTCCTTTCCACTTACACCCTTCAGACTCCTCCTTCCCCTCTATACACACACATGCACCCTACAGACTCCTTCTCTGCTCTCCTCCAGACACACACCCTCCAGACTCCTCTACTGATTGTAACAGCAACAGTTAACAATAACAATCACTATTGATCACTCCCATTTTTTCCCATAGGGGCAGATTTTAAAAGCCCTGCGCGCCGGTGGCCTATGTTGCATAGGCCACCGGCGCGCGCAAAGCACCAGGATGCACGTAAGTCCCGGGGCTTTGCTTGGGGGGGGGGGGGGGGGGGGGCGCGTGTCGGGGGTGGTGTGGCATTCGTCGATATTTTCAAAATCGTCAGAAATCGGTGGCTCCCCCGAAACGATAGGAAAACCCCACGATATTGATCGTGGGGGTTCTCTTATCATTTTGGGGGAGGGCGTGAAAAACGGCACACAAAAATAACCCCTAAACCCACCCCGACCCTTTAAAACTAATCCCTTTGCTTCCCCCACCCTCCCGACCCCTCCAAAAACATTTTACAGGTACCTGGTGGTCCAGTGGAGGTCCTGGGAGCGAACTCCCGCTCCCGGGCCGTCGGCTGCCACTAATCAAAATGGCGCCGATGGCCCTTTGCCCTTACCATGTGACATGGTATCTGTGCCATTGGCCGGCCCCTGTCACATGGTAGAAGCACTGGTTGGCCCACGCCATTTTTAAAGATGGGGTCGGGAGGGTGGGGGAAGCAAAGGGATTCGTTTTAAAGGGTCGGAGTGGGTTTTTTGTTTATCGGCTTGGGCCCGATGAAAAAAAACCCACATGTGAATCAGAACCGGAATCCGAACAGATTCCGCTTCCGATTCACATCTCTACAATTGATCACCCCTTCAGTTACACACCATCTACATCCTTGAGCTGCTCAGAGCCTGCACTTTTGATAGTTTGCCATTTTCTTTCACTGCCGCTGTTGCTTCTTGATCATTCACAAACACACACACAAAAACTCTCCAAATCCCTCCTTCTCCCTTCACACCCTGATATACACCCCACTCCTTCAGACTGCTCCTGCCCTTCTCCACATACACACACATACACGCACACACTCTCACTCATTCTCCAAACTCCTCTTTCACCCCTCCCTCACACACACATATCTTCCATACTCCTCCTCTGCCACCTCCACAACCACTCCTCCAGACTCCTCCTCCACACACACACACACACACACACACACACACCTCCACCCCTTCAGACTGCTTCTGCACCCCTCCATGTACACACTCAATCACACACGCACACCTTCTCACTCTCCAAACTCCTCTTACACCCCTCCTTCATACGCACAAAAACACACCCCTCCAAACTCCTCCTCCACATGCAGACACACACACGCAGACACACCCACACTCTTCAGACTCCTCTTTGCCCCACCACACCCTAAGACCCTTCCTCTCCCGCCCCACACCCTACAGACTCCTTCATTGATTATAGAATCAGTTAACAACAATCGCTGTCATTCACCCCCATTTTTTTTTTTATAATTTTCCAACCACTTTTTACTCTGCTAAACAAAGTGGCTGTTTCTCCCTCAGACAGCTGTATGTAGCACTCTCTAGAGCAGAGCTTTCCAAACTGTGTGTCGGGACACGTTAGTGTGTCGCCTGCAGTGTGCAGGTGTGTCGCGCAAGCCCGGTCAACTCTGATGCGAGTTTGGGCTTTTTTTTTTCTAGAGATTCACTTTTTTTTTTCAGTTTATGGGTTGCTTATTATTGGGTGATTTTTGCTGTCAATCGCGTTTTTTTTGGGGGGCTTGGTGGGTGGAACGAGCCCAGCCATCCTTGCATTGGCTGCTGCTGCCGATGAGGCCTGGCCATGAGGAGTACTGACTGCAAGCAGCAGTGTCTGGTGATGCTGGAAGGGAGTGAAGCACTTAACTGGCAACAATCAAAAAGACGAGGTACATGAGTGTGGGGGCCAGACATGTGCTGGGGGGAGAGAGATGAGTGAGTGGGGGGCAAACGTGCTGGGGGGACAGACATGTGCTTGAGGGGGAGAGATATGAGTGTGTGGGGGCCAGTCATGTGCTGGGGGGAGGAGAGAGATGAGTGTGTGGGGGACAGACAATTTGTTTTATTATTGTTTCTCATAAATTATAACAATAACATGAATCTTGGAATATATATTTTTAATATAAATTTAAGGTTTTCATGAGATAGGTTGTGTCGTGAAACATTTTATTTATGTATATATTTAAGGAAACATACATAAATTGTCGAAATATGTTTCGTTCATTTAACCTTTAACCTCTGGTTTACTAGTAGACTGAATTACCGTGTCGTGAAATTATGTTTGTCTAAAAAGTGTGTCACCCAACATGAAAAGTTTGGAAAGCTCTGCTCTAGAGTTAGGCAATGGGAGAAGTCAAATATACTGTGCTGTCAGACTACAAATATGTCAATGTAGTTTATGGAGAGGTTCTCTTAAGTTTCAGTATGCTTTCTATTAATTAGTTAATGAATTGAAACAATTTTTATCTTTTTCACTTTTGTTTGATTTTAACATTTAAATGAGTTATGCACCAGCCAACCCAAGCAATGCAGGGTAGTTTTTACTAGTACAATTATAGGGCATAAAGTCATTTCTTCCAAAAAGATTTGAAATGAATGACTTCTAAAGAAGAAGCTGAAGCTGATTTAGACTTGGGATGAGTGCGTGCTTATATATTTTTTCATTCAGAATGGCAAATGGATATAAAGTGCTTTGAGGAAAAAAAGACTTGCAAGTTTTATCTGTGATTTTACACTGAGTTCTATTAATACTGCTCTCCGACAGTGCTTGTAAGTAACTTCGGCAGTGAGTCCAGGTTATAGAGAGCTGAGGTTTCTTGCTTCTTACTGTGAAAACCTCTGCCTTTTGAAACTGAGATCCTTTTCACATTTATTCTTGTTAATGTCATCTTCTTTATTATACTTTATTTTCCACCCTTTTACTTCCCCTAGTTGTCCTAGGCTCCTTGTATTTGTTTTACTAATGATATTCAGGACATCCTCTTGATATCATCTTATCTGAGGTTTTTAATTGTCTTTATATTAACCTTGTTTGTTCATTAAGCAATATAACTTAAAGCACTTTTATTAGAATATTTGCGCTGTTTTCTTAAATGAGCTTTGGACTTTGCTATCTATCTAGCTAGCTATATAAGTATATGTACTTCATGTTATATCTTGGTTAATGAAGACTGTTTTCTGATGTATTCCTATGGCTACTAATATTTTTCCTTTGTTTTTATTCTTATAATATTAAAGAGAGGTAACTCAAGCAGGATCAGGTGTGGATTAGTGGTTTAATGGTTAAAGCACTGCTTTACAAATTATGGGAAATCCTGGGAGATGAGTTTAATATTCCTTTCTGACCCCTGGCAAGTAACTATATCTTTTTCTGTTTCTAGTTTTTACCCATCTGTAATTTGGTAAAAGGAATATTATTCTTCCTTTTCACTTTACCCTGTTAGAAGTGCCAGGTAGTATGGGAAGCAGCCATTTAGGTATTAAATAATAAAGCATGCTGAGATCTTCTTTGGATGAAAGATGCTATCTACAGCCAATTTATTATTATTGTTGTTAATATGAAAGCTACTTTTGGAAGAAAGACAGATCTTTTCAAACAAAACCAAGCACTAGCTGATTGAAATGATCTATAAGATACATTAGGAATATAGGAAACATGAGATTGAGCAAAAGCTTCTTTTTTTATTCGCAGGTGCTACATAACGCTTCATAATACGGTAGCAGAGTATTTTCTGTTGACTGGTATTTCCATTACACATTTGCTCTTACTTCACCAACCCTTAGTGATGTTTCACGAGCTCAGTGGACATTGTTTCTCTTTGTGCTTTTAACGAGGCAATGGATTTCTCCATCTCAAACAAAGCTACAGTGCATATTTGCTCTTGTTTGCCTTTCTCAACTTAATTTGACTGAAATGTTCTTTGCAAAAAGCAGTATTTACTTTTATTCTAACATCCAGACATGACCCTGAGATTTTCCCAGTTGAAGGGTACAGCAGCCATCCAGCCATGTCGAAGGTCATATTTCAGTCAGCAAATGTTATCTGAGCAGTCTGCACAGGCTGCCAGGCATGAGACAAATGCCAATTGGTTCAACCCTTGCAAAGAGACATTTACCAAAAAAAATAAATAAATAAAGTAATGCATCAGCTTTTGTATTGCAAAAACCAAACTCCTTTTCAAGCAGCTTCAGGTAGAAATAACTATTCTGTCATTTCTTTACAGAAATGAAACGAATATCTAACAATTTACTGCAGAATCTGGCCATCAGTGGGATTTCACCTTTGAAAAAGGTTGATATGGAAGAGTCAAAATAAATGTTGTTTGGTCAGTATTTTGTGGTCTGGGGTTCATCTCCTTGTGGAGTCCTTGGAGGCCACTGAAATATAGAGATTTAAGTCTTTTAGAGGTGGAACAATGACAAAAAAAGATTCAAACTCCCAAAACTGTGGCTTTAGGGGCCTATTTACTAAAGTGCACTAAAACATGTTAATGTATGTTTTTATTGTGTTATTGCTACATATAGGGAGGATAACTTTAAAAGAATTGGACATGAACTGCACCAAAAACAGCAGAGGTGACTGGACCAGCTGCGTGCCAGGCAGGATAGGGCTGGAGGTAAGTTCTTGATAGGGCTATCATGGAGATTTTCACATTGTCTATCTATGTCCTGTTTCCCTCAACAGCCACACTATTATCCTACCACTCAGCTTCACCCTGTCTCTGCCTTGAGATTAAACAAACCCTTATGCTAACACATTTTGACCCTGGAATTTCTTGGGGTTGCGAGCAGCACTGTCATGAAGCATTACTTTGAAGGCACCCTCAGGCCTAACTGGAAACCCTTCAGGGTGTTTGAACCCATTCCTAAATTTATGACAATTGAAAGTATATGCCCCCTATATTAGATGCACTCATACTCTGTGATCTGCATCATGGCCCTTGAAGCCTTGCTATGTAGACCACAACCCAACACTAACTAACACAGACCTCTGAGCCCATATTATTTACTTATTTATTTATTTATTTACTTATTTTGCACATTTGTTACCCGCCCTTCCATAGTTCAGGGCGGAGTACAATAAAACATTTGCAAAATGCAAAAACAAACAATTACATCATTGTATCAATAAGATACTTTCCCTTGCTTAAAAGTCACACACTCATGAGAAGGCCAAGAATTTCATATAAGATCACCTTTGGCAAGCTGGAAATGGTATGTTTTTAGTACCTTTTTCAATAGTTTTGGTTTCTTTAGGGACCATAACTCTGCTGGCAACAAATTTCATAAACTGGATCCTGCAACCAAAAAGGTGCGTTCCCATGTTTCATCCAAATGTGAATGTCTATATGATGGTATTTCAAGATGTCCTTGATTCTAAGACTGGAGGGCTAGTCCAGGTGTGTAGATTTTTAGTGTTGCAGTGATTTTCCCTTTTCCTCTGATTTCCCATATCACAAGCAAGGCACCATATAGTAAAATACAGCTAAACTGAAGCTTCTATATTTCAAGTAGCCATTCTATGACCTTGTCACCATCAATATGGGTGTCCCATAGCTAGGAGCACTTCCCTTGGTCTACACCTCTCCCAAAAAAAGAATGCCCTATAACTGCCTATATGATTGTGCACATCACAACCTGGAACATATGAGCACACAAATTGACACACATTCTCTGTTCCCTTCACTGATGACACCTCCTCATTATTATTTGAGGAGGAAGAGGAGGAAGAAGAACAAGATGACAATGAGAGCCTGGCCTCTCCTGGTGATCTGCCAGCCAGCACCACCACTGGGAAGCAGCAACAACAAGAAAGACCAGCATCTCTTCCACCACCACCTGGAGGAGACCTGTTGGTGGCAGTTCAGCTCCTCCCCCCCATGGCAGGCCCCGGGCCGTTGGCTTCAGCCATTCATCTTCCCTTCCTGGTAGGGCCTCCTCCTCCTTCAGCTCCTGGATCTAGGGTTGTTGCTAAGGCTGGCCAGCCCTTGCTGGCTAAGGAAGGCCCAGATTTCTCCCCATCCCTCCCCCAATCTTCTGCTGAACTTTCCATAGTTCCTCAAACTGGAGCTCCGCTCAAGGCCTCCAATCAGTTTCTGAGGAAGCATTCAGATAGTGGTGGAGATGAAAGGGGTACAAGCCAACCTTAGGAGTCTGGTCGCAATGATGGGATGACTCATCAAAACTCAAGAGTACTTCATGGCAGCTCTTGAACTCGTTGCTATGAGGTTACCACCACAGCAAATGGACTCCTAGGCCTTTAGGATGTGGCGTCCCTAAGTCTCTGAGCCTTTTTAATACAAATTGTGCATAGTTGAAAAAAAATGGTAATAATTTAAAAACATTCTATAAAAATTGTACACATTTATATTTACTTTGAGTGTGTCTCTATTATTTCTTACATAATATGCGTTATTATCTATAACAGTAAAGTCCCTTTAAGGACATCTTATAGCTATAACTATCTGACCAACACATAGCCCTGCATATTTCTTGCCATGCAGGCTTGTCCACTCATTGTTAACCTCCTCCTTAACAAAGCTACCAGTAAGGAAGACCTCAAATCAGAGTTAACATGTACCACTTCCCCCACTCAAAAGGGCACCAGATGTGAGTGTTGCCAAGCCACAAGCAGGGTTTTAATGTATAAAGTAAGTAACAATTATGTATCCCCTTAACTGAAATCACAGTATATGAAGATAAGGAATACACATGAGGTGGCCCTTTCTGAATCGGTATGCTTTACAACAGAGAAGAGGTGTCATATAGATTGTCTGAAAGGACTATTAAGTAACTTCTGTGTCCCATTGGCTTCAGATGTCTCTGAAAAGAAATGCTATCTTTCATATACTACAGAAATTGAAGGCCTACTAGCTTTTTTTCCCACTCCCTTCCACTGAGAAAATTGTCCATTTAATCCTACTCTCTGTTTCCTGTCTTTTAGCCAGTTTGCAATCCACGAAAGGACATCGCCACCTATCCCATGACTTTTTACTTTTCCTAGAAGCCTCTCATGAGGAACTTTGTCAAAAGCCTTCTGAAAATCCAAGTATACTATGTCTACCAGTTCACCTTTATCCACATGTTTATTAACGCCTTCAAAAAAGTGAAGCAGATTTGTGAGGCAAGACTTGCCCTGGGTAAAGCCATGCTGACTTTGTATATACTAGAGATGTGGTTCGTTTATCACGAATTAGGCAATTTCAACGAAATTGCCTAATTCATCGTAGGTCGGAGGCCCCAAACCCCGAAACTGATTTTCCCCGAACTATGAGGAAAATTAGTTTGTCAGGTTTGTACGGGGGAGGGGCACATTTAATTTTTTTAAATAAAAACCACCCCAAGCATTAAAATTCACTGTAATACAACCCCCCCCCCACCATCCTGATCCCTCCCCAAGACTTACTAACATCCCTGGTGGTCCAGCAGGGTCCCGTGAGGGATTTCTCCCTCCTTGCTGTCTGACTTTCGGGCCTGCCACGCATCAAAATGGCGCCGATAGCCTTTGACCTACTATATCACAGGGGCTACTGGTGCCATTGGTCAGCCCCTGTCAAATGGCCATCGGCACCATCTTGTGCTCCTACCATGTGACAGGGGCTGACCAATGGCACCGGTAGCCCCTGTGACATAGTAAGGGCAAAGGCTATCGGCACCATTTTGATTACTGGCAGCTGATGGTCCGAGTGCAGGAGGTCGCTCCTGGACCCCCGCTAGACTTTTGGCAAGGCTTGTGGGGGTCAGGAGGGTCCCCCAAGAATTGCCAAAAGTCCCTGGTGGTCCAGCGGGGTCCGGGAGCAACCTGCTGCACTTGGCCGTCGGCTGCCAGTAATCAAAATGGCGCCGATAGCCTTTGCCCTTACTATGTCACAGGGGCTACCGGTGCCATTGGTCAGCCCCTGTCACATGGTAGGAGCACAAGATGGTGCCGATGGCCATGTGACAGGGGCTGACCAATGGCACCGGTAGCCCCTGTGACATAGTAGGTCAAAGGCTATCGGCTCCATTTTGATCGAGGCAGGCCAGACAGCCTGACGGCACGGAGGGAGAAATCCCTCACGGGACCCCGCTGGACCACCAGGGATGTTAGTAAGTTTTGGGGAGGGATTGGGATGGTGGGGGGGAGTTGTATTTAATGTATTAAAGTGAATTTTAATGCTTGGGGTGGGTTTTTTTGAGCTTCGTTTTCCCGCGTCGTTTTTTGGGCCAGTTTTGTTTTTCCCCATTTAGTTTTTGTTCGTTTTTCCAAAAAACTAACCAAGGAAAAACGAACTTTACCCCGAAGTGTCCGACTCAAAAAACGACCCAGTAGAAAAAAACGAAGCTCATCTCTAGTATATACAACTCTTCCTTTTTGCAGGAGATCAGCTACCTGAGGATTCAGATGGACTAGAACCCAGTAGCCACCGACAGGCAAGGCATTGCTGTTGCGTGCTGCCTTCTAGCCCTGAAGAGGACAGTGAGCAGGATGAAGAACCTGCAGAGAAGCACCTAGCATCTGAGCAGTGACAGCCCATTATGGAGGAGGAAGATGAGAAGGAGGAGGACACAGCTGAGACCCAGATGACTGCTACACTTTCACTCATGCCAGATCCCCAGCAGCTTGCAGGTGGCCTGGAGGAACCCAGCTCTGCTGAGGAGGACCTCATCTCTCCTCAAGAAGAGAAGGTGCAAGTTACACCAGCAGAGAGGCACTTAGACCTGAATATCAGACTGGGATAGGAAATGGCAGAACAGAAATATAGGGCATGAGGCAGGAAATGCAGGGTGTTCGTAAGGAGCTAGGGGGCATTTGTCATGCAATTGAGGCCCAGACTACAGTGTGGAGGGAGATGCTGCAGGAGATGTCCCCCCATCTGCCACAGCCCCCACAGCTCCATACTGTGTTAAGGTTCCAGGATACAGCCCCAACAGCATTTGTAGCACCATCAGGCTGTATAGCGCTTCCCCAGTGTTGTGTCCGTCAGTGACTGATGCCCTCTCTCCGTCCTCCTTACCTCTCTGGTGCCTCCCTCTCCGTCCGCGGGAAGATTGGCTACCGCGGTGTTCTTCTGCCGCAGGTCTTCGGGCGTTCCCGGACTGACTTGACGCTGCTATCCGCCGTGTTCCTGAAGGCCTAGGGGCGCGCGCGCGGCATGGCCCTGACTGAAGTACCGGCTATGGCGCGAACCTCGGGGGCGTCCCCTGAAGATGACGTCACCCGTGACGGATATTTAAAGTCTCAGTATTTGCTAACACATCGAGTTAGCAAGGGTTTCGCTACCTAAGCTATTCTGCCTCCACGGACTTACCAGAGGTACCCGCTCCTCGGGAGCCTCGCTCTCTCCTTTGTTTTTCAGGTGACAGTCTGGAACCGGTACTTGCTCCTTGAGGGCCCTTGTTCCCAGACTTGCTTCATATACTCTTCTGCCTGGAAGTCATCACTACCAACTATATCAGCTACATCAGTGAGTTACCATCGTTCTCTCCGAACTTTCCCTGGAACCAGGTACTCGCTCCTCGAGGGCCTATACATTCCAGCGCCTGGGCTTTATTGGGACATTGTGTGAGAGTTACCATCTGCATACTCTGCCTACTCACTATATCTCAGTTTCTCTACAGTTCAGCCTCCAGGGATCGCTGTTCCAGCATCTGAGGGACTACAGCCCAGCCGGGCTTTCCAGCTCACTACTGCCATCTCTGGTAGTTCAATATATTGTTTAATAAAAGAACTAGTGTGTGTCTGTCTCCAAACTCTGAGCCTGACCGATAGTCCCTCTTGGGAACTTCCCCCGGGGGCGTGGTCATCTGCCACTGGCTCAAGGATCCACCCACAACTATAACAGAGACTGCTAACTCACTAGCAGATTCTGAACAGATTGCTAACTCCTATCTGATTGCTTCTCCCAGCAGGCATCAGATTCTGAACATCCAGGCCAGAGTTCTACCTTCCCCATTGGCTATTACACCTATGCTTCCTCCACTGCCCATCATTACCACCTTCTTTAATGCCGCCACCACCACCACCACCACCTCCATCCAGGCAGCCTGCAGCATCACCACCAGTACTACCACAGAGAGGTGGCTGAGGAAGAAAAGCCCATCACAACTACTGGGTCATCTTCTTGGCTAAATCTGAACTCCTCCAGCAGCTCAACTGATGTGCCACTGTCCCCAGGTCCCATGCCCTCCTAGGGCAACATCAGCTGCAATAGGACACCGCTGTGGAGGAGTGCCAGATTTGGACAATCAAAGGCACCAGAGCACCCCTACCCTGAAAAAGAGGGTGGCCAAAGAAGCACTAATTACATTTAATATATTATTCATCACATTGAACACACCATGTAAATAAATGTACTTCATCTTCTAAAATGTCTTTACATATGAGTGTTCCTTTCTTCTATAGCCTGCTGTTGACTCTGGATATGTGTCTCCTGAAATTCCTCCTGATCCAGCTGTTCTTGCTTCTCTTCATTTATTTATTTATTTATTTTTCTATACCATTATTTGATTTGACATATCACACCGGTTTACATACAACAGGATGTCTAAGGCAAGCCTTATAATGACATGATACAGTTGACCTTCATCTAGTTGACCTTCTTGTCCCTCTGATGGAGGCAGGCTTCTAGTCATCTAGTTGACCTTCATCTAGTTGACCTTCTTGTCCCTCTGATGGAGGCAGGCTTCTAGCTCTGGCCAGGTTATAAAGCATGCAGCAGCCTAGAATGAGCTCATAGATCTTAGGGGTTTGTAAAGAGGGCATCCCCTGGATCTGTCCAGGCAGCAGAAATGTATTTTGAATTGGCCAAAGGTTCTCTCAATGACTGCCTTGGTCTGCCAGTGGGTCCTGTTGTAGTGAATATCTGCAGCAGTCTGTGGGTTAGCCAGCAGGATCATGAGCCAGGTTTTGAGTGGATATCCTCTATCACCTATAGAGGAGCAATTAGATATGCCCTTAGGGTGGAACCAGGATCAGGAATACTCAAGAGGTCAACTGAGTTGACCTATTGCTGAGGTAAAGAAGTCAAGGTTTGGAGGCCTCTTAAAGGGGCTGCAGGGGCTCCTGATGCAGTCCCTTTAAATTCTGGCCTGAAGTGTGCTCCTCGGCAATAGGTCAACTCTGTTGGAGTAGCAGTTTGCCTCTGAGTGTTCTTGATCCTGGTTCCTGGTTTCTTGCTGTGCAACTTCCTGATTGTGTTCCTGAGTTCTGTGTCCTGTCCTGGTTCCTGTGTGGTAGTCTGGTCTGAGCTCTGAGTTCTTGTCTTCTTCATGGTCAGTCTTCCTCCTCGTCTGTCTTCAGTGTCTTCTTCCTGCTTGTGTGATTCCTAGTCCTCCTGCTTCCTCTTTGTTCTTCACCTCTTCGGATGGACTTCTGGCTTTGACTTTGGTTTGGGCCTTGACGCTGCTTGACATCCACATGCATCTGACCACTGCCTGAACTTGACACTGAATGAACTCTTCCTGCCTCTGACCTTAGCCTAAATCTGACTTTGAATACCTGCCGCCGGCAGTTACTATTCTTAATAGAAGGCATGGGAATTACTACCCTTAACTAATAAGCCTTGATACTTTTAATGCAACTGCAACATTTCTCTCTGCTTTGGCAGCACTTGTAGGAAGTCTGGAAGCCCTGGACTGGCGGCCTCCTGCCATGCGGAGATACCGATGTCAAGCAAAAGCAGCCAAAGTGTAGGCAGGAGGTGAATGCAGCAGTTTGGAGGGTTAGTCCGCAGGCTGCCAAATGCAACACTGTTTTTGTATTTACCACCTCCTCCAGAAGGCCATTCTAGATATCCACCATCCTCTCCATGAAGAAATATTTCCTGACATTGGTTCTGAGTCATCCCCACTGGAGTTTCATTTTGTGACTCCTAGTTCTACTGATTCATTGCCAATGGAAAATATTTGAAGTCCTTGCATAAATAAAACCTTTCAAGTATCTGAAGGTCTGTATCATGTCTCCCCTGTTCCTCCTCTTCTTCAGGGTAAACATATTTAGATCCTTCAGCTTCTCCTCAGAACTCTTCCAATGTAGACCCCACACCATTTTGGTTGCCCTTCTCTGGACTGCCTTCTTCTCATACTCCTCCTCCTCCATTCTCTCTCTCTCTCCTCAGCTGTTGTGCCATAAGTATCCATAAGGCAATTAAAGTCATTTTGAAAAGGTAATCTACATCAATGACTCCCCCCCAGTACGCCCCAGTAACACACAATCCCACCTCCCAATATAGTCCTATATGTCCCAGTTACCCCAATCTATTCCAGTAACCCTCAGTATAAACCAGTATGTCCCAGTTACCACCCAATATGGCCAAGTCTGTCCTAGGAACATACACTCCCATCCCCCCTTTGGACTCTATCTCAGGTACCCTCAATTCCCCCCATATGATCCTTTGTGTCCTGATGATCCTCCTGTATGATTCAGATGTGTCTCACTTTGGCCCCAATAGGTCCCAGTCTGTGTCTGGTACATTCCCTCCCACCCTCTAGCCTGCTCCTATGTTCACTCACCTGGAGAAGCCAATCCACAAAATGTCAAGTCAAAAATTGTAATGGAAGTGTTGCACTTGTGTACATAACTGAGCAGTAATTGATAGAGATGTGCAATCGTTTTTGCCGAATTGGAATATTTCAAAGAAATTGTCCAATTCGGCATGGGTCAGAGGACCCGAATCCCGAGACAGATTTTCCCTGAACCTTGGGGAAAATTTGTTGTTCAGGTTAGCGTGGGGGGAGGGGCACCTTTATTTAAAAAAAAAACCCCAAAATAACCTCCCAACCCTTAAAATTTAGTTATTTACAACCCCCCCACCCTCCGGACCCCCCCCCCAAAACTTGCCTAAAATCCGTGGTGGTCCAGCTGGGGTCCCGGGAGCGATCTCCCGCTCTCGGGCCATCGGCAGCCAGTAAACAAATTGGCGCTGGTGGCCCTTTGCCCTTACCATGTGACAGGGGCTACCGTGCCATTGGTCAGCTCCTGTCACATTTCATTTATTTTATTTATTTATTTAAAAGTATTTATATACCGTTTTTCAAAACAAGGTTTTTTTGTCAAAACGGTTTACATAATAAAATGAAAATAAAATAGAATAAAATAGAATTAAAAATTAGAGATAAAAAAATAAAATTAAAATACAAAAACTGGTATATACCTCATGGTAACAAAAAAATCTAATTAAATAAACAGAGCTGGAGCTGGGCCGTAATACATTTTATGGATAAGGGAAAGGTGGGAAAAAATGAGTGGAAAGGAGGGGAAACATGAGGTGGAAACATGAATGATGTTAAGCTATGGGAGTAGGGAAGGGTTTGTTAGGTTACTGAGTGTTGGTTATTTGAAGTAGTGTGTTGTGGGTGGATGTTAAATGCTATTTGAAATAAATATGTTTTTAATGATTTCTTAAATTGTTGGGTATTGGATAATGAACGAAGTAAATTGGGTATAGAATTCCAGAGGGTGGGTCCTGCTACAGAAAATGCTCTTCTTCTGGTGATATCAAGTCTAGCCTGTCGTGGAGAGGGGATGTCTAGTAAGCTTTGAGTTAGTGATCTTAAATGACGGGTGGGTTTGTAAATGCGGAGTAATGAGCACAGCCATGTGGAAGATGAGTTATGTAGTAAGCCGTGAATAATGGTAAGAACTTTGTATTTTATTCTGTATTTTATTGGTAACCAGTGTAAGGACTGAAGAATAGGTGTAATATGTTTTCGAATGGGAGTACCTGATAGAATACGAGCAGCACTGTTTTGAACGATTTGCAAAGGGTGAATTATAGAATCGGGAAGTCCTAAATAAAGAGCGTTACAGTAGTCTAGGCCAGAAAAGATTAGAGATTGTAGAATAGTTCGAAAATCCTGGTAGAAGAGAAGAGGACGGAGACGTTTTAAGAGCTGTAATTTATAGAAAGATTTTTTTGTTAAGGAAGAAATATGTTGTTTCATGGATAGATCTGAATTTATGATGACTCCTAGGTTTGTAGCGTATTGTGTGATAGGGATAGATGTTCCGTTTATAGGCCAATGTGAAGGTGGACCAATAGAAGTGTCTGAAATAGAGGTTAAGTGAACTATTTCGGTCTTGGATGGATTCAATTTTAAGCGATTATGAGAGAGCCAGGAATTAATAGTAGATAAGTAAAGAGAAACCATAGTTAGAGTATTAGACCAAGATGTTTTGTAGGGGACTAGGAATTGTATGTCATCTGCATAGATTTTGAATTGTAGATCGAGTGAGGAGAGAATGTGACAAAGAGGTAGAAGATAAATATTGAACAGTATAGGGGATAGTGATGAGCCTTGAGGAACACCAGATGAAATTGTATAAGGATTGGAGGAGTGATGATTAATGTTAACTTGCTGAGGGCGATCTGTAAGAAAGGATATGAACCAATTTAGAACTGTACCTGTAATACCAATGGATTTAAGACCAGAAATGAGTATATGGTGATCAACGGTATCGAAAGCCGCTGAGATATCTAAGAAAACAAAAGTGTAGTCAGTGTAGGAATCAAAAGCACGGAATAGAGTATCGAAGGAAGCTAGAAGGAGAGTTTCAGTTGAGTGACCTTTTCTAAATCCATGTTGATTAATGTGGAGAATGTTATTGTCTGATAGGAATTCGGATAGCTGACGTAAAACTGCAGATTCTATTAATTTGGCTAAAGAGGTATTTATTTATTTATTTATTTATTTATTGTTTTTGTTATACCGAGTTTCATGATAGGCATCACATCAACACGGTTTACAAATAACAAGGAGTGTAAAGCATAACGTAACGTAAAAAACAATATTTTCAATAAGAACCTTGAACTTTAAATACAGTGAATCAGAAAAAGGGAGAGGGAAAGTTACAAAAAACAAGGAAAATAAACTTGGGATGGAAGGGGAGAAATTGAACAGCACAATATTTACATTTCAGCCTATTGATACATTAGAATAGCAAGTGAAAAAATAAGACTATAAAACGGTACATAGGTAATCAAATGAATAAATATGACACAGTTGTGAATGGTAATAGTATGATAAATATTCAGCAGGAATTAGTGAGAGAGGGTTTGAGGTTGGTTGATTCGTGTTTACATTCCATTATGTAGGTATGGTACATTCCATTATGTAGGTATGGTAGGAGCAATGGATGGCCGGCGCCATCTTAGAAAATGATTTGTAAATAACTAAGTTTTAAGGGTTGGGTGGTTTGTTTTGTTTTATTTGGCGAAAATTGCAGAGAAAAAAAAAATGACCTGATGGAAAACGAAGTTTTCCACGGGTTGGCCGACACGTAGCCTGACCCGAGATACAAAAACGAAGCACATCTCTAGTAATTGAATGACATTCGCATGTAATTCATTTTTAAAATACCTCATTACATGCATACATGCTAACCCTGCCCTGATACGCCCCTTTTTTATGCATGTTCTTTTGCTCACACATGCGCTTATTCACAAGTATGTGGCCCCTTTGTAAAATACACATTACGCACGATTGGGCCGCATACACATATATTTATTTTTTACACATGTATTTATTTATTTATTTCAAAACCTTGTATTCAATAATCCCATAGAAACATTAGTAAATCATCATGAATTATCTTTGTTATCATGAGACCAAATAGCAATGGGTTGCCAAATTTGATCAAATTTACATAGGGATTTCCACCTGACTGCAGTCAGCTTATTTAAGCAGTAAATCTTATTTAGTCTTTCTATGACTTTCTCTAAGCGAGGAATTTCAATTTACTTCCAATTGAGAGCAACTTCACAGCAGGCCACAAGGCAAACTTAATAAACAAATAGTTACAAATCCAAAGAAAGCTGAGAATCAATTTCCAGTAATCATGCAAATCCAACTAAATATTGTTTTCCAAAATTGTGTAATTGATGGGCAGTCCCGTCAAATATGATAAAATGTTCCTTTATTTTCATATCCTCTCCAACACAGATCTGTCAATTGGGAGAACATTTTATGCAAACTAACTGGAGTCATGTACCACTGCATCAGAATTTATATCCATTTTCCAGAAGGATTGTGGATATTGAACCTTTGTTACTGGATTGAAATGATTGGTCCCTTTCAGATTCAGATAGTTCTGCTTGTAAGTCTGACTCCCATGCTCTGAAGTGTGTAGGTTTTTCTTTAAGATCCTGATTAAGAAAAGAATATATTTTGGATATAACACCTTTATACTTATCAGCCTGCTCACATACAGGCCGATACAGTACAGTGCACTCCGACGGAGCGCACTGTTAACCTGCCCTTGGACGCGCGTTTTCCCTTACCCCTTATTCAGTAAGGGGCGGAAAATGCGCATCCAACCCGCGGAACCTAATAGCGCCCTCAACATGCAAATGCATGTTGATGGCCCTATTAGGTATTCCCGCGCGATACAGAAAGTAAAATGTGCAGCCAAGCCGCACATTTTACTTTAAGAAATTAGCGCCTACCCAAAGGGTAAAAAAAGTAAGAAAAATTTTTTTTAAATGGGCCGGCCGCTGTCGGGCCGAAAACCGAACGCTCAATTTTGCCAGCATCCGGTTTTCAAGCCTGTGGCTGTCAGCGGGCTCAAGAACCGATGCCGGCAAAATTGAGCGTCGGCTGTCAAACCCGCTGACAGCCGCCGCTCCGGGCTAAAAGGAGGCGCTAGGGACGAGCTAGTGTCCCTAGCACCTCCTTTTGCCCGTTTCTACCGCCGGGCCTAATTAGCATACAGAATCACGCGCACAAGCGAGTGGCCTGTGCACGCACTGGGAGAGCGGGCGTTCGTCCGCTCTCCTGCGGACTTTACTGAATCGGCCTGATAGTAATTCCAAAAAAGGTTTTACCCTTTTGAAAATCCAGAACTACTCTTTTCTAATGTAGAAAATGGCTTAACTGTAAATAAGAAAAAGATCTGCATAAGTGAGGCCAGATTTCCCTGGCAATTGATCAAACGAAAACATATCTCCATCACCCCAAACATGATCCACACGCAAAATTCCTCTTCTACCCCACGAAGACAGCAGATGCCCTGATAAACCTGGAGGAAAGTCCAGATTATGATAAAGTACAGGTCTATAAAAATAGACCCGATTCCCCACTAATCTGGTTTTCCAATGCTTCCATACTCTCAATGTATTGGCGGTATAAGGGGAAATCTTTTGCATCGATCTTCAGTTGCCAAATCTTCAGTTGCCAAATTAAAGACTCCAAAGGCATAATACCCAGAAAAAGTTGTTCTATTGTTTCTGTTCTCCCAACCTGTGTCAATCCACAATAGCTGTCAATTTAGGAAGCATCAATGAACCAATGCAAATTGGGAACTCGTAAACCTCAATTGGACTTTGTTTGGTACGTGATTGCCCTCGCTACTCTCGGAGGTTGACATCGCCAAATAAAATAAAAAATACGCTTTTGCCAAATGGTAAGCATCTTCTTTGATATGAATTTAGGCATGGATTGAAATAAATAATATAAACATGGCAAGATATTCATTTTGATCGCCAGAATTCTATCAATCCAAGAAGGATCATAAGTGTCTCAGATATTCAAATCTTAAACAATCTCTTCAAAGAGGATCACAATTATGTTGGAAAGAGCATTCATGAGCTCTATGTTGTGAGTCACGGAGGCGCGGTCGCTTCTCAAGGGAGATTGTAAGCCCTTGGACCATGGGATGGCTCAGGGAGGAGCCCCAAGATGCACACAGTGGGAGGTGAGAGAGTACCAGCACAGGCAGAGCAGGAGCAAGGCTGGACTGAAGACAAGACAAGGAACAACTGGAACAGGAGCAAGGCAGGCTCAGCCCTCCACTGGACCTACATGCACCAATTAGACCCAGCAACACAAGGCTGGTCTTGAGAGTAGCCCTTCGGCCACTCGATAGCCCTTTTGGACCTGCCACTTGGGAACGATTAGTGCGTGAGGCCAGACGGAGGCTGAGGGCAGGAACAAGACGACTCAGACAAAGACTCAGGATATTCAGAAGATTCAGACGAAGAGTCAGGATATTCAGAAGACTCAGACGTAGAGTCACGTTACTCAAAGGACTCAGACAAGACTCAGGTTACTCAAAGGACTCAGACAAAAACTCAAGATACTCGGAGGACTCAGATGAGGATTCAGGTTACTCAGAAGACTCAGACAAGGATTCAGGTTGCTTGGAGGTTTCAGACAAGGGTTCAGGATTTAGGAGAAGTAGTGGGTGAGTGCTTCATCATGGCGCGCCCTAAACAGCCATCCATGACTGGTCGAGGACCATGCCAAAGGTAAAGCAGACTCCAGATGAGGCAGTGGAACTGAAGCCAGGACATGACGAATATTCAGGAGAGGCCTGCACCGGGGAGTGCCCTATACAGCTGCCTGTGGCTGGTAGCAGACCACGCTGAAGCGGAGCAGACTCTGGCAGAGTCTTAGGCATGGACAGAAGCAGGCACAAGGAACTCCGAAGACAGGGACAGGATTCAAGACAGGATTCAGAAGCTAGGCATTAAAAACAGGAGTTTTTCGAAGGCTTACGCTGCAGACGAGAAGGTAGGCCTTGTGCCATGAGGCGCCCTACGCAGCCCCCCATTGACTGGTCATGGACCGTGACGGTGGCACGCCAGGAAAGATGAACAGACAAGGAACTTGGGAACTGGACGAAGAGCTGGAGTCGAGGAAGATGGATTCAGGGCTGGAACATCAGACATCAGGAATATCAGGACATCTGGATATGGAACATCAGGACATGGAACATCAGGACATCTGGAACAACAGGAACAAGGAACAAGCGAGGAAGGAGCTCCGACGAGACCAGGAACATCAAGACGAAGGAGACTAGGGACATGAAGAATATGGAACGAAGATCCATCAAGGCACAGGAAGACCACGGAGGACCTGGATCGGAAGGAAGACCACAGACCACTGTGCAGACCAGATCCGAAGGCCCTGAGGGAAAGAAACAGAGCCCTTTTATAGGGTTAGACCAGGCGAGGATGGATGAGATCACTGGTGAGGGCCGCAGGGCTTTTCCCGCCGCTGGACCTTTAAAAGCTGAAGAGAGGTGCGGCCGCGACTAGAGAGGGGCAAGCCCAAGGACAGTGTTGGCGGCGTCCATTCTACGAAGAGGAGCAGGCAGAAGCAGCACTAGGCCGCGAAACGATGGCCTGATGTCGGCGGCTTCGGGCCGCAAGGGAGAGCAGACCAGCAGCGGCTCCCTGCTGCGGGAAGACTCAGCGGCGGCGGCTCTGCCCGCTGCGAGGATGGAGAATCAGCAGCAGCCTCCGGGCTGCGCTGGGAAGAGGCTGTGGCGGCGGCGGTGGTGGGTTCTGGGCCGCACGAGGAACGGCGTCGACAACAGCCTAGCTGGAGGTAAGGGACTGTCTGCAACTAGGCCCACAGGCAGGATCCTAACACTCTATCAGTATTAATACCCAGGTATCTAATTTTCTCCTTGGCCCATTTAAAAAGGAATTTCTCTGATGGCTTGAGCTGAAGCTATAGGTAAAGAAATGTCCAATGTTTCAGACTTATCAGCATTGATCTTAAACCCTGCAACTTTGCTGAAATTTTCTATCTCATTTGTCACCTCTTACAGAAAAGTGAAAGGATTTGTCAATGTAAAAATAACATCATCTGCAAATAATGACAGCTTATAACTGCAATCACCTATTAATACTCCTCTTATATTGGAATTATGTCTGATTTTCATTGCAAAATATTCCAGAAAAATAGCAAATAATAGCGGAGCTAATGGGCATCCCTTCCATGTACTTCTGTGTACTGAAAATTTATCAGAACAGCTCCCGTTGACTAATACAAGCTTCAGACCTTATATAGTTTCCGAAGACAGCTGACATATCTCTCTCCAAACTGCATTCAACCCAATACCTGAAACAGAAAGAGTCGGTGTACTTGGTCAAATGTCTTTTCTAGGGATGTGAATCGTTTTAGGACGATTAAAATTATCGTCCGATAATTTTAATATCGTCTTAAACCGTTATGGAACACAATACAATAGAGATTCTAACGATTTATCGTTATAAATCGTTAGAATCGTGAGCCGGCACACTAAAACCCCCTAAAACCCACCCCCGACCCTTTAAATTAAATCCCCCACCCTCCCGAACCCCCCCCCAAATGACTTAAATAACCTGCGGGTCCAGCGGCGGTCCGGAACGGCAGCGGTCCGGAACGGGCTCCTGCTACTGAATCTTGTTGTCTTCAGCCGGCGCCATTTTCCAAAATGGCGCCGAAAAATGGCGGCGGCCATAGACGAACACGATTGGACGGCAGGAGGTCCTTCCGGACCCCCGCTGGACTTTTGGCAAGTCTTGTGGGGGTCAGGAGCCCCCCCCCAAGCTGGCCAAAGGTTCCTGGAGGTCCAGCGGGGGTCAGGGAGCGATTTCCCGCCGCGAATCGTTTTCGTACGGAAAATGGCGCCGGCAGGAGATCGACTGCAGGAGGTCGTTCAGCGAGGCGCCGGAACCCTCGCTGAACGACCTCCTGCAGTCGATCTCCTGCCGGCGCCATTTTCCGTACGAAAACGATTCACGGCGGGAAATCGCTCCCTGACCCCTGCTGGACCTCCAGGAACTTTTGGCCAGCTTGGGGGGGGCCTCCTGACCCCCACAAGACTTGTCAAAAGTCCAGCGGGGGTCCGGAAGGACCTC
This sequence comes from Rhinatrema bivittatum, assembly GCF_901001135.1. NCBI lineage: Eukaryota > Metazoa > Chordata > Amphibia > Gymnophiona > Rhinatrematidae > Rhinatrema > Rhinatrema bivittatum. The sequence goes on from NC_042619.1 coordinate 96,938,448, forward strand.
CTGCCGTCCAATCGTGTTCGTCTATGGCCGCCGCCATTTTTCGGCGCCATTTTGGAAAATGGCGCTGGCTGAAGACAACAAGATTCAGTAGCAGGAGCCCGTTCCGGACCGCTGCCGTTCCGGACCGCCACTGGAGCCGCAGGTTATTTAAGTCATTTGGGGGGGGTTCGGGAGGGTGGGGGATTTAATTTAAAGGGTCGGGGGTGGGTTTTAGGGGGTTTTAATGTGCCGGTTTTGCGATTTTACGTTTTTTCGATTTTTCACGATTTTTCACGATTTTTCACGATATTTTACCCCCCCAAACGGCAACAATACGATTCCCTCCCCCTCCCAGCCGAAATCGATCGTTAAGACGATCGAGGACACGATTCACATCTCTAGTCTTTTCTGCATCTGTTGTTAATAGTAAGAATGGAATTTTCTCATGTTTCACCCACCAAATTAAATAATATATTTTCCTGACATTATCAGCAGCCATATGCCTTGGTATGAATCCTAAAGTATACAAAACATTTTATCAAAACATCTTCAAAAAATTCCATTTTCATTCATAATTGGACACATAGAGTGAATAACAAATTTTCTTCATAAAAACTTATTCATACACACATTCATACAATTTAAAAAATTTTCCTTTGAAGAATCTGTGTAACAATACAATTATTACACTCCCTCTTTACAACATTATATCCCCTTTTTATACTTCCATTTTACAACTTCGTACTCCCAACATGTTTCGCCATTCAATAGGCTTCTTCAGAGGAGCATAGTACACAAGTCTTCAAACTCCTCCACCAATTCACCCAAATGTGTCCTCACTGCAAAAATATTCCAATAACAATTATTTATCATTATTTCCTAACATTTCCCAAAAGTGTTTTCTTTTAGTCAAAAACTGCATTAAATATTCAGTCAGCACCAATATACTAACCTCAGTTTTCACAGCATGTTACTCTTTCCACACATAGGGCAGACAAAAACATTTTTTGTCTCCACAATTCCACCTTTGTTTCTCCTCTTTCTCTAGAAAAAGTTACAGAAATATCACAACATGCTAAAAATGCCCATAGATCCTCAGAGTTAAATCACAATAATCTCTACAATCAACTCATCAAGAGTTCTATACACAAAAAAACCCCTACCACCGAGACACTCACCATAACACTCCCATTTCTTCAGAAACTCCACGTCACCAAACTGCTTTTGCTATTCACTTCCTTGCTTCTTGAGTGCTTTTGTGTTGTGGGATGCTAGAGTGTTGAAGACTTCGAGTTTTTTGATTGGCTTAGACAGCCCTTTAAATTATCCTGTATTTTTGGAAACAGCTGAGAATAGCAACGTAAGCACGTTTGTGCGGTGAAACGCCAGAATGTTGAGGACTTAGATTTTGTTGATTGACTTAGAGAGCCCTTTAAACTACTCTGTATTTTGAAACAGCTGAGAAATGCAACGTGAAAACGCTGAGTTTTTTGGGAGTGTCTGTTTTCAATACGTCTGTGAAGTAAGACGTAAGAACGTTTGAGGACTTATGGTTTTCTGATTGGCTGTGGCCGCATTTATATTGTGCAGTTGAGAGCCCTTTAAATTATCTCGCATTTTGGAAATAGCTGCAAAATACAATGTGAGAACGCTGAGTTCTTTGGAAGAGTCTGCTTTGAGTGTTTTTGGTGGTAAGTTGTTTTTGTATTATGTTTTTTTCTTGAATAAGAGTCGTTAATCTTTGAGATATGTTTCTTTGTGATTTTTTAGCAAGGAAGTGAATAGTGAAAGCAGTTTGGTGACGTGGAATTTCTGAAGAAATGGGAGTGTTATGGTGAGCGTCTCGGCAGTAGGTTTTTTTTTTGTGTATAGAACTCTTGATGAGTTGATTGTAGAGATTATTGTGATTTAACTCTGAGGATCTATGGACATTTTAGCATTTTTGGATATTTCTGTGACTTTTTCTAGAGAAAGAGGAGAAACAAAGGTGGAATTGTGGAGACAAAAAAGTTTTTTGTTTGCTCTTTGTGTGGAAAGAATAACATGCTGTGAAAACTGAGGTTAGTATATTGGTGCTGACTGAATATTTAATGCACTTTTTGACTAAAAGAAACATTTGTTGGGAAATATTGGGAAATAAAGATAAATAATTGTTATTGGAATATTTTTGCAGTGAGGATACATTTGGGTGAATTGGTGGAGGAGTTTGAAGACTTGTGTATTATGCTCCCCTGAAGAAGCCTATTGAATGGCGAAACATTTTGGGAGTAAGAAGTTGTAAAATGGAAGTATAAAAAGGGGATATAATGTTGTAAAGAGGGAGTGTAATAATTGTATTGTTACACAGATTCTTCAAAGGAAAATTTTTTAAATTGTATGAATGTGTGTATGAATGAGTTTTTATGAAGAAAATTTGTTATTCACATTGGGGTAGATTTTCAAAGGGTTACATGCGTCAGACTGGTCAGATATGCGTGTAACCCCCAAAAACCTACCCCTGCACTCGCCAAGCCTATTTTGCATAGGCTCGGCGGCGCGGACAAGCCCCGGGACGCGCGTATGTCCTGAAGCTTCGAAAAAGGGGCGGTCTAGGGCGGTCCAGTGTTGTGGCCGAGTGTCCCAACACAGCAGCCTGTGTTGGGGCCTGGCGTGCCGGCAGTCAACCGGCACGTGGTTATTGATGTTTGGGTGAATCCTTGGACACTGTGGCAGCTGACCACACCCAGAGGGGCCAGTCCCATGAGGGACCACAGTGTCAGGCTAGACTCAGGACACACAAACACAGATTTGAATCTTTTATTAAACAGTTTTGGAAACCACCAGAGGTGGCAGTAGTGAGTAGTGGATGTTGAGCCCAGCTGGGCAGGTCTCCCACAAAATTCTGGAACAGCGAATCCTCTGCTAGGCTGTGCTGTAGTGGAAAGAGACTGAGAGTTATGAGTACACAATGAGAAGCATTCAGAGTCCCAGGTAGAATTAGGAGAAGCTCCGAGACAGGGAGAGCAGGCCCTCGAGGAGCGAGTACCTGATCCCTTAGAGCAGAGAGACTCAGTTTTATTGTACTCACGTAGCAGAAACAGAAATTCCACTAGACGACAGGTCTGGCACCGGAACAGAGGGCAGACCCTGGAGGAGCGAGTACCTGGTTCCAGTGAAGCAGTACTGTGGAATAGATGGTAGTTGAATTCACAGATGGAAACTGTTAGTGAAGTCTTCCAAGTAGAAAAGTTTGAAGATTCAGGCAGCGACTCAGGGAACATGGGCCCTCAAGGAACGAGTAACGGTTTCCTGATAGCACCTAAAAGAAGCAGAAGAGGCTCCCGAGGAGCGGGTACCCAGTTAGCAACCCCGAAGGGTGTAATAGTTCCAGATAGTGCTGGAGTGGCAGAGCAGCTTCGGTACGGAGAGTGAATCCCATCCGTAGGGTTTCCGTTGCTAACTCGATGAGCTAGCAAATACTGTAGGCTTAAATATCCGGGCAGCATGATGTCATATCAGGGGGACGCCCCTGAGGTTCGCACCAATGTGGAAATAAAGATGAGGGTGGCGCACGCCCTAAGGTACCTTGGAGGAGCATGATGGGAGGCAGCACCAAAGCCTTTTTGAATTGTCACAATCATGCCCCTCCGCTCAGCACTCTGTGTGGGCTTTGGTGGGCCTCAGGACTCCCTCTCCGCTCATATACCACTGTCTGTCCACTCGTACAGCTCCTGCACACCGCTGCTATGGACTCCTCCAAGTCTCTAGTCAGAGTGCCAGGCCTAGTCCTGGCACTCCCAAACAGTACACAGAAAAAGGTCTTTATCACAAAAGGGTTTAATGTGATCCTGTAGCCTCACCGGCTGCAGTCCTGTAATAATGCCTGGTTGTCTTTACAAGCCCCAAGCCTAACCGCTTAGGTTCTCCTTAACAAGCCCAGAGTTAAACAGCTTTTAAAACCACAATTCCCCTCCAAGCTTTCTCATACATCCATTTACTAACACAGGATTTACCATCCCCCAACCTCCTGGTTATTCCACCTCCATGGAGGAACAGCTGGAGCTTTCCTCTCCCCAGCTTACCTCCATCTCCTCCTCCTTCACTCTGAGGTGCCGGGCTTTTGTGGCCAGCTCCACCACGGCGGCACGCCCTCTTTCTCAGCTTCCATGGACTCTGCTGAGTCATAGGGATCAGTCCCTATTTCCTCCACCTGTTCCTGCTCACTTTCCAGCCAGGGGTCAGGTGCCGGTTCAGGGAACCTGGGAAGTGTAGTCTTTCTCATCTTCACCTGGGCCCCCTGCTGTCTGGCTCTGGTATTACCTGTCGCCTTATGGTGTCTTGTCAGTTCCTGCTCTCGGCAGTGCTGCACTACATCACAGAATCTTGGTATGAATCCTGCCTGATCAGTCTGGAATAAGAAATAAATTACCTTATTCAAGCAATCAACAAGAACCCTAGCTAAGATTTTAAAGTCAATGTTAAGGAGAGAAATAGATCTATACGAACTACATTGAGTAGGGTCTTTTCCTTCTTTGACACTGACTTTTATCCCTGCTAAATTAGAACCCACTGGTAAAGAACCCATCCCCGCATGAAGTTAAACATATTTTTCAACAGGACTACCAGGTATGGAGTGAATTGCTTATAAAAGCATGCCATGTAACTGTCTAACCCTGGAGTCTTTCCAGATTGTAGATTTTTTTATCACCTCTAAAACTTCCACAGTAGTTATCTTTTTCCAACCAGTCCTTGTGGGGCTGTGACAAAATTGGCAAGAAGATATTAACAAGATAAACAGAAATTTCCCGATCATCAATATCCTTATCTAAATTTTAAACGTTACTATAGAAGTGTAGAAGCTATTACATATATCAACATTGGCAGTGATCATGTTGCAACCTATTGTTCTTCTTTTCACAATCTGATTTTGGGTGAATTTATTTTTAAGGCATCTGGCTAGCATCCAATTGGCGTTATTTCCAAATCTGAAAAATGTTGGTGAACTAGGTCTAATTGGGCTGTCTTGTCTGACTCCAGGCTTAAAGCTCAGAATGACCATAAGTAATTTTTTATAAGTAACACTAGAGAATGTTTTTTATGTGTAGTTTCTAGCTAATGGATCTCTTCGAATAATTCGCCTCTTTTCTTGTTCTTCTCCCTTTTGATGTAGAATGCTCTCACAATCAACCTCCCATGCAAGACTACCTTGAGACCCTCCCAGACTATTGCCACAATTCACCTGTATCATTGAACTTCATATATTCCTCAATTTCTTCAATCGGTTGTTTATTACAGTGGTTCTCAACCATTGTGTCAGGACACACTGGTGTGTCACCAAGGGGTGGAAGGTGTTTCATAAAAAATTTGACATAGTAAGCCTATGCTTTCTATAACAGCCACAAGTGCTTGCTGCTTGAGGAGAGTTTAGAGTACTTACAATTCCCCATCACCGCTCCTGCTTTTTGCACAACCCTGGCAATCACTGCCACCACCAATCCAAGCCAGAAATGTTGCAGGCATGCTGCATCCTGCCCCGTCATCCCACCGCACCTCCCCCCATCCCCCACTTCTTAGAGTTTCAGCTTTTCTCTGCATTCTCGTTTGCAATTTATGATCTTTTGTTCTGTATTACATAAGAGTCAGTATGCACTCTGCATATTTGACAGAGGTGAGGGATTCTGCTTTCTTTGTTTTTCCAAAGTAAGTGTACTATGTTGTATATTTGCAGTCTTACTTTTTTTCATAGGTAAGGTTGTTGCCTTTCAAGTCCTGGGTGTTAAGTACTCTTATGGTATGGCTGGTATGCTATATAAATTCTAAATACCTTTTTAGCAGGTTTTCGTGTGTCACAAAGTGTCTGGCAGGGAAGGGATTTTGAAGTACTTTACTGAGGGGGTATCAGAATGTGAATATATTTTTTGTATGGTGAGTTGAAAGGGGAAATTTCCTAATTTTACTCTGTATAAACTCCAGAAGAGGTCAGAACTCTCTGAAGTTGACAGTGAAATTCAAGAGAGATTGTCTGTATCGAAAACCTGTGTGCCTTATATGCATATCAGTTCCAGATTTCTCACTGATGCAGTAGGCAAAGATTACAATTGTTGTGAAAAAAATATGTAATAATGATATTTTATACGCAGTTATTGAAATCAAAGAATATGTTATCTTTCTCCTGCATCATTTTCAACAATAAAATATCTAGGATTTATTTTTTTTAGTATAGCTGTTAAATGTAGTGTGCAATGTGTCCCGCATGTGAGCATCATCTGTCAGGTGTGTCAATACGGGAAAAAGGTTGAGAACCACTGGTTTATTATATGCCTCATCATTCAATAAACTATCATTAAGTATCCAATATTGTTGTCCTCTTTGGTTTGTAACTGAAGCTGAATCTCAATGGGTACACGGTCTGACCAGGTATTGCAATCCACCTCAGAATTGGAAATCATTGAAACAATATCTCTGTCTACCAAAAAGTAGTCAATGTGGGAGTAAGAAGAATGGGGGATGGAGTAAAAGGTATAATTTCCTGCTGATGGGTTCAGTAATCTCCAAACATCAATAAAGTTCCATTTGGCAATAAAAGCACAAAATTTGTCTCTCTCCCCTGAGATAACGTATCCAAACCCAAGGAATTATCTAGATTCAGATTCTTACTGCAATTAAACTCACCACTAATAATTAAATGTCCCACCACCCTAGATAACAAAACCTCAGATACATTTTCCAAAAATGAGTTCTGCCCTTAATTGGGAGCATACAAGTTCACCAACATGAAGCACTCACTACCCACCTTAAACTGGACCAGAATGTACCCTCAGGGGTCCACATAAACCAAGAAAACTTCACATTGAAAGGTTTTCGCTAGCAGTATGCCTACACGTGTGTATTTGCATCGTACAGAACAGGCTGCTAAGAGCACATGAGAAAAGTGATGGGATCATAATAAGCCCTCATAAGGTTTTTCAGATGTGCCTCCTGAATAAAATCAATAGAAGCCTGTATATGCAAGACTTCACTGAAAAGCTGTTTTCTTTTCTGGGGTGAATTTAAACCCTTAACATTGATTGAGACTATCCTAGCATAAGCCATAATACCATTTTATAGACTCCCCCCACTTCATTATCACGCGTGTCTCATGCATTCCATAAATTCTCAACCCTACATGGTTTATCCTCTCTCCAAATCTTTAGTCCCTAACTCCCAAGGTCTATCCCCCCATCCCTGCAGGCAAAAACTTCCCCTCACTCCTCACATCCGCACCCTCCCACTCCCCAACCCTCCTCTCTGCCTCACCCACCCCCACACACAAACCACTTGTTCTGCTGAAATCAACACACAGATCCCACCCCTGTGAAAGGAAGAACGTCCTCTCATCCGCCTGATCAGGTGTCATAAAGAAAGAGGGAAACAACAACTAGAACATGAGGCTCAAGATAGTAGGAAATGTTCCCCTGATGAAAACATACTGCTCATAAAATTGTGGATAAGAAGTTTTAAGTGATGTTTGCAGTATAGTTTACTTATAGTGAATTGTAAATGTTACTTACCAATTGCAGTTATACGCTACTGTTTGTTTTACCTTTATGCTTAAATAGTTAAAAAAATAATAATAAAAAAAAAAGAAAAACACACTCCCGTTTAACTCTTATTATTAAAGTAGTGAAAGAAAATCAAGCACAGCAGTGCACACCCCTCACCAATCAAAAATAGAATCAACATTGAAATCTTGCAAATCGGGTGTTATTGTCTTTTGATGAGGTGGAATCCCCTGAATGCAGGCGGATATGTCTGCCACCTTTATTGACCCTCTGCCATTTAGGTTGCTCCATCGCCATATTTGAGGGCTCTGTAGCTCTCTTTCCTGCTCCATCAGGTAGTGAAATACCCATGGCCTCAGCTAAACTTCTTGACTGTGAAGAAACCCCATTCAGGGAGAAAGAGCCCAAACAGGAATAGCCAACGATAGCACACTTGTTTACATTGTAGTACACGGATAACATCTTTCATTTCCTGCCGTTTCTGAAGAGTGGAGGAAGACAGATCAGCAACAACCACAATACTGCGGCCCAGCCATTGAATATTTCCAGCTTGCCTGGCTACTTTCAACACTCTTTCTTTGACTGAAAATTTATGATAACAGATGAGAATATCACGTGGCCTACTGGGAAGTTGCGGACCAAGTACACAGTGGGCTAGTTTGAATTCAATTACTAGCCCCATCTGTAGCTGCATGAGAGACTCCCCAGCCAAAATCATTTGGCTGAAGTCCATGGCCATCTTCAATGGATCGGCAAAGTCAGGGGTCTCCAGCACCCCTCTAATCCAAAAATTGGACCTGTGGTAGTGATTTTCCAAGTCCTCGATCTTATCAAATAGGACCTTGCTCAGGTCTTGGTCTGTGCAAGACAGATGAGCTAAGAGCTCCGCATGTGCGCTGAGCCTATTTTCAGACTCTTCAACTCGCCTCCCAATTTACACCATTTCTTCTTTCAAGTCAGAGACTATGCTCATGATTTTGTTTTTTTCTCTTTTATGCCTTTGTGTAAGTTGCAAAATCACCACTGAAATTCAGCTTTCATCGGGATGGAGTTGTAATCAGCGTCACTTGGCCCAACTTCTGGCACTGCGTCATCAGAGCTGGGATCCAGACCTACAGCCCCAATGCATCCTCAACAGATTTATTATATGAAAACTGCTTTAAGTCAGACAAATTCTTTTTATCTGACAACCTCGATCGCTAAGGAAGCCAATCCATCACAATGTATTGCCACAGCATTGCAGATGTTGAGTTATATAGGAAATTCAGTGCTGCTTGTTTTAGAGGTCACAGGTCAGGCAACCATCAGAAGGGTGACATCGCTTCCTCTCTAATGCATACAATTTTAACTACATCTCTAGAGAAGTAGTTAAAGTTTTGCATTAATAGCTTCATTAATGCAGATGTATTCATTATTGCAAGCCACATTATACTGAAATGTTTCTTTGCATATTTTTTACATTTTATCAGCTCATTTAAATATTTACATGTTAAAGTGCACATTGGTATTAACACAAATCCATTAACACATGTTAACAACTCTTTAACATGCATTAAGAAGTAATATAGACATTAGTGCACATTATTTAATTTTATTTAAGAATGTATAGGCTGTAATTATCCCAAGTCCTAAGCAGCTTACAAAAAAACATCCATAGTTAGAATCATATAAAACATTGCACAAAAATTAAAAACAAAACAGTACTATACATAAACATACAATAGTAAGATATAGTGGTAGTAGAGCAATCACAGCATAATAAAATGTGGCAGCCTTAGCCTGTGACAAATATTAAAAGCTATTAACGCTACTCTGATATGTTAAAAGCCTAGATAAGAAAGCCTATAGATGCTTTATGATATTTTTATAGCAAGGCTTGTTCTGGAGCATGGCAGGAAGCCTATTCCACAAATTTGGTCCTGCTGCTGCAAACAGCCTTTCTCTGGTTTCTGCAAGTTTGATCATTTTATGACTAAGTACATCTAAAAGACATTACCCTCCCAATCATAAATCTATGTTTGGACAATATATTTTTAAAAAGGAAGAAATGTATGTTGGTGCTTCACTAGAGGTTTGTGAATCATGAGCAAGATCTTAACTTGCACCTTCCATTCTATGGGTAGCTAATGTAATGAGTATAGTATTGGTGAAATGTGTTTGTAATGTGTGTTCCTGTAAGAATTTGTGTTGCATAGATCTGAATGACCTGCAATTCCTTTAATGTAGATTGAGTCTGGCCCATGTATACCGAGTTGCAGTATTCTAAGGCAGATATGACCAACAGTCATATCAGGACCAACAGTCCTGGCAGGAAGTCACCAGGAGACAAATAAGGTCTTGTGTAACACATGCAGCTTCCAGAAGGACTTCTTGACAATCACTCTGACCTGAGTTTTAAAAATTAAGTTCTGAATCAAATATCACCCCCAAATCTAGTACCTCCTTAATAGGAATTGAGCGCTTTTGAAACACAATAACAGATGGAAATGATGGAGAACAACTGAGTCTGATAATTTTGGTTTTCAATAGGTTAACTGAGAGCCCATTATTTGTTTACCAACTTTTAATTGCAGACAAGTAAACAGAAATCAGTCCCAGTGTGGTGTTTTTGTCTGCGGTAACTAGAAAGAACTGGACATAATCTGCGTAAACACGTTAATGAAGTCCTAGTCCCGATTGTAGCCTACATATTAGCCTTAAGTAGATGTTAAATATGCCAATGGTGATGATCCTTGAAGGACTCCAGTCTTTAAAGGATACCAAGAGGAAGATTGTGCACCATAGTGCCCTTGCTGGGTCTATCCCGATAAATAGGACTAAAATCATATCAGCACGGTGCTAGAGAGTCCAATTTGGGTAAGATGAGAGCTGAGGATATCGTGGATGAGGGAGTCAAACACAGCTGACACATCCAGAAAAACAAGGATGCAGTCAGTTCATGTATCAAATCCATGTTGAATAACCTCTGTGCTAGATCTAATCAATAATTCAGTGCTATAGTTTGATCTAAATTTAAATTGGAATTGATTGAGGATCTCATGTTTATCTAAAAACTCTTGAAGTTGTTTCAACACCGCAGCCTCAATGATATTTGCTAGCAACTGTATGGATGAAATGGGGTGATAGTTGGCCAGCTTAGTGGAATCAGTATGTGTTTTTTTTCAATAATGGGTGGACAGGTGCTTGTTTTAATGCCTGATGCAAAACTCTATCTTCTAGTGAAATGATGACAAGGCTGGTTAGAAGTTCAATAATGTCATCAATTAAAAATTTCATAACAGTACTACCGGTACAAGGGTTTACAGGGCAGTTAGCTGTATTCATTTTCTTTACAATCTAGATGACTTCTTCAGTTGATGCATAGTCAAATATATCCCATGGTTGCACACTGTTTTCTCTATGCAGCTCTCCTGGCATAGGAGTGGTTGAAAATTGTGCACATATATCACCAACCTTCTTAGAAAAAATAGAAAGCAAAGGATTTGGGATGTAAGTTGTCCAAGAATTTGCTGGGGCCATATCCAGTAAAAGAAGGCTCATCTGCATACTGCTCCCAGCATCCCCTAGGAGAGGAGTCCTGAGGTCACTGCTAACGATCCAGGGATTGAATTCCACAGCCTCAGCTTCCAGAGGCCCCACACCCTTTGAAATAGAAGAGGACCGGAAGGCTCAACTGCATACTGATCCCAGCATCCCTTAGGAGAGGAGTCCAGAGGTCACTGCTAACGATCCAGGGATTGAATTCCCCAGCCCCAGCTTCCAGAGGCCCCGCACCCTTTGCGGTAGAAGAGGACTGGAAGCATGCACTGTTAGGCATGCGAATCTCAAAACCTTCAGTTAACTGAGTGAAGATCAATTTAATGGTGGTTAAAGAGGATTGGTAAGTATAGCTTTGGGAAATCTTTGGACTTAAGAACATAAGAAAATGCCATGCTGGGTCAGACCAAGGGTCCATCAAGCCCAGCATCCCGTTTCCAACAGAGGCCAAAACCAGGCCACAAGAACTTGCCAATTACCCAAACACTAAGAAGAACCCATGCTACTGATGAAATTAATAGCAGTGGCTATTCCCTAAGGGGTAGATTTTCAAAGGGGTACGTGCGTAAGATACGCGCGTACCCCCCCCCCCCCCGAAAGCCTACCCCAAACCACCCCTGTGCGCACCGAGCCTATTTTGCATAGGCTCGGCGGTGCGCACAAGCCCCGGGACGCGCGTAAGTCCTGGGGCTTGCAAAAAGGGGTGGTCGGGGGCGTGTCCAGGGGGCGCAGTTTGGGATCGGGGGCGTGTCCGGGGGGGTGTATGGGCGGTCCGGGGGCGTGGCCGAGTGCCCCGACACAGCGGCCTGTGTCGGGGCCTGCTGCGCCGGCTCGCGTAAGTTACTACTGCCCGGAGGCAGTAGTAACTTTTCCGATAAAGGTGTGGGGGGGTCTAGATAGGGCCGGGGGGTGGGTTAGGTAGGGGAAGGGAAGGGAATGTGCGGGGGGGGGTAGAAAGAAAGTTCCCTCCGAGGCCGCTCCGATTTCGGAGAGGCCTCGGAGGGAACGGGCAGCGCGTGCAGGGCTCTGCGTGTGCAAGTTGCACAAATGTGCACCCCCTTGCGCGCGGCAACCCCGAATTTTATAAGATATGCGCGTCTACGCGCGTATCTTATATAATCCGGTGTACTTTTGTTCGCGCCAGTGGCGCGAACAAAAGTACGCACGCGCGTATGTTTTTAAAATCTACCTCTAAGTATAATTGATTAATAGCCATTAATGGACTTCTCCTCCAAGAACTTATCCAAACCTTTTTTGAACCCAGCTACACTAACTGCACTAACCACATCCTCTGGCAACAAATTCCAGAGCTTTATTGTGCATTGAATGAAAAATAATTTTCTCCGATTAGTCTTAAATGTGCTACTTGCTAACTTCATGGAATGCCCCCTAGTCCTTCTATTATTCGAAAGTGTAAATAACTGATTCACATCTACTCGTTCAAGACCTCTCATGATCTTAAAGACCTTTATCATATCCCCCCTCAGCCATCTCTTCTCCAAGCTGAACAGCCCTAACCTCTTCAGTCTTTCCTCATAGGGGAGCTGTTCTATCTCCTTTATCATTTTGGTTGCCCTTATCTGTACCTTCTCCATCGCAACTATATCTTTTTTGAGATGCGGCGACCAGAATTGTACACAGTATTCAAGGTGCGGTCTCACCATGGAGCGATACAGAGGCATTATGACATTTTCCGTTCTATTAACCATTCTCTTCCTAATAATTCCTAACATTCTATTTGCTTTTTTGACTGCTGCAGCACACTGAGCCGGCGATTTTAAAGTATTATCCACTCTGATGCCTAGAGATGTGAATTGTGTGATCGATCGTCTTAACGATCGATTTCGGCTGGGAGGGGGAGGGAATCGGATCGTCGCAGTTTGGGCTTTTTAAATATCGTGTAAATCGTGTAAATCGAAAACCGGCACACTAAAACATCTCTAAAACCCACCCCGACCCTTTAAAATAAATCCCCCACCCTCCCAAAATGCCTTAAATTACCTGGGGTCCCGGTGTGATCTTTTACTCTCGGACCTCCGTGCATTGTAGAAATGGCGCCATTTTGCGCAAAATGGCGCCGGCTGTACGGCAACACGATTCGACTGCAGGAGGTCGTTCCGGACCCCCGCTGGACTTTTGGCAAGTCTTGTGGGGGTCAGGAGGCCCCCCCAAGCTGGCCAAAAGTCCCTGAGGGTCTAGCGGGGGTCCGGAACGACCTCCTGCAGTCGAATCGTTTTTCCGTACGGAAAAATGATTCGCGGTAGGAGATCGTTCCAGACCCCCGCTGGACTTTTGGCAAGTCTTGTGGGGGTCAGGAGGCCCCCCCAAGCTGGCCAAAAGTCCCTGGGGGTCCAGCAGGGGTCCGGGAGCGATCTCCTATGCTCCTGACGTCGGGGGACAAAAAAACAAAATGGCGCCGGTGCTACCTTTGACCTGTCATATGACAGGTCAAAGGTAGCGCCGGCGCCATTTCTACAACGCACGGAGGTCCGAGAGTAAAAGATCACACCGGGACCCTTCCTCTGGACCCCAGATAATTTAAGGCATTTTGGGGGGGGTTCGGGAGGGTGGGGGATTTATTTTAAAGGGTCGGGGTGGGTTTTAGGGTTGTTTTAGTGTGCCGGTTTTCCCGGCCTCCCCCTTCCCCTCCCCCTTCCCCCGATTTACGATTTTTTGACGATAAATCGGGGGAATTGTTATTGTATCGCGGCTCTAATGATTTTTGACGATTTAAAATATATCGGACGATATTTTAAATCGTCAAAAAACGATTCACATCCCTACTGATGCCTAGATCTTTTTCCTGGGTGGTAGCTCATAATATGGAACCTAATATCGTGTAACTACAGCAAGGATATTTTTCCCTATATGCAACACCTTGCACTTGTCCACATTAAATTTCATCTGCCATTTGGATGCCCAATCTTCCAGTCTTGCAAGGTCCTCCTGTAATGTATCACAGTCTACTTGTGATTTAACCACTCTGAATAATTTTGTATCGTCCACAAATTTGATAACCTCACTCATTGTATTCCTTTCCAGATCATTTATATATATATTGAAAAGCACCAGTCCAAGTACAGATCCCTGAGGCACTCCACTGTTTACCCTTTTCCACTGAGAAAATTGACCATTTAATCCTACTCTCTGTTTCCTGTCTTTTAACCAGTTTGTAATCCACAAAAGGACATCGCCTCCTATCCCATGACTTTTTAGTTTTCTTAGAAGCCTCTCAAGAGGGACTTTGTCAAATGCCTTCTGAAAATCCAAATACACTACATCTACCGGTTCACCTTTATCCACATGTTTATTAATCCCTTCAAAAAAATGAAGCAGATTTGTTAGGCAAGACTTCCCTTGGGTAAATCCATGTTGACTGTGTCCCATTAAATCATGTCTTTCTATATGCTCTACGATTTTGATCTTGAGAATAGTTTCCACTATTTTTCACGACACTGAAGTCAGGCTCACTGGTCTATAGTTACCCGGATCGCCCCTGGAGCCTTTTTTAAATATTGGGGTTACATTGGCCACCCTCCAGTCTTCAGGTACAATGGATGATTTTAATGATAGGTTACAAATTTTAACTAATAGATCAGAAATTTCATTTTTGAGTTCCTTCAGAACCCTAGGATGCATACCATCCGGTCCAGGTAATTTGCTACTCTTTAGTTTGTCAATCTGGCCTACTACATCTTCCAGGTTCACAGTGATTTCGTTCAGTTCGTCTGACTCATCACCCCTGAAAACCATCTCTGGAACTGGTATCTCCCCAACATCCTAATTAGTAAACACGGAGGCAAAGAATTCATTTAGTCTTTCTGCAATGGCCTTATCTTCCCTAAGAGCCCCTTTATCCCCTCTGTCATCTAATGGTCCAACCGACTCCCTTTGGTGAAAGGTGAAATAGAGGGATATACTCTTTAGTGTTTGTGTATGTCTGAGGTAATAAGCAAGCCAGAGATAGTTAATTCTAATGTCTGTCTTTCCCACCCATTCAACCCTTGATTTTTAGGCAAGAGACACTTTCTCATTAAAACTCAATCAGGGTCTTATCTAAATCATACTGTTGTACCAGCCCTTATTGAAAATTTAATCATCCCCTTGTAGGACACTACAAAATTTAATCATCCCCTTGTAGGACATTACCTGTAAATTTAAAGTGCCCTAATTCCAACTCCCTTAGTATCCTAAACTTAACTATTAGCTCAATAAAACTAAGATGAAGGCAGCAGTCCAGCAGCAAGAGGGGGGCTTTCCAGTCTTTTGCACTGAGTGTCACATGTATGATTTTTTACCCACCGGTGAGATATTGTATGTGTGCACTTGGTGCAAAGAGCTCCTGGTTCTCAGGGAACGAGTCCAATCTCTGGAGGCTAGAGTAGCAGACTTGGAGGAGCTGAGGCAGACAGAGAGGTACATTAATGAAACCTTCAGGGACATAGTAGCAAGTCCCAAATCCAGTCTGGCAGCCCCAGTGCTGCCTTGGATCAGAAAGGTCTCTCAGTAGAACATCACCCTGGTGTAGCAGGAAGAGATCCTGTAGCAAGGAACTGCTCTCCAGGTGATGTGTTGTCCTCTCGCACTGAGGACAAGTCTCCCAGGGCTACTACCCAGGAAGGAAGGGTTAGGCCAGCCATCATAGTTGGTGATTCAATTATTAGAAATGTAGATAGCAGGGTGGCTGGTGGACGTGAGGACTGCCTGGTAACTTGCCTGCTTGATGTGAAGATGGCAGACCTCACGCGTCACCTAGATAGGATTATAGACAGTGCTGGGGAGGAGCCGGCTGTCGTGGTACATGTGGGCACCAACAACATAAGAAAATGTGGGAGAGAGGTTCTGGAAGCCAAATTTAGGATTTTAGGTAGAAACTTGAAATCCAGAACCTCTAGAGTGGCATTCTCTGAAATGCTTCCTGTTCCATGTGCAGGTCCCCAAAGTCAGGCAGAGCTCCAGAGTTTCAATGCATGAATGAGACAATGGTGCAGGGAAGAGGGATTCAGTTTTGTAAGGAAGGGGGAGACTTTTCCGAAAGGATGGGCTCCACCTTAACCAGAGTGGAACTAAGCTGCTGGCACTAACTTTCAAAAAGGAAATAGAGCAGCTTTTAAACTAGAAGCCGACTGTCACTCAGCAGTGCATGGTTCAAAGAAATGTATCTTTGAAGGATACTAATGAAACAGGAGAGTTAGGGCTTCCCAACAGAGAGGTTCCAATAAAAGCAAACGTAGTCCTTGTGCCTAAATGTAAAAAATCACCAAAGCTAATCATTTTCAAATTATCCCTAACAACTGAAAAGCAGGTTATTAATACAAACAAAAACACACTTTGAAATGTCTGTATGCCAATGCCAGAAGTCTAAGAAGCAAAATGGGAGAATTAGAGTGTATAGCAGTAAATGATGAGATTGACATAATTGGCATCACAGAGACTTGGTGGAAGGAGGATAACCAATGGGACAGTGCTATATCAGGGTACAAATTATATCGCAATGACAGGGAGGATCAACTTGGTGGGGTGTGGCACTTTATGACTGGGAAAGTATAGAGTCCAACAGGATAAAGATCATATAAGAGACTAAATGCTCAGTAGAATCTATATGGGTAGAAATCCCATGTGTGTTGGATAAGAGTATTGTGATAGGAGTATACCACTGTCCACCTGGACAAAATAGTCAGACAGATGATGAAATGCTAAGAGAAATCAGAGTAGCTAACCAATTTGGCAATGCAATAATAATGGGAGATCTTAATTACCACAATATTGACTGGGTAAATGTAACATCAGAACTTGCTAGAGACATAAAGTTCCTGGATGTAATAAATTACTGCTTCATGGAGCAATTGGTTCAGGTACCAACAAGAGAGAGAGCTATTTTAGATTTAATTCTTAGATGAATGCGGGATTTGGTGAGAGAGGTAATGGTGGTGGGGCCACTTGGCAATAGTGATCATAACATTATCAAATTTAAACTAATAACTGGAAGGGGGACAATAAGTAAATCTACAGCTCTATAACTAAACTTTCAAAAGGGAAACTTTGATAAAATGAGGAAAATAGTTAGAAAAAAACTGAAAGGTGCAGTTGCAACGGTTAAAAGTGTTCAACAGGCATGGACATTGTTTAGAAATACAATCCTAGAGGGGCAGTCCAGATGTATTCTACACATTAAGAAAGGTGGAAAGAAGGCAAAACGATTACCATCATGGTTAAAAGGTGAGGTGAAAGAGGCTATTTTAGCCAAAAAATCATCCTTCAAAAATTGGAAGAAGGATCCATCTGAAGAAAATAGGATAAAACATAAGCATTGTCAAGTTAAGTGTAAAACATTGATAAGACAGGCGAAGAGAGAATTTGAAATGAAGTTGGCCATAGAGGCAAAAACTCATAATAAAAACTTTTAAAAATATATCCGAAGCAAGAAACCTGTGAGGGAGTCGTTTGGACCATTATTTTTATTTATTTATTTATTTATTGTTTTTGTTATACCGAGTTTCATGACAGGCATCACATCAACCCGGTTTACAATTAACAAAGTGTGTAAAACATAACATAACGTAAAACAATGTTCTCAAAAAGAACCTTGAACTTTAAATATCGTGAATCAGATATAGGAATTGAGAAAGTTACAATAAATCAGGGAAATCAACTTGGAGCTGGAAAGGGGAGAGATTGCACAGAGCAATATTAACATTTCAGTCTATTAATGTAATAGAGTAGCATAGTGAGTAAATAAGAATATGTGAGAAACTGTGGCAATACCTCACTATGGAACGGAACATAAATAACCAAATGCATAAATACGACAGTGTTATGATAAAAGTTCAGCAGGTATTGATGATTGTCAATTTAAGGTTGATTGAATTGTATTTGGTCCAGTTATTGGATAAGAGTTTGTGCTATTTAATGGAGGAATTATTCAAGGCTTGGAAATGCTTTTTTGAAAAGCCAAGTTTTTAGTCTTTTCCTAAATGTTAGAGAGCATGGCTCCTGTCTCAAATCTGGTGGGATAGAGTTCCAGAGAGTTGGACCTGCTGAAGAGAAGGCTCTGAGACTCAATGATTTATGTTGGTAGGTTTTGGCCTTTGGTATTTGGAGTGACTCTTTGTAGCATTCCCTGATGGGTCTGGCGGAAGTGTATTTTTTAAGAGGTATTTGTAGGTCGAGGTGCGTGTTTTGGTTGATAGTTTTGTATATGATGTTAATGGTTTTATACATGATTCTATAGTGGATCGGTAGCCAATGGAGGTTTTTGAGGATAGGTGAAATGTGGTCCATTTTCCTGGAGTTTGTGAGGACTCTGGCTGCAGAGTTCTGGACCATTTGTAGAGGTTTGGTATAGGAAGCTGGGAGGCCTAGTAGTAATGAGTTGCAATAATCTAATTTGGAAAAGATTATTGCTTGCAAAATTGTTCTAAAGTCTTGGGCGTGAAAAAGTGGTTTAATTCTTTTCAGGATATGTAATTTGTAGAAGCAGTCCTTGGTGGTTTGGTTAATGAAAGGTTTGAGGTTGAGTCAATTGTCCAGGATGGCTCCTAAATCTCTTACGTGGGCTGTTTGAAGGAGTGTGGGTGGTTTTGGGTGTGTATTTTTGTTTTCCGGTGATATGAGCAGGAATTCTGTTTTAGAAGCATTAAGTACCAGGTTTAGACTGGTGAGGAGAAGTTTAATTTCTACTAAGCAACTGTCCCAGTATTCCATTGTTTTAGATATTGATTCTTCTATGGGGATCACGATCTGTACGTCGTCTGCGAAAAGGAAGTGTTTCAGGCTTAGTTTTGTAAGAAGTTGACAAAGTGGTAGGAGGTAGATATTGAATAGCGTGGGTGAAAGTGAAGAACCCTGCGGCACCCCTCTATTAGAATGGTGGTATTGGGATTCTTTATTGTGGATTTTGACTCTATATCTTCTATTTTCAAGGAATGTTTTGAACCAGTTTAGTGTGGCACCTGTTAAACCAATGTTTGCCAGCTGTTTTAGAAGGAGGGTGTGGTTGACGGTGTCGAATGCCGCCGAAAAGTCAAGGAGGATTAGTAAATATGCTTGGCCTTTGTCAATTCCAGAGAGGAGGAAGTCCGTTAGATGACTGAGGGGTTAAAAGGGCTCTAAAATCTAAGTCCATTAGATGACTGAGGGGTTAAAAGGGCTCTTAGGGAAGATAAGGCCATTGCAGAAAGACTAAATGAATTCTTTGCTTCCATGTTTACTAATGAGGATGTTGGGGAGATACCAGTTCTGGAGATGGTTTACAAGGGTGATGAGTCAGATGAACTGAACCAAATCACTGTGAACCTGGAAGATGTAGTAGGCCAGATTGACAAACTAAAGAGTAGCAAATCACCTGGACTGGATGGTATGCATCCTAGGGTCCTGAAGGAACTAAAAAATGAAATTTCTGATCTATTAGTTACAATTTTTAACCTATCATCCATTGTACCTGAAGACTGGAGGGTGTAACCCCAGTCTTCAGGGATGTAACCCCAATATTTAAAAAGGGCTCCAGGAGTGATCTGGGTAACTATAGACCAGTGAGCCTGACTTCAGTGCTGGGAAAAATAGTGGAAACTATTCTAAAGATCAAAATCATAGAGCATATAGAAAGACATGGTTTAATGGAACATAGTCAACATGGATTTACCCAAGGGAAGACTTGCCTAACAAATCTGCTTCATTTTTTTGAAGGGGTTAATAAAAATGTGGATAAAGGTGAACCAGTAGATGTAGTGTATTTGGATTTTCAAAAGGCATTTGACAAAGTCCCTCAGGAGAGGCTTCTAAGAAAATTAAAAAGTTATGGGATAGGAGCTGATGTCCTTTCAGTGGAAAAGGGTAAACAGTGGAGTGCCTCAGGGATCTGTACTTGGACCTGTGCTTTTCAATATATATATATATATATATATATATATATATATATATATATATATATATATATATATATAAATGATCTGGGAAGGAATATGATGAGTGAGGCTATCAAATTTGCAGACAATACACAATTATTCAGATTAGTTAAATCACAAGCAGATTGTCATACATTACAGGAGGTCCTTGCAAGACTGTAAGATTGGGCATCCAAATGGCAGATGAAATTTAATGTGGACAAGTGCAAGGTGTTGCATATAGGGAAAAATAACCCTTGCTGTAGTTACACGATGTTAGGTTCCATATTAGAAGCTACTACCCAGGAAAAAGATCTAGGCATCATAGTGGATAATACTTTAAAATCGTCAGCTCAGTGTGCTGCAGTAGTCAATAAAACAAACAATGTTAGGAATTATTAGGAAGAGAATGGTTAATAAAACACGAAATGTCATTATGCCTCTGTATCGCTTCATGGTGAGACCACACCTTGAATACTGTGTACAATTCTGGTCGCTGCATATCAAAAAAGATATAGTTGCGATGGAGAAGGTACAGAGAAGGGCGATCAAAATGATAAAGGGGACTGAACATCTCCCCTATGAGGAAAGGCTGAAGAGGTTAGGACTGTTCAACTTGGAGAAGAGACGTCTGAGGGGGGATATGATAAAGGTCTTTAAGATCATGAGAGGTCTTGAACGAGTAGATGTGAATCGGTTATATACACTTTCGGACAATAGAAGGACTAGGGGGCATTCCATGAAGTTAGTAAGTAGCACATTTAAGACTAATCTGAGAAAATTCTTTTTCACTCAATGCACAATTAAGCTCTGGAATTTGTTGCCAGGGGATGTGGTTAGTGCAATTAGTGTAGCTGGATTCAAAAAAGGTTTGGATAAGTTCTTGGAAGAGAAGTCCATTAACAGCTATTAATCAAATTTACTTAGGGAATAGCCACTGCTATTAATTGCATCAGTAGTATGGGATCTGCTTGGTGTTTGGGTAAGTGCCAGGTTCTTGTGGCCTGGTTTGGCCTCTGTTGGAAACAGGATGCTGGGCTTGATGGATACTTGATCTGACCCAGCATGGCAATTTCTTATAAAAAATCAGTGAGTTTAGAAACTGCTGGGAACAATTCCCTGAAGGTTGCTCCCAGCAGATTGAACAGATCTATGGATGAGACTTTTCTTGGCCAATTTAACTTCCTGTCTGTATCTGTCTAATGCCAAGCTATATGATCTTTGTTTATTGTCAAGATGGGATTTGTGCCAGCGGTGCTCCAGCCTCTGTAGTTTGGATTTTAAAACTTTAAGTCCATGTGAGAACCAGGGTACTCTAATACTTCTCTTAGCTTTTATTAATCTCAAGGAGGCAATATTTTCCACAGAGATGGCTAATAAATCATTCCAAATGGATACAACAGTAGTAACATGCAAGATATTAATATCCTTAATTTGAGGAAGCCAATCAGAACATAATTTTTCAGGGTCTATAAAGCATTTTAATACATGTGAACTATTTCCTGATGATGCATAATAAATCTTATTCATGAGATCTTAAACTTAATGAAAAAATGATCATTCCATAAAGTTTCAGTACAGGAGATACCAGACAAAGCAAAGCTAAGTATCTTGCTACTTAGGAAAACCAAATCGAGGGTGTGACCTAACTGATGCATTGGTTCATGTACCATTTGTTCCCACTCCAGAACATCCATAGCAGATAAAATCCTTTAAAGGCAGATAACCATGGAGTGAAATCAACATGCAAGTTGAAGGCTCTTAAGACAACAATGTGAATTAGCTCTAATTTAATCTCTAGTAAAGCTTCAGTCACTAGCAAATAGTTGCTTCCTAAAAGCCCCAGAGGGCAATAGAATAAGAAAATAATCCAGTGTCTATTACAGATAAACAGTGCTAAGTAAGGGTCAGCAATTGTAATTGGACTTGGAGCAAACAATAACCCCCTGCCCCCTCTAACTAATCATGATTGAGATAACAACATGTAATTAGGATTAAAACATCATCAGTATCTTGTAATCAGGATTCGGTAATGCAGAAGATGTCTGGCTGTTCATCGATCAAAATGTCATGATAAATTTTGATTCTGTTCCTGATGGACCAAGCATTAATTAAACAGATAAACAAAGTGCAGGTTGCTAATGCTACGATAGGCTGAGCACATATACACAGAACTAGGCAGGACCCAGGCCTGAGAGTCTTCTTATAGTGTTGTTGTATTAATCATGTCGCCTATGTTTGCAAGAATAGTACTTTCCAAAACAACGCACCTTGAGGCTTAATCACAACGTCTCATACACTTTAGGTGTGCACAAAGAGGCAAGTTCCTTTGTCGCCCTCCTTTGTGCTTGTGACAAAGGTGTGTGCTGGACCATCTTGCAGCACCTCCAGCATCTCCCACAGGACATTAAATGCCTACGTTACCTTTAACTCCCTTCAGTAAATTGGCCCCCTGATTTTTTTTGACTGGAAAAGTCGGATTAAAACAAATGGAATCGCTGCTCTACAATCACATGCAAAGCTTCTAAAGGTTAATATGAGAACAGTGCACAAAGGATTAAAGAAGACACTATCTTTCTTTAAAAAGTGGCCCTCGGGTGAAAGAAGTAAGTGCCATAGAATGGAGAGCTTTGGATGAGTGCTCCAGGGGCTGACAGCAGCAGAGAATAAGAAGGCTTTGTGAAATGATGTCTGCTCTTGAAAGAATCCTCACAAATCCCATTGAAAATTTCAACGTGCAGTCAGTGAACAAGTGAAAACTGATTTTATCCTGTAAACTGAGTAGGCATCACATGAACAGCACAGATGACTCATTTACATGATTACTTTTATTTCTGGTGTCCCGCATTAACATTTCTATTTGCCATATTTCATAGGCTCTTTAAAATGCATTATAAAGCACGGTGAAATATTTAATCCAACCTTTGTGTGGTTTCGTTTATTTGCTAGCTCATTGTTTTCCTACTGCTCTGCTACTCTGTGATCCCTTTACCGCTCTCTGCATTTTCCATGCCCCATTGCTGGCTCTGCCCTTTTCCTCTGTTCTCTGTCACATTTCCTCTATTATCCTGTTTCCCTACATTTTTTTCATCATCACCGTGGGTTCTCAAATCCTGTTGCCCCCATCTCTTTTCTGTTCTCTAGGCCCTTTAATTTTGTAACTATTTAACTCCCTAATCATGTTTATTCCCTTTTTATTAAAGTTATTTCTGACCGCTATATTTTACCGCGTCCTACGCTTTTTATCTCACTCTCAGCCTAATTCTTTGAACTCCTTCTTTGATCCTCTATATGATCCTACCTCTTTCCACAATCGTCTCTCTTCTTTCTCCTTGTCCTACTCTACCTTTCACCCCTACCCAACTCTCTTCTTTGTGCCATCTTAACTCTCTCCCATCCAAATCTCTTGTCTGCCCCTGCCATCCCACTTTTCCACTCCTCCCTTCTATTTTCCCTGCCATTCCTATTTCTCTCCTCAAATTGTCCAGGTTCCTTCTTGCTTTTCCACATGGCTTTCTTTCTCTCCTCTCCACCTCCATTTTTTTTTTTACTCTTACTGTCCCTTTGCAGATCTAGAGGACTGAGAATAAGCCTGTGGTCAGGCCACACTGCAGACGGGACCAAGGAAACGGGTGCTGACAGAGCAGGAGTCAGCAGAAGAGGGACCTCAAGAGTCAAAGCTTCTCTTTTGCAGCACTGCCTCCTCCCGCTGAGCCTTGCATTCATTTCAAGTTTTACTCTGACACGAGGCAAGTGGAAAACAAGGAAAAAGATCATGACTCAAAGTGAAATGCAGGTACTCAAGCAAAAATAAAGAATAATTGACTATTTCGGAAAGGACTAAAAACATGGCTGTTCCAGCAAGCGTATGCAGATGAGAAACAGGCACAGGAGCCGATATATTTTTAATAAGGTTTTTTTAACTTCTACCTTTTATTGCTTTTACTTTTTATTTATTTATTTATTTATTTAAAATTTTTGTATACCGACGTTCGTTATGCAAACATCACATCGGTTTCCATGTAACAAAAACTGGCCAACAGGGCTTTACATTGAAACTGATTAAAGAACTGGGGAGTGGAAAGAGGGGGGAAACATGAAGGGAAATTATTGTACAAGAATAATATAAGCTAGGTAACATGATTATAAGCATGAGAGCATGATTATATATAGGCAGCAAAATTATATACAAATATTATATACAAGTAAATTTTTTTTACAATGAGGATGATTGGATTTGGGTATCTTTACTATGTAATTAGTAGTTTAAAATTTAGATATTTAGATATTTATTTACAATATAATAATTGTAATTTTTCTATTTTCTGCCTATTTTAAATACTATGATTAACTGTAAACCGCTGAGATGGATTCATCCGTGCAACGGTATATAAAACTGTTTAAATAAAATAAATAAATAAATAACAATAACATATTAAAGTCTAGAGCCAATTTTTTGTTTTTACATAAAGGTCTAGTTTTTATTTTTTAGCACAAAACCTTTTTGCAAGATCTCTACAAATAAGAACTTTATTTTATTGACCCCCATTTTCCTTTATTTTCTAACATCACAGGAAAAGTTTTCTAACATCACAGGAAAAGTTGATGTGATATGTTGGCGGGGGCAGGGGGTACAATAACACATAGGGGTAGATTTTCAAAGGGGTACACGCGTACGATACGTGCGTACCCCCCGAAAACCTACCCCAAACCCCCCCTGCATGCGCTGAACCTATTTTGCATAGGCTCGGCGGTGCGCACAAGCCCCGGGACGCGCGTAAGTCCCGGGGCTGCATGGAGGGGCGTGTCAGGGGCATGTCGGGGAAGCGTGCCGCGAGTGACGCGGCATTTCGGGGGCGGGCCCGGGGGGGCGTGGTGCCGGCCCGGGGGCGTGGTCGAGGCCTCCGGACCAGCCCCCGGGTCGGGTGATGGTGCGCCAGCAGCCCGCTGGCGCACGCAGATTTACGCCTGCTTTCCGCAGGCATAAATCTGCCAACAAAGGTAGGGGGGGTTAGATAGGGCCAGGGGGGGGGGGTTAGGTAGGGGAAGGGAGGGGAAGGTGAGGTGAGGCGGAAGGAAAGTTCCCTCCGAGGCTGCTCCGATTTCGGAGCGGCCTCGGGGGGAACAGGCAGCGCGCGCTGGGCTCTGCATGCGCAGGTTGCACAAATGTGCACCCCCTTGCGCTCGCCGACCCCGGATTTTATAAGATACGCGCAGCTACGCACGTATCTTATAAAATCCAGCATACTTTTGTTCACGCCTGGTGCACGAACAAAAGTACGCCCGTGCGTACATTTATAAAATCTACCCCAGCGTGTGTTCATGCTGTAGGACAGAGTCAGCAATAACATATGACAGGGCATGCATTAAGGGCTTTCAGCACATTACGTTAGTGTGTTGTGTCAGAATTGTATTTTTAACAGCCAGGAGGTACATCAAAATCATTTATGACATAGCTCAGTGCGTTCTTGCTTATTGAAAACTATTTTAGAATAAATAGTTTGCTTTCAGAAATATTTAAAACATAAGAACATTTTAAGATCTATACATGCAGAAGAAAAAGTAGCCTCTAACAAAGTCCTGATGTGGCTTTCTAAACAATTGTGCTAAAGTTAATGAAGGTCTGAGAGCCCTTGCTTTTCGTGATGTTAAAATTAATTATGTTACGTGGTAGAGAGCTTTTTTTTGATTGAGGTGCCAGTAGTGGCACTTCATTTACATTTTTCTCATTGTATCCCATGCCTGTTCTTATCTATGCAGGAGCATTTTAGATGCTCATAGAGGCAGAATATGATAGCAGATAATGTCTGGAAAGCTTTTCAAATCTGCCCTTTTTCTATTCTTGATACTATACCATGGACCCTATTTGTTCTCAGGCTTTACCCTTATTTCCTCATTACTAGCATTGGGAGGCTGTTCCAGAATCGTAACTATGCATTTAGTGCTCAGGGCAGGCAAGCCTATTTGCAGCCCACTCCCTGCTGTCTGTCACCTACCACCCCTTTTACTCTGATTCCCTGTCCTCTTTCCGTCAATCCCCCCAGCTCCACCTGGAAAGTAGGAAGAGAGCTGCACTGTTTCTGGTTTTGCATGCACTGCCAGCTCATGCTTGCATTTCAGCTAGTTTTCTGCCCCCTCTCACCCACCCTTTGATGTGGCTCTGGGCTGTTTCATGCATCCACCACCCTTTCTGTGATTAAATATTTTCTAATTTTACTTCTGAGTCTACCTTTTCAGGACTAAATTTTAAAAAGCATATACATGTGTAAAACAGCATTTTACACACATATATAGGCTTTATTAAAATTACCCCAAAGGTTGTACATGTAAAAGTACATGGAAAGTAATTTCATGTGTATTTTTACTTATATTTGATAGAGGCATTCCTGGGGCAAAGTTAGGGTGGGGAAACCATTTATGTGCATGCTTTCTAAAAACTAAAATGTGCATGTAAATGAATATGGACCTGATTTTCAAAAGTATTTGCATGCTTAAAACTGGGGTTTACACGTGTAAATGCACTTTATCAATTTAAATGAGCTTTTGAAAATTGCTACAATATATGCCATTGAATTGTCGATAGGATTTATCCGAAAGTGCACTTTATGCTACAATAGTAGTTATATTTAGACATGCAAATCATTTTGAAAATTACCCCCATAGTGAACATTTACACCTGCCCTGTTTTTTTTTTTTTAAGATCCGGATGCTGCAAGATCTTAAACTGCTGCTAGAACCTAATGACTTTAGGATGGTTGTGCAGGCTTTCATCTTACCTTTAATCTATTATTTCAACCATTGTTATATACCATGGCCCACCTTATCATTCTTTAAAGGCCTTACAAGTTTTTCAAAATGCGGCCATCAGACTGATAACAGGAAGAGGCATTTACGATTATATTTTCCCAGTCCTACATGATTTTCATTGGTTATCGGTTGAATTTTGTGTCAAATATAAAGTAGCAATTCTGGTACACAAGTTTGTAACAATTGATTCTTTTCCATGGGCAAACACAGTGTTTGCATTTATACAATCCACCTGCAGCATTGCGTTCTTATCAAAGAGATCTTTTTGATATACCTTCAATACAGTGCGCTTTGCCAAGACTCGTGCCAGGGACTTTTCAGTCAATGTGCCAAGATTCTGGAACTCCTTCCAGCTGAACTCCACCTCATGAATTGTGTTAAAATGTTTAAGATTGCTTAAGACCTATTTGTTCCAGCTGACTTTTTACTGATAGTTATTATTCTTGATATAATGGTTTTACTGTTCTTAGCATTAGTTGAAGGTGTTTAATTTTAATGATTGATGTTTATCTTTTATTTTAGAACAACCAACAATCTCTCAGAAAATCATTTGGAAGAGGTAATAGCCGTATATGAAAAGAAATAAACAAAAGAGCTGGTGTACCTGAGTGATCTCAGAACAATCAATCACCGTGATTAACGATTTTTTGTCTCATTTAATTGACCTCATACATGGGCATCCTTGTCAATGCTATTTAGCATGAACTTATTTTCAGCCAATATTATTATGCTATTTGTTATTAATCTGCTTTGTCATGTCTGTGCTGATTTTCATATTGCGATTTTATATCTGTATTCTTGTAAGTTGCCTAGAGCTTTCCACCAGGCAACTAATAAATAAATAATAATAATAAATTTGCACATGTATGCTGTGCAAGGGTTCATGTGTAACTGCTAATTTTCAGAGTGAACTTATGTGCGGAAGTATGTTTGGGATGGCATAAAGGCACAGAGTCCAACAGGATAAGGATCCTGCAAGAGACTAAATGCACAATAGAAACTTTATGGGTAGAAATCCAATGTGTATAGGGGAAGAGTATAGTGATAGGAGTATACTACTGTCCACCTGGCCAGAATGATGAAATGCTAAGAGAAATTAGGGAAGCTAACCTAATTGTTAGTGCAGTAATAATGGGAGATTTCAATTATCAAAATTTAAAATGACAATTCAGGAATTTTATCTCATTAGCATGTCCTGATGTTACATTTACCCAGTCAATATTGACTTTAGCTTGGCCGGTTCACCATGTTTTGAAGTACATTTTTGAGATGCTTGAGCTTATATTTATCCAGAATGTTAGGAATTATTAGGAAGGGAATGGCAAATAAAATGGAGGATGTCATAATGCCTCTGTATCATTTAATGGTTAGACCTCACCTTGAATGCTGTGTGCAATTCTGGTCACTACATCTCAAAAAAGATATAGTTGCATTGGAGAAAGTTCGGAGAAGGGCAACCAAAATAATAAAGGGCATGGAACGGCTCCTTTATGAGGAAAAGCTAAAGAGATTAGGTGTTACAGAGGGTTTTTCATGTGTCCTTGGGCTTCGGCCCGACCCCAGATGGATCCAGGACAGAACCAAGGGTTGGTGGTGTGTCCCAGCATGGCAGAGACACGGTCTTACCCTCCACCGGGCCTGCATGCTCCCGAGCCAACAAGATGATGTTGGAAAGTGAATAGTCCTCCGACCGTTCCAAGACCTTTCGGACCTGCCGCTTAGGATCGGCATGGAGCAGCAGGCCGGCCTGAGGATGAGGGCAGACGGAGGCCCTGACACGAAGACTTTAGACAAGGACTAAGGCGAAGACATCACAGACGAAGGGCTGAAGCATCGGCATCACAAGCAAGACAAGAAGCTGGGAAGGTAGACATTGGCACTGTCTCTCAGGGCGCCCTACTCAGCCCACCTTCATGGGCAGACTCAATGGGCTGGTCGCGGAAAACCCTGTCCCACTGCGCGCCCTACACAGCCCGAGTAGGCTGGTCACGGACCACGAGGAGAGCGGGATGAGCGCAGGAGAGAATCCAGCCGAGGAGGGACTTCGAAGATGAAGCCGATTTTATCCAGAGAACCACAAGGGCTGGCAGGACAGGAAGGCTCGGGAGCACAGGACACAAGTCCACTGCAGGCAACTCCAAAGACGAAGACGCGTCACCAGGAGATCCAAAGAGCCGGCAGAACAGAAGGCTCGAGAGCACAGGAGAAGGACATCAAGGAATCGAACACCAGGAAGCGGGACATCGGACGACGAGACATCAGGAGACCTGGACAAGGACCTCAGGTGACGAATACATGGCACAAAAAGCAGACGACACTTGGAGCTCCAACGAGGAAACACAAAGGTCCTGACGGAGCGCTGGAGGGCCAGAACCTCCAGGAGTGAAGTAACTCCGACTGCAAGGCGAAACGAAATGCAGGAACAGCCCTTTTTATAGGGCTGGCACAGGAAACAGTCTGAAGGTGGGGCCCAGGGCATATCCGGCCGTGGGCTCTTTAAATCTTGAAGAGAGGCGCGGCCGCGCGCCTAGAGAGGGAAGCAGGTAGCTGTGCAGGACCGTGGACAGCGGCCCTGCACCTACGTCTGCGTAACTAAGGCAAAGCTGGGCCGAGGAGCAGGCCCCAACGTCAGCAGCGGCTCCTGCCACTATCGGAGGATCCAGGGGTGGCTCCGGCCACCAGGCAAGACCGAGGACTGCGGCCTCCAGCCCCGGAGATGAGCAGGACGTCGGCGGCGGCTCCATGCTGCGTTGAAGGCGGAGAACTCCACGGCTCTAGCCACGGTGAAGAAGGCATGATGGGCGGCCTCCAGGCCGCGAGAGGAAAACAGAGTCTGCGGCTCCGGCCACGGTGAAGGCCCGACTTCTGCGGCATCCGGCCGCTTCGGGCAGCAGCAAGCAGCAAGAGGTAAGGTGCCTGCTCGTGGGGGGACCCGCGGGCAGGGTTCATAACATTAGGGCTGTTCAGCTTGGAGAAGAGATGGTTGGGGGGGGGGGGGGGGGGAGGAGGGGGATATGGTAGAGATCTACAAAAAAGAATTTGAACAGGTAAATGTGAAACAGTTATTTACTCTTTAAGATAATACAAGGATTATGGGGCACTCCATGAATTTAGCATTTAAAACAAATCGGAGAAAATTCTTTTTGATTCCTTGCACAATTAAGCTCTGGAATTCATTGCCAGAGGATGTGGTTAAGGCAGCTAATGTAGCTGGGTTTAGAAAAGGTTTGGATAAGTTCCTGGAGGAGAAGTCCATAAACATTAATCAATAGGGAATAGCCATGCTCGTTGCCAGCATCAGGAACATGGCATTTATTTGATGTTTGGGTACTTGCCGGATACTTGTGACTTGGATTGACCACTTTGGAGTCTGGATACTGAGCTTGATGAACCCTTGGTCTGACCCAGTATGGTATATCTTATGTTCTTATGTTATTGCTGAAGTCTACATGAACTTTGTACATGTAGGCTTCAGCCCTAAGTGCTATGTTATAAAATTGGGTTTCCTGAGCAATTATCAAAAGACATTTACCTATGTAAATGGCTATTTACTCAGATAAAAGAGCATGTAAAAATTTCCCACCCTGTATACAGCTAAAAGTACCTTCATTTTTGTGAACGCATTCCCTGGGCAGAGTTAGGCCATGAGGAACATCTATGCACATTATTTTTCAAGGAAAACATATCCACAGAAAAAACAGATGGAAATCTCTATAGGTACTTTTTCCCTAGGCAATTTTCAAAAAGAAAACAAGTGTATACTTTTCCTTTGCTAAATGATGCAAAATCTATGCGAAAAATATCTAAAGAATTTCCAACTACCCGCATAGTTTTTAATATTGACCCCATTGTGATCTCTTGATTTCTCGACTTCAGCAGTGTGATTTAATGCATAGGCATATAATGCTGGCTGATAAATTCCAGCATCTGTTTTTTTAACCAATTTATATTGATTTTAATGGCTGATTAGAAATCAATTGGGAACCCATATCCCTTCTATCACATCATTTTCATGTGTATGTCAGAGTACTTTAATTTTTCTTTTTAAGGCAAATTTTAAAACCTCTGTGCACGGCAAAACCAGGAGATTACAAGCACAAGTCAGGCCGGCATGCACCGAACGGATTTTAAAAGCCGCTCCTGGACATGGTATCTCCCACTGCGCACACAAGTAAAAAGCTCTAAAAAGAGATGAAGCGTGGGCATAGTCTGGGCAGGGCTTGGGCGTGTCGGGACCTGACCAAGAAATGTGCGCATAAATACGTATGCGTCCTTGTGCACGCCAGGTTCCCCTTCCATGTAAATTTACGTCTGCTATGGATGGCGTGTAAGTATTAAAACAAAAAAATCTAGGCTAGTCGGTGGGGTTTTAAGGGTTGGGGTCTAACAGGGGGAAGGGTAGCTATTAAATTAGGTGGGGTTTGAAAGTCCTATCCCTTAATTGGGTGAACTGGGAATGAATTGGGAAAACTAGCTATGCCGTCGGCACGTATCCCTTATAAAATTCTCCCATTTACATTGTAGAAGCGGCATTTGTGAGCACATACGCGTATCTAGACTATTTTATAACATATATGCGCGTTTATTATAAAATGGATGCATCTCTGGATGCAAGCTGGCAAACATGCGCACATGTGCGCCCGCTCGCTTATTTAAAAGTTACCATCTTTATTTATTCAGATGATGCAAGCCACAATTTTCAAAGATAATGCTCTGTATTTTATTGTAATAGAAAGCAAAATTTATCCCAGTGCTCAGGAAATCCTGAAAAATTTCTTTTCAGCATATCTGGGCTCTAAGTTATTTAAATCTCTTCCAAGATTCAACCTTGTTGAAATATAAAATTATCATGTTACTCAACCCAGTAATTACCTGGCTCTTCTCCACAGCTTTTGCAAGCCTAGAAAGTCAGAAGTAGTAATAGCAGCAAAGACAACTGAAAAACAGATGAGTCTAGCATTCCATATCCTGTTGAGGAATTAGGAATGTAAAACAATAATTATGGTATTTGCCATGACCTAAATCATGTTTTATATTTAAACATTATGGGCACTGTTTTGAAAAATGTTTTGCTTAGGGTTGCCAATCGCCCAGTTTTGGACCAGACAGCCAGGTTTTCAGTTGTGATGTACAGTGTCCGGTCAGAAGTAATGACCGGACACTGAAAATCCGGTTTTTGCAAGAGGCTCCTCTTTTCCACAGCTTCCTGGTTACAGGGAAAGACAGAGCAGAGAGCTGTGCTGTGTCCTCGCCCTCTTGCTTTCTTTCCTGTGTTGTGATTGGATGGGATGGGGAGAGGAGGCGGGGCACAGCACTACCCTCAGTTCCCGGCACTCCACAGATCTCTGCAGCAATGCCCTCTGCGGCTCCCCCCCTCCCTCACTGAGTGCTGGACCAAGACCCGAGAGAGGGGGCTGCAGCGAGCCAGCCGAGGGATACTGGAACAGAGGAGAGGAAGCTGGAGAAAGAGATAGTCAGAGTCACAGAGTAGGGAAAGGGGAGAGACCGAGGAGACACAGAGAAAAGGGGAGGGAAAGGAAGATAGACGCATGGGAGTAAGGGAGGAAAGAGACACATGGAAAGGAAGGAAGGTCATAGGGAAGGGGAGAGGCACAATGGGAGCATAAGGGAAGGCGCGAGACATAGGTGGGGGAAGGGAAGGAAGAGACAGAAGAGGCACAAAGGAGACAGGGGGACACAGGAGGAAAGGAGATAGAGAAAGAGGAAGGCACTGGGGAGGAGAGGGAGACAGGATGGAGAGAGACAAGAGCATGGGGAGGGAGGGGGACTAGAGATAGGAGGGCTGTACAAGAGAGGAGTGCATAGAAGAGGGGGAGGGCATTATTGAGAGACAAGTAATACATGGGAGTCACAGATGAAAAGCTGGGAAGATTTTAAGGAAAGGGAGAGCAAACCACCTGTTTCTGAGAGAGGAGGTTGTGTGTTTGGGAGTGTGTGTGTGTATGAGAGGAAGTTGTGTGTTTTGGAGTGTGTGTGTGTGTGTGTGTATGAGTGTGGAGTTTGTGTATGTGTGCATGTATATATCGGACAGAGGAGGCTGTGTGTATGAGAGAGGAGGCTGTGTGCATGAGAGAGAATGTTGGGTGTTTGGGAGTGTGTATGTGTAGATGAGAGAGGAGTCTGTGTGTTTGGGATTATATGTGTGTGTATAAGAGAGGAGGCTGGCTCAACAGAAACTACCATAATCTTGCTGGGCAAACTGGATGTTTCTATGTTATGTATGTAAGTATGTAGGTTGTTGTGTATTAGAAAGGCTTTAATTGTGATAGAGAACAAAACTGCATGAGAGAGGCTGCGGTTGATGTGTTTATGAGGATAGTTGAAATAACATTTTATAAAACAAAGTATATTGAGGGGGTGCTTGAAAGCCAATTAATAAGTGGATTGACACCTGACAGTGGTCTGTAACCTTTCCCCTCCCCCCACCCCCAGCCTCCTCTCCCAAAGCATGAAGTTGAGTGGGGGTGTCCAGTTATGGTCCATAGAAAAGTTGGCCACACTAGTTTTGCTATAGGTACAGAATGGAAGAAAATGTTATAAAAATAAGGCCTTGTACATTTAGGGAAAGAAACAATGTAACTTAAATGCGAGCTAAGAGCTCAAAACAAATATTTTTTTTCTCTGATGGCTAGCCAATTCAAGAAAAACTATAGCTGTATTCCATGCACAGAGTCCTTGAGGCTACTTTTCTTTTAAAGCGGGCATCCCAGGATTCCATACAGCAAAGCATCACTGGGAGCTGACCTGTGCCTCATGGTTCAGCCATCTTAAGGAGCAGCAGAATAAAGAAATGATGAATTTGAATGTGTATTTATTTTGAATTTTAGATTTAATTCGGCAAATTGGCTTCAGAAACTCCCAGAGAATTGAGAGAGAACTAATTTACAACCCACAACAAAGGCTTTCCAGGGTGTCCTGCAGATTGGTAAATGTTTTCTTTTAAGTTCTGATCTTCTGTTTTTTAACAGCATCATTATATTCGGTAGATGTTAGCAGCTTGAGTGATTGGCACAGTACAATGGAAGTGTTATGATAATTAGCTTCTTTTGCCACCTGCATTTGGTTAGAGGGTATCTGAAAATCCAAATCTGAGTATCTACAGAATAGAGGAATGTATGTATTTCATGTGGAGTGTGTGTTTTGCACAGGGATTATTATTAAAACAGCAGCTTCCTTTGGAGAAATGTGCCACAGCAGTAAGAGTAACAATTTATTAGCCTTTAGTGTGGCAAAAAGAAAATTATTTTTGTGAATCCTAAGTGTGACTTAATTGATTTTTGTGAAAACTGTAAGTCATAGATGTCTGGAAATTTAACCATGAGGAATATGTTTTGTTACAATTAATTTGATGTACGTTTAAAACATGTGAGTGTTTTAAAATGTGAATGATAAGGAAAAGGACATTATAGATTCGTTTTCTATGATAATTTCTCAGGAAATTGTCCCAACCTAGCTGGCAGACTGAAAATGATAATCAAAATATACAAAAAAAAAAGAAAGCCTGATAATTCAACTATATCACAGAAGAAAACCATGACTCAAATAGGAAACCATAAGAATAATGTGTGTGTATGCACAGTATGCACAATTGTGTAGAACAGCAGCGTAGTCTAGAGCTACTAATTCACCCTTTCAGGAGCAAAGGACAATTATATTCATAGTCCATATACCACACAAGTGTATGAAGTATCAGTTTTTTAAAAATAGACTTAAAAACTTACGGCCTAATTTTAAAAGGCTGGCGCACGTTAAAATCAGGAGATGGCACATGGCTGGGCCTCATGTGCCGTGCACATTTTTAAAGGGCCACGGCCATGCGCATATCTCCCGGTATGCATTGAAGATTAGCTCGATAAAAAAGGGGCGGGCCAGGGCAGGGTTAGACGAACCGGCAGCCAGCCAACCCATGCAACCTACTACTACTCCGGAGCACAGGTAAGTATGCAAATAAAAAAACAAAGAGGGTTTTAGGGGTCAGGGCAGATAGGGGAAAAGGGAGGCAGGTTAGCTAGGGGGTTTAAGAAGTTCTCTCCCAGTCCACTCCTTTATTAGTGGACTGGGAGGGAACTGGGGAAAGGCCCTTTTGTATCGCTGCGCGTTTCTTAGAAAATTAACCCCCCCCTTACACACGCAAGTCAGCACTCGCGCACACGTGTGTGTGCCAGTATAAAATTAGACGTGCATGTGTACGTGAGTAGTGGATTTTATAACATGCACGCATGTTATAAAATTGGCGCATCCATGTGTGCATGCCGGGAACCGCATGCTCATGGACGCCCGCACGCGGGTTAAAAAATGTACCTTTTAGCTCTTATATCCATAAGGCATCGCCAAATAATCCAAGCTGTTCTTCCTCTGCCTGACACAGCTGTGTTTCGATGTACTCCTGATGCCTGCTTCAGGGGCTCCAACTTAGAATTGCAATCTTGGATAACCATGAGCTATATGGACTCCTCTGATGCACCTAAACACATATGCAGAATCAAATTGACAATCACAAGGGTCATAATAGCCAATCCAAAAACAGAAAGCAATACATTAACATCACATGATCAGAAGATCCACAGCAGAATCGTAAATATTGTATCAAAGTGATTCAAAAAACGGAGTCCTGTTCCATCTCCATGTTCAGACCATTTGGATACAAAAAATGTAGTCAATTGATCCATCTTAATTCACTTTCAGAAAGGGATCGTAAAATATATTCCCACCATGCCGAGATTGCCAAGCTTGATCAATTATGAACCATTGAAAATCTTCAAAAATAAGCATAATTTTATCAAAATAGTCATCTAATTTATCACAGGCTGGATAGGTACTGGTGTCATCCTGTAGCTTACTCACTAATTATTTCACGATGGAAAAAAGTTCCAACAGCCGATTTAAAATGTCTCAAGCTGACGAACATAGTACTCTTTTTTTGTGCATCCTGAAAAAATATTTGATAATCTCGTAAAGCCTGTTGCGATCCCGGTCGCAGCACTTTCGACCGGGACCTTACCTTTTCCTCCAGGGCTCCGGGGCCAGGAGCCCCGCTCTGGTTCGCCGCTCTGTAGGTCTGGTCCCCGACGGCAACCTCCATGTCCGGGCGGGTCGACACGGCCTGTTCAGTGGCGGCATCTCCACAAGGGAGATGCTGCCGAGTCGCTGAGCTCAGCCCCTCCCCTCCTAGGTGCGCACACGCGCGCAAGGAGGGTGAATTTAAAGGGCTTTTCCCGCCGGACCGCGGGCCGCCCCTTTCTGTGACGTCAGACGCTGGCAGATACTTAAGGCCGGCGTCTGCTTCTATCAAATGCCTTGCAACAAGGTTACCTACCAGTACCTAGTTGCTGTGTGCTCCGGGCGCTTGCCTGCTTCCTCGTTGGACTCTTGTTCCTGTTACTCCTGTTCCAGTTCCAGGTTCGGGTTTTATTCTCCAGCTCCAGTCCGGATCTTCCTCTCCTGCTCCAGCACCTGCTTCAGTTCCAGTTCCGGTACCTCGTCTTCGAGTTCCTGTTCCTCCTTTTGTTCCGGCTCCGGATCTTCCCTGCCTGTCCTGGTACTGCTGCTCTGGTTCCGACTTCAGCCTGTCTCCGACTCTTCTAGTTAGCCACCTCCCTCGACCTCATATCGTCTACTGGTTTGCTGTTTGCCTAAGTCCCAGTGGTCCGGACTCCTACGGGCTCCTCCCGGGGGAGTCTCGGACTTCCAGGGTGAAGTCATCTTCTGTGGTCACCTAAGTCCCAGCGGCTCGGATCCTCAAGGGCTTCTCCCGGGGAAATTCCAGCTTCCAGGGTGAAGATCGTTCTCCTCGCTCTGCTAGTATCCGCCTCCTGGCCTGTGTCCCCTCCACGGAGAGTTCTCTTCTCACCATCTACGCTCTCCATCAGGCCGGCCCAAGGGTCCACTGAAACCCTCACAACAAAGCTTCCTTGTATTCTTCTATACTAGACTAATCTTTTTTCTTTCTCCACTTTTACTGTCTTTGCCTTAGAACCCTTCTTAACAAGAACGGGTCATGGGTATACCAGGGTGCCTTTTCCTCTGGACCTCTAACTAATTTTTCACTTTGTGGTACAAGTTTATTATATATTGTTTCTAAGGTGGTGTTCTATTATTTAACTCTTCCTCTGTAGAACTATTTTCCCATTCCATATTCACCACCTTTTCCTGCCGTTCACGTTTAAATTCCTCAGTTTCTACACGGGACCTCACAGTCTGCTTTTTCCATATAGTTTGATTTACATTCCGGTCACATAATAATGTGAATAAAAGGAAATGATGATCTGACCCAAAAACTTTATATATTTTTGGAGTTGTTACCCTTTTTACCAGTTGAGAGGAGCAGAAAATGACATATAGGGTGTGCCATCCCCTATGAATCGATAAAGTTACAATCTGCTCACACTGGATTGTGTCCAGTGCATTTAAGAAGTCAATAGTAGAGAAGTGAATCGGGCTTCGGACGATTGAAAATATCGTCAGAAATTGGGGGCTCCCCCGAAACGATAGGAAAACCCCACGATATTGATCATGGGGGTTCTCTTATCATTTTGGGGGAGGGAGGGAAAAATGGCACACAAAAATAACCCCTAAACCCACCCCGACCCTTTAAAACTAATCCCTTTGCTTCCCCCACCCTCTTGACCCCCCCCCCCCAAAACATTTTACAGGTACCTGGTGGTCCAGTGGGGGACCCGGGAGCTATCTCCCACTCCCGGGCCGTCGGCTGCCACTAATCAAAATGGTGCCGATGGCCCTTTGCCCTTACCATGTGACAGGGTATCTGTGCCATTGGCCGGCCCCTGTCACATGGTAGGAGCACTAGATGGCCCGCGCCATCTTTAAAAATGGCAAAGGCCATCAGCGCCATTTTGATTAGTGGCAGCCGACGGCCCGAGAGCAGGAGATCGCTCCCGGGACCCCCACTGGACCACCAGGTACCTGTAAAATGTTTTTGGGGGGGTCGGGAGGGTGGGGGAAGCAAAAGGATTAGTTTTAAAGGGTCGGGGTGGGTTTTTTGTTTATCGGCTCGGGCGCAGCCGATAAACAAAACCGTGATCGGGCCCGATGGAAAAAACCCCACATGTGAATCGGAACCGGAATCCGAACCGATTCCGGTTCCGATTCACATCTCTAGTCAATAGCCCATTTAGAAGCTATGTCATCTACATGCAAGTTTAAATCACCAACTACCATAAGCTTACCAAAGCAAAGTTGTTAATCAGTTATAAAGTCAGTGATCTTTTTGAAAGCTTCTATCTTTATTCCTGGGGGGGGGGGGGGGGGGGGCAATAAATCAAACAAAAAGCCCATTTGTCCATGGTGGCAACTAAAGCTTTGCTGTAAGAAAAATCTACAACCTCCACTCTCTTAACTTTAAAATTTACTTTATAAATTATTAAAACTTCTCCACTGCATATATTTGGATGAGTGTCTAGATTATGTGATGGAACAGAACAAAGTCAGGTCCAGAAAAGCAGAATGATGATGAATGGGATGAATTATTAGCTGAAGTGTTTTCAAGTGTTTTCCTTTAGAGTGATGAAATGGACCATTTTTGAAAAATGATCAACCACAACCCAGATAGCAGTGAAAGCAGATGAGGGTGGTAAGCTGGAGAAACCATGGACCCATATCTCCATGGATTTAATCTAAAGCAATAGCAAACTTGCACCACAGCCTTCCAGACTGCAAAGCATGAACAAACGGGAGAAGATGGTCTGTGGGGGGCTTTCTTTGGAACCTTGTTTTATGCACAACTGGAGCAGGCTGCCACATATGCTCACACGTTCTGCGCAAGACGTGGCCACCGGTAGCATCGGGCGATGAGTTCCAGTGTTTCTGGATGCCTTGATGTCCTCCTAAGAAAGAATCATGGGCCCATTTCAGTACCTGGGGTCTCCGAACCTTGCATATCAAGGTTCTGTTTGGAGGAATTTGTATACCCTGTGGATTTGTCCACCCAGTGAGATAAAGGAGTTCTCAGGGCAGGTTTTCAATATTTGCTGGTATGCGTGGATTTTCATTGTTAAGCGGCAAAATCTAGCCAGACAACTCCGGTTGAACAAACAGCGTCCCTAAACCTAGTTGGATAAATTATTGTCTGGCTAAATTTAGGTGACTTTTCAGCCACAAACCTAACTAGTTAGATTTGACCAAATATTTGGCTGAAAATAACCAAGTAAAATTATCAATTTATCTTTGGTGTTTAGCAATTGATTGATAATTAACCCCTTTGTTCATGCTTTGCAGACTGGAAGGCTGTGGTTGCAAGTTTGCTATTGCTTTTGAACTCCTCTAAAATGGATGCATTGTCAGGATACATTTTGAGGCAGCAGCATTAGAGTTCTCCTTTAAGATAAGAAAAAGAACATTCTTCTGCTTTTAGAGGTGTTTTATGTGAAATGGCTCCATGTTTATGAGCCTGCTGAAAATATAATTAGCACTTAATAATAAAATGCAACCATTGCTTGTTGCACTGTTTCTGTTTCCAGATGATAAGACAGGTTTTTGTTTATGATATATATATATATATGATATATATATATATATATGAAACCCAGTGTAACTGAATTATCAGGGGAAATTGTCCTGATCAGTTTAACAAGGCAGTGTCTCCAAATGGATTTGTTTTGCATATACCTTGACAGGAATGAACCTCACTCATAAGCCAGGGTAAACTGGATAAGATCTGTCTCTTTACTATGTGCTCACTCAGTGGTGTAATGGGTTGTAGCTGGAAAATCTACATGCTGCTTTAATGCCAGTTTTGATGTGCTTGTTGGGCTTACCATGGAACCTGCAGCATGTGTATGCTAGATATCCACATAATTTTACTGCTGCTGCAGAGGAGGAGCAAGTCTGTAGATCTCAAGTTTTAGGGTTTATAGGACAGGGTGATGGGTCCAGATCAACTGGGCAGCATGCAGGATGAAGAACCAGAGAGGTCTGAAAGATCTTGTAATTAATTGGACAAACTGGTGGACTAATTGGAAAGCTGGGAATGTTCCTCATGCAAGCAGGTTTTAAAATTTGCTGACAAATGCACATAAAACCCAACATGGTCCTGTTGAAAACACTTGTGCACTAGCTGTGCTCGAGTAACCTATTAAAATTAGGAGTATGCATAGATATGGATGGTGCATTTTAAAACATACGCGCATAAGTGTACGCACAATTAAAAATTCAAGTGTATTCTCGCTCTGGTGCCAAATTGTGCGTGTATGGGCACATATGAGCTTATTTTAAAATTTACCTGAAAGGTTTCCTAGATAAGACTCAGCTTGGCAGGATAGTTGGGATGTCTAAGGGTGTGAATTCATGATTGGGTAGCTGAAGCCACATCGGAACATTCATAAAACCCATAGGCATTTGTCTTGGTTATGAAATGTTATTTTACTTTGTTTTCATTAAAGTTACTGTTGCATGTGCCAGCCGTGGCAGGCCCGTAGCCAGGCCCTCTTACCCTCTTCTGCTTGCTCTGGCGTCTGGCTCCACTTTCCTCGTGGCTGTGGGCTGCCGTCTATGATCTCGGGCCATCCCCGACGCTCTTGTCTCCATGGCAGACTCATGTGCTCCATGGCGAGCCTCTCCGCATGGTCCGCGGAGAGATGCCACCGTCCCACGCCGCACTCCTCTCTAGGCGCGGGCTACAGTGGTTCCAACCTGCAGCCCCGGATGATGACTTCACTGGGCTCCGGTATATAAGGCTGGGCTCAGCTCCTGATAGTCGCCCTTGCAACAGGTCTCCATGCTGGACGTGTACTTCATTGCCTCTTTGGTGATTTCCTCATGTTCCTGGTTCCTGTTCCTTCCGTATTCCTGATCCTGGTTTCGTATTCTCCTGGTTCCTGTGCTTCATCCTACTCAGATTTACGGACTGATCTCCCCCGAACCCGACCACTGCTTTGTCTGTCCACGCCATTGATCTTCTCCTGGACCTGACCTCTGCTTTGCCTGACCACGCCATTGATCTTCTCCTGGACCTGACCTCTGCTTTGCCTGACCACATCATTGATCTTCTCCTGGACCCGACCTCTGCTTTGCCTGACCACGCCATTGATCTTCTTCTGGACCTGACCTCTGCTTTGCCTGACCATGCCATTGATCTTCTCCTGGACCTGACCTCTGCTTTGCCTGACCACATCATTGATCTTCTCCTGGACCTGACCTCTGCTTTGCCTGACCACGCCATTGATCTTCTTCTGGACCTGACCTCTGCTTTGCCTGACCATGCCATTGATCTTCTCCTGGACCTGACCTCTGCTTTGCCTGACCACATCATTGATCTTCTCCTGGACCCGACCTCTGCTTTGCCTGACCACATCATTGATCTTCTCCTGGACCCAGCCTCTGCTTTGCCTGACCACGCTACTGATCATCTCCTAGTCCTGACTTCTGCTTTGCCTTGCCACTGCTTCTTGGTTGCTGCCTGCTCTGACTTCAGCCTATTCTACGACGCCTCTACAG
The DNA here is from genome assembly GCF_901001135.1 of Rhinatrema bivittatum. Classification (NCBI taxonomy): domain Eukaryota; kingdom Metazoa; phylum Chordata; class Amphibia; order Gymnophiona; family Rhinatrematidae; genus Rhinatrema; species Rhinatrema bivittatum. The sequence continues at coordinate 96,979,645 of NC_042619.1, forward strand.
TCTTAATCCTGGACTTGGCCTTTCAGGTTTCGGCCTGCTTTTACTCGGGCGCCCCCTGTCTGACTCTTCTTCCTTTTGGCGCCCGGGTCTCCGGAATTCCGCCTCGTCCAGTACAGATTTTCCATCTCTACCGTTGCTGGTCCCTGGCTTACTTCCTTATCTCCCAGAAGACCTCGGACTGAGGTCCACCTAACTCCAGCTGGCCCCGGCACCCAAGGGCTCAACCCGCGGGGAACGAGGGCTGGTATTGGCGAAGCTCCAGCAGGCCTCTGTCAGTCAGCCAGCATTGCCTACGATGGTGGGGACCCATAGGGCTTCCCCTCCGGGTAGCATCAACCCCACCTCGGCCCAAGGATCCACATCCTGCGCAACAGTTGCTGATTTAATTTTCCAGTGCCTTCTTGACAATGGGAGCCCGAGAGTGTCGGCTGTCCGCCGGTTAGGAAAACCGATGCCGTGTTTATCGACATCTGTTTACCTAAATGCCGCTCAGCCAGGGATTCAGGAAACAGACACTTGTCAATTAAGCATCCGTTTCCTGCACCCAACTGCTGGTGCTTTTTTTTTACTTTTTTTTTTTTTTACTTAGTTTAGTTTTTCCTCCTACTTAATATCGTAACAATATTAAGTAGAAGGTAGTACAGAAAAGTAGTTTTTTCTGCTTTTCTATACTAGTTTTAGGAGCGCTCAGCTATTAACGCCAGATCGCTAAAATGTGCATCCTAGACACACATTTTTTTTTTTTGCATTAGGAGTGAATAGCTAATAGGGATGTGATTCGGCCGAACCTTTTGGTTCAGCCTTCGTTATCGGCCCGCCGCGGGAAATTTCGTTTTCCTGCGGTTCGGGCCGATTTATTTGGGAGGGTGGGGGGATTATAGGGATATGCTTTGCATATCCCTATAATCCCCCCACCCTCCCAAACCCCCCCCCCCAAGACTTATTGAAAGTCCCTGGTGGTCCAGCAGGGGTCCCGGGAGCGATCTCTCCCTCTCGGGCCATCACCTGCCAGTAATCAAAATGGCGCCGGTGGCTCTTTGCCCTTACCATGTGACAGGAGCTACTGGTGCCATTGGTCAGCCCCTGTCACATGGTAGGAGCAATGGATGGCCCACGCCATCTTAAAAAATGGCGCAGGCCATCCATTACTTTTACCATGTGACAGGGGCCGACCAATGGCACCGGTAGCCCCTGTCACATGGTAAGGGCAAAGGGCCACCGGCGCTAATTTGTTTACTGGCAGGCGATGGCCCGAGAGGGAGAGATCGCTCCCGGGACCCCCGCTGGACCTCCAGGAACTTTCGGTAAGTCTTGGGGGGGTTGGGAGGGTGGGGTTTGTAATTATTTTAATTTGAAGGGTTGGGGTGGGTTTGGGGTTTTTTTATTTTAAGTGTGCCCTTTCTTCCCCCCCCCCCCCAAAAAAAAACCAATAGGAAAACCACACGAAATTTCGTGGGTTTTCCTTTTGTTTTGTCAGGTCCCTGAAATGCAACGAAAGGAAATATCTTTATTTCCTATTTCGTTGCAAACGAATGCACATCCGTAATAGCTAATAGCCTCATTCACTTGCATTTGCATGTGATGAGTGCTATTAGATTCACTCTGCTTTGGACACAGGTTGTAGAGGTGCTAATCCCCTTATTGCATCCAACTACGGGTTATACAGTGTGCACTGTATTGCATCGGCCTCTCAGTGTGTTGAGTCGTTTGAGAAAGAGATAAAGTCAAATACAGGCATGGGTGCAATCACACCAACCCATGTTAATTTGTTTTAAAGATAATAAATGTTTAGGATTCAGCTGGTCACAAAGTATATAAGAAGGCATATATGCCATGGAAAGGGATTTCATTAACAGGTAAGCTTGCAGAAACTCAAGTTATGAAATTCCGTCAAAATTATTACAACATTGAAACAGGCTAAGGTGGGAGCTAATCTCTTGGACATTCTAGGGGTGCAGCACATCTGTCCAACCAACGAATGTGGTATTTATTAATGGATCTCTGAGGCTCTTCAGTGATCATTAAAATGTCTTCTTGTATTGTTAGCCTTTGCTGTTCCATTAACCTTTGTTGTTGTTAACTGACATGGTGCTGAAGTGAGGAAAGACTTTTGCCAGACCAAAGAGACTTGTTTTTGAAAACAGCTGTCCCAGAAGTTCTTTCTTCTTCTGGGTGGTCTGAGGCTTTGAAATGCATTTCTTATTGCTAACAGTACAGGGATACAAGGAATATTTTAGCAGCGGTGTGTACATACGTTTGTGTATAGGTGTGTTTGGAGGAAAGGGGAAGAGTGAGTACAAAGCAGTTTTATTCCAAGACAGCATGGAGGTGATTGTCCCCTCCTCCCCCTCTCCTCATATTCTTGTTATTAAAAGAACATAATTCAAAAAGAACACATATGAACATTCTCCTTTTGACACTTACCACATGCAACTGGATATTCAATTTTACATGGCTATGGGGCTTTGTGAAAATGCAAAAATCTGTTTGCAAGAATAAAATTCCACACAGGATTCAAGAAAAGACTGTTTCTTATCTGCATCACAGTTTGATTATGGAAAATAAAATATGTTCTCAAGCAATGTAAATCATTGAAAAGCCTCATGAAAGCTGCACCCATTCTTGCAGTTATGGAAGAAGAGGGACATGTAATAACTTATTTTTTGTACTTAATGGCGCAAATGTTCAATAGGGCACCTAACTGCAAAAGTAGGCATGCACTTTTTATCCTGCACAAGCCCAGCCGATTGCCACACACAAGGTACCCTTGTACATTATGTTCGAATATCAGCTTGCTATGCGTCTAAAAGTACATGCATACACTAAGCCATGTCGAACAATGGCATAAAGTACATGCGTTAGTGGCATTTATTTATTTATTTATTTACATCTTTTTACTATACCGACGTTCAAGACGAAGATTCTTATCACACCGGTTTACATCGAACAGAACCTTGGAAAAGTTACAGAATAACAAGTATCATCGAACATCCTCGAACCAAGACTGGGAAAAAAATTACAAATAAAATTATAAATAACTTGAATGCAAATAAAATTATAAATAACATGAGTATCAAATAAATAAATCCAAAATAAGTAAAGCGTATAAATGACGTGTAGCGAGGGTTAATCAAGATAACTGCGTTAATCTCGAAGAAGATATAGATAACTTCGGGCTGGAAGTAGTGGCTAGGAGGGGCTGTCAGGGGGAAGGAACTATGCGATGAGGGGGGAGATAGTATTACTAAGGGTAGGGGGAGGGAAAGATGTTAAGCATTATTACAGCAAGTTTAGAACATGTCTACTACACATGCACATGTTTGAAACAATTCACATTTGAAGTTTCCAAGCACGCATTTGAAATTCCCACTTGGAATGCCATTTTTTTTTTTAATGCAGCCAGAAGTATGCACACGCTTTCAGATGTCTGAAAATCCATTTATTTCATTTCATTTCATTCCATTTATGAATTGCTTTCCAGATAAAATCGCCCTTTGCAAGTTTACCCTGTTATCTTTTGTCCATAATAAGGAAAAAATAATTGCTCTTTCCGTTAACCAATACAAAAGTTATTCTCCTCTTTCGGCCTTTAGCTTTGTGCCTACTGAACTGAGCTGATTTTTTTTCTCTGCATCATTTCTCCACTCTGACCAGGAGCTCCCTCATTTCGCATCTTTCTCATTTTGCATCTTTCTCAGCGTGATCTTTTTGTCTGCTGGCCATTCTGGGCCCATTTGTTCTCTCTTCTCCCTGTCCCCTTCTTCTTTTTCTAGTGATCATCCACCAAAATCTTATTTCTTTCCACTGTTGAGCACATTTCAGCACTCACAAATTGACCTTAGCAAGATCTTGCACCCTGCAGGGGCCATTCTTCAGCAATGCTCAGACCAAAGGATGTGGCATAGCTTTCCTCTCACCACAGTCAAAGGTCTCAGGTCTGGTGGAATATCCTTTTTTCATCATTATCAGTTTTTGATCCGCCTGTCACCTTCTGAGTCTATAATATTTTTATTCTTTTCAGCAATAGATCTTAGTCATTTTGTACCCACTAACCTGCTCATTTGAGGGATCATAGCTTTTGGAAGTTTGAAGGGTTAAAGACGTCTGAATGACTGAAATTATATTTGAAAAGCTCTTGCAATTTCTGAGTGAAAGACAGGTACAAAATGAAGGATATGGGAAGGCTATGGTGATTTGAGAGTGCCCAAGAAATTAATATGCTCTGCTGTTAATCACTTTTAGATTTGAGGAATCAAGACCTTAAACTCCTGCACTGTAGACCAACATTTTATTGCTTACCTATGACCCATCGATATGACAAACCCGCTAGAAAATGTCTAATGTCTTCAGGAACACACTAAAAATGCAGAAAAATGGTTTGCTGGCATTCTGCAGGAAAACTGTCTGCATGGTGCTAAATAAAAGCATGCAGTGATAATGAAAATGCAATAACAATGAATTAGATATGAATGATTAAATAATAAAATGACAGAATATGCACTTGTGTACTAATAGCTATAAACTGAACAGAACGTTCAATTAAATTCCAAACAATCTGATTGACAGAAACACAGGGCATTAATACTCTAGGAATGCCCGTTTTCACTGGCCTCACTGTTTAGAATGGGATGCTAGCTTATAAAGCAATTATCATACTTCACAAGGTGTTTACTGTCAGTTGGTGGCTGATCTGGATAAAGGTCTTTGCTTACCCTGGGATCTTTAGCTCCTCTAGGAAGCTGGGAGAATGCTAACCACCAGTAAATGTTAGAGCTGCCTGCTTAATTAAATTGTAGTTGTTGCATTAATGTCTCTGTCTCCTATGTTCCTCAATAATAAAGAGAGTTATGCTCCTCAATAGGGAGTTGCTATCTCCCTGTCTATGAAGTCTCTCACGTCACTCCTCATCCAGTTTTCCTTTACCAACTGTGTGCAGACAGTCGCTCAATTACAAGTGTAATTAATGAAGAGATGAGATGAGCACATGCACATCAGTGCACAGAGGCACATTTGAAAGCACAGACAAAAAAAAACAAAAAACGGGCATATGAATAGGAAACAGCATAACTACTTGAGTTTCACAGGCAGAGATGCATGAATGATCTTAACTAAAGGGTGGGGCACTATAACAAGACCGTTTGTAATTCAAAATGCCATAGATAAAAAAAGTGAGACTTAAATGAATGATAAATTAAATATATAGTAGAGCATCATTTATCTGGCATGGTTATGACTGAGTTTGTTATGAATATCAAATTTATAGTATCTGGAAAAAGGAAATCTCAGATATGGGAGTTTTTCTGGATAATAGACTACATGAACTCAATCACCTTTCGGCTAATAGAAGTTTTTCTGAATAACAGATCATGCAACGCCAACCAAAATTTGGATAACAGAGATCTTTTACAGATAATGCATCAGGTCTCGGGGGCAGCAATTATTTCCAGATAATGAGATTTTTTGTTTAAAGGATCTTCAGATAAATGGCGCTCTACTGTGTTGCACATCATATGGTCCAAAATTACAATATATGCACATTAATACATTTTTTTCCAAGCCTAACTTTTCAGCTACCATGCCTTTGCCTTCTGATAATTGTAGTTCTGCTTGGTTTTTTTTTTCCAGTAAAATGCAGAATTGAGTGCAAGTATACAGTGAAATAGGAATTAAAAATAGAACTGACTAAAAAAAATATATATATTTCAAGGCACTCAGAGCCATATGGTCAGCTGGATATAACTGCTAAATGCCTCATTAACTCCAAGGAATCCTCACTTATATCTTCAGCCATTCTGTCTCCCAGGGTGTAACAATATGAGAGGCACAGGAAGATAACTGGTGGCATTCACTAAAGCAGGTACAACCATCCAATGCAGATAAACCCACTGCAGCACAGGCAGGCAGTATCAGACTCAAACGACTCTGACAGCTGCGGCTTTAGTCAGAACCAGCTAAAGTTCTAACTACGCCAGTCTCTAAGGCCCAGTGATAATCCAATCAAACAACGCAGCAGCCCTCTCAAATTAATACAGAATACTTTCAGTCTTCACACAACATGTTGTACTCATGTGGTTGAGTGTATTATGTGTTTATGCCAGGACTTCCCAAACCTTTCTTGGGGACCCTACAGCCTGTGAGGTTTACAGGATATCCACAATGAATATGCATGAGATAAATTTGCATACATTGGAAATCCAGTACATGTTAACCTATCTCATGCATATTGGGATGAATTTTAAAAGCATTGCTTGCGTTAAAAGGCCCATATAAACTAGTATCTGGGCCTCGCATGAGCAATGTGTATTTTAAAAGCCACAAATTACACCTGTATATGCATGTGCATGAGCTTAAAAAAAAAGTGCAGGGTTGGAGGCATGTCAGGGGTGTTCCAGGATGGGGCCAAGAGTTATGCACTTAAATCCGTATTTTAAATCTGGTGGTGCAGCGCGTGGTGGGCTGTTAGCCACATATATTTACTTCTGCTCTTGATAAGGTGTAAGTCTGCATAAATCTCTATGCAGTGAGGGGTCTGGGTCAACTGGGGGGGAGGGGGTGGGCTGCAGGCTGAAGATCCAGAAGGATCTGGGATGATCTCAAGATGGACTGGGCAAACTGGTGGACTAATTGGGAAAACTGGGAATGGCCTTCACGTGAGCATGTTTTAAAATCCGCTTACCTGCACACGTTAAAGCCGACAAAGTCCTAAGGAAGAAGTGTGAAAAACATTTGCTCGAGTAACCACTTAAAATTAGGGGAACACATACATGTGATAGGTATATTTTATGTCATACTCGCTTACTTGCGTGCATGATTTAAAATTCCAGGTTATGGGCACCCGTGCGCTGGTTTTAAAGTTACTGTCACTGTTCATTGTAGATATGCTGAACAAAAATCTAATGGACTATGGGTTCCCCAGAACAGGCGTGGGAAGCTTTGGTTTACTTGCTACTGGATAGCAGTGAATGTATTGTGCACTTCAGAACTGGGGCATTCTTTTTATTCCATCAAATCTCAGTTTGAAAATGAAGACGGTAGATGAGTGCTACTCAGATTTTATAATTGCAAAACTTGTAACCAAATTTGGATACCTTATTTAACTTCATTATGGAAGTTGGATGCACAAGTCATCATTAAAGGCTCCTATGCAGTAAACACATAGATGCGAAACAGAGCACCTTTAATACAATTTTTATTCCTAACAGAACACATGGGGGTAATCTGCATGGAGTCGTAGTTACTATCCTTAACTGAAAACACGGAGATAACCTGTATGGAATGGCAGTTACTACCATTAAAAAACAAACCATGCTTGGCATACTGGATGGGCCATTGGGTCTTTTTCTGCTGTCATTTACTATGTTTGTTGCGGTCCTGGCCACGAGCACCGCGGCCAGGCCCTTACCTCTTGATTCCCGGACCTGCTCCCACCTCCGGAGTCCTGGCTTGCGGCCTGTTTGGCGGCGTCCCCGCTGGAGCAGCGCCGCCGTGAAGGTTCCAGGGGGCGCCCTGTTTATAGGCGCGCGCACGCGCCACTTGGGCGCCTTTGTAACCAGTTTCCCACCAGTGCCAACTCCGCCCAATTCCTGACGTCAGACGCTGCGGCCTTGATAAGCCGACCGCGGCCATCCAACCTTTGCCTTGCAACGGGTTAGCATCCTGGTTTCCTGTTGCGTTGCGCACCAGAGTGACCTGCTTGGCTACGTCACTCCGTTCCTGCTACAGTACCTGCTTGGTTCCTGCCTGGTTCCAGTACCCGAGCCTGCTACAGTTCCTGTCTGGTTCCAGTTACCTGTTCTGATCCACAACTTGCCTAAGTCCCAGCGGCCGGGCCCCTATGGGCTCCTCCCGGGGGGGCTTCGGCTTCCAAGGGTGAAGCCACCTAAGTCCCAGCGGTTGGGCTCCTACGGGCTCCTCCCGGGGGAGCACCAGCTTCCAGGATGAAGAGCATCTATGTCCCACCTGAACATCTGCCTCCCGGCCCGCTGTTCATCAGAGACATTGTCCATCTTTTCCTAGTCTCCAGCAGGCCAGCCCAAGGGTCCACTAAACTGAGACTCCCACAACAGATTGCAAGGCCATGGACTTGGCGGATGCACCTGCTCCCTCGGATCTGTCCGGGATGGCCCGGCAGATGCTAGAGCACCAGAGCTGCATTGATAATTTGGCAGCCACGGTGGAACGGCTATCCTCGTGCCTGGAGTCCTTGCCCTCCGCTGGCAGGGTCCCCGAGGGTCACGGCTCGTCTGTGATTCAGTTACCAGCACCCTCTTGCTACGCTGGCGATTTAAGGACCTGCCGCGGCTTTCTGAACCAATGTTTTGTACGGTTCTCCTTGTTGCCTCGGCAGTTTCCCTCGGATGCGGTGAAAATGGCATACATCCTGTCCTTGCTCAATGGGAAAGCATTGATATGGGCTTCTCCCCTTTGGGAAAACAATGATTCTTCATTAACGGATTTACAATTGTTCATCATGAACTTTCGCCAGGCCTTTGATGAGCGGGCTCGAGTAGCCACGGCTACGTCTGATCTGCTGCAACTTCGTCAGGGGGCTCGCTCCTTGGCAGACTATGCAATGGAGTTTCGGACTTTAGCCCAGGAAGTAGGTTGGCAGGATGGTAGTCTTAGGGCCATCTTCCTGGAAGGCCTTTCCGGATGCATTAAGGATGAGATTGTGGCTCAAGATTTGCCGGAAGACCTCAACACCTTGATCGAGATGGCTGCTCGCATAGACCGCCGCCTATAACAATGGGCCAAGGAGCAGCGCTCTTCTCGCCATAGTCTGGCGTGTGGGCCGAGAACTGTGCCCTCTCCTAAGAGCTCTCGTCCAGACGTCCCTACCAGCGAACCCATGCAGCTGGGACGGGCCAGCTTTCTCTTGAAGAAAGACAACGTCGCCGTTCGTTGAAGTTGTGTTTATATTGTGGCCAGAAGGGCCACTTCTTGGCACGCTGCCAGGAGCGTGCGGAAAACGCCAAAGCCTAGGAGGTCAGGAGGAGCTCCTCCTAGGCTGTGCTACAGTTCCTCAATGCACTGTTCCTGTTACTCTGGAATACCCTGGAGGTTCCTTTGAGATGATGGCGTTCCTGGACTTTGGAGCCGGAGGTAATTTCTTCCTGCACAACTTAGCCTCCCAGTTGCGCATCCCTACGCATAGACGGGAGGTCCCGTTATGAATTACCTTGATCCAGGGGACGCTCCTTCCTGGTCCCGTCCAGCTGTCCACGGCACCCATTACGGTCCGCACCGGGGCGATCCATTCGGAAGAGATAGCCTTCCTTGTACTGGATAAGGCTGTCCACCCTGTGGTGCTAGGGTTGCCGTGGTTACAGAAACACTCGCCCACGATTCAGTGGGATACACTACAGATTGTTAAATGGAGTCCCTTTTGCCTAGCTAATTGTATAAAGGTGCCTAGTAGGGATGTGAATCGTTTTTTAACGATTAAAATTATCGTCCGATAATTTTAATATCGTCTTAAATCGTTATAGAACACGATACAATAGAAATTCTAACGATTTATCGTTAAAAATCATTAAATCGTGTTAGTGCGCACTAACTGAAAATGAAACAAATTGACACTTTCCAGGTCAGTAAAGGTCAGTTAGGAATGAATATGTGTTCCTATTGGCTGGCTGCCCTCTTATCTATTGATGTTAACCAGGTTCCCACTGAGGTGATGGTTGGGGGGATGGGAAATGGAAATGGAAACTCAGGAACACTAACAGAAAATGATACAAATTATTGACACTATCCAGGTCAGTAAAGGTCAGTTAGGAATGAATATGTATTCCTATTGGCTGGCTGCCCTCTTATCTATTGATGTTACCAAGGTTCCAACTGAGGTGATGGTTGGGGGGATGGGAAATGAAAACTGTTGGTAGTTGACAAAAAAAGTAATGTGATCAGTCAATATGACTAGAACCTGTGCCCTATTCCTGATACCAGGGGTGTTGTGATCTTCCTGCACTCAGTGCCCTATCCCTGATACCAGTCTGAGACAGCTCCCTCCCTGCATTACTAGTGAGAGGCTGGCTTCACAGACAGGGGGGGAGCTGCCTGACCCTCACTCCTGACTTCCCCCATGTCCCAGCTAGTGAATGGTGTGTGGGTGAGGGGGGGGGGGGGGAGGATGGTGAAGTCTGAGACAGCTCCCTCCCTGCATTACTAGTGAGAGGCTGGCTTCACAGACAGGGGGGAGCTGCCTGTCCCTCACTCCTGACTTCCCCCATGTCCCAGCTAGTGAATGGTGTGTGGGTGAGGGGGGGGAGGATGGTGAAGTCTGAGACAGCTCCCTCCCTGCATTACTAGTGAGAGGCTGGCTTCACAGACAGGGGGGAGCTGCCTGACCCTCACTCCTGACTTCCCCCATGTCCCAGCTAGTGAATGGTGTGTGGGTGAGGGGGGGGGGGGGGGGGATGGGGAAGTCTGAGACAGCTCCCTCCCTGCATTACTAGTGAGAGGCTGGCTTCACAGACAGGGGGGAGCTGCCTGACCCTCACTCCTCCGGGGTATTGTGATCTTCCTGCACACAGTGCCCTATCCCTGATACCAGGGGTGTTGTGATCTTCCTGCATGCAGTGCCCTATCCCTATTAATACCAGGAGTGTTGTGATCTTCCTGCACGCAGTGCCCTATCCCTAATACCAGGGGTGTTGTGATCTTCCTGCACACAGTGCCCTATTCCTGATACCAGGAGTGTTGTGATCTTCCTGCATGCAGTGCCCTATCCCTGATACCGGGATGTGTGCAAGAAGATCCCAACACCTCCGGTATCAGGAATAGGGCACTGTGTGCAGGAAGATCACAACACCCCTGGTATTAGGGATAGGGCACTGTGTGCAGGAAGATCACAACACTCCTGGCATTAATAGGGATAGGGCACTGTGTACATGAAGATCACAACACCCCTGGTGCCAGGGATAGGGCACTGTGTGCAGGAAGATCACAACACCCCTGGTGTCAGGGTTAGGGCACTGTGTGCAGGAAGATCACAACACTCCTGGTATTAATAGGGATAGGGCACTGTGTGCAGGAAGATCACAACACCCCTGGTGCCAGGGTTAGGGCACTGTGTGCAGGAAGATCACAACACTCCTGGTATTAATAGGGATAGGGCACTGTGTGCAGGAAGATCACAACACCCCTGGTGCCAGGGTTAAAGCACTGTGTGCAGGAAGATCACAACACTCCTGGTATTAATAGGGATAGGGCACTGTGTGCAGGAAGATCACAACACCCCTGGTGCCAGGGATAGGGCACTGTGTGCAGGAAGATCACAACACCCCTGGTGTCAGGGTTAGGGCACTGTGTGCAGGAAGATCACAACACTCCTGGTATTAATAGGGATAGGGCACTGTGTGCAGGAAGATCACAACACCCCTGGTGCCAGGGTTAGGGCACTGTGTGCAGGAAGATCACAACACTCCTGGTATTAATAGGGATAGGGCACTGTGTGCAGGAAGATCACAACACCCCTGGTGCCAGGGTTAGGGCACTGTGTGCAGGAAGATCACAACACTCCTGGTATTAATAGGGATAGGGCACTGTGTGCAGGAAGATCACAACAACCCTGGTGCCAGGGTTAGGGCACTGTGTGCAGGAAGATCACAACACTCCTGGTATTAATAGGGATAGGGCACTGTGTGCAGGAAGATCACAACACCCCTGGTGCCAGGGTTAGGGCACTGTGTGCAGGAAGATCACAACACTCCTGGTATTAATAGGGATAGGGCTCTGTGTGCAGGAAGATCACAACACCCCTGGTGCCAGGGTTAGGGCACTGTGTGCAGGAAGATCACAACACTTTTGGTATTAATAGGGATAGGGCACTGTGTGCAGGAAGATCACAATACCCCTGGTATCAGGGTTAGGGCACAAGTTCTAGTCACATTGACTGATCACAGTACTTGTTTTGTCAAGCTACCAACTGTTTCCATTTCCCATCCCCCATATACTGTCAGTGGGAAGCTTGGTAACATGAATAAATAAGAGGGCAGCTAATAGGAATACATATTCATTCCTAAACTGACCTTAACTGACCTGAAAAGTGTCAAATTGTATCATTTTCAGTTAGTGCGCACTAACTCCCAGTTAGTGCGCACTAATCGGAAAAAACGATTTTTAACGATTTTTTAACTAAAAAATCGTGCCTAACACGATTTTCTTGCCCTGCCACACGATTTCTATCGTTAAGACGATATGGAAAACGATTCACATCTCTAGTGCCTAGGACCCCCGCACATCCGTTGATGCACTCTGCTGTGGGTCCCCCTGCACCTTATGAGGACTTCACCGATGTATTCTCTAAAACCAAGGCGGAGATCCTTCCGTAGCACCGTCCGTATGACTGTGCTGTTGACTTGCTACCTGGTACCATGCCCCCTCGAGGAAGGGTTTATCCTTTTTCCATACCTGAGATCCAGGCCATGTCTGAGTACATTGCAGAGAATTTGGCCAAGGGGTTTATCCACCCGTCTAAGTCGCCTGCAGGGGTGGGCATCTTTTTTGTCAGCAAGAAAGATGGCTCACTGAGGCCGTGTATAGACTATCGAGGCCTGAATTCGATTACCAAGCGAGACCGCTACCCGCTCCCGTTAATCCCGGAGCTCCTTGACCGGCTTCAAGGAGCGAAGATTTTCACAAAGTTGGACTTATGAGGAGCCTATAATTTGGTCAGAATCCGTCCCGGAGATGAGTGGAAAACCGCGTTTAATACCCGAGATGGGCATTACGAATACCTCGTGATGCCTTTCGGCTTATGTAATGCCCCGGTGGTGTTCCAGCACCTGATGAATGAGATGTTGCGGGACCTTCTGAACACCTGTGTAATTGTTTAACTCGATGACGTGTTAGTCTACTCCCAGGACCTGCCGTCACATCGTCAACATGTCCGCCAAGTGCTCCAGATACTTAGGGAGCATGGTCTATACGCGAAACTGGAAAAGTGCAGTTTTGAGAAGACCTCCCTGCTGTTCCTAGGCTACATAGTCTCTGCAGCTGGCTTTCTAATGGATCCTGAGAAAGTGGCAGCTATTAAGAATTGGCCCCGGCCCAGGGGTCTTAAAGTTTGCAACGCTTCCTCGGCTTTTCTAATTTCTACCATCACTTTATCCCCAACTACTCCCGTATTGTGGCTCTGTTAACTGCCCTCACCCGAAAGGGGGCTAATACGGTGGATTGGCCTCCTTCTGCCTGCCAAGCTTTTGAGGCCCTCAAGAAAGCCTTCTTACTAAATACCTGCCTTCGTCATCCGGATCCCAGCCAGGCCTTCGTGGTGGAGGTTGATGCCTCCAATGTGGCCGTGGGGGCCATACTGAGCCAGTACTCTGATTCTGGACAGCTGTTGCCCTGTTCATATTTCTCAAAGAAATTCTCCCCGGCTGAGAGCAACTACTGTGTAGGTGACAAAGAGTTGCTAGCCGTGAAACTTGCCCTGGAAGAATGGAGACAGTGGTTGGAGGGAGCCAACCACCCGGTTACGATTTACACCGATCACAAAAACCTAGCATTCTTGAGGCAAGTCCAATGCCTGAACCCAAGACAAGCCCGATGGTTGCTGTTTTTTGACCGGTTTGACTTTACCTTACGCTACCGACCCGGCTCTAAGAATGTTCGAGCTGACGCGCTCTCACGCTCTTCTGAAGTCGAAGAGACCCCAGATATACCTCAGTATATCTTGGTCCCTGAAAAATTCAGCCTTGCTGCAACCTTGATGTCCTCCCAAGGGAAGACAGTCATTCCACGTCGCTCCAGGAGAGCAGTCCTCGCTTGGGCCCATGACTCCCTCACTGGGGGCCATGCTGGTTGGAAAGGGATGTTAGATTTGTTAAACCGTTTCTACTGGTGGCCGACAGTGAGACAAGACGTCCAAGCTTTTGTGGGCTCATGCCCTACTTGTGCGGTTCAAAAACCGCTCCTCAGGAAGCCCAGAGGCTTGTTGCAACCATTGCCCATCCCGGTGGAGCCTTGGACATATATCTCCACTGATTTCGTCGTGGATCTGCCTGTCTCAGGAGGTAATTCGGTCATCTGGGGAACCGTGGACCGATTTTCCAAGATGGCGCACTTCGTTCCCTTGCCAAAACTTCTTTCTGCCCCTGACCTAGCTGGTCTGTTCGCTCAGCACATCTTTAGACTTCACAGTCTTCCGCAGGATATCGTTTCCGATCGAGGACCACAGTTTACAGCCCGCTATTGGAAAGCCCTATGTAAGAGCCTTAATGTGCAACTTAGTCTTTCGTCTGCATTCTATCCTCAGAGCAATGGGCAAACGGAACGAACCAATTGAACCCTGAAGACGTTTCTCCGTTCCTTTGTGAACGAACGACAAGATAATTGGGCCAAGCTACTCCCTTGGGCGGAGTTCTCATAATAATCACACGCATACTGCCATTGTTTATGGGAAGCAACTTCGTCCTCTACCTTCGCCTGAACCCAGTGCACTCCCGGCAGTGCAACTCTCAGCTCGCCAGCTCCCGGCCTTGTGGAACTCTACCCAGGAAAAGATCCGTAAAGCCGCCCTGTCCTCCAAGAAGTGGGCGGATAGGCATCACCAGCCAGCACCAATCTCCCAGGAGACCATGTCTGGCTTAGCACCAGAAATCTACAGATACGTATTCCCTCTTGAAGTCTAGCCCCGAAATTCTGTGGGCCTTTCCGAATCGCCGAACAAGTGGGAGTGGTCTCATACCATCTATGCCTACCCACCTCCATGTGTATACATGATGTGTTCCACGTGTCATTGTTGAAGCCTCTTGTGTTGTCCAGATACCATTCCAGGGCTTCTGAACCCTCGGACCCTGCAGTACCGGACGAGGTTACGTATCAAGTACGTGAAGTTTTGGATGTCCGGTTCCATCAACGCTGATGGGAATACTTACTTGCATGGGAGGGTTGCGGACCCGAGGACAGCTCTTGGGAGCCGCCCGTAATATCCTCGACAAGGACTTATTACAGCAGTTCCATTTGGACCACCTCAGTAAACCCAGTCCGGCTAAGAGGGGGCGTAAGAGGGGAGGTACTGTTGCGGTCCTGGTTGCGAGCACCGCGGCCAGGCCCTTACCTCTTGATTCCCGGTCCTACTCCCGCCTCCGGAGTCCTGGCTTGCGGCCTGTTTGGCGGCGTCCCCGCTGGGGCAGCGCTGCCGTGAAGGTTCCAGGGGATGCCCTGTTCCTAGGCGCGCGCACGCGCCACTTGGGCGCCTTTGCAACCAGTTTCCCGCCAGTGCCGACTCCACCCAATTCCTGACGTCAGACGCCGCGGCCTTGATAAGCCGGCCGCGGCCATCTAACCTTTGCCTTGCAATGGGTTAGCATCCTGGTTTCCTGTTGCGTTGCGCCCCAGAGTGACCTGCTTGGCTACGTCGTTCTGTACCTGCTACAGTACCTGCTTGGTTCCTGCCTGCTTGCTACAGTACCTGCTTGGTTCCTGCCTGGTTCCAGTACCCGAGCTTGCTACAATTCCTGCCTGGTTCCAGTACCCGAGCCTGCTACATTTCCTGTCTGGTTCCAGTTACCTGTCCTGATCCATAACCCGCCTAAGTCCCAGCGGCCGGGCCCCTATGAGCTCCTCCCGTGGGGGCTTCGGCTTCCAAGGGTGAAGCCACCTAAGTCCCAGCAGTTGGGCTTCTACAGGCTCCTCCCGGGGGAGCACCAGCTTCCAGGGTGAAGAGCATCTACGTCCCACCTGAACATCTGCCTCCCGGCCCGCTGTTCATCAGAGACATTGTCCATCTTTTCCTAGTCTCCAGCAGGCCAGCCCAAGGGTCCACTAAACTGAGACTCCCACAACAATGTTACTGTGTGTATAGGCCCCTAGGTTATCTAGAGGGTCAGTTATCAAAATGCTATAAGGTGTTTTCGCATGCGTAAAGCGCTGTTAACGCATGTGATAGCACCATAGCGTATGGTGCGTTGCAAATCCGAAAAAAAGGAGGAATGGGCTTACTATTTTGTGAAGTCCTATTGCACAGTTGTTAGCTATACTTTTTTCAGTAGTGTAAAGTTGTGTGAGAGAGAGAGAGAACCTAGCCCTAATGCCCTAACCCTAGATAGGTATTTTTATCTCTATGGGAGGCCCATTTAGTAACTCGAGGTGATGTTTAGGTATTAGTGTAGGGGTTAGGGGCTACTTTGACATTCAAAGTGAGACATACGAACAGAACAGTGCTCTCTTGTGAAGATTTGATGACCCTCGGAGTGAGGAAACTCACTCAAAGATGATATTTGTGCAATGTTCTCTCAACCTAGCTTGATGTTACCCAGGTAGAGAGTTCATCAAGCTAGGTTGAGAGAACATTGCACAAATATCATCTTTGAGTGAGTTTCCTCTAGTGTCTTACTCCGGCCATAGGTGTCGCTGCTCTGTGGCAGTCAAGGCTCCTTTCCCTGGGAACTGTAAACATTGCCTCCACAGCATCCCCAGCTTCAGCCACCCCAAGGAGCAGAATCCAAGCTTGGGAACTAAATAGAGTTTTTCTGCATGACAATAAGTAACCCTTCAAATCAGTCATTGGACCAGCTCCACCAACTTGAACATCATCAGAGGTGATCAGAAATTGAAATAAATAAAATTAACAAGTAAATAAACTGTAGAAATTAATACATTTAACTCAAATCCCAAAGGATTTTTCCTTGTGGCAAAATACCTTTGAGAAAAATACATGGCATAGCTGCCGCCAGGAAGAGCACATGATGGCAGTTGACAGCCACAAGCTGGCATTTTTTAAAGAACTCAAGCAGACCATATATGCCTCTCCTCCCCTCCACCCTCATTAGAACCGGGAATCTCGAGAGACTTTTATCTCCCCGCCCCCTGCCACTCCTTCAGTTGTCCTCGGTGATAAAATTTTTGTTAAATGAATGAAAATGTCCCATCCCTGGCCTCTATCCTTCCCTGCCAAAGCCCACTTCCTTTTTCCAAAATGTAACCTCCCCCCAGACCTCCTAACCTCCCACCCTAGGCCACCCCCAACTCTCCTTCCATTACCTGAAGTTCCATGGTGGTCTAGTGGGGCCCAGAGCAGCCCCTAGGGTTCTGGGCCCAGTGCTTCCATTTTAAAAATGACACCAGCTGGCTTATTTTATACTTTTCCCCATCATGTGATGGGGCAAAAGTCAGTATGTGGCTGACTGATGCAATTTTGAAAATGATGGCATCAGGTCTGGAGTCCTAAGGGTTGCTCCAGGGTCCACTAGATCACCAAGGACCTTTAGGTAATGCAAGGGGGTTTGGAAATGGTCTAGGGTGAGGAAGATAAGAGGTCCAGGGGGATAATTTTTTACCATAAGGAGGTGGGGCTTGGGAGGGAGGGAGGGGTGTCTCTTGAGACCCCTAGGGTTTTCATGAGGCCAGGTGTTATAACATTGAAATTTCCAGGCAAAATAAGATAAAAGTGAAAATGAAGATCCCTATAAATAACATGGCTTGCAAATTTTCATGCAAGCCATGTTATTTTATTTGCATCAGTTTTACTACTAATCAGCTGATCTGCATGCTCATTCCCATACTAGCTTTGCACCAGGGTTTGTTTTTTTTTTTAGGGGGGGGGGAGATAACGTGGTATTTGAAATACCACACATTATTGCTGTGCTACGGCATTTGCTATGCAGTAAAGGCCTAACTTAGCTAAGTAAATCACCTCCTCTGTTTGGCAATTAGATGTGCTCTTTGCAAGTCATTATCCTCTTGAAGAGAATATTGATTGCATTCCTATTTTACTATCTTGCATACTGATATGCAAACTAAAGGAACCATATAAATAATTGTAGTAATGTTTTAGGTTTTTTTGCATAGTAGCAACTGGTCTAAATTGCACAAAACAGTATGTGCTACAGGAATCATTTATCATATAGCACATTTATCAAAGTGCTATATGGACTCTCTACCTGGGTAATATCAAGCTAGGTTGAGAGAACATTGCACAAATCTCATCTTTGGGTGAGTTTCCTCACTCTGAAGGTCATCAAATCTTCACAAGAGAGCACTGTTCTGTTCATACATCTCACTTTGAATGTCAAAGTGGCCCCTAACCCCTACACTAATACCTAAACCTCACCTCGAGTGAATAGGTGGGCCTCCCATAAAGATTTTTTTTTTTTAGAATGTAATAGTCGTTCAATTAATAAGTTTCTCGTTCCAATGTCCACTTACTGTAATAAGTTGTTCCAAATGTTCATCTAATGTAATAAGTTGTTATCATGTAAACCGGAGTGAAGGCAGATTGCTATACTTCGGTATACAAAAGATTCGAAATAAAATAAATAAATAAATAGATATAAATATCAGTCTAGTGTGAGGGCATTATGGCTAGGTTCTCTCTCTCTCTTTCTCTCCCTTTTCCAAGAGCTTAAACATGGTCCCCCCAGTGCTTGTATGTAGGAAATACATCAATTCTGGCACTTATCACAAAGTGCAAAAAAGTTATCAGGTATTAGTGCAAATTGCAATAAACTGCCTATTACCATAAAACACTCCCCTTTTCCTATCACATGCGAGATTTAGTGCATTTTGCTAAATCCAGAGCCTAGTTAGCTATTTTCTATTGTAAATTGGTTAGCAGAATTTCCAGAGGGAGTAATACAGGAGGGGATTGATGCCACTGCTTTGGCACAATTTTGGGAGGCTAAGGGGTAGATTTTATAAATTTGCGCACACGCATACTTTTGTTTGCGCACCAGGCGCGAATGAGAGTATGCAGGATTTCAAAAGATACGCGCGTAGCCACGCGTATCCATTAAAATCTGGGGTCAACACGTGCAAGGCTGCCCAAAATCGGCAGCCTGCGCGCGCCAAGCCGCGCAGCCTGCCTCCATTCCCTCCGAGGCCGCTCCGAAATCGGAGCGGCCTCAGAGGGAACTTTCCTTCGGCCTCCCCCCACCTTCCCCCCCGGCCCTATCTAACCCCCCCTACATTTGTTGTACAAGTTATGCCTGCTCGAAGCAGGCGTAACTTGCGCGCGTTGGGCTGGCCGCCGGCGCGTCAGGGTCCGGTCCAGGGGCTGGTCCGGAGGCCGTGGCCACGCCCCCGGAACGCCCCCGATGACGCACCGGCCGCGACATGCCCCCCCCCGACACACCCCCAGAATGCCCCACCAGGAAAGCCCTGGGACTTACGCGCGGCCCGGGGCTTGCGCGCCCCGCCGAGCCTACTCAACATAGGCTCGGCGCGCACAGGGAGAGTTTAGGCTAGGTTTTCGGGGGGTACGCGCGTATTTTACGCATGTACCCCTTTGAAAATTTGGCCCTAAGTGTTTAAAGATTGCGCAGGCTACATCAGTAGTGTTAACAGATGTCAACCACTTTAACCTTGAGTTGAATGATGAGGCTAAATGGCATACATTTGATACAATAACTGTTACTGAATTGAAATCAGTTTTAACCAGTTTAAGGAAGTTTTGCTTTCCTCTGAAAGCATGCCTGTTTTAGTTTTTATACCTCAATAGGAGTTTACTCACTGAAACTTTTGTTGATGTTGGCAGAAGGTTTTTTTTCCTGAAAACCCATTTATAAACCCATATATAAAAGGGCTATTATGTATCTGGTATTGAAGAGATCAGGGACTACTTTATGTGGGTTTGATCCAGGCAGCTATCGCCCAATTTCTCTATTACCATCTGTTGGGAAAATTATTGAAAAACTAGTATTGAATCAGTTGAGCTCTTATTTAAAAGATATCAATGTACTCCATCCTTGGCAAAGTGGGTTCCATAATGCGCATAGTACTGAAACTGTTCTGATCTCTGTAGCAGAGTTGGTACTTCAGAAGTTAGATAAGAATCATGGTTATAATTCTTTTGGATATTTCATCTGTATTCGATTCTGTAACTCATTCTTTATTACTATCTAGATTGGCTGATATTGGACTAGATGGGTTGGTGGGCAAATGGTTTTGTGTCCTATTTGATAGGTGGACAACATCAAGTGCGTGTAGGAGAAAATAGCACTGAGTGGATGAATTTACAGCATGGAGTTCCACAGGGTTCCTGTCGATCAGCCATATTATTTAATATCTTCTTGTTATCATTATGTAATAGGGATGTGAATCGTTTTTTGACGATTTAAAACAATCGTCAGATATATTTTAAATCATCAAAAATCGTTAGAGCCGCGATACAATAACAATTCCCCTGATTTATCGTCAAAAAATCGTAAATCGGGGGAGGGGGAGGGCGGGAAAACCGGCACCCTAAAACCCACCCCGACCCTTTAAAATAAATCCCCCACCCTCCCGAAGCCCCCCAAAATGTTTTAAATTACCTGGGGTCCAATGGGGGGGTCCCGGCGCGATCTCCCGCTCTCGGGCCACGGCTGTGTTAAAAGAAATGGCGCTGGTGGCCCTTTGCCCTTACCATATGACAGGGCAAAGGTAGCACCGGCGCCATTTTGGTTCCTGTCACCCGACGTCACGAGTGCAGGAGATCGCTCCCGGACCCCCGCTGGACCCCCAGGGACTTTTGGCCAGCTTGGGGAGGGCCTCCTGACCCCCACAAGACTTGCCAAAAGTCCAGCGGGGGTCCGGGAGCGACCTCCTGCACGTGGGCCGTATTGCCAATATTCAAAATGGCGCTACTTTTGCCCTCACTGAGTGCCGGTGCCGGTTTTCCCACCCTCCCCCGATTTATGATTTTTTACGATTTAAAAAAAACAAAAACCATGACGATCAGATTTCCCTCCCCCCCCAGCCAAAAGCGATCGTTAAGACGATCGATCACCCGATTCACATCCCTATTATGTAAGCTGCTAGAGCAAATGAATATAAATGTTCATCTGTATGCTGATGACCTGCCGATGCTTTATTCAGTAAATAATGAAATGCGAGACAGTATGTCAGATGTTAATAAAGATATAGAAGAGATAGGATTTTGAATGAAGGCTAGTGCTTTACAGGTGAATGTGAAGAAAACTGTGATTTTGCCAGTTACTAGGCTGGAGATGCCCATCTCGCCTATCTCCTGTCAGATAGAAGGAGATACTATTTTGGTAATGGAGATGGTTCGTAATCTTGGTGTTCTGTTAGATTCAAGATACTCTTTATAACCCCAGTTGCAAACTGTGGTAAGAAACGACTTTTTTAAACTACGGAAGCTGCGCAGGTTAAAATTTATTCTAGATCATGATGATTTTAGGATGGTTTTGTAAGCTTTCATTCTAACATGCTTGGACTATTGTACCACACTCTAAATTTGGTTACCTAAATGTTATGTAGAAGCATTACACATTTTGTTAAACTCTGCTGCTCGGGTGATCTCAGATTATCCTCTCTCTGCTCATATTTCCCCTGTTTTGCGTGAGTTGCATTGGCTCCCCATTGAATGAGTATCGGGTCTGTTTTAAGATCCTGTCTCTAGTTCATAGGGTAATCTATGGTGAGTGCCCAGCTTATTTAAAACAATGAATTAGTTTATATCAACCCTCCAGATCCTTGCACTCTGAATCTCAATGGTTACACTTACGAGCGTTAGTCAAGTATGCAGGAATCAGACCCCGAAACAGGTTTTCTCCTGTATAGCGCCCAGATTATGGAATACACTACCACTAGATTCGCATTTTGATAAGTGATTATAAAATATTTAGGAAGATGTTGAAATATTACCTTTGCTTCTACCTGCTAAGTGCAGACAGTGTGAATCATTAGTGGGGCATTTCTGGGTTGGCAGTCAAAGCAGGAGGAGTGACGTTTCTTTGTTACCTTATACCTGGTGGCCTAGGCCTTACAGCCTTGTGTCCTAGGATAGGAAGGAGGCAATATAACTTGTCATTCCACCTCATACCCTGTGGATGGACAGTGGTAACTCTATTTTGAGATGTTGAGTGTTTTTGTGAGGATTGTTCTTTTCGGTTTTGGGAGGGAGTTTTCTGCCACTTTCCCTACTGCATTGGAAGTGAAAGATCCCAGTTCCATCTGGAGAGAAGAACTGAGAGTAAGATTTTTTTTTTATTTTTACCTGTAGCCAAGTCCTACTCTGGGAAAGGAGAAGAGGTTTGGGGGGGTTTGGAGAATCTGAAGTACATCTGGACCTCAGGTCTTGTTGTAGAAGGGATTCTACTACATCTAGGAGACCCCTGACTCACCTGGGATGCTTGCTATTCCATGCCCTAGAGGGTGAGAGACACATTCACAGATAAAGAGGTATTTGGAGAACAACTTTCAGAATATGGATATAATCAGAATCAAATAGTGCCAAATGATTACTAGCAAAGATCTGCAGCAGTAAATTTTAAGTTGGAAAACGTATCCAGCATGGCCAAACTGGCTCCCCGTCAAATTCAGGATCCTATTTAAGGGACTCACGATTATCCACAAAACTATCCACAACCTCACCGCTCTCAACACTTCCACCCAACTAAAACCACATACCTCTTCCAGACCTATCAGGAGTGCCTACCAAGACACCTTGTACGCTCCCCAAACCAAAACATCAATCAGAAAATGCGCCATTTCGACAGCTGGTCCACACCAATGGAATGCGTTAACACCCCCCCCCCCCCCCGACCTCAGATGAGAATCCTGCCCTTCTGTCTTCAAAAAGAGACTAAAAACATGGCTTTTTAGCCAAGCCTTTCAGGACACCTAATCTCCCTTTGCCTTTAACCTAACTCTCCCCTAGCGAACTCTCCAGCTAGACACCTCAATCCACTCCTCATTTCTGTTGGTTGCCCCATCTACCATCTCTTCGGTTTCTTCCATTTCCCGATATGATTTATTTATTTTATTTAATTTTATTTCTTGTTAAGATGAGTTTCATGAGTTTTCAGGTTATGTTTAGACGAGTTTTTGACATGTTTTCAACTGTTAACTGGCAACATTGTTCCTTGTACTGCCCTAGAGCGAAATTGAAGTTTCATTGTTAACCGATATGATTTGTATTTTTACAGGAATGTCGGTATAGAAAAAATAAAAATAAATAAATAAAATAAATTATTTTGGCATGCACAAGTTTTACAATACACTTCCTGATAGTAACACCCACAGAAGAGTTATCCCCCTACGCCTTGGGCTCCGGAGGTCTATCCCTCCCCCCCCCCCCACACACACACACGTCCCAGGGCTATTGGACCGTACCGGTACTTAGCCCCACGACTGAGTGTGACCCCCTTCCCTCAAGGATAAAGATCAGAAAAGGGGGCTACATAAAAATAGGCAGTTTCAAATGAAGGCTCATGGCACCACAGGCCAAGAGAGGCTCAGTCCTTATTGAGCTGGAAGCCCAAAGGAGCAGGAGGAAACTGCCAGGCCAAAAATATAATTACAATAAAATTAACCTTTGATCAATTTGCATTTCATTTCCTTCTAACAGTACTTCCTTGCTGTGGTTCCTATGAAATGAACTTGGCCACAGCCCAAATGCTGGCTTTGATCTGCCGGAGTTTATTTGCTTGCTGGTGCCAGTGTAGAACTCTAAAAACACTCGCGATGAATCCTAAGGCATCTTCAGAGTTGCTGAGTGCAGCCTCCTATGTCCCCCTCCCACCCTCTCTGTTTATCTTACGTTATGCAGCATAAGGAAAAGAACAATTATTTTGTAGATCTCCATGCAATACACTCCATAAAATAGGGCCTTTTGGCGTGGTTAGTGCTGTATAATTGGCTTGTGTGCTGATCAGTGGCATTTAACATAATATTATGCTAGAACTATGCAACTAAATAGCCTTTGAAACCACTTTGACCGAAGGAGTCAAATCTACATGCCTTTTGTATTGTGGTTCCTCAGTAATCAAGTGTCCAATTTATATCTAGAAGCATACCATGTCATTTCAAATCATAAATGCATGTGCCATGGGATACATCGCAGCCTTTTTTTAAAAATAAAATATTAATAGCTTCCACATACCACATACTGCACTTACTCCAATGTTCTTCCTTGTATTTAAAATTCTCTTCCTAGCCAACATGTAATATAATATGTGTGTGGGGGGGTTGTTTTCTTACAACAGAAAATAAAAGATTGTTAGGAAGAACAGGGAGTCGTAAATAAGAGAAGGAAAGTGGAGTGAAATGAGATAAATGATCTTCTTTAGATCTGTGTCTTGTTCTACTTAATGTTCCAGATTTTTTTACTTCTTCACTTTGGACTTTCTTGCTGTGCCTAAAGATTATTCTCAAGGTTGGCCCATGCTTTAAAATGACAACGTGGCCCCAAGTATGTCACCTGCACAACACTCACTCCGATATCCTGCTGCTGCCTCATACAGCCTTTCTTAGGTTTGTGAGGAAAACCCAAATGTCTTTGTGCCACAGTTGGACTATATAATTGCAACTTAAAGCTGTAGCCCCAGTCTGCTGAGGATGGGAGAGCAACAGGTTCATGTTTGGAAGAAAAGAATCCTGTAAATTAGTGAATTAATTAGGCCACAAAAATCTCAGTTTCCTGCTGTTACTTCATGATAGCATTTACCCCCTGGTAAGCTTTGAAGGAATTCTGTATATCTTCAGTGCATAATCTGCAATTTCCTTTGGTCATTTTTATTTATTTATTTATTTTTTTACAACAGATTGCTTTAAACCTAAGGGATCTGGCTTTTATAGGTGCTGTAAAATGCATATTTTTCTAATGAAATGGGAATTCTTGCAATCTCTCCAGGCACATCTTGTAGTCATAAAATACTGTAAGGTTGAATTATAATACCCTGCTCTCATGAATGATAAGCACTATTCTCTTGATTATGCTCAGTGTGTTATATTATCTGTGCCTATTTTCTATAACTGCACCTCTATTTTCCTCCCTTGCTCCCCCTCCAAAAAAACAAACAAACCAATTTAAGCATTATGTTTGGGAGGGAGAAACCAAAACTATGAGACTATGTTGGTGGAATGGAAGAATAAAATAAAAGATTATGAACTACTTGCCTAAAAATTAGCCAAAAACAAAACAAAACAGGTAGCCAGTTAGGGACGTGATGTCATTTTTAATGATATACTATCATTTCATATGGTTTCAAAACTGAAATGATAAAAATTTTCACAAAGTGTTTAAATAATTTTTTTTGTTTATTGCACACTATTTGAGTTAGTGCACACTATTACAGTCAAATAGTCTATGCCAACTCAATTAAAGGTGAATTTTAAAAGCCGGGAATGCGCCGAAATCAGGAGATAAGAACATAAGAACATAAGAAAATGCCATACTGGGTCAGACCAAGGGTCCATCAAGCCCAGCATCCTGTTTCCAACAGTGGCCAATCCAGGCCATAAGAACCTGGCAAGTACCCAAAAACTAAGTCTATTCCATGTAACCATTGCTAATGGCAGTGGCTATTCTCTAAGTGAACTTAATAGCAGGTAATGGACTTCTCCTCCAAGAACTTATCCAATCCTTTTTTAAACACAGCTATACTAACTGCACGAACCACATTCTCTGGCAACAAATTCCAGAGTTTAATTGTGCGTTGAGTAAAAAAGAACTTTCTCCGATTAGTTTTAAATGTGCCCCATGCTAACTTCATGGAGTGTCCCCTAGTCTTTCTACTATCCGAAAGAGTAAATAACCGATTCACATCTACCCGTTCTAGACCTCTCATGATTTTAAACACCTCTATCATATCCCCCCTCAGTCGTCTCTTCTCCAAGCTGAAAAGTCCTAACCTCTTCAGTCTTTCCTCATAGGGGAGTTGTTCCATTCCCCTTATCATTTTGGTAGCCCTTCTCTGTACCTTCTCCATCGCAACTATATCTTTCTTGAGATGCGGCGACCAGAATTGTACACAGTATTCAAGGTGCGGTCTCACCATGGAGCGATACAGAGGCATTATGACATTTTCCGTTTTATTCATCATTCCTTTTCTAATAATTCCCAAC
This sequence comes from Rhinatrema bivittatum, assembly GCF_901001135.1. Lineage (NCBI taxonomy): Eukaryota > Metazoa > Chordata > Amphibia > Gymnophiona > Rhinatrematidae > Rhinatrema > Rhinatrema bivittatum. The sequence continues at coordinate 97,005,439 of NC_042619.1, forward strand.
ATTCTGTTTGCTTTTTTGACTGCCGCAGCACACTGAACTGACGATTTCAATGTGTTATCCACTATGACACCTAGATCTCTTTCTTGGGTTGTAGCACCTAATATGGAACCCAACATCGTGTAATTATAGCATGGGTTATTTTTCCCTATATGCATCACCTTGCACATGTAGGACATGTGTGCAGGCACCATATTTAATACTTAATAGATGCGTGCACATCTCCTGATACATGAATATCTCAATCCAGTGCTAAAAGGAGCAGGGTTTGGGCATTCCAGGGTAGGGCCAAGAGATGTGAGTACAAATACTTGCACGCCTGGGCACGCCCAGCTCTAGTGCCACGTCTGCTGTGGAGGAGGTGTAACTAAAAACGAAAATACCAGCCATTTGTGAAGGGTTTAAAGGGTCTGAGGTAACTGGGGGAGGGGGGGAGAGTTGCATGCTATTAAGTCAGGGAGGTTTGGAGGACCTAGCTCTACATAGGGCAAACTGGTGGATGAGCTGGTGAAACGTGTCATGCTGCGTATGTTATAAAATAGCCATGTATCTGGGTGCGCACCAACGCACACGCCTCAACGTGCACCCATGCACCCCTTTGAATGTTTCTGTCATGGTGCTCACTAAATTGAAATAGTGCTCATTAAACAAAAAAATTAAAAAAAAACCCAATAACCTTATGAAACAAAAAATCCCCCCAAAAAACAGGGAAAATGAAAAGAAACTAAAACTAAATGACAGTTTCATCGATGCACACCCCTGTAAGAGACTCAATCACAATTCATTGGCAGACACATATAAAATAAATCCATAGACTAAAAGTACTTTAGGTTAGCTTTACATCCCTGCTTCCTTAGAAATTTTAAATTGATAACAGATCAGCAAATTATGATGCAGGAAGTAGTCCAGCAGCAAAAGGGAGGCTTTCCAATCCTTTGCACTGAGTGCCACATGATTATCTCCCAGCTGGCAAGAGGTCATATGTGGGCACTAAGTGCAAAGAGCTCCAAGCCCTCAGAGAACGAGTGTGATCTCTGGAGGCTAGAGTGGTAGACCTGGAGGAGCTAAGGGAGACAGAGAGGTATATAGAGGAGACCTTCAGGGACATAGTAGAGAAGTCCCACCTCCAATCTGGTAGCCCCTGTGCTGCTTTGGAGGAGAAAGGTCAACTGGAAGGAGAGCATCAGTTTGATGAGGCAGGAAGCAATCCTGAGGCTAGGACCTGCCCTCAAGATGATGTAGTATCCTCTGAGGATAGGCCTCCAGGGGCATGTGCCCAGGAGGGAAGGGTTAGGACTGCTGTTATAATTGGTGATTCAATTATTAGGAAGGTTGATAGCTGGGTGTCTAGAGGACATGACGATCGCTTGGTAATTTGCCTGCTTCGTGTAGAGGTGGCATACCTCAAACATCACATAGAGGCCACTCTCCTATGCGTGTGATTCAGTAAAAAAAAATATTCAAATTAGGGCCCGCGGTAAAAAGAGATGCTAGGGACACTAGCGCGTCCCTAGCGCCTCTTTTTTGAAAGGAGCGGCGGCTGTCAGCGAGTTTGACAGCCGACGCTCAATTTTGCCAGCATCGGTTCTCAAACCCGCTGACAGCCACAGGTTCGTTAACCGGATGCTGGCAAAATTGAGCGTCCGGTTTTCAACCCGCGAGCCGCGGGCCGATTTAAAATTTTTTTTTTAATTATTTTTAACTTTTGGGACCTCCGACTTAATATCGCCATGATATTAAATCGGAGGGTGTAAGGAAAAGTGATTTTCTGTGCACTTTCCCAGTGCCAGCAGAAATTAACGCCTACCTTTGGGTAGGCGCTAATTTCTGAAAGTAAAATGTGCGGCTTGGCTGCACATTTTACTTACTGAATCAAGCGGGAATAACTAATAGGGCCATCATCATGCATTTGCATGTTGCGGGCGCTATTAGTTTCGGGGGGTTGGACGCGTGTTTTCGACGCGCTATTACCCCTTACTGAATAAGGGGTAAAGCTAGCACGTTGAAAACACGCGTCCAAACGCGGGTTAACAGTGCGCTCCACCAGAGCGCACTGTACTTTATTGGCCTGTTAGATAGGATTTTAGATAGTGCTGGGGAGGAGCCAGCTGTCGTGGGACATGTGGGCACCAATGACATAGGAAAGTGCAAGAGGGGGGTTCTGGAAGCCAAATTTAGGGTTTTAAGTAGACAGCTGAAATGCAGAACCTCTAGGATAGCATTCTCAGAAATGCTCCTTGTTTCACGTGCAGGACTCCAGAGGCAGGCAGAGCTCCAAATTCTCAATGCGTGGATGAGTCGATGGTGCAAGGAAGAGGGTTTTAGATTTGTTAGGAACTCAGCTTCATTTTGGGGAAGGGGTGACCTTTTCCAAAAGGATGGGCTCCACCTTAACCAGAGTGGAACCAGGCTGCTGGCACTAACCTTTAAAAAGGAGCTAGCACAGCTTTTAAACAAGATGATGGGGGAAAGCTGATAGTCGTCAGACGCATATGGTTCGGAATAATGTATCTTTGAAGGATACTAAGAAAACAGGGAAAATAGGGCATCCCAGTAGGAAGTTGCAATAAATGCCAAAGGGGATCAGGTGCCCGTAAGTAAAGTGTCGAAAGATTCCAAATTAACCCTGTCAACTGATGATCAGATTGTTAATACAAACAAAAAATATACTTAGAAATGTCTGTATACAAATGCTAGAAGTCTAAAAAATAAGTTGGGAGAGTTAGAGTGTAAAGTACTGGATGAAAAGGTAGATATAATTGGCATCTCAGAGACCTGGTGGAAGGAGGAAGACCAATGGGACACTGTGATACCAGGCTACAAATTATATCAAAACTGTAGAATGGATCAAATTGGTGGAGGGGAGGCATTATATATTAAATAGAGCATTGAATCAAACAGGACAAAAGTTCTGCAGGAAACAAAATGCAATGCTGAATCTTTATGGATAGAAATTCCAGGTGAAAAAGGGAATTAAAAAGTAATGAGGGTGATTACTGTCCACCTGGGCAGAATGAACTGACAGACAATGAAATGCTAAAAGAAATTAGGGAAGCTAACAAAATCAGCAGCACAGTAATAATGGGTGATTTCAGTTACCCCAATATTGACTGGTTGAATATTATATCAGGACATTCTAGAGAGTAAAGTTCCTAGATGAAATAAATGACTGCTTCATGGAGCAGCTGATATAAGAACTAACAAGAGGGGAAACTATTTTAGACCTAGTCCTTAGTGGAACACAGGATTTGGTGTGAAAGGTAACAGTGTTGGAGCCACTTGGCAATAGTGATCACAATATTATCAAATTTGACTTAATAACTGGAGGGAGCGCAAAAAAGAAGTTTATTATGACAGCATTTAAAGGTGACTATGATAAAATGAGGAAAATAGTTAAGAAAAGACTGAAAGGAACAACTGCAAAGGTTAAGAGTTTAGCTAAAAGAAGATCTTTCAAGAAATGAAAAAGGGATCCGAATGAAGAAAACAGGAAACACCATAAGCACTGGCAAGTCAGATGCAAGGCATTGATAAGGAAGCCAAAGAAAATTTGAAAATAAGCTTGCCATGGAAGTAAAGACCCATAATAAAAACGTTTTCAGGTACATTTGAGGTAAAAAGCTTGTGCGGGAGTAAGTTGGACCATTAGATGATCAAGGGGAGCACTTAGGGTTGACAAAGCCAAAGCAGAGAGACTAAATGAATTATTTGTTTTGGTATTCACTGAGGAAGATGTAAGAGATATACCCATGCCAGAAATTATATTCAAAGTTGATGATTCAGAGGAACTGAAACAAATCTCAGTGAACCTGGAAGATGTACTAGGGCAAATTTACAAACTAAAGAGTAGCAAATCATCTGGATCAGATGGTATACATCCCAGAGTTCTGAAAGAACTTGGAAATGAAATTGCGGACTTGCTATTGGAAATTTGTAAACTATCAATAACATTATCTATGGTACCTGAAAACTGAAAGGTTGCCAACGTAATGCCAATTTTTAAAAAAGGGGATCAAGGGATGATACAGGAAATTCTAGACCAGTGAATTTAATGTCTGTGCTAGGCAAAATGGTAGAAACTATCATAAAGAATAAAATTGCTGAACATATAGATAGGGATAGTTTACTGGGACAAAGCCAACATGGATTTAACCAAGGGAAATCCTACCTCATAAATTTGCTATTTTTTTTGAAGGTATAAATAAACATGTGGATAAAGGTGAGCCAGTTGATAGGCGTGAACCTGGATTTCCAGAAAGCATTTGACAAAGTCCCTCATGAGAGACTTCTTAGGAAATTAGAAAGTCATGGGATAGGTGGCAGTTCCCTGTTGTGGATTGCAAACCGGTTAAAAAATAGAAAACAGAGAGTAGGGCTAAATGGTACATTTTCCCAATGGAAAAAGGTGAATAGTGGCATACCCCAGGTACCTGTTCTGGGACCAAAGCTTTTTAATATATTTATAAATGACCTGGAAATGGGAACAAGTAGGTGATCAAATTTGCCTTTGACATAAAATTATTCAAAGTTGTCAAATTACAAGAGGATTGTGAGAAATTGCAAGAGGACATTGCAAAACTGGGAGACTGGGCATGCAAATGGAAAATGTAGACAAGTGCAAAGTGATGCACTTAGGTAAGAGTAGCTCCAAAATGCAAGGTTCCATGTTAGGAGTCACCACTTAGGAAAAGGATCTAGGTGTCATCATTGAAAATATGTTGAAATCTTATGCTCAGTTTGCAGCAGCAGCCAAGAAAGCAAATATAATGCTAGGGATTATTAGGAAAGGAATGGAGAATAAAACAGAGAATATTATAATACCTTTGTATCGCTTCATGGTGCGACCACATCTTGAATATCATGTTCAGTTCTTGTCACCGCATCTCAAGAAAAATATAGCAGAATTAGAAACGGTACAGAGAAGGGCGACCAAGATTATAAAGATGGTTGAACAATTCCCCTAATAAGAAAGGCTAAAGAGGTTAGGACTCTTCAGCTTGGAGAAGAGACGGCTGAAGGGAGATATGATAGAGGTCTATAAAATAATGAGTGGATTGGAATGAGTAAACGTTAATCAATTGTTTACTCTTTCGAAAAGTACAAAGACCAGGGGACACACAATGAAGTTACTGGGTAATACATTTAAAACTAATAGAAAATATTCTTTTATTCAACACATAATTAAGCTCTGGAATTCATTGGAAGAAGATGTGGTGAAAGCTATGGGGCAGATTTTTAAAAAGTACGCCCGCGCGTACTTTTGTTCGCGCGACTGGCGCAGGAACTTGTCCAAACCTTCCCCTACCTAACACCCCCCCCCCCGGCCCTATCTAACCCCCCCTATCTTTAATCCAAAAGTTACGCCTGCCTCGGGCAGGTGTAACTTGTGCGCGCGGGGCCGGCTGCCGGCGCGCCATGTTCCGGTCCAGGGGCTGGTCCAGAGGCCACGGCCACGCCCCCGGGCCGGAACCATGCCCGCGGCCCCGCCCATGGAATGCCCCTTGACGCGCCGGCCACGACACGCCCCCGACACGCCCCTGATAATGCGCCGGCTGCGACACGCCCCTGATAATGCGCCGGCTGCAACACGCCCCCGACACGCCCCCCCAGGAAAGCCCCGGGACTTGCGCACGTCCCGGGGGTTTGCGCTCGCTGGCAGCCTATGCAACATGGGCTCGGTGCGCGCAGGTTGAGCTTGGGGCAGGTTTTCAGGGGGTACTCACGTATCTTATGCGCGTACTCCTTTGAAAATCTGCCCCTATTAGTGTAGCTGCATTTAAAAAAATTTGGACAAGTTCCTGGAGAAGTCCATTAACAATTATTAAGGGAGAATTGCAGAAATCCACTGCTTATTCTTGGGATAAGCAGCTTGGACTCTATCTCCCCCTTGGGATCCTGCCAGTTACTTGTGACCTGGTTTGGCCACTGTTGGACACAGGATACTGGGCTTGATGGACCCTTGGTCTGACCCAGTATGTCAAGCCTTATCTTCTTACATTCTTATGTTCTAACTTAAAATAAGGCAAGTAAAGCATTAGTAAAGTAGGTCATCATATGGGAGCTAGCTGAATCCTTTTGAAGTCAGTTGATTACATGCCTAATCATAATCAATCCACTTAGAGAAACAATGGTGAGAAATACAATATGTTAAAACAAAAAGAAAAACACTTTAATACAGCTGCATCTTTGCACGAGTTGCCTATTTGAAGCATGATAAAGTACGAAAACTGAGCAGAAAAACAATCTCACAAAGAGCAAATGAAAAGTACAAAGGAAGAATTTTATGTATAACCCCTCTGATTATTTTATTTGTCAAGGGAGAGGGGTCATATTACAAAATAAATAAATAGCCTCTGATCACAGATACAGAGCAAAATATGCAGATTCTTTTATCTGATGGGGTAGAATGTGTCTTTCCATAGCTCATGCTCCACCCGCTGCAGATTATCCACAAGCGCAACTGGGAATTGCTCATGGCCTTGTTGTTTGGACACTATCATTGTGGGTAAGCTGGAAGGGAGGGAATGGGGGTCCTGGAAGGAATCTGGGGAGGTCTAGAGAAGTTGGAAGAAAGCCATGGGGTTTTTTTGAAATGTGATGGGCTTGGAATTTAATTTAAAATAGCTGCTGGGATGGAGCAATATCAAAACAAAAAACAAATGACACAATGACATAGGAAATATAATTGATTATGTTGTTTCAAATGATAGCACATCCCTAATGAATTCAATCTTATGCATAGAACTCTTAGCTTAATAGGAAGGCTTTCAAGTATGGACTCTATCTGGCTAATTTTTAAAGGAACGCTTATGCGCCCATAAAAGTGTTTTGGCGCGCGAGCAGAGATATGCCGCAATTTTACATCGTGCACACAAGTACACACATATCATTTAAATACCCCTGCCGCATGTATGTGTGTGCATAATCTTAAGAAGCAGCTCAAGCAAATGGCCTGTGTGCATTTACGCTTTGGCGGCTTTTACGCATGCAGGCAAATTTCAAAATATGCTCGCATGAGGGAAAAAACATTTTTTCCATTTAGTTCATCAATTTGTCCAGCTGATATTGAGGCCTTCAAGACCTCTCTGGTTCTTCATCCTATAAGCTCCCCCAATTGACTCCGAAAACTTACGCTGCGCTGAAAGCCCTAAAACTCAAGATCTCCAGACTTGCTCCTCATCAGGACCAGTGGTAAAGTTACGCGGATAACACGCTGATGCGTGCCACGGACAACTTTTTTAAAATTCAGAGTTAAGCATGTAAGTCTTGGCCCCACCCCTAAATGCCCATGCCCCTCCCATTCGCCGCCCCTTTCCTCCCCTTATTCTTGATGCATGCATGGGTATGTACGTGCATACTTTGCGGCTTCTTAAAACTCACATTGCTTGCGCGAGCGATGCTTTAAAAATCTACCTCCGTGTGTACACATGTATCAGGACAGGCTGTATCATTATCCACAAACTGAACTTCAGAAGGTATGTTTTAGGGATATAGTCTCATTCCAACTGCATTTCAGGCCTCACTATCCTCTGACTCATGATTCTGGTTTGGGGAAGGGGATATCAGTGGTAAATCAGAGTGAGTTTCAAGTGAACTGGGAGTGGTTATTGGTGGAATTGGTGCAAGATGCACAACAGGTGGCTCAGCTGATAGGCTATTTGTGAATTGTCTCACCAATTCTACAAGACCCAAGTCCATGCTATGTGGGGGATTGCCCGAGAATCCAACCTCAAACTGGAAATCTTCTGACTCAGATGCAACTGCAGAATTAGTATTTTCAGATTCTGAGTCTGACCAAAAGGTCTAATCCAAATTTAGGGGGTCATTTTCTATCGGTATAGCACGCAAAAATGGACGCGCGTTGCCGAGCCTATTTTGCATAGGCCTGGCAACGCGCACAAGCCCCGGGACGCGTGTATGTCCCGGGGCTTGAAAAAATGGGCGGGGCAGTCCGGGGGCGGGGCAGTCCGGGGGCGGGGCAGTCCGGGGGCGGGGCAGTCCGGGGGCGGGGCGTGGGCATGGACAGAGGCTTCTCTACTGCCGTTGGGCCCAGGGATCCTGTGCCGGTACTCGGCAGGCACGCGTGACCAATGCCTGCCCAGAGGCAGGCGTAAATAAGAAAACAAAGGTGGGGGGATTTAGGTAGGGCTGGGGGGTGGGTTAGATAGGGGAAGGGATGGGAAGGTGTAGGAGGCAGAAGGAAGTTCCCTCCGAGGCCGCTCCGATTTCGGCCTCGGAGGGAACAGGGAAAGCCATCGGGTTTCCCCTAGGGCTCGGCGTGCGCAAGGTGCACAAGTATGCAACTCCTTGCGCGTGCCGACCCTGGATTTTATAACATGCGCGAGGCTGCGCGCCCATGTTATAAAATTGGGCGTAGATTTGTGCGCGCCGAGTTGCGTGCACAAATCTATGCCCACGTGTAACTATTAAAATCCGGCCCTTAATGTGTAACTTATGAAAATTTATGTGGAACCATTACAATTTGGAGTCATGGGAAATCACCTAACCCTTGTCATAAGTCCCTTTTTAAGAAACGTTTCAAAGTGCTTATGTGCTGATTCTTATGTCTTTAAAAATGTAAAGTTCATTTAGCTCAACAATGTGTAATTTCTTCCTCTTTATAAAAACCTCATTTAAAATGTTAAAAAAAGACATAAGAATGAGCAATAGAGCACATTAGCACTTTGAAAAAAATAAAAAATAGGGGCTTATAAGAAGTATTAGAGTCTTGGTTGGTGATTTCTCAGGACTCCAAGTTGTAACAGTCCCACAAAAACTTTCATAAGTTACACATTAAGGGCCGGATTTTAAAAGGGTTACGCGCATAAGGTACGCGCGTAACCCTTTTAAACCCCCCCCCTGCGCGCACCGAGCCTATTTTGCATAGGCTCGGCGGCGCGCGCAAGCCCCGGGACGCGCATAAGTCCCGGGGCTTGCCTGGGGTGGCGTGTTGGGGGCGTGTCGGGAGTGACGCTGCATTTTTGGGGTGTGTCCGGGGGTGTGTTTCTGGCTCGGGGGCGTTTCGGGGGCGTGGCCGAGTGCCCCGACACAGCAGCCTGTGTCGGGGCCTGCTGCGCCGGCGCGCATAAATTGCTACTGCCCGGAGGCAGTAGTAACTTTTAAGATAAAGGTAGGGAGGGGGTTTAGATAGGGCCGGGGGGGTGGGTTAGGTAGGGGAAGGGAGGGGAAGGTGCGGGGGGCTGAATGGAAAGTTCCCTCCGAGGCTGCTCCGATTTCGGAGCAGCCTCGGAGGGAACGGGCAGCGCGCGCAGGGTAGGTACACACAGCGAACATGGCTCCATGGAGATAGTTGTCTACTACGGCTCATTTCAGAGCTAGAATTTACAGTTGATGAGCTGAATTTTTCTTTTCAGCATCAGACAACTTTTGGCTAACAAAGGCAACAAGTCTCATTCCATCAAGATGTTTCTGCTACAAGACTGTATCAAGTCCATCCAAGCTAGCATTGGTTTACAGAGGGTATGGCCATCTGCCATCAAAAAGTCAAGTAGTAGATGATCTCCTCAATTGCTTCTCCACACCTATCAGTTCATCTGGCTCCAAATGGTTCAGATGGTTTGAAACAGTATCAGAGCTGGGGGTCTTGACTCTTCCTTTCCTCATAGGTAGGTAAGCCCTTGGTAAGGTCAGACATACTATTGCAGAGTAGTGTAAGCAGATGAAATTTTTATTTTTTTACCTTAGGCGGTGGAGGTGGTACACAATGGAGAGATCCCTTGGGAAGGGAATAATGATATCCTTGGGAAGAGCTACTGTGGCTCCCATTGTCATGGGAGACTCACAACTGGTCAGGCAGAGTCAGGTTGTTAGCAGAAAGCAACAAGAGCACTGACATATAGCTCCTGCTGCTAATTTTAGGCAGTCAGTAGATCCCGGTGAAACAGCATCAGCATTGGTGAGCACCATGGACTCTGAAATCAGTTCTAGCTCACAGGGCTACTAAAGCCACTGATGCAGGACCTACTAAGGAGAGGGAGTGATGGTGCAGGAGGTGACTGGGAGAACTCAAGAAGCTCCTGCTGCTGCCAGATAGTTTCACGGTGAAGGAATCCAGTGGCGACCCCAGCAATGTCAAAACGCCACACAGGATGCTGCACTTCAACAATCCCAGCCTGGAATGAAAGTGAAGAAAGATGAATGCAGGGCACAATTTCCAGCATGAGCCATGCTGAGAAGAGGCTGAAGCTGTCAGATGAGCAGCAGTTTAAGCCCAGAAAAAGAAAACAGCCACTTGAAAGAAGAGATTTGAAGAGAGGCAGATAGGGATGCAGCAATGGGAGACTGCTGCTCCCTGTGGTTTTGAAAGAGAAAGTTGGAAAGCTCCTTTAAAAAGTGTTGTTCACAAATTTGTATTCAAGTGGAAAGTTTGAGATATATATATATATCTTTTAGCCCTTGTCCCAAATAGCTTTTGGACAAGGGGGGCACATGGGGAGGGTCACAGACCACACAAGGCACATGACCTGCTGGGGTTCCCACACATGGAAGGAAATAGTCTTTGCAAGGACTTTAGGGTCTTCTCTGATCTGTTTCTCTCACTTGGTTCCTTCTCTTAGCAAGCCTCTGGCTGATTTATTTGGTCAGACTGCAACCTTTTCCCTTGTCTCTCCTCAGGTTTGGTGTTCCACAACTCATCTCTGTTCAGAATCGCAGGACATCTCCCTTTTTTGGAATCCTTACTCTCAGAAAACCTGCCCAACCATTTCCCAGGTCCCAGCCACGTTCTCTGAGCAGGAATACCTCTTCCTCCCAGACCTTCCCTGTGGGGGTAAAGGCCCAGTTGTACTACTCTGAAGAGATGGATCTTCTGCAAAACACCAGAACTTGGAATCCTCTGCTTCTCACCTTTGTTCTTCCCACATCGCATGACTGCAGGAGTTTTTATATATCCTTACAATTACTCCAAATGGAGAGTGGTACACCTCTCTATTACACTGATATCACATTCAGAGACAGGGTCTGTTGAGACTTCTGAATCACTGCATAGCAGACCTGTTGAGGCCACTGATGCCACAAAGGTAAAGGGCAACACTGCTAGTAAGCGACAGATATTGGCACCCCCTTACATATATATTACCCTGTTAATTGATAGGGAATCAACACAATAATAAATGAAGCAAAAATAAGTTGACTTTACCACCAAACCTCGTGAAAGATAAGAAATTAAACATAAAAATAAAAATAAACTACAAAATAAACATTATCCCAAAGATTTTTACAAAAATATCAATAATTGCATAATTGAACATTGTGGGCCGGATTTTCAAAGCTCTACGCGCGTAAATCCAGTGGATTTATGTACGTAGAGGGGGTTACGAGTGCCAGCCCTTTTTTAAAAAGGCTCGGCGACGCGCATAAAGCCCTGGGATGCGTGTAAGTCCTGGGGCTTTACTAAAGGGGCAGTCCAGGGGCGGGCCGGTCCGGGGCAGAGCCGGGGTGGGGCCAGAAGCCTCCAACATAGCGGCCATTGCTGCTGTGTTGGAGGATCGCATGCCAGCACGCTGATGGGTGTGCAACTTGCACCTGCCCGGAGGCAGGCGCATAAGATAAGACAAAAGTCGGGAGGGATTTACAAGAGGTGGGATCTTATCGGTCCATTTCTCCAATAAATGTGGATATTAAAATTCTTGCAGCAGTTTTGGCAGCTCGGCTCAGCATTATCTTGCCCACCTTGGTGCACTCAGATCAGACTGGCTTTGTTTCTCGTCGCCAAAGGGTGCAAAATGTGAGACGGCTCATTGCTGCCCTATATTACTATCCCCAGGAGGAAGCTCTTATTCTAAGTTTGGATGCCAAAAAGGCTTTTGACTCCTTATCCTGGGACTATATGTTTTGGGTGCTCCAGCAATATGGGATAAGTGGGGACTTTGTTACGTGGCTACAAGTTCTGTATAACAATCCTAGTGCCAAAATTCTTCTTAACAGAGGTTTATTGGTCTCCTTCCCTCTGGAATGTGGGGTTCGGCAAGGGTGCCCACTTTCCCCCCTATTATTTGTACTGGCAATAGAGTCATTAGCTGAGAAGTTAAGACGGGACAAAGGATTTTGGGGAATCAGTTTGAGTGGCCATCCCGTTAAACTTGCTTTGTTTGCGGATGACATTCTGCTCTTTGCCGGACGACCCCGGCAGAGTGGGCCCGTAATACTCTCTATTTTTACACAGTTTCGGGATATAGCGGGCTTTCGCATTAATTTTTCCAAGTCAGAAGCATTGGCTCTACATTCACGGCTTCCACAGACGTGGCCTGGCTCCTTCCCCTTCAAATGGGCACCTGGGAAACTAAAATATTTAGGAGTATGGATCCCCAGAGAATTGGATAAGCTCTATGAGTGTAACATATGTGAAACCTTGGCATCCTTGGGACGACAGTTGCAGGCCTGGCAGTCTCTTCCCCTCAATTTTTCAGGGTGTTGTGCTCTAGTTAAAATGATGATTGTTCCTAAATTGTTATACAAGTTACACATGCTTCCCCTTTGGCCTAAGGTTTATGATCTTAATAAATTGCAGAGGGGGTTGATCCAATTTATATGGGCGGGTAAGCATGCACGGATTGCCCATCAAACACTGGTGCACCCGAAGGCTTGGGGTGGGTTGGGCCTGCCCGATTTCCGTGCTTACAATGTTGCTTGTCAGATGCGTTTTATTGGGGAATGGCTCCATGATGAATAAACTAACTGTGAAGAAGGGATGTTAAATCGTATGACTTGGCCCTGGTCTCCTCTCTATGTGGTCCAAGCTCCTGCGGCCACGGTACAATCTCTCAATATTCCCAAATGTTTTTTTTGTTTTTTGTTTTTTTTCATCCATGCCACAGGGCCTGGCGGTGGCTCCGTTGGCTGTATGGATTGCAGGGCTTGTTCTCATTGTTTACTCCGCTGGTGGGTAACTGTGATTTTCAGCCTGGTATTACCACCAGTGGCATCTTCAAGACTTGGGCTCGCTGTGGACTTAGGTATGCCTATCATTACTTTGAAGAAGACGTCCCTCAAGTGTTACAATATACAACTATGGTTTAGAATTACAAGTTACTCCGTAAGTTTTTCTTTGCCTACCTACAAGCTCGCCACTACTTGCAGGCTTTTCGCTGGCAATCAGAGGAGTATGCACGTGAAACTGCTTTTGCTAAAACACTGGTTGAGTGTGCGTACTTACATAATTCTATACAGGGCTGGAGTAGATTGATTTCAAATGCGCGCTTGACTCCTCATCTTGATCTTCTGGCCCGCTACTGGACGCCATTTTGTGCAAAGGATGTTACAGTTCCCTTCCTTACTTCATGCTTCACTTCTCTACATAAACGACTGAAGGACTGCGGGTTGCGCAACCTGCAATTTCGAATTATCCATCATACTATTTGTGACGATGTGTGCCGTTTTCGAATGGGTCGTCTCTCCTCTCCACTATGTATTAAATGTTCCACAACAGAGGGCACCATGTTGCATCGGCTGATTCTCTGCTCTTCCCTGGAGACTTTCTGGAAAAATATACTGGCCTGCGTCAATAAATGTATTCAGATACCTTTACGATTGTCTGCTGTGCTCCTATTGGCAGGACCGCAGGCGCTCCTTGTGAAATGTACCGGGGCACAGGACCACTTTGGCAGGACTGCTTTTCTACTAGCTTGCCGAACAATACTTGCTGAATGGATTGAGCCTGCGAGTACACCCTCACTTGTGGCCTGGCACCATAGCATGATGGACATGATTTTGCTGGAACGCATGGATTTTCCCAAGTCTCCTCAGCCTAGGGATAAGCGATATGCAGATTGCTGGGCTTGCTATTACTCTTCTCTCACCTTGGATTTCCAGACTCAATTGCTTACAGGAGGATATATTGAAACTTGGTACACCAACTCTCCCGGGGTGAGTAACTCCTGAGTAGCCTTGCTACTAAATTCTCTTGTTCAGGGTTTTTTCTTTCCCTAAATGTTTATAGGGCTCTTGGGCAGGGGTTGGGGGGGGGGGGGGGGTGCAATTGTGGTTGGAAGGTGAGGTGGTTGTCTGAATGGGTGTATGTGGTGTGTTTGGTTGTGCAGTTTGAATGTGTTGGGAGTGGTGGAGGTTTTGGTTGCTTATTGGGGTGGGTATTGTTACTAAACAGGAGGCCAGCATCACTACTGTACTGTTTGTTCTCTTGTTGCTATTGTTTTTGAATATGTTGCAGTGCTAGTGGAAATGCTTGTCTTTACAATAAAAATGATTTTGCAAAAAAAAAAAAAAAAGATAAGACAAACGTCAAGGGGGACTTAGAGTAGGGCTGGGGGGAAAGGTTAGGGGAAGGGGTGGGAAGGTCAGGCTAGGGGGAGGGAATGGGGGAAGGCAGTGTGGCTCGGCGCACGCGCAAGGTGCACAATTGTGCACCCCCTTCTGCACGCCGACCCCCAATTTTATAACATGCGCACACATGTTATAAAATCGGGCATACATGTGTGCGCGCCGGGTAACATGCACACATGTATGCCCGCATGTACCTATGAAAATCTACCCCTGTATGTATACAAAAGGCTCTAAATACAGTATGTTTTAAATACGAAAAGCTTTAATAATCTAATACAAAAGTTCCCTGCAAAATATATCAAAACAAGACAATGCAACCCTAGTGCTGAGCTAAAAACATCACACATGCTAACAACCACTCACACAACTGCTGCTAAAAAAGCTTACAAAGGCTCGGTAGGAGAGAAAGGTGTTTGTTGGGAAGGTGATCTCTCTACTGGTACCGGGCCTTGTTTGTTACAAGGCCAACGGAGACCCGAACGCTGAACCTTGACCCTGCCCCGTGATGTCAGAGACGGGGACCGGAGGGGCTTTAAAAACTGCTCTGCAGCGTTGAATATCTGCTCGGGAGGAGAGAAAGGTGTTTGTTGGGAAGGTGGTCTCTCTACTGGTACCAGGCCTTGTTTGTTACAAGGCAAACGGAGACCCGAACGCTGAACCCTGACCCCGCCCCATGATGTTAGAGTCCGGGGACCGGAAGGGCTTTAAAATATGCTCTGTTGCGGCGCGTCGCCTAAGCCGCGCGCGCCAAAGGAGCGCTCGGCTTTGTCCGAAAATTCAGGAAGATCATTGTCATCATAACGGACTTGGAATAAGGACTGACCTCCTATCTATAAAAGCACCTTTCTCGTTGGAAACAGAAGGAAGAGTTATATACAGTGTGTTGCTGTATTTGCGCTGCCTGGGGTCAGCGCACAATTCCGCAATATACAGCTTCCCAACCACAAATGGAAGGGGTGAACATCCCCATTGATGTGACTGATGAAGGAGCCTCGGTCGCATCCGGGGAAATAACTTTGAGTCCCCTAGTCCTGAGGAAACATTTGGCAGCAAACTTACAAGAATCCTCTGAAGTGGTTTTGCTAGCTAGGGAGCCTATGAACTCTCCTAGCATTCCAGAGGGAACAACAGAGGCTTTGGAGAGTGTAAAATCAGCGTTAAACCAAGAGCTTAGGGTCACTGCTGTACAAGAAATGTTTCTTCAAGCTTCTGCTATTGAAAATCTTTATAGAAAACCTTCTGTAGTGACCCTAGACTCCCTATGGGAGCTTATGGTACAGCTAGGAAAGGAAGTAAAACAATGTTCCCGGCAAATTTCTGAATGTGCACAAAAAGTGGATACCCATATTCAGGATTCAAAAATTAAAGTAGATGATCATCAAAAACGTATTCAAGGGCTTGAATATGGGGCTAAAAAAGGGTTAGAGGTACAATCTACAATAATCCAAGAACAATTGGCACTAAATAGAAAGATTGAATTTATGGAAAATCATCTGAGACGTCTTAATCTCAGATTTTTAAATTTTCCAAATGTTCTAGGGGAACAACCTAGGGTGACATTAAGGAGATATTTAATTGAGGTCCTGAAGATACCATTGGATAAATTACCATCATTTAACAAGGTTTATTTTCTCCCTTTTCGTAATGTGAGAGGTAGAGAAGCTCAAAGTTACCAATTGGATTTACAAAATCTTACACAGTTTTTAGAATCTTCTACAATAGAGATTGTAGAATGAGCTACCCTATTAGTCTCATTTCTTTATGAGACAGACCTTAGTTATATAGGGGCGGATTTTAAGAGCCCTGCTCGCGTAAATCCTTTACGCGAGCAGGGCTCTTAAAATCCGGGGGGCGGGGCCGAGTGGCGTGCCGTTTTCGGGACGGGACGCAGCGTTTCGGGGGCGTGGTTTCGGCGTGGTTTCGGCCCGGGGCGGTCCAGGGGCGTGGCCACGCCCTCCGGAACCGCCCCCTCTGGGAGGCGTAAATCCCCCAACAAAGGTAGGGGGGGGTTTAGACAGGGCCGGGGGGGTGGGTTAGGTAGAGGAAGGGAGGGGAAGGTGAGGGGAGGGCGTTAGCGAATTGCCTCCGAGGCCGCTCCGATTTCGGAGCGGCCTCGGAGGGAACGGAGGCAGGCTGCGCGGCTCGGCGCGCGTCGGCTACACGAAATTGGTAGCCTTGCGCACGCCGATCCAGGATTTTAGTGGATACGCGCGGCTACGCACGTATCTACTAAAATCCCGCGTACTTTTGTTTGCGCCTGGAGCGCCAACAAAAGTACGCCAACGCGCCGTTTTTGAAAATCTACCCCATAATGCGTATGTATTTTCAAAATCCAAAAGTAAATTTTCATGGTCATTGTATACAAATATTTCCTGACCTGGCTAAAACTACACAGGATAGGAGGAAAGGCTTCCTGTCCTTGCGACAGGAGGCTCAAGTACTGGGGGCAACTTTTCAATTAAAGTTTCCTTGCAAATGTATTTTGAAATTGAACGATGAAGTGTATGTCTATTTTTTTCCTGAACAATTAAAGATGTTTCTAGATTCTCGGAAAGAATGCCCTCTTCCTCCTATCCTCAGGTAAGCCCTATTGCTCAGGCGTGAAACAATTAGGTTGGAGTTATCACTGTGATAGATTGGTTTAATATTATTTCCTTAAAATAGCTCCTAATTTGCTGAATTGAACTTCTGTATCCACTCCCAGCGTATTGTGGTCTAGGTAATTAGGATGTTCTATTTCTATTGTAATTGAATTAATTTCTTATTTACATTGTTTCTGTTTTCTGTACAAAGTGCATACTTTGTAATTAATTGAGAAAATTGATAAATAAATAAATTAAAAAAAAAAGGCTTACAAAACACTCCTATTGCTTCTGCAAGGTGAACAAACCAGTTGACAAAAACAAACAATAACAAATGTGGATGCAGCGAATCGATGATCAAAAATATTTGAAACCCAATCCGTATTGCTGTAGATCAAAAATCAAAGTTGGTCATTGATAAATCACAATCGGTCAGTGCAAAACTGGTTTAAACAATTTTTCTCAATTTTAAAAGGATGTTTGCTTCAAAATCAAAATATATAAATCCAAAGGAAAAAATTTTGTTTTGTTCTTTTTGTCCCGAATAAGGCCTTTGTTTCGCTGTATCCCTGGCTTCTTCAGGGGTATATAGAAAGCCCAAATGGTATGAAAATAGACATTAAATTCAACAGTATCACTTCGGAATGTATAATTGTGACAGTGGAGAACAAATTGAGGATTAAATCTTCACATCACTTCAGGAGTTGAGCTACATATTAACACTGAACAAAGTAGATAAAGAACACCACAAAAATCGTGAAGGAAAAACCCAGATGCATCTCAGTTCTTCAAAGAAAATGAATTAAATCACATTGCAATGATTTTGTCAAAATTTTTGGTTTACTGTTTATTTTGTGGTTTATGTTAAGAACATAAGAACATAAGAAATTGCCATGCTGGGTCAGACCAAGGTCCATCAAGCCCAGCATCCTGTTTCCAACAGAGGCCAAACCAGGCCACAAGACCCTGGCAAGTACCCAAACACTAAGAAGATCCCATGCTACTGATGCCAGTAATAATAGAGGCCATTCCTTAAGTCAACTTGATTAATAGCATTTTTTATGTTTAATTTCTTATTGTTTCATGAGGTTTGGTGGGGAATTCAATTTATTTTTGCTTAATTTATATATGTGTGGTATGTGTGTGTTTATAAGATCTGTGTGAGATATGCACAATGTCTAGCAGGTAACTGTCCATAGTACTGAATCTAAATTTTATGTTTGAAGTGAGTATGAGTAAAAGAGACTATGAGAGAAAATGACATTTGAATAAATTGTAAAAAAGAGTTTATTATGTGGGTAAACTCTTGTAAAGTATGAAATTGTATCTGAGGGAGTATATGGGAAAAATTGTAAAAATAAAATCTGAAGCAGTGTCAAGGGACTCAGATAATTAAAGCTGCTCTGAATAGTCAAAAATAGTGTGAAAGACTGATGAGAAAAAAAAACAACGGACGTAAAATATATATTTTCTTAAAAATTTAAAGTTCAAACTTTTAACTGTCAAGATCACAGAACCATGAAACAGTGATAGCCTGCTCGGTGGCAGCCTGTACATCCCAAGTGACAGATCTCCTGTGAAAAGAAACAACTTGAATTTAAAAAGGAAATACATTTTAAAAGAAAAATTTTAGAGATAAATTGTAAGCATAATAGGTGTTGGGAACATCAATTCCTAAACATGTAAAAGGGAGGGATGATTCTTATATATGTTTGTTTGTATTGAACTAATTCATAGTTCTGTAGAATAAGATAATATTAAAATGATTCCCTTCTCTGTTTCAAACTTACTGCTTGTGATTGGACAAGGGGGTTGAGCTGATATCTTAAGACACATTTTATTTCTCTCTCTCTCCCTGATTGATGCTTTCAGGTATCACTTCTGCTCTGCCCAGCAACTGCAGCTTCTAAAGAGAGTAGGCATTATTGTTGTGCATAAATCTTTTGTTTTCTGAAATAAATACTAAACCTTTTTTGAAACTTACTATTAAGTGGCATGTGCATTCTTTCCGCTGGACTACTTACTTTGAACATAAAAGTTGAACCTCAGCCTCCAGCACTGAGGCCTAGACATCCAGTAATTAGCTTTTGGACTGTAACAGGACTTATATACAGATTTGTTTAGTCATGCCGAAAAGTTCCATAAGTTTTTTCTTGTGCAACATGGCTCGAGCTAAATTAGAAGCCCTTGTGATGCTAGAAGATGGAAAATCCTGTCCTACTGGGTCAGCCAAGATCTGAGCCCTCTTCAGCAAAATGGATATTATGGATGTACTTGAAAAAGACTGCCCACTGAGAGTGAAGTCAAGCAGCAGTGGGAAAGGCATCAAGCCAAGCTCAAAGCAGAAATCATCCAACATGTAAATAATGATATATTAAAGCTAGTTGCAGATCTACCTACAGGGAAAAAGATGTAGCAAACACTTAAGGAGACATTTTCACAGGTCCCTATGATTTCCGCATCTAGAATATTCCAAAGACTGATAAGCATAAAGCTGACAGAAGGCGGGAACCTAACTACACAGGTTCATACCATAAAATAGCTACATGGATGTGGCTATTTTATAATACGCATGCATTATAAAATAGGATATCTGCATGCACGTGTATGACGGATTTTAACATCTGCATGCGCATGTGCAGGTGGATGGCCTCCTCCACGCATGGGGGGGAGGGGAATTTTAAAAGGTCACATGTGGCAACGGGAGTAGAGCTTCCCCAGTTCCCTTCCTACCCTTTCCCCCTCTCCTCGGGAGCAGAAGTAATCGCCACGCGTTGGCCGGCTGCTGGCGAAAGCTTCTCCGGGACAGCTGGCCCACTCCCCACCCAGATCACACCCCCACCCAGCCCTCCCCTTTTGAGAGGCCCAGCACTTCGGCGCATAATGGGGGTTACTCGTATAGCCAGGCCCTTCTGAAAATGCATGCAGTGCGCACAAGGCCCAACCACGCACATAACCCCCCGTTTTTACTCACGCGAGCTTCTGAAAAGTAGCCCGAATGTTTTTAAAGCAGAAAAAAGAGATGTGGTGTGTTTTCTGAATAAGAGGAGAGGTCATGTAAAAAAAAAAAGCATTGCATACTAAATAAAGACAATGTTAGAAGCGGTTCTACCAGCAGGAAACCAAAACCATTTGAAGAAGGGAAGGGAGAGGGGAAGCCTCCAAACTGTAGTAAAGGGAAAATACAGATCAAAAGGAAAATGTCACTAATGATGTTAGCAGATAAATGTTTGTTGAAGATGATAAGCAACCCAAATTAAGACAGCAAGCACAGATACTATCTGGATTCTGGTGCCTTGTACCAATATGTGTGCAATGAAAGTGCATTCATTAATTTAGACAAAAGCTACAAAGCAGAAATTTGCCTTGCAGATGGCAGGTCTGTTGAAGCAAAGGGAAAAGGAAAAATCCAGATAAATTGCTTGGTTGATGAGGAAGCAGTTAGAATTGTTGAATTTATGGATACTTATTGGACTTCTGAAATGGATGGGAATATTTGTCTTTGTTACATCTTAAGAACAATGAGGGGCGGATTTTAAAAGCCCTGCTCGCGTAAATCCGCCTGGATTTACGCGAGCAGGGCCTTGTGCGCCGGCAGGCCTATTTTCCATAGGCCTGCCGGCGCGCGCAGAGCCCCGGGACTCGCGTAAGTCCCGGGGTTTTTTGTCGGGGGTGTGTCAGGGGCGTGTCGAGGGCGGGGCCGATCGACGCGGCGTTTTGGGGGCGGGACACAGCGTTTCGGGGGCGGGCCCGGGGGCGTGGTTTCGGCCCGGGGCAGTCCGGAGGCGTGGCCGCGCCCTCCGGAACCGCCCCTGGGTTGCGTCTCGGCGCGCCAGCAGCCTGCTGGCGTGCGGGGATTTACGTCTCCCTCCGGGAGACGTAAATCCCCAGACAAAGGTAGTGGGGGGGTTTAGATAGGGCCGGGGGGGTGGGTTAGGTAGAGGAAGGGAGGGGAAGGTGAGGGGAGGGCGAAAGAGAGTTCCCTCCGAGGCCGCTCTGATTTCGGAGCGGCCTCGGAGGGAACGGAGGCAGGCTGCGCGGCTCGGCGCGTACCGGCTGCCCAAAATCGGCAGCCTTGCGCGCGCCGATCCTGGATTTTAGCAGATACACGCGGCTACTCGCGTATCTACTAAAATCCAGCATACTTTTGTTTGCGCCTGGAGCGCGAACAAAAGTACGCGAACGCGCCGTTTTTAAAAATCTACCCCAGTGAGAACAAATGCAAACTTACTTGAATTGCTGCAGTCTGCAGATAGGTGCAATGCAATTAAGACTTGTTTACATGGAAATAGAGGGATCAATGTATAGCAGGGACTGTGGGCATGTCGAAGAGAGCATACCATGCTGTTTAGTTTGCTCCCAATAAAGTTTAATTTGTATCTTATTTATCTTCATTTATATGTGAGCACACATAATTTTAGCATAGATGGTTTATTATGCACATTAGGACCCTAGTGCATTGCACATTATTCTGATCACAAGCTATATGGCCTTAGCATGCACACATAACTTTAATGCATAGACCTCCTTTTATGCTATTGTAATATATGTGTGAACACTGCAGCTTTCATGATCCATTATTCAGCTTTCTTCTAACCTGTAGGATATATGGTATGTTGAGTAGGTTGTTTAAAATAACTTTATTATTCCTGCAATACTCAGTCAGTAGTTATTACATTTGTGAATAAAGAGAGTAAGACACAATTAACATTTGAGCTTCTTCAGTGTCTTGTGAGGTGAGTTCAAGTTTACATTTCATGGCTACTCTATAAGAATTTTACCCAAAATAATTTTTTTATACAAGAGTATGTTAGTATATGACCGATTGTTAGCCCTAGAGGCAGCCCTTAATTGGCGAAACATGGCTGATGCTGAGGTTACAGCAGTACATGGAAGAGATGTAGCAGATGGATTAGCATCATCAGTTGTTTTTACTACACATAGGAGGTGATTTTCAAAGCGTATCAAGTCAGCAAATAGCTTTTGCCCATAGACTTTACAGATTTTTCAAAGCAACACCCATGCTCATTCCCTCTGAAAATTACCCCGGGAAACTATTCACACATTGCAGATGTTACACTTAGTAATGTGTGCAGGTTGTTTTCCCTGCAAAATCTGCATGCATACGTTTTGAAATTAAACAATGTATGCACATAAATCAGAACTCTTCCCCAATCCCGCTCTTGAGAACAACTCTCTGGTAAGCAGATGAAAAGCAGATGAAAATACGAGCATACAGCCTGCATACTTGTATTTTTACTCATATATCAGGCGAGGGATTTTATAAAAGCCCTTTTTCAACTTTTAAAATTGCCCTCCCTACTAGTACCATTTTTTTTAATTATGTGGATCATGTAAGGTTTTACATTTGTTGCACAATATTGTTACTGAGTAATAAGTAATTTCTTGGTGTCAGATGACCATTCTACAAGCTTTAGTGCTTCTATTAAACATCTATTATGATGTTCTGAAGCACGGATCTATAATTTGATTTGAGACATCAAAGAAAATAATAACAGGCATATTTTAATTAATTGGTTAAAAGAGAACTCTATTGGTTACCGCTCCTTTTTTTCTGCTATTTGTATTTTAGTGGTTATTAGAATCTGTCTCTCTCTTTTTGACTATTACATGTGTAGCATGAAGAGGATTGGCACTGTGAGGAAGGGAATGGAGAGTAAGCACGCTCATTGTCTCCATGATCAGCCACCCGCCTCCACCTCCCTATGGCATATTTCCAGTTTAGAAACAATCAGAAAAGACCTGTGTGAGCTCAGAAGCTGATCTACAAATAACACCAGTGGATGTTAAAATTTGTATGTTGTCCCATTCAAAGATATTTCAACCTCTGAATTATCTCAAATTTACTTTGGAGAAATAGCTGAAATAATATTCTTTTTTCTCCTAAATGTATTTAAACCTATTCTAAGCATGTAATTAACTGCTAGCAAGTTGTTAGGTTGTTTAATGAGGTGTGAAAGGCTGACTTTCTCATTTTCTGTTTTTTCTTCTCTCTCCTTTTTTTTTTTTTTTTTGGCAAAGCACATTTCCTACAGCATGCTGAAGTGTGATGACATGTTCATTGCTACTCTTTTGGCTAGAGAGAAATACATCATTTATAGAACTTTGCAAATCCCAAGCTTTTTGTCACCTTTATGTTGGCAAATATCTATGAATGCAGATTTGTGAATACTCACATGAGACAGAAGGTATTCATATATATATATATATATATATATATATATATATATATATATATATATATATATATATATGTGAGAAGGAAAGGGAGAAGAGATGGGAGAAGACTGTGTTATTCTGTGTATGCATACAAGCCAGCAACCAGTGTGGAGGGGGAATACTGTGTGTATGTATGTGGGTGTGTGAATCTTTGCAAAAGAGAACAAGAGACTGTATCTGGATTTGTGTGTGCATATGTATGTATGTGTAAGAGAGAAGAGTACTATAGTTGATTGTGTGTGAGTATTAAAGGAGTGCATAGATGTTTTTTGTATTTCTATCTTGGTTTTATTTTATTTGTTTCTCTTATTTTATTTGTGTTTCATTTATTTTATTTGAAGGGGAAAACAAATATAAAATAAACTTTTAAACAAGAAATGAAAACCCAATAAAAAAATATTGTGCGATTAAAAACATTTCCTAGCCTCCCCCAATCTCCCCCCCCCCCAGCTGCCCCCAAATCCTCCTATCCTAATGGTATCTTTATTTCAAAGCAGGTGAAGTTCCCAGTCACTCCTATTCTGTCACAACCATTATTAGAAATGATGCTGGCAGATTAAGGACATTTTTAATTTGTTTCATTGCAAAAACAACAGGTGGATAAGGCGACTGCAAAAGCTAGAAGGATGCTGGGGTGCCTAGGAAGAGGAATGGTCAGCAGAAAAAAGTTGATATTGCTCCTTGTGAGACCTTATTTGGATTGTGTACAATTCTGGAGACCACAAATTCTAAAGCATATAAATGGGGAGAGTCATCAAGAGAGTGACTACTAAAAATGAATTACATTCAATTTCTGATTTATATTCCACATTTCATGATTGAGTAGCAAAGAAACAAAGAAGATCGGTGTATCAAGGAACTTTTTTTAGAACTTGCCCAACTCTGGCCGAGTTTTGCTCACACAGGAGCTGCCTCAGGGGCTACTGTATAGATGGATTTCTGATTACAGATACTTCAGTGCAAAACCATCATACTTTGTACATAGTGATTCTGTGTGTAGTCAGCTCACAAACACAAAGTTCCCTCCAGGACAACATTTAGTAGTCACATGATCTCCATCATAGATTAGTGAGGGTTGCAGAGGGAGCACACATATTTTCTCCATTGTCTATTATTTGCATACACATGTTCATTTGTGTGCACACACACATACATACTCATTCTTTTCTTCACTCTTTTCTCACTCTCCTCTTCCATTTCCTCACACCCTCTTTTCCCCTTTCCTTCCCTTTCATTCACACTCCCTTTTCAGTCACTCATCCCCTTGCCTTCCTACTAACCTCCCTTTTCTCTCACTCACTCATACCCTTTCCCTTTTTTCTCACAACCCTTCCCTTCCCTCCCAGTCACTCATCCCTCTTTCCTTTTACTCACTACCCTTCCCTCCTCTGTTACCTCCTTTTTCCTCCCCTTATTCACACCCCCTTTCCTTCCCTTACCTTCTACTAACCCCCTTCCTTTCCCTCAATCATCCTCCTTCCCTTTCAGTCACACCCTTCCACTGACCCCCTTCCTTTCCCTTTCACTCATAGATACCTTCCCACTCACCTCCCTTTCCTCTCACTGAGTCTTCCCTTTACTTTCCTCACTCTTACCCCTTTTCCTTCCCTTATCTTCCCTCTCAGTCACACCCCACCATTTGACTCATCCCTTAAATACCAGGACATCATCGTTTTCTTCTTCCTTGGTGTTTGGGTACTTGCATCTGGATTGGCCACTGTTGGAGACAGGAAGCTGGGCTTGATGGACCCTTGGTCTGACCCAGCATGGCAATTTCTTATGTTCTTATGTTCTTACTAGCAGTGTGTGGGAATCCCTTAGGCAGTTCTCCATTGGGCCCATGGCTAGTTTTCTTCCATCTCAAGGGATATATTCTTGCTAGCATGATATGTAAACCTTTCCAGCAAATCATTAAATGGCACCACTGCATGGAGCCTCTTCTTGCTGGAGGGGTGGGCAAACCCTGTCAGCATGTAATTAAGCAATACCACTGTGTAGAGCCTTTTCTTGCTGGCAGGTGTGGGAACTCCACCAGTGCATCACCAAATGAGGCATGTGGGAACCCTCCAGCTTTTTATTGAATTCCCACAGTTGGTGTTTGGATGCACATCCAAAAGGCAATGAGGTGACCACAGTTGTGTTTTGGGTTGGTACTTGCTGCCACCTCAAAGTTTTGCACCTGAGGTGACCTTCTCACTCCACACAACCATACCTGCCTATCACACCCCACCTAAGCTCATACCTCCTGAACTAGACATGCACCTTCCCCTGCTGAACAAAATCTATATTTTGAAAATAGTTCCTTTTTAATGAATCCAAAACAGGGGTCACAATTGTATTGTTTTGGTTCCTACATAGATTTTAATAGCTTTGAACCAAATGAACTGAAAAAGATTTAGGTTTTGCTGAGTGCTTCATAATTTTAGTTGGGTTACAATGAATCAAAAATCAACTCATTCATTGTATTTTCCAATTCATATTCAAACAAATTCATATCCCTAATGTCTTGTAGTGTTGCGCTTCCCAGCCGCGTTGCCTCCGCGACCGGGCCTGCTCACCTGGCCCGACCGTCCACCAGCTCCGCCCTGAGTCCCTGCACTGCCCGACCGTGGCCTCCAGGGGCATCCCCAGCTCCTTCGTGGCCTTCCTCGTCGCAGCTGTCCTCGCGCCAGGGCTCGGCGTCCTCCTCGGCGTCGGCCCCGCCCCCTAGCACGCACGCGCGGAGCTCCCTCCAAGTTAAATGGCCAAGCGCTTGAAAACCTCAGGCAGTGCCCAAGTCTTACGTCACTTGAGCAGGGTATATATACCGCAGTTCAGCCCCTAGCTCATTGCCTTGGCAATCGGGTCGAACACTCCGGTGTTCCTTAATTTGCCTTCCTGCATTCCAATGTCTCCTTTTCCAGTGTCTCCTGTTCCAGCGTCTCCTGTTCCAGCGTCTCCTGTTCCTCTGTCTCTCCATCCCTGGTAGTACCCTTCAGACTGATCTCACAGTACTGACCTTTGCCTGTTATCTGACTACTTCTGATTGCTGCCTGACCTAACTGTGCCTGACCTTTGCCTGTTCTCCGACTACTCTTGATCGCTGCCTGGAACTTGAACTCTGCCTGACCTGACTACTCTTGATCACTGCCTAGAACTTGACCTCTGCCTGATCTGACTACTCTTGATCGCTGCCTGGAACCTGACCTCTGCCTGACCTGACTACTCTTGATCGCTGCCTGGAACTCGACCTCTGCCTGACCTGACTACTCCGGATTGACTTCTGGTACTGACCCCTGCTTTGGCTGACCATTCTGGACTGATACTCGGGCCTTGATCTTGCTATCCATTTGGACACTCTCTTCTGGCCTCCTGCGATCTCTGGACATCCCAGTTTGGACATCGACCATGCTCCCTTGTTCATGGTGGGCACACCTCTGAACTTTCTCTCTAGGAGACCCTGTGAGGTCCAGGCGGCCCGGGTAACCAAGGGCTCAACCTGAGGGAACCCCGGGTTGCTACTGGCGAAGCTCCAGCTAGCCTGTGTCTCCTGTGCACCGCCTCGTGGTGGCAGGCGTTCTCCGGGTCCGATCAGAGGGCCTTACCTATCCTGCACCAGGCCAAGGTCCACCTCAAGCTCAACAGGTTGCCAAGGCCATGGACTCGGCAGAGTCCCCCACCTTGAAGGCCATCCCTGGTCTAGCCGCCCATGTCCAAGATCAACAGCGAACCTTGGAAGCATTGACTTTGTCTGTGGAGAGACTACGGTCTCAACAAGAGGATTCTGTTATGGCCAACTCTGGGGGTTGGGCTCAAACCCCGCCTCCATGGGCATCACTGGCCCTTCCAACTCCACCCCATTTTAATGGGGATCCACACCTCTGTCAAGGCTTCCTCAACCAATGTTTTATGCAATTCGCACTACAGCCTGCGTTGTTTCCAAGTGAAACTACCAAGATTACCTTCATCCTCTCACGCCTTGAAAGGAAAGCCCTGGCATGGGCTTCCCCACTTTGGGAGCGCTCAGATGACATCCTCCGTCATCTCACCCATTTCATTTCTGTCTTCAGGTGGACCTTCGAGGATCCTGGCCGACAGGGGGTTGCGGGTCACCAGCTCCTCCATCTCCGTCAAGGCTCGCATTCGCTCACCGAATTCATAGAATTCAGGACACTAGCCACAGAACTGGGGTGGCAAGAGGACTGCCTATGGGCAATCTATTTGGACGGCTTATCTCCTGCCCTTAAGGATGAGCAGGTGGCTCGTGAGATTCCCACATCTCTGGATGACCTGATTTCCCTGGTCAGCAAGATCGATCACCGCCTACGTCAGCGATACCAGGAGGTAAAGGTCTCCCGGCCTTCTGCCCTACGCCCAGCTCATGCTACAAGTCCCCAGTTAAAGGCCTTACCAGCACCTCCTCCATCACCAGAGGAGCCGATGCAGATCAACCATGGGTGCTTGTCCCCTAAGAGTGCCTTCGACGTAAGAAGGAAGGCCTTTGTTTGTACTGTGGTGGTTCCGGACATCTTCTACAATCCTGCCCAGTACATCCGGGAAACTGCAGAGCCTGAGCCCGGTGAGGGTCCTGAGCTTGAGCGCTTCTGTTACTGGCCCTCAATTGTTACTCCCTGTGTCCCTCTTTAGGGAATCACGCTCCTTTTCCACTACCGCCCTTGTGGACACTGGGGCGAGTGGCAACTTCATTCTGGACAATATCGTCACGCTTCTCCAGATCCCGCTTCAGCCTCTGGAAATACCTCTCCACATTGCGTCAATCCAGGGAGAGCATCTTCCTGAATGCATTACTCATCGCACCATAGCCTTTCGCCTCTCTCCGTGGGAACCCTCCATGAAGAAGAGATATCACTGTATGTCTTGAAGCGTTCCATGCATCCGGTAATCCTAGGACTTCCGTGGCTCCAGGTACATGGACCTCACTTTGACTGGCAATCCCTGCAATTAATCCAGTGGGGATCCCAGTGCCAGAACCGCTGTCAGTGACAGGTGCCTCCAGCGGTCACCATTCTCAACTCTTCAACCCTTACCAGGTTACCTGCTCTGTATGCTGACTTCCAGGATGTGTTCTCCAAACAAAATGCTGATATCCTGCCTCCACTCCGAGAATTTAATTGTCCCATTGAGCTCCTACCAGGTACCATGCCCCCCAAGGGCAGAACCTATCCTCTCTCGCTACCGGAAACCAAAGCAATGTCTAAGTAGATTAAAGAGAATCTGAGTAAAGGGTTCATAAGACCCTCCAATTTCCCGGCAGGAGCCAGATTCTTCTTCGTCAAGAAGAAAGATGGCAGTTTACGTCCTTGCATTGTCTACCGAGGGCTCAACGCCATGACTCGCAAGGATCATTACCCGCTGCCACTCATTAGTGAACTCTTTGATCGCCTCCAAGGAGCCCAGATCTTTACAAAGCTAGATCTTCCAAGGTGCATACAATCTCGTAAGGATCCAGCCAGAGGATAGCTGGAAGACTGCTTTCAATACTAGGGATGATCACTACGAGTACGTAGTAATGCCCTTTGGATTTTGTAATGCCTCTGCGGTCTTTCAGCGTTTGATGAATGAGATCTTCTGGGACCTACTAGACTCATTTGTTGTGGTATATCTAGACAATATACTGATCTTTTCCAAAGATCTGAAGTCCCACCGCTCACATGTTCAAACAGTTCTCCAATGTCTCAGAGACAATCGTCTCTACGCCAAATTAGAGAAGTGTATCTTCGAAAAAACTCGTCTCCCATTTCTGGGCTATGTTATCTCCAAACGTGGTTTCACCATAGACCTGAGAAACTCCAAGGAATTCAAGATTGGCTTCAGCCAGTAGGCCTCCGCGCCTTACAAAGATTTCTCAGATTTACAAATTATTTAGGAACTTCATCGCTAATTACTCCACGCTTGCTGCTCCACTCACAGCCATGACTAGGAAAGGTAGTAACCTTCACGTTTGAAGTCCCAAGGCTCAATTCACTTTTCATACCTTGAAAGAGGCCTTTTGCACCGGACCTTGTCTACATCATCCAGATCTTAATCGCCCTTTCGTCGTCGAGGTTGACGCCTCCGCCATTGGAGCAGGGGCGGTCCTTAGCCAGTATTCCTCCAAGGGGGTCTTAGTACCTTGCTCCTTCTACTCTCACAAGTTCTCTCCTTCAGAACAGAACTTCACGATTGGGGAACGTGAGCTCTTAGCTGTGAAACTGGCCCTTCAAGAATGGCGCCCCTGGTTAGAAGGAGCACAAGATAAATTAATGATCTTTACAGACCACAAGAACCTCGAACACTTAAAGGAAGCCCAGCTATTAAACCCCAGACAGGCCCCCTGCGCATTGTTCTTTGAGCAATTTAATTTTGAACTCCACTATCGTCCTGCAGCCAAGAACACCCAAGTGGATGCTCTCTCTCGCTCTCTCGAGCCTGAGGATACGCCAGAAACTCCTAGGCACATCATCGAACCAGCCTGCATAACCTTCACAGTTACCAACATGGTGCCAGTTGGGAAGATGGTGGTCCCATGCCGCCTCCAAGAGTGCGTCCTCCACTGGGCCCATGATTCAAAGTTGGCCGGCCATCCCGGCCGGGCTCGGACCCTTGAGATGTTAAGAAGGCACTACTGGTGGCCAAACATGGTTAAGGACGCCCGCAGTTATGTGGACTCATGCCCCATCTGCGCACAGCAAAAACCTCCGACTGGCCACCCTTGGGGTCTCCTCCAACCTCTTCCGGCTCCCACCGAGCCCTGGTCAAGCATCTCTACTGACTTCATCATTAATTTGCCCCATCAAGGGGAAACACGGTCAACTGGGTTATTATCGACCGCTTTTCAAAATTGGCCCACTTCGTTCCACTACAGAGCCTCCCTTCGGCTCTGAACTGGCAAAACTCTTCCTGAATAACGTATTCCGTTTGCATGGATTACCCAAAGAGATCATTTCCGATCATGGGCCACAATTTGCCTCCAAGTACTGGAAGTCTCTATGTAAAAAGTTCGACATTACCCTGAATCTGACTTCGGCCTACCACCCTCAGGTGAACGGCCAAGCAGAGAGGACAAATCGCTCTCTAAAAACCTTCTTAAGATCTTACATCAATGATCAGCAGGATAACTGGGTCGACCTCCTGCCATGGGCCAAGTTATCCCACAATACCCACATCGCCTTTGCCACTGACGTCGCTCCCTTCTCCATAGTATTCGGTCACCAGCCATGCCTGCCTCTACCTGTGCTACTCTCCGTACCCTCGCCTGCAGCCCAGTCTACGGCACAGATGATTCGCCGTATATGGAATCAGGTCAAAGAAAGACTGGGTCAGGCTGCAAATAAAGCCAAATGCTTCACTGATGCTCATCGTCGCACTGCACCTCTGTTCTGTCCAGGCCAGAAAGTTTGGCTCAGCACGAAACACATTAAGTTATGCCTGCCTTCACAACGTTTGGCTACCAGGTTCATTGGGCCATTCCCAATTGTCAGACGCATAAGAGCAGTGACGTATCAGCTACAGCTCCCCGGCTCCATGAGAATCCATTACACATTCCACGTCTCCTTACTAAAACCTTTAGTCTTGACCTGGCCTTCTCGAAGGTATTCCCAGGGGTCACTGGGAATACCTCCTGTCGTGGGAGGGCTTCGTCCGGAAGAGAACTCCTGGGAGCCCTCCCACCACATCTATGACAAGAACCTCCTCGCAGAATTCCACTGGACCCATCCTGAGAAGCCCAGGTCGGTAAGGGTGAGGCCTAGAAGGGGGGGTACTGTTGCGCTTCCCAGCCGCATTGGCTCCACGACCGGGCCTGCTCACCTGGCCCGACCGTCCACCAGCTCCGCCCTGAGTTCGTGCACTGCCCAACCGTGGCCTCCACGGGAGTCCCGGCTCCTTCACGGCCTTCCTCGCCACAGCTGTCCTCGCACTGGGGCTCAGCATCCTCCTCAGCATCAGCCCCACCCCCTAGTGCGCTCGTGGAGCTCCCTCCAAGTTAAAGGGCCAAGCGCGAGAAAACCTCGGGCGGCGCCCGAGTCTGACGTAACTTGAGCAGGGTATATATACCGCAGTTCAGCCCCTAGTTCATTGCCTTAGCAATCGGGTAGTACACTCTGGTGTTCCTTAGTTTCCCTTCCTGCGTTCCAGTGTCTTTTGTTCCAGCGTCTCCTGTGTCTCCTGTTCCAGCGTCTCCTGTTCCAGCGTCTTCTGTGTCTCCTGTTCCAGCGACTCCTGTTCCTCCGTCTCTCCATCCCTGGTAGTACCCTTTGGACTGATCTCACGGTACTGACCTTTGCCTGTTCTCTACTCTTGATCGCTGCCTGGAACTTGACCTCTGCCTGCCCTGACTACTCTTGATCGCTGCCTGGAACTTGACCTCTGCCTGTCCTGACTACTTTTGCTCGCTGCCTGGAACCTGACCTCTGCCTGACCTGACTACTCTTGATCGCTGCCTGGAACTCGACCTCTGCCTGACCTGACTACTCTGGATTGACTACTGGTACTGACCCCTGCTTCGGCTGACCATTCTGGACTGATACTCGGGCCTTGATCCTCGCGATCCATTCGGACACTCTCTTCTGGCCTCCTGCGACCTCCTGACATCTCAGTTTGGACATCGACTGCACACCCTTGTTCGTGGTGGGCACGTCTCTGAACGTTCTCTCTAGGAGACCCTGCAAGGCCCACCTAAGACCAGGCGGCCCGGGAAACCAAGGGCTCAACCTGAGGGAACCCCGGGTTGCTATTGGCGAAGCTCCAGCTAGCCTCTGTCTCCTCCTGTGCTCCGCCTCCTGGTGACAGGCGCTCTCCGGGTCCGACCTGAGGGCCGTACCAATCCTGCACCAGGCCAAGGGTCCACCTCCAGTGCAAAATGTAGTTTATGAATATTACTCTTTTCTATCTTACCATTTTAGCCACTTCTTTAGAAAAGCACAGTGGCCTCTTTCTCCTCTGACTTATATTTATTTTACTTATAATATCTTCTTTTAGTTTTGCCCATTGCTCTTTTACTTCTCTTAACTTTTCCCATCCTCTTAATGATTCCTTGAGGTACTCCCCCCCCTTAGCAAAGTTAGTTTCTGAACTCCAGGACCCTCAGCTTTTAATGAACCACCATTTCCTGTGCTCTAATACGAAGCCACACCATCCAGTGAATACTAGAGATGTGCCTTCATTTAAAATGAAAGTGCAAAATGTGACAAATAAGGCCGATTCATTTCATTCAAGAGGCCTTGAAATGAATAGGGGAACCCCCTGAATTAAACAAACCTTATTTGCTGCATTTGTTTTAAATGAATGCATCGGACCTAGGCCTGGGCTTGAGGCCAGGGCCTCACGTAGGACATAGCCAGAAGCCCAAAGCATGGGCCATGAGTGTGACGCTGGGGTTGTGGCCAGGCCCGGGCTGAAGCAGAGGCCTTGGCCGAACTCCCCACCGAATAAACTTACCTGATCCTTCAGGAATCTGTGGAAGTGGCCAGGATGATGCCCGACACCTGGGCCAGAACTCGGATCCAGGCCTGATGCTGTGGCCTGGCCCGGAGGCTGGGTCCCAACACCAGGGCCTTGACCTGAACCCAGGTCCAATTCCGGGGCCCAGCCCAGAGGCTGGGTCCCAACACCTGGGCCTTGGCCTAAACAAGGCCTGGGCATAGCCCAGAGGCCAAGTACCAATACCAGAGCCTCGCCCTAGACCCAGACTCAATGCTGGGGCCCAGCCAGGAAGCTGGATCCCAATGCCTTGGGCTTGGCCTAGACTGGAACCTGACCCCAGGCCCAATCCTATGGATCGGCCCAGAGGCGGGTCCCAACACTGGGTCCTCGATCCAGACACAAGCCTGAAGCCAGGGCCTGCCTGGAGGCCAGGTCCTGACACCTGGGCCTTTGCCTAGGGTCAAGCCCAGGCCTCAGAGCAGGCCAATGTCCTCTTCTTTTCTTCTTTAACTGATATAATCTGCTAGAGTCACACTGGAGTTAAATCTGGCATAACCCCAGCGGACGGCGTCAATAGACGAAGAAAAGAATACAACATCAGACCTGCTCTGAGGCCTGGGCTCTGGGCCAGGGCCTGACCCTAGGCCGAGACCCAGGCATCAAGATCCAGCCTCCAGTCTAGGCCCTGGTATCAGGACCCGGCCTCTGGGTCGAGCCACGGCATTAAGATCCGGCCTCCATGTTTGGCCATAGTGTCAGGCCTGTGTCCAGGCTCTGGCCTAGGATGAGGGCCAAGCATCAAAGTCCAGACTCCGGGTTGAGCCCCAGTGTCAAGACTGGGTCCAGGTGAGGCCCTGGCCTCTGGGCTTGGCCACGCATGCGGTCTTGGATTCAGGCTCCGGCCTAGGCTGAGGGTCAGGCATTGGGACCCAGCCTCCAGGATAGGTTACAGTGTTGGGCCTGGCTGAGGCCCAGGCATTGGGACCTGGCCTCTGTTCCTGTTGCGTTCATGCCTATTCTCGCCCTCGCCCCACCCTTTCTACCTTTGTGGCTACTCCCTTTGGCTCTGATGGACAGATACTGCTGCGGCTTCTCCCTGCCTCTTTGTCCCGGAATCCCCAGGCTGGCTTGATGCTATGGATCCGCCATGTTCCTGATGACGTAAGGGCGTGCGCGCGCACTCCAGACTTTGTACCAGCAAGGGCGCGAACCTCGGGGGCATCCCCCCGTAGTGACGTCATCTGTTTTCAATTTAAAAGGTCTTTGTTTGCTAACCTCAAACGAGTTAGCAAGGAACTCCATCGGGACTTGCTTCGGCAGTCCATGCTACTTGCAATAACGATCCGAGTCAGCAAGGGGAAACCTTTCGCCACTGCTCGGCCTTTTCAAACTTACCAGGAGTACCCGCTCCTCGGGGGCTCCGCTCTCTCTCTTCTTGATTTCAGATTGCTGAACGGGATCCGGTACTCGCTCATCGAGGGCCTACGTTCCCGAAGACTCAGAAGACTCCTATTGCCTGGAGGCGATCGCAGACGTAAACACAGTGAGTCCTATTACAGACAGGAACCGGTACTCGCTCCACGAGGGCCCATGTTCCTAATCTCTAAGACTCCCTTCAGTCTAAGACGTTATCGCAGGTACGGAGATCGTAAGTTACCATTGCAGATAGGAACCGGTACTCGCTCCACGAGGGCCTATGTTCCTAATACCTTTCTCAAACTCTCTTCTTCCTCAGAAGATATCGCATACCTATATCTTATGGATTACTATTACAGTTTAACAGATAGGAACCGGTACTCGCTCCATGAGGGCCTATGTTCCTAAATCTCTCCTAGCCTCTCTTCTATTCCAGAAGCCATCCCATATACAGTTATTGTGAGTTCTGTTTCAGACTGGGCTATAGGAACCAGTATTCGCTTGTGGCTCCTGTTCTTGAATACTGAAGACTCTTTGCTGCATAAGAAGACATTACAGATATCTACAATTGTGAGTGTATCATCTACCACTGGTTATGTCCAGCATACCCTGTCTACTCACTACCTATAGTCCCTCCTTACAGCTTAGCAACTCAGAGATCGTAGTTCCAGTATCAGAGGGACTTCAGCCCTGCCGGGCACATCAACTCACTACTGCCACCTCTGGTGGTTCTACTTCTAGTCTAATACTTCCAGGCTAATACCAGGCTAATAACTGCCTAGGATAAACCTATGTTTTTGTATCTTACAGTTTTTGTTGATTTATTTATATATTTATCTCTCTCTAATTGTTTCTTAGTTTAAACTCTGTACTGTCTTCCATTGCCCAGGTTTTATGCTCCCTGTTTAATGTAACTTTACTTTCTACCTTGATGTTAATTGGTTTCCCCTCAGTTACATTGTAAACCGGTACGATAAGACCTAGTCTTGAGCATCGGTATAGGAAAAGAAATTAAATAAATAAATAAATAAATAATAGTCTAATAAAGAACTATCTGTGTTTGTCTCAATACTCCAGCCTAGCCGGTGGTCCCTCTCAGGATCTTCACTTGAGGGCGCTGCCATCTGTCATCAGCCCAGGGATTCACTACTTCTACTAAGTGTTACTCCTTACACTAATAGAGCGGTATTATCATCTGCCACTCTGGGGGAGCCAACCCACATCAGACCATTACTCCTCTCGCTGCGGAAGCTGATCCATATCAGATAGCTAACTCTCCATGGGGATCATACAGGTTGCTGGCTCATCTTTCTACAGGAACAAAGCATAACAGTTGCTACTCCTTCCCTCTGGGGGAGCAGAGCACTAATAGATTGCTATACTCCTCCTCCTACAGGAGCCAATCCTATCAGATTGCTATCTCCTCCCCTTGGAAGGAGCTGATCGATATCAGATCACTTACTCCGCCCTCCTGGTGGGGTGAGCGCTAGCAGATTGCTAACTCCTTGGCAGATTCCTAACAGATGGCTAACTCCCTAGCAAGATCCGTAACAGATTGCTAACTCCCTAGCAAGATCCTTAACAGTTCCAAGTTGAGGACTCGGCATAGGTTCCCCAGCCACTGTGCCAGGCCACCCCATCAGGCCCAGGCATGGGCCCGAGCATCATTCCTGGGTATGGGTCGAGGCCTTGGAGATTGGGACTCATCCTCCAGGCCAGGCTTCGGCATTAAGGTTCCAGCCTAGGTATCAGCCTTAAGTAGATTAAGGGCTTGGTGACCTACAACAACCTCAGCCTTCACAAGGCTAAGGCTCCAGCCTGGGCTTAGGACAAGGCCAAGATGTTGGGGCCAGGCCTCCAGGCTGGGCCATAGCATCGGGCCTCTGTCTGGGTCAAGGCCCTGGCATTGGGTCCCAGCCTTCGGGCCATGCCGTGGCATTAGGTCTGGGCATGTACTCTGGCCCAAGCCGAGATGTCAGTCTTGCATAGGCCGAGGCTGAGGTCATGTTGATCTAATGTGTCCTGGCCCTGGCAAGAATGGTAAATCTGCCATACAGACTTTTATTCTGCAAAATTTAGAACTGTGCAGAAAATTAGTGGCAATTTCTAGCTGGACAGAATCAAATACCCACCCCTGCCCTCTTACTTCCCCCTCCCCTCTACACACCTACATGCTAGCCCTAGTATTTATCTTGCAGCATAAGAATAGCTGTTTGAATGTCTCCAAGTAATTGGTCATTTTCATGGTTCAAACAGTTCTGCAGAAATTGAGGCCATTGTGAATCAGCAGCTACTTCACTTGCATGAAAAGGTACAGCATTGACATGGTACAGCTGTTTGAGCTAATTTGAACTCTGGGAGTGAATGAAACGAGAGTTGAATAGCACAGTACAAATGGAAATTGAGAAGATACAACTAGCAAACCTACCCGCACAAGCTAATCATAAAAAAGGCTAAACTGCTGCTGTTCAGTGACATCTTTAACCCTTTTCTGTCCGGGATCATATGTCCTGGCCTAGTCTTAAACGGAATGAGGAACCTGAATGTTTCAGTTGGTCTGGAATACTTTTATTCTTACATTTTACAGTTAATGCCTTGCTCTGGTGTCTTGAGTTCTCTCTAAAGATGTTTCAAAACTTAAAAACTCAGACTTCTCATTGATTTAGAAACAGTTAACTTAAGAATCAATCTGCAGTGCAGGGTAGGGAACTTGAAGAGAAAGAACATCTATTAGTTCAGAAGGCGAAACACTACAGCACTCTAGGCGAAATACATAAAAACATAGACAGCATTTGCAAAATCCATAAATGTGATTGATGTATATGTTTTAAATTGTATTCCATCTAGAGCAACTGGTATTGCACAAGGCAGAATATACATTTTTAAATAAATAAATACATGTAGAATTACAACATATCTTCACTAATAAACATAAAATAAAATAGGTAGCCCCATGTGGACACATCATAACAGAGAGAACAAGAAAATGCTAGGGAATCTTAAACCTAGTTTAGCACAAAAACTAAAGGTAGGATCAAAATAAAAAACAAAAAATTATAAAGCATACCAAACAAAGTGGACTAACTTACATCTAATAACAACAACAGGGAATCAGCTATCCTCAGAACAAGATATCCTTCCCAATCAAGTATTACCAGCCTTATAGATCTATGAAAGCAGCAATATTTTTCATTATTTCTGAAAACTCAAGTAATCCTCCAAGCCATGGAGCTCACGTGGCAATTGATTCTATAAATGTGGCCCTACACAATTGAAGGCTTGTGTATGTGAAGAGGTCAATATTCAAAGGGGTTTGTCTGGCAGTTATCCAGCTAACTCTGGTCGGAAAAAGTATAAATCTAAAGATAGCTGGACAATATTAAAAAAATGTAGCAGCTAGGCAGTGGCCAATCCTGCCTCCTCTCAACTAGCCACGTTTCTTTCAAAAAGTGTCAGATTACATAAAGCCCCCCTCCCGCCCACCCCCAAATCGCTTTTAAAATTATACAACCCCTTCCTGTACCGTCCAAAAAATATTTGTGCAAATCCCCAACCACACCCTCACCCAGAATCCCCTTGTTTATTCCATTCTGTTTCGTTTACCCAAAATGAAATAAACTATCAAAACAAACACTGGAAAACAGATCTAAATGAAAGTCTCCCCCGCTTTCCAAATCCACTTAAGGAAAGGCCCCTTCTCCCCCAGGACCCCGCTGGCCTCCTCCCACACCAGCCTTTACACCATCGAGGGATTATGGGTCTTCCAGGGGGAGGCGGGATCCCCCAGTCGCTCCTGCCTCATAGCCATGGCTTTTTAAAATGGCCACGGGCAACTCGAGGCTGGCGCCATTATGTTGGCCATTTTGAAAAGCTGGAGCTGCGGGACAGAAGTGATAGGGGATCACTCCTGCCCCTGAAAGATCTGAAAACCCACCATGGGGTAAGGATCGGAGCGGGGACCTTTCTTTAGGTGGGTTAGTGGGTGAGGTCAAAAACCAGGACCTGAACTTGGAGTTTATTTTTTTTTAATTGTATTTGTTCACGGCTGAATATTCAGAATGAAATAAACTAAAAAATTATCCATCTAAATGGCAAATTTTATTTATTTATTTATTTATTTATTTAGGTGTTTTAGATACCATTATTCCAAAATAAGATCACAATGGTTTACTTATCTGTCTGTAATTTAGCTGGATAAAAATAGGACGTTATGGGGAGGGGTTGAGTTATCCAGCTAACTTAGTCGAATATCAGATATATCTGGCTAGATTAGCTAGATAACTTTAGGCGTGCTTCAGAAATCCCTAACTTCCTTCTTTGGGAAATATTACATTAAGATGGGGAACTTTATCTTCTGTTTAACCAAGAACAGGATATATTCATGAACAGGATTTATTCTTTAATAATGATGCTCACTCAGTGAGATCCTCTTCTGCAGAATCAAGCCCTCCGAATATAAAATTGCCAAATAATTGTATTAGTTAAAGGACTTACACTTGAGGGAATCGCACTGTGCCCCACTATTACATTATACTGATTGGAGTGCAAAGCCCAGTAATTACTTTTGAAAATCTGGAAATAATTGCCATTCTTTTAACTCACCGTATCCCTGTGTGACATGAGGGCTTTTGCATGTGACACCCATTTGGCGAATTAGGAAGGTCCTCACACTCAAGGTAATCAGGTTAGCAAATAACTCTATGCCTTCGGCCCCATGCATAACATAAAATTCCAACCTTTCTGCCTTACCAGGGAGAGAGAGGGATGAGCTGAGAGCCTCATTATAACACAAATGCTTTTCCAGAACCCAACGTTCCTATTCAGCAGACTTTTTCCTGCGATAAAGACACATTTTGCTGGGAACCATAACTAGAAGGCTTGCAAGGCAGCAGATTCCATTTATTCTAAATTTTCTTTCGAGTCTTCTGGATCATGGGAGGCCGCTGTTGTATTAGAATATTTAGGGACAGTGGATCGCAAGACACCTAGATGTGATGCACAGGGATAGTGACTAGTGTCCTGCATAAAATAGATGCTGTCAAGTGATATATATGAATCTATTATACTTAAAATAAATAATTCTAAGGACATAAAATTTGCCATATTGGGTTAGACCAAGGGTCCATCAAGCCTAGTATCCTGTTTCCTTTCCAGCAGTGGCCAATCCAGATCAGAAGTACCTGGCAGGATCCCAAGGTGTAGACAGATTCCAAGCTGCTTATCCCAAGAATAAGCAGTGGATATCTGCAACTCCACCTTAATAATGGTTTATGGATTTTTCCTCCAGGAACTTGTCCAAACCATTTTTAAAGGCAGCTACACTAATAGCTTTCACCACATCCTCTGGCAATGAATTCCAGAGCTTAATTATGCGTTGAGTAAAAAAATATTTTCTCTTATTAGTTTTAAATGTATTACCTAGTAACTTCAATGTGTGTCCCCTAGTCTTTGTGTTTTTTTGAAAAAGTAAATAATTGATTAACATTTACTCATTTCATTCCACTCATTATTTTATAAACTTCTATCATATCTCCTCTCAGCCATTTCTTCTCCAAGCTAAAGAATTCTAACCTCTTTCTTTCCTCATACGGAAATTGTTCCTTCCCCTTTTTCATTTTGGTTGCCCTTCTCTGTACCTTTCCTAACTCTGCTACATCTTTTTTGAGATTTGGTGACCAGAACTTCACACATTACTCAAGACGGGTGGTCGCACCATGGAGCGATATAGAGGCATTATGATATTCTCTGTTTTATTCTCCATTCTTTTCCTAATAGACCCTAGCATTCTATTTGTTTTCTTGGCTGCTGCTGCAAACTGAGCAGGAGATTTCAATGTATTATCAACGATGATGCCTAGAACCTTTTCCTGAATGGTGACTCCTATTGTGGAACCTTGCATTATGTAGCTATAATTTGGGTTACTCTTCCCTAAGTGCATCACTTTGCATTTGTCCACATTAAATTTCATTTGATATTTGCATGCCCAGTCTCCCAGTTTTGCAGTGTCCTCTTACAATTTCTCGCAATCCTCTTGTGATTTAACAATTTTGTGTCAGTGGCAAATTTGATTACTTCACCTGTTGTTCCCATTTCCAGGTCCTTTATAAATATATTACAAAGCAGTGGTCCCCAAATAGATCCCTGGGTCACTCCGCTATTCACCTTTCCCCATTGGGAACATTTATTATTTAGCCCTACTCTCTGTTTTCTATCTTTTAACCAGTTAGCAATCCACAATAAGGCACTGCCCTGTATCCCATGACATTTTAATTTCCTCAGAAGTCTCTCATAAGGGACTTTGTCAAATGCTTTCTGAAAATCCAGATATACTATATCAACTGGCTCACCTTTATCCACATATTTATTTATACCCTCAAAAAAATGTAGCAAATTGGTAATGCAAGACTTCCCTTAGCTAAATCCATGCTGGCTTTGTCCCATTAAACTATTCCTCTAGTTACATATAAAAGACTGCTTTTGCTTAAATACACAGCAGTTCATATCTGTCAGCCTGAAAACTTAGGCCTCACACATTCTTCTGCAGCGATTGCAAAGTTAATTTCATTTTTGCAACATCTTACGGTAATGGCCAGAGAGATGGTCCTGCTTCACTTCTGTTTACTCTGGAATTCTTAATTGCAGGAAACAGCAGCCTCCATGGGGAGTTTATATAATGCTGAGCAGTGGAAGCAATTAAAAATACAATCCAGGGGGTGGGGAATCCTGGGCGAACTTTAGTGTGTGGAGGAAAAGCATCACTCACTCCTCATAGTAAGTTCTTTCAAGATCTCTTTCAATATATTCTGCATTATAATACCCGGAGACACATTTACATATTAATAGACTTTAAGATCTAAACATGTGTACCCTAGAGGAAAGGTGGGATGGGGAGATATGAATGATATTTAAATATCTCAAAGGTTTTCATGAGCAGGCGGTGAGCCTTTTTCAATGAAAAGGAGACTCTAGAACGAGGGGGTCATGAAATGAGGTTCAAAGAGTGTAGACTTAGGAGTAATCCTGGAAATATTTCTTTACAGAGAGGGTGGTTGATGTGTGGAACGGCCTCCCAGTGGAAGTGGTGGAGACAAAAACATATTGTGAATTCAAGAAAGCATGGGATAAATTACAGGGGATCTCTAAGGAAGTGCTGAGAATTTAAATGCCAAATGAATTGGATGGATGGGCAGACTGGATGGGCAGACTGGATGGGCCATACTGTCTTTTTCTGCCGTCATGTTTCTCTGTTTCTAGTACAGATGTGCACATAGATGAATGGTAAAATTCAGTTAAATAAAAGTTGAGCTTGGTGTTTTATGTTAAAATATCTCTACCCTATCTTCATTCATTGCTGAAAAGCCCAGATACTGGCTATGTATTTGTTTAATGGCAAGAAGATACAGGGAAGAGTTAAGCCAGATTTTATTTAAGGAGCAGCTTTGTTCATATTAAGCAGCTTTTTGCTACAGTTAACTCAGGGAACTGTAGCTTAAACATCTGCATCGTGCTGCCTATAATTCATCTAGTCTGGACTTTCCTACGGGAGAATTGCTTCACAGTCCTGGCCAAAATGCTTAGATCAAACAGGCCCTTTTATGCGCTATTTGTGGAAAGGTTTCCCAAATATCTTTTCAGACAGGGATCACTTTTGCCTCAAAATAAAGCTATTGGACCCCTTTTGCTTTTGTGGCAGTTAACAACAGTCTATTTATAGCTTCAAAGTCAAACCCTTTCCCAGTCCTCCACCCATGTCTTCCTTTCACCCCTAGCGCTCCCGTTTATTTTATTTCTCAGCCCTTTCCAGCTCTGGAACTCCCTTTCCACTATCCCGAGGGCTGGCCCTTCCATTCGGCAGACTTAGGCGACTGCCTAGAGCAGAGAACTCCAATAGGTGCGCCATGGGGCAGTCTCAGTGGTGCCTTGAAATTTACGCCTCCTGCTGAGAGAAGATGGGAGTGGGTCACAGCTGCTAAGTCTTTAATCTCTCTCTTTCCTCCCTCTCCCAGCCGCAGTAGGAGTCAGCAAGCAGCAGATCTAAACTGCTGCCGCCGGCTTCCCTCTGAAGTTGGAACTGCACAGGGTCAGTGGATCTCACAAAATTACAAGGCCCTGTGCAGTTACGGCTTCAGAGGGAAGCCAGCAGAAGAGGCGCAGCAGCAGGTAAAATGTGCTGCTTGCTGACTCCTCCTTTGGGCCATCGGCAGAAATAGGAGACCAGAGAGGTTAAATACTTTGCTCTCAGCAACAGCAGCTGTGACCCACCCCATCTTCTCTTTGCAGGTGGTGTACATTTCATAGCACCCCTGAGATTCCCCCATGGCACCCTAGTTGGGGGACCTCTGCTCTACATAATATCTTTATCTTTATTACAATTCCTAATCGCCTATGAAGATAAAACTAGGAGAGTTGCAAAAATATGTGCCCAGCATCAACATCATTGCCTTTCCTGCCCCCCCCCCCCCCCCCCAACCTTTCCTAGGTAGCATCTTCTGGTATCCCTGAAACCAGAAATATTCAAGTTCTTATTATTGGTTGAGTGTATTTCTTGAAGAAGAATCTCTACCGCTGGGTGCCACTTAGCAAGTCGTTGGATGATTTCGCTTAGCTTAAATGAGACCCTCAGCATTGAACTAGAGAAAGCAGAGATTGCTTGGAACAGTCCATGCCAATTTGGTGATTACTTGGGAAAAAAGAACCAATTCAGCAGTACAAATACAACGTCCACAGCAAAAGCAGCAGAAAAGTCAACAGGTGAATTAGCGGGCAGATACACAAGACATACTCTTCCCCAGTTACTCTTCAGATAAACAGATCTTCAGCTTATAAGGCTCTGCACATCTTAGCACCATGTGTTTGTTCCTTCCCAGGTCCTCTGCTATTCCCTCAAAGAATAGTAGAGTCTCTCTTGATCTTTCTCTCAGTGCTCACACTTTAGTAAATGAACCCACGAAAATCCTTCCACTTTCTCCTAATGGCAGACTTCTCAAGACTAGATTCTGGACAATCCAGAGAAGGGTTCTCTTTCTTTGAAAGACTGTAATGACTCACTGGGGTTCATTATTAACATTGCCCTGGTAACTCTTTTGGCTAAGGATAGGCAGTTTAGAATAGTAGGAGAGGAACCATTCACTACAGCCCCTCCCTTTGAGAGAGCTGGGATGGCTGTCCCCCTGGTAAGGATATAAAAGCACCTCTGTACTGAGACACTGGAGGCAGTGCTTTTTGAGTTAGGTGGCAGCACAGGGGTGTTTTTTTTATTTGTTTGGATTCTGGGACTACTTGGAGGAGCCAGGAAAGCCCTGCCTAGGGATCCTGAGCAAGATCGGGAAGCGACCATAGCAACCCACTGAGTGGCTGGTTGGGTTTGCATTCAGGACTGTTTTGGAGTTTTTGACATTTTTCTTGGCAAGGAGCCTTGTCAGACCCCTGGGAGCCCTTTCCCTGGGGGTCCCAGGATAAAGAAGACCTTCCCTCTGCAATCTCTACTCCTGGGGGAATTCTGTGCACAAAATATTTCCTCTTTGCTAGATCAAATCTCCAGACAAGTTCCAACCCCAGTGCTCATGGGAACACCAACTCCAAAAAACTTCTGTTTTCACCTTGCGCCTCATGAGAGACATTTTTATACTCCCTCCAATTCCCCTCTGGGGGAAGAATCACCCAATAACAGCAAATAGAAAACACTTAAGAACACCTCTCAACTCAGTTTAAACCCTCGACTGCTGGAAGATTCTCAGTATTAAGCCATAGACCCACTCCATTACGCTGCTAATACACCTCTAGTGGCCAAGCAAGGGCCAAAATTTGATGCTAATAGGTTGAGGGTCTTAAACATCAGTGACATTTCCAGGGATTACTGAATTCTCATGGTATATAAATGGCAAAAATAGAATGGGTACGATATTCTTGTGCACGGAAAGACAAAAATGCATTGGCTAAATAGTGTGCTCAGTTCTCTCTTCCTCTTGGTTCTTCTCCTGGCTTTGAAGGGGTATACAGTTACATGGGGGTTGCTCAGGAGCAGATTGCAGGAAAATATCGGCCTGGGGGATTTTTTCAAAACTGGCCCATGGGATATGTAATGTCCTCATGCACTTTCCCTGCAGCACATGTGTCAACAGCTCCCAAAAGCATGCCAAGACAACCCTGGAACCTGGCAGAATTGAGCCAAAATATCTCCAAAATAAACTTCATCTTTCCTAGATAACTAAGAAGTTGAGCACATTCTAAACCAGGGGCAAGCAGAGCTGCAGCCCCCATTCCATCCATGCAAATTGGTTGCCCCCCCCCCCCTATATATCTGCTTATATCTCTTACAGAGATATATCCTGGATTCCCGGTGTGGCTCTTGAACCAGAGGCAAGTAATGATAATGCCGGCCAGTGTCAGACACACCCACACTCAGTCACAAACAGATTTTTAGATTGCAAAAACTTTATTGGCACATATACAAGTACCTGGGATCCTGTCAGGTACTTGTTACCTGGATTGGTCACTATTGGAAACAGGATACTGGGCTTGATGGATCTTTGGTCTGACCCAGTATGGCAAGTCTTATTTTAAGACACATATTCATTCTCAGACAAAAAGACACCTCACACAGAATGTGTGTGCCTGTATCAGAGAGAAAGATATCTACTGTTATGATAGTGGACCCTTGGACCGGTACGAGAGATGACACCCACCTGAGAGCCCAGGCAAATTCGTCTCCAGCAGGTGGAATTCTGCAACCTGATCTCGAAAGGCGTCCTCAGAGCGAAGGTGGGTACTCAGTCCAAATTCCAGGCAAGGGTCGAGGCAGGCGGCAAACAACTCAGTCCAATATCCAGGCAAGGGTCAAGGCAGGCGGCAAACAACTCAGTCCAAAAATCCAGGCAAGGGTCAAGGCAGGCGGCAAACAACTCAGTCCAAAAATCCAGTCCGAGTCAGCCAAACAGAAGAACCAGGGAAACACAACCATCCACAGGAACCTGTTGCAAAGGCGTCCTATCTACCTCTGAGGGAGTTTAAAT
Source organism: Rhinatrema bivittatum (assembly GCF_901001135.1). NCBI lineage: Eukaryota > Metazoa > Chordata > Amphibia > Gymnophiona > Rhinatrematidae > Rhinatrema > Rhinatrema bivittatum. The sequence goes on from NC_042619.1 coordinate 97,050,386, forward strand.
CTCCCTGGCTGATGACGTCATCTTCTGGGGCCGGCCTGGTCTTCGCATGGCTGCCCCTTTAAGAGGCGGGGTTTGCAGCGTCTTCCACGACGCTGCTCCCCGACATCCAGGAACCATGCTGCCGAGGCCCGTGAACTGAGGGCTGCCTTGATCGCGTTTCTGTGCCGGCAGCCTGAGAAAGGTAGGGGGTCCTGGCCGCGGGTGAGTGCGGCCGGGAACCACAACATCTACACACACACACTGTCTCACAGACAAAGTGTGTATAGGTGTGTGTCTCTCTGTCACGCTCTCTGACTCAGAAACAAACTCTCTCTGACAAGCTAATGTTGTGCTGCTGCTTATGTGCTCACACAGTGAATGAACCCAGTCTAGCACTGCTGCATCATAGTGTAAAAAGTTCTTGCTTGCTGCTAAACCTTTCCCATTCTGCAGCAGCCCCCTCCCTTTCCCAATTTTATTCTCTAAGAGACTTGCTGGTTTCACAACCAGCAGCTTTTCCGAGAGCTCAGTACAGTCACCTCAGACAGAAGCCTCCCCAACACTGCATAGGCACTTCTTCCTGTTTACCCCCCTTTGCAGATGACACAAAATTGTTCAGAGTAGTTAAATCACAAGCAGATTGTGATAAATTGCAGGAAGACCTTGTGAGACTGGAAAATTGGGCATCCAAATGGCAGATGAAATTTAATGTGGATAAGTGCAAGGTGATGCATATAGGGAAAAATAACCCGTGCTATAATTACACAATGTTGGGTTCCATATTAGGTGCTACAACCCAAGAAAGAGATCTAGGTGTCATAGTGGATAACACACTGAAATCGTCGGTGCAGTGTGCTGCGGCAGTCAAAAAAGTAAACAGAATGTTGGGAATTATTAGAAAAGGAATGGTGAATAAAACGGAAAATGTCATAATGCCTCTGTATCGCTCCATGGTGAGACCGCACCTTGAATACTGTGTACAATTCTGGTCGCCGCATCTCAAAAAAGATATAATTGCGATGGAGAAGGTACAGAGAAGGGCTACCAAAATGATAAGGGGAATGGAACAACTCCCCTATGAAGAAAGACTAAAAAGGTTAGGACTTTTCAGCTTGGAGAAGAGACGACTGAGGGGGGATATGATAGAGGGGGGATATGATAGAGGTGTTTAAAATCATGAGAGGTCTAGAACGGGTAGATGTGAATCGGTTATTTACTTTCGGATAGTAGAAAGACTAGGGGGCACTCCTGAAGTTAGCATGGGGTACATTTAAAACTAATCGGAGAAAGTTCTTTTTTACTCAACGCACAATTAAACTCTGGAATTTGTTGCCAGCGAATGTGGTTAGTGCAGTTAGTATAGCTGTGTTTAAAAAAGGATTGGATAAGTTCTTGGAGGAGAAGTCCATTACCTGCTATTAAGTTCACTTAGAGAATAGCCACTGCCATTAGCAATGGTTACATGGAATGGACTTAGTTTTTGGGTACTTGCCAGGTTCTTATGGCCTGGATTGGCCACTGTTGGAAACAGGATGCTGGGCTTGATGGACCCTTGGTCTGACCCAGTATGGCATTTTCTTATGTTCTTATGTTCTTCCTGTACCACTAGCTTGCCTCCACTTCTCGGCAACCCTCCTACTACTCTAGTGCATTCCCATTTACTACAGGCTACACAGCCTGCTGCTTTGATGGTTCCCCAGGCTCTGTTCAGCCTACCAACTTCAGGGGAGGGGGGAACCAGAAGTGACCCTTACTGTTCCCTGGTCTTATAAAAACAGGGGAGATCTACTAAGCCAAAGTAACACAGCTCCAAATGGAATCCTGCTTTCTCCTGTGGAGTCAATGTAGCCAGGGCTGGTGCAAGGATATTAGGTGTCATAGATGAACCTTACAGACTTGCACACGCTCCTGGGCCCACCCTTCCCACAAATAATTTTAAAAATATGCATTTATGGTAACAGATTTTACATGAAATAGAACATTCAGTGTTCTATGGTAAAAATACCACTTAAAATATGTTTATTATTTACACAAAACTGCAAAAAAGACATCTGCAGACATATGGTATTAGGACTACTGTAAAGCATGCTGGCCCTTACAAAGCTTTAAGTTAACTCAATTACAATACAGTAAACCTCCCATATGAAAACAGCACTAACTGCTACCACTCAAACAGTAACAACCCTACTTATGAAAAGGCAACACTGCAAATATTACCAGGCCCTAAAACACCAATACACCTCCTATTAGGAAAACCGAACAAATCAGGCTGCTGTACATCCCTACACAGAAACTACTGCTGGCAGAATACCTCACCTTGGTCACATATGCAGAATACAAACAAACCTTCACCATACATGGAATAAAGAGATCATAAAGTATAAACAGAAACGTACAGGCAAAAACTGAATTGGAAACTGAAAAAAGCCACATTTTGTATGCAGTGCAATAATAGAAAAACCAAAACATCACCATGCCATATAAAACAAACTATAAAATCAAGAAATATAAAACAACATGATAATAAAACCATGCTTATAGAACAAATATTTCAAAACAGCTGACAATAAATATCAATTTATTAAAAACTCATTAAAATTATTAAAATTTCCCAAACACCAATAAAACATTTCAAAACAGCAAATAATATATAAAATAACAAGCAATGATCAAAATAAGGCTAAACAAATTGCCAGATCTCCATACCTGGGAACATTTGATTTCCAGTCATCCTGAGATTGTTGAGGATTAATGGGGGGAGTGGAAGGGAAGCATGCAAACTTTCTCCTCAAATGCATTAACAGACTCATCTATTCACACACATTCTCTCTCTCTCTTCTATATATTCTCTCATGCTCACTCTCACATGCTCTCTTTCTCACACACACACACACACACACACACACACACACAAACAAAAAGATGCTCTCCTTCTCGTTAATATAGAGAAGCAGCAGCTTCTTCCTTGGGCCTCTGCAGCATCTCTCACACACACATTCTATCTCTCACACACACAGAAGCTATCAAATGCTCTCTTACATATACACACATGCTCTCTCTCTCTGGAATGTGTAGGCAGCAGCAGCCTCCTTAGGCCTACATAGCATCATTCACATACACATACAAACTCTCACACATGCTAATGTTCAGATTCATGCCCTCACCCTCACACACACTAGTTCTCAACTGTACTAATGTTCACACTCACACATGCTGTTGCTCACAGATATACACATACGTTCTCATACATGCTATTGCTCACACGCACATATACAACCTCTTATACATGCTTTTACACACAAACATGCTTTTGCTCACACACATACAAGCTCTCATACATGCTGTCGCTTACATGCACGCATGTTCTCACCCTCTTGCTCTGTCCCTGGAATATGTACAGCACACCACCAGCAGTCTCTTCCTTTCTTCAGCTGCGCGGGCCAGCCTGATGCAGCAGCCTTCTCCCTTAAGCAGCACGGCCCAGATTAAAGCGGCAACCTCCTCTCCTATGCGCGAGGGTCGAGCTGACGTCGGTCTCTCTCACTTACTTTCTTCATTGGCCACTAGCAGCACAAAGGAAGCACCTTCTGCCCTCGGCTGCACATCAGGGCCTCCTCTTCTGCTGCCGGCTGCAGGAGAAATGCCGGTGACCCCGCTGGATTTTCCTATTGCTGGCGGGGAGTGGGATCCCTGCTAGCACATCATTTTGCAGGGCTGCTGTGGGGCCTTCTCTAGTGCTGGCTGGGAGTGGAAACCTCACCAGCACATCTTTTCGCAGCGCCGCAGATTTTCTTCTCTGCAGGGTTTAGGAACCCCACTGGCTTTAGAAATCCAAAGGCATAGTGAGGCGGCCACCCCAGATTTTTTTTTTTTGAGGGGGTTACCTGCTTCTCACCCTGCCTCATAGAACCGCCCTTGGCAGCCTGGCAGACCTCTCTGCGGGCGCAGCAACCCCCCTTCTTTTTTTGACTGGGAAGCAGAAAAAAAAAAAACCAACATAAGTGATGGGAGCGATCGGCCCACTGGGAGAAGCCCAATCCCCGGATAGGTAATCCGCCCCTGGGGTTGCTTGTCCATGCAGAAAGAAGTGAGAAAGCTAGTAAACTCCAGGTGAGGAGGTTAAAGGAGAGTGGGGACTTCTGGGAGAACAGGAAATTGACATGGACTGTGTATTTATCTTATGTGTCAGTAAGGATCTTCAATGAACTGTGTGAGAAGACATAGCTGAGGACAGACAGGAGCATGCAAGAGGAAAACCCAGAGAGGAACCTGGCTGGGCTGACTCAGAAGAGCACTGGCATCAGACCATTCCTCCATCTACAACCACCTTTGAGTGTGGACACTGCAAGGGCTGCACCGCACGGTCTGTGTCTGCCTCAGAGCTCACAGAAATTAGTTGTGCACTCAAACCAAAACAACTGCTCTGTTGAAAAAAGCCTTTGAAGCTCAGATTGCTCTTTGGTCTTTGGCTATACTAACAATGTCAATGACAGCAAAGACCTTTGTCCTTTTGGAAAATATTGCTTGGAAATTCATTTGCCTGGAATAAAAGAATGATTTTTTTTTTTTCCAACGCAATTTTATTGGGAGACACAGAAAATACAGCAAGAACAACCGACAAAACAAAGTAATACGTCACCCAAGTTTTCAACACAAACAACCCCAAATCCCTCCCCCTTGTTCTGTAGAGAATCTCACACTTCTAAGTAGAGTTAAGTGGTCAAGAAACGTACCTTGCATAAGAAAATATTACAAAGTTCAGAACACCAGACATAGCATATAGATCCCACTAGGCACCTGCGAATACTGCCCACCCTGGAGCCTCGCCTGGGATAAACCCACAAACATTCACACTAACACATCAGACCCCTACAATGGCGCCAACTTTTTCACTGTTGAGGACAGTGAGCCATAATAGTCAATCCAAATAGTATGGAAAATTCGTTTCTTCCGAGGAGAAAAACGCCTGTATAAAGAGCCGTACTCTAGTTGAAAAAGCTCAGTCAGAAGCGCCGACCACATAGCAAGGTTTGGCGCATCCGGTTCAATCCATTTAAGTAAGATACACTTCTTGGCAATAAGACACACCTTGGCTAAGAAGCCTGTATTGTCAACATTAGCGCTCTCATCCCCAACATCATTGTTAAGAATGCAAAAAGAGCAGGACCAAAGGAGATCCGTGTGAAACAAAGTTGACAAAAATGTCCTGATGGAGTTCCAAAAGTCCTGAATCAAAGGACAGGTCCACAGACAATGGATGAGGGACGCCGCCGGATGAGAACATTTAAGACAGGCAGCAGACTGTATAATTCCCATACGATACGCTCGAGCCGGAGAGTAGACAATACGATGAAACACCCTCTGTTGTAATTCTCTCAGGCCCACATTATTAGTAATGCCAGCAATAGATGCATATGAATTGGTAAGCATGTGTTCTTCCAGCTCCTCTTGACAATCGATGGACCACTGAGTGAGCAAATTGAAAAAAATGGGACAAGGCAATATGGCGGTAAGCAGTTTATACAGTTTGGACAAAGAGGCCTGCCGCTGTTGAAAACAAAAAGTCAGTGACGTAAAAGTAGGATTGATGAGCTGGCTCTCCACACCCTTAGTAAGGGAACAAATCGAGGCACGAAGATATCCATAGATCAAAAAGTCTCGTGGGGTGAAGCCCAGTATTGTTTGGCATTGAGAGAAGGAATACATCTGTTGCGAGCTAGGGTCCAAAAACATGCCCAGAGGCCAGTCGGAGGGCATTTCGAATCGGGGACGGGCAGGAAGGATCTCCAAGGATGTCGACGTTACGCCCCGAAGCGGGTAATGAGTAGACACCAAAGGTGAAAGACCCATCAGCTTACGAGTAATGCTCCAAGTTTTCCTGATCGTTTTGACCAAAGTGAAAGGAATATGCAGTTTGCTGAACTCCGTGGGTGAAATATGTAGTACGTGACAAGGATCCCTGGGAAGACAGAGTGATTTAAGGAGATCCGCATCAGTATACTCTGAAGATCCAAAAATCCAGTCTCCCAGGAAGCGTAAATTCGCAGCCAAGGAATATAAGTAGAAATTGGGGAGGCCATAGCCACCCCGTGTTTTTGGTGCCATTAAGGTCTTATGAGACAGGCGAGGCCTCTTCTGCTTCCACAAAAATTTCCTCAATTCCGTCTGTAAAAGACGACAGTCCCGCTGTAAGAGAAGTACAGGTAACATCAAAAGTTTATATAACAGTTGTGGTGCTATGTCCATTTTTATCACTGCAATACGTCCCTGAATAGACAATGGGAGATCCCTCCACCCCTTCATTTTGACCACCATTTTACTGATTGTAGGAGGAATGTTAAGGGAGTACCACCTGCGGGGATCGGAGTGAATAATAATGCCTAGATATTTGATCGTGGAGGACGCCCACTTCACTGGAAAGGCCTCCCACGTAGTCTGGAGAGACCCCGAGATGTCCAAGGCCTCGGTTTTGTCCAGATTCAATTTAAACCCAGATAACGCCTGATATTCCTTAAATATAGTAAGTGCTACCGGTAAAGAGGCCCGAGCCCTGGATAAAAGAAGTAATATATCATCAGCAAATAATAAAGTAAGGTAGGAGTGGGGTCCCACAGGAATACCCGTTATGGCAGGGGTAGATTTCAATTTACTTATAAGGGGCTCGACTGTCAGGATAAATAACAAAGGTGACAGGGGGCAACCCTGCCTCGTTCCCCGGTGCAACCCAAATTCTTCAGACAGTTCACCATTTACCAAAATCCGTGCCGTGGGGTTAGAATAAAGGAGAGTGATGTACTCGAAAATCCTACCCTGAAACCCCAATTTGTGAAGGACATGTCGTAAAAAGGGCCAGGCTACCCTATCGAATGCCTTCTCCGCGTCACATGTGACAAGTAAAGGATCAGGCACTCGAGAGTCAGCACACATCTCCAACGCAGTCAGCACCTTATGTAAGTTGACCGTGGAGCGCCTCCCTGACACAAAGCCCACTTGATCTGGGGAAACTAATTGGGGCATGAGAGGTTGCAACCTGTTGGCAATAATCTTGGCATAGATTTTAATATCTAGATTTAACAATGATATAGGCCTATATGAAGAAGGTTGCAACAAGTCCCTGCCCGCCTTCGGGAGAACAACTATGGTAGCAGCTCGCATCGTGGAGGGCATCATCTGGAGATCGGCCATGGTTTCATACACCTTCTGGAGTACTGGCGCCACCTCCTCTTTAAGAGCCCTATAAAAAGTGGAGGTCATGCCATCCGGTCCAGGCGCCTTATGATGGGGGAGGACATGGATGGCCGCGAGTACCTCCTCCACTTCTATTTCACGTTGCAGCCGCTGTAGCTGACCCTCAGTCAAACAAGGTAGGGAAAGCTGTTGTAGGAAAGCTTGAATAGCCGCTTCATCTACCTCTTCCCCAGAGTATAGACTTTTATAATAAGCAGAAAAAATTTCCGCAATATTTTTGGAGGATGTTTGTACCACCCCCTGAGAGTTCTTTAAATTGGAAATATATTTGGACGAGTCTTGCGCCTTCAAAAGGCTCGCCAAGAGCCGGCCAGCCTTGTTACCGTGTTGAAAAAAGGTAAACTGCCGGTGGCGAAGGGTGTGGGCAGCCCTGGCATGGAGGAGGGCATTAAGGGCAGACTGAGTCTCTTTAAATTGAGTGGACATCCCACTAGCCATTGAATGAGCCCGCCCTTTCCTCAACTCTCGGAGTTGTTTTTCCAACAATATGATGTCTTTATCCAATTTCCTCTTTTTAAAACTAGCATAGCTAATGATTTCCCCACGGAGGACACTTTTTGCCGTTTCCCAAAACAGGATGGGTTGATCAAGGTGTTGAGCATTGGCCTTTAAGAAATCCCCCCATTTCGTTTTTAGGTAGGGAGGGAACTCTGGGTCACTGTTTAGCGAGGCAGGCAGACGCCATTGACCCCGGGAGGGGCCACTGCCCATCTGGAAGGTCCCAGTAACCGGGCTGTGATCCGAAATCACTAATGTTTCAATAACTGAAGCAGTAAACCTCGAGAATAGTGATTCAGAGATAAGAAGATAATCAATCCGGGACTGGGCAGGGTGTGCTTTAGCAAGATGAGTAAATTTGCGCTCCCCCGGGTGGAGCACAAGCCAAAGATCCAGAATCCCCAAATGTTTACACAGAAAATTAGGGCCCTTCTTGTCACTTCTCTGATGGCCCCCCCTGACCGGAGATCTGTCCAATACAGGGTCACTGACAAAATTGAAATCCCCTCCAAGGAGCATGGGACAATCACCCAAACCAGTAAGCCGGGAAAGTAGGGTGGTAAAAAATACGTGGTCATAAGCGTTGGGAGCATAAATGGAAGCCAATATGATGGGATGCCCAGCTAAGGTGCCCTTGACCAAAATGTAGCGCCCCTGTGGATCCGCAATAGTCTGCTGCATAATGAATGGAACATCCCGATGGATCAGGATGGCTACTCCTCTACTTTTGGTGTTACCCTCAGCCGAATAAAGCTGGGAGACCCATTTCTTCTTTAACTTAAGAATTTCAGGGGCAAGCATATGGGTTTCCTGAAGTAGGGCAATACGAGCGCGGAGTCTAGTCAGCCTAGCAAACACCTTTTCCCGTTTTATAGCTGAGCCCATGCCCGCCACATTCCAGGTTATCACTTCACAAGCCATATTGCCAGAAAAACAAATGATATTGACAAACAAGCATTAATACCCATATAGGCAAGGCACCAAGGTCAGACCCACCCCCGGTGAAACTGAGCAGCAGACAGTGTGGTGAGAGCAAAAATCTAAGCAAGGAAGCCAAGAAATTCAGTACACAGAGACCAAGCAGTACCCAACTAGTGTGAATGAGATTCTCTACATTTGCTGTTTCCCCCCTTCCCCCCCTTCGTCTAACCCACATATTGGAGCACACAACAAAAGCCATGAACCTCACAATATGTAGTCCCCGTGCCAAGTGACCTTAGCAGGGAAGATACACGTGAATCACACATGTGCTCAGCCATCCCTCCCTCCCATAGGTATTACAGAAAAAAGAAAAATATATATATTTGTAAGCCCAACCACCAGCATACGCATGGCAACATGTACGGGGGCCATGATGAAAGAAAATTAACATTTAAACCGAAACACCCCCAGAAAGAGCAAAACATGAAAGCACAGACTGAGAACCAGTGCAATTAACTGTCGTGGGAATAACACAGCGAGCAAAAACATCTGAACCACAGACATCCAATGGGATCAGAATCCTTGTGATACATAAACTGCAAAATCGGGTAAGAGTCACGTAGTTCCAGAATGGCTGGGACCCAGGAGCCCTTGCACAAAAGCCCGCGCCTCCACAGCAGAGTCAAACATTTTCACCTGCCCTTGGTAAGTGAATCTGAGCTTGGCGGGGAACATAAGGGCAAAACGGATCTGCTTATTGACCAGGTCAGCACAGACCTCATTAAAAGCCTTCCTCTGTACAGACACTCTGGGAGAAAAATCTTGAAAAATCATAATGCGCCGTGACTCATAAGAAACCTCTCGTGCCTTCCGATAGTGCTGTAATACTAAAGCTCGATGAGCAAAATGCAGAAAGCGCGCTATAATAACACGCGGTCGTTGTATTGAGCTCCCCTCGACCCGACGACCCAATCTGTGAGCCCTTTCAAACAGGCCTCCGGAGGGAGAAGCTAGGGTTGGAACCACTGCTAGCAACCAGGCCTCTATCACTCGCGGCAGATCAGCATCAGGTAGGGATTCTGGAAACCCAACGAAGCGTAAGTTATTTCTCCGCGATCGATTTTCAAGGTCATCCAGTTTCTCTTCACTCTCGCGGGCCTGCTTACTGAGCTCCTCCACGCGTCTCTCTAGGGCCCCGACATCATCCTCCACCAGGCCCACACGTCCCTCGACGCGCTCCACCCGCTGATCAAACTCGGTGATGGAGGACCGCACTTCTGCTATCTGTTCAGACAGCTGGTGGAGGCGAGCATCAAGGGCGATCACCACAGCTTGCGAGATTTTTTCTTCCAGAGAATCGCCGTCCGTGAGGACCTCCGGGGGGTCTGAGGCCGCGGCGGCCATTTTGGTAGTGGTGGCCGGCAATTTGTCTTTCTCGCGGCGGAGAGCCCGAGTCGCCATGCGATGCCAAGAAAAGCTTGTGGGTAGCTCGTGTGCAGATCCCAGCACTCGAAAAGCAGGTTTTGCCACAAAAATCAAGCAGAGGGATGTCGATGGCGGGCGATTGCGAGGAAGGGATAGCCGGAGCTCGGAGCACAGCACCCTACCGAGCCCACCACATCACGTGATCTCAGAATGATTTTTTTTAAGTGCTCAAGTATGTATCAATGTGTCCCTCTGTCACCTCCCTCTCTGTCTCTTTCCCTCTCCTCCATGTTTTCTCTGTCCTGCTGTGAAACCTTTCTTTGTATAATTTTCAGGGGGAAAGGGGAAGGACTGAGAGGGGGCACTGACTAGACATTTGCCTCTGAGGGAAGACCCCTGCTTTTCTGACTAACCTGCTTATCAGGATAAAATCTCTGAACAACTGCAGTGCTCAGTGGCCGGACTAACCACAGCAATGAAAGCAGTGATCCTGATAATCAGACCAATACATTGGGCCTACCTGTTTCCACACCATTCAGACACCTATGTACCTTTAAGTTTGTGAGGTGTGGAGCAATGCTTGAAGGCTCTCTCTGATGTGTCACTGCTTTGTTTGATAAGACCTATTTATGCTATGACTGTGTATGTGTGTATGAATTTTCCTAAAAAGTATGTGCTAGTGCTATCTGTGTTTTGTTTTGGCAATGAGAAGTGTGGTCAAATGTAATCATTCCTAAGGGACTATGGGTACATTTATACAGTGTTATCTCCTGTCCATGACTTTCATTTTCAGCTAGTTGAGCCCTCCCAAGAACATGCTCATTTTAGCTTGATCACGCTATTGAGCTTGCACTCACTAAATAACATGCTCATGTTAGTCAGTTCACACCAGGTCCTAGCAGGTATTAAATAACATCTAGTTAGCAAGTGGTTGCTAAATAACATGGAGGGTGAACATTACCACGCTAGTTAGCAAGCGCTTGGTAATCTCTCATTTGCATATGTCCTTCTTTCATTTCCATGCCAGGACATGCACAATTTTGCATGTTCGCGCTAATATCTTTTTGGATGGCGCAATAAGGCCTTTCTGCACAGCTCGCTAATTTTCGCATGCATATGGAGTCTTTAATGAGCCCACTAAAGTTTATTGCAAGGGATTCTATGTCCTCAGTCTTACTTGTGAGCAGGATTGCTAATCAATGATTTTTACTGATAACCCAACTTTTTTTTTTTACGTGCACAGCTTTTACCATTGCCAGTTTGTACACAGCTGGACTTGATATTTTGATATTCAGACCAATGTAAAACACGAGGAGGGCCATTTTCAAAAGCATTTAATCTTGTTCTTCGAAACGTACTTTTCTCATGATTAATACCAATAAAAACGTTTATGCAAAAAAAAAAAAAAAAGCATTTAGCTGGTTAACTTTGGCTTGAAGTTTTAAAGTTAAGAGCTACCACATATTCTGAAGTACTCCATATTTAGAGAAAGGGGGTTTTAGTTGTTAAAACACCATAGCATGCAGGGATGGGTGTAGGAATTAAAGTAAAGGGCTACCACTTGCATCTGAAGTGTTTAGGAATTCGGGTTATGTTTCAGTAAAGGACTGCTGCACCAGCCAAGCATGGGCTCCTGTCATGGTCAGGTAGGCCTGTTCCTTCTTCCCATATGTTGACTTAGCTCTGTTTTCTGGTCAAGTAGGGACCATCCCAATCAACAATTACAAACAGCTGCAGTGGTGTGAACAGTTTCTGTAAGTGTTTGAGATTGACACTGTTTCAGCAGGTGAATGCTGCTGCAGTAGCTACTCTTCCTTCCCATGGCACTGCATCTGCTGGTTGTCAGACACAATCAACAGAGAGGTCCTGAGGGGTGCCCACGCAGAACAACAGACTCATACAGATTCACATAACTTTATTGGCATGATAATTTGACATGTGTTGCCAAAGTAATAGTCAGAATGAGTAAAATAAATAGGTAAGAATAGAAGAGGAAACATTTACAAAATGGTAATAAGTTAAGGGACCATAATATAGCTCCCAAGTACCTAGCAGTGCACTGCAGTCTTATAGAGCCTGGGCCCATAGTACTGGATGTGCAGACCCAAGCTTGACCACTGTTCCCCAGAGACACAGTCCCTTCTAATGCTTTTATTGGTATGAAATTATGGTTTACAGACTTTACAGAAATGTCATTTTTTCTGGGTTTTGTTTTTTTTTAACTCATGGTCAGTAAATTTACTAATGTTTGACAACCCTGCTTATGACTTAACACAATCGGGTCTTTTGAGAATAGGCTAGTTCTCTATGTATTATATTATGTGTTGGGGCTGATAATGGTCAGAATTTGGTGTTACATCATATTTTTTTAATTGACATTGTAGCATGAAGCCACTCATGCCGGGCATATCTTTTAAACTTGGAAATCACAAACCAAACCAGCTTTCATGCCTTTCCATTTAATAAAGGATTCATTTACTCAAATTTCAGTGAGGGCTTTGAAGTTTCCCATTACCTGAGCCTGTTCCCTTCCTTATCAATCATTTCACTGCTGCTCTTCTGGCTTTTTAGTAGGTTTGGAATTTGTTTGAACTTGGAAGCACTTACTGCAGTGGACAAACTGCAAAGGAGAATGGAATTCAAAACCTTTTTTTTTTTTTTTTTTTAACTTTTCCTGGAACTGCAACAGAGCAGTTTGTTGTCTAGCTACAAGATACCTTTGCTATTGCTTTCATCTTTCCCCTTGGTTTTGCTATCAGAGCATGCAAATATATTCCTGCAAGAATAAATACTTCCAAGATACAATTAATGCAGGAATTAGTTATAAGTATACAACTTTTAAAACTGCAGAACACACTTAAGTGCCTACAGAAAGATATGCACTGCACTTATTCTTGGATGGAGATAATGAAGCTTATTATTTATTTAGGCTTTTCTGAACTTATAATTTAATTTACAGTTTAAGTCATAGGACGACGAATGCTAATCACACAACTCTGCTATATAGTATTAATGAAATTACCAGTATTAGCTTTTTTTTCTGTAGGGCTTCCACATTGGTAATTAAAAATCAAGGCTGGTATGCTGGCATGAGTCTGTTATATAAAATCCACTGCTAGAAGGAGAAAATCTGTCACCAATTCATTTCCCAGATGGGCTGCTGGAGAGAAGTGCCACAAGGGCCATGAAAAGGAAAGCAGGCCATGTCCTGTGTCAACCTGGGAATAAAGGGAGCAGGTGGCATAGACTGCTTCCCTAGATCTCTGCTCGACAGACTCTATCTAACATCACAGCTGATATACTGGTACTATTGTGATTGTAAATACTACTGCCAGGAAGAAAATCTTTCGCTTTTAATCTTGAGCAAAAAGAAAATACAGGGGAAAACACAAACACAGTTCCCTGACTCTGTTATAGATAAAACAGTCAAGTTTCCCATAAATGAGGATATCGCAGTTGTCAGCACAGCCTAAGTACAACAGTCAAGCTTCAGCTCTGGGAGAACCACTTTTATTATCATTGACAATCTACTTTAGCAGATAAGCCAAAAGAACTAAGTACCAGGGACCTTGCCACCAATCCATCCAAACTCGCCCTGGGGAGGGACAGATATTTACCTGGGTAAGGGAAAGGACAGAAGGCTGCTTCCTACTTCTATTGCAGTGGCCCATAATTGGATGTTATAAAATTGTCTGGTGCTCAGTGCGTGTAAAAATATATACATTGCCCGATTTCACACATACATTTGCACACACTGGGGCGGATTTTAAAAAGGTTACGCGCATAAGTTACGCGCGTAACCCTTAAAAAAAACCCCTGCGCACGCCGAGCCTATTTTGCATACGCTCGGTGGCGCGCACAAGCCCCAGGACACGCGTAAGTCCCGGGGCTTTGCTAGGGGGGCATGTCGGGGGGGGGGGGGGGGGGGCGGCGCGACATTAGGGGCATTCCGGGGGGCGTTCCGGGGGGCATGGTGCCGGCCTGGGGGCATTCCGGGGGGCGTGGCCAAGGCCTCCGGACCAGCCCCCGGGTCGGGTGATGGCACGCCAGCGGGCCACTGGCGCGTGTGAGTTACGCCTGCTTTGGGCAGGCATAACCTTTGCGATAAACGTAGAGGGGGTTTAGATAGGGCTGGGGGGGTGGGTTGGATAGGGGAAGGGAGGGGAAGGTGGGGGGAGGCAGAAGGAAAGTTCCCTCTGAGGCCGCTCCGATTTCGGAGCGGCCTCAGAGGGAACGGGCAGCTCGCGCAGGGCTCGGCACGCGCAAGGTGCACAAATGTGCATCCCCTTGTGCGCGCCGACCCCAGATTTTAAAAGATACGCGCAGCTACGCGCATATCTATTGAAATCCGGCGTACTTTTGTTTGCGCCTGGTGCGCGAACAAAAGTACGCGCTCGCGCTTTTTTAAAAAATGTACCCCATTGTGAAGAAGCATTCTTGGGGGGTGTTGTGGTGGATTAGGATTTAGGGACCAGTTTTACATGCAGAGTGAGTCGTACAAACAATACAGTACACCTTGGTGAAGATTTGACATCATTTGGAGTGAGGAAAGTCTCACAAAGATGACATTTCTACTATGTTCTCTCACCCTAGCTTGATAGACTCTATAACAGGGTACCATCAAGCTAGGGAGAGATGACATAGTACAAAATTTCATCTTTATGAGACTTTCCTCACTTCAAATGACGTCAAATCTTAACCGAGGTGCTCTGTGCTGTTCGAACATCCCATTACCTGGCCCCTAAATCCTAAACCACCACCAATACTTCACCTCGAATTATTAGCTGGCCTTGCTATAGAGATATAAATATTTGACTACTATGAGGGCCTTATAAATAGTCTTTCTTTCTCTCTTAGTCTCTTTCTCTCTCTCTCTCTCATATCATGACTTGTACTACTGCTGTTTTAGTCACATCACACAGCTTAACACCAGGAAAAAAGATGATTTTCATAAATGTTGCCCCTTCCCAAAATTTGCACTATTAACATCATAATGCATTTTGATGAATGACCCTGACCTTGTTACCAAATCTGTGAAGAATTTATTCTGGTTGTCTAACAAAAACTGATCCAGAAGGGGGAACCTCAGCAGAGGAGAGGGAGAGAGGTCCCCAGTGTGCTGAGACTGAGAGCGGGTCTTGTTTTACCACCTTTGCGCCTTGGAAACAGCTGAGCCCCGTTTTGGAGGGGCGGAGCTAGTGACGTCATCGACGAGTGCCGGCCATAAAATCGCCGGGCCTGCGGCGTTTCAATTGGGGAACCTCAGCAGAGGAGAGGGAGAGAGGTCCCCAGTGTGCTGAGACTGAGAGCGGGTCTTGTTTTACCACCTTTGCGCCTTGGAAACAGCTGAGCCCCGTTTTGGAGGGGCGGAGCTAGTGACGTCATCGACGAGTGCCGGCCATAAAATCGCCGGGCCTGCGGCGTTTCAATTGGGGAACCTCAGCAGAGGAGAGGGAGAGAGGTCCCCAGTGTGCTGAGACTGAGAGCAGGACTTGTTTTACCACCTTTGCACCTTGGAAACAGCTGAGCCCCGTTTTGGAGGGGCGGAGCTAGTGACGTCATCGACAAGTGCCGGCCATAAAATCGCCGGGACTGCGGCGCACCACCGCCGCCGGCGCACTCCTAAGCCGCGCGCTCCGAAGGGGCACGCTTGGCTTCGCCCGGCTTAGCCCGGAGAAGACCGGAAGCCCGGAAGATCTATAGGTGAGTCCCAACACTGAAGATTGGATATTAGAAACTTTTGCATCTTATTCGATCCATGTAATGGGGAGGAAAAGAAAAGTCAAAAGTTTCCCTATATCCCCCATAACACCTAAGGGCCCGATGGACAATCACGTCTTTCGACGTGTAGAATCGCCAATAGGGGATATCTCAGGAGGTCAGTTTTCAGCCTCCTTGAGCCCCGGCGCAGGACCATCATCCCCCCTCCAACCTTTGCCTTCATTACCAGAAGGGTTTCTTCATTTAGAGACTGCTAGTCTACCTAAGGGAAAGGACTTTGCAGTATCTAGTGATGCAGAAACTTTACAGAATCCGGAAGGAGAGTCAAAAGTGCCATATCAATGGCCTATTGATCCACCTGAAGATGTCACATTAAAGGATATTTGGACAATGATGGCAAAAATGAATGAAAATGTTAACCAAATGAATATGTCTTTATCGGTCATGGTGAATTCAAATAAGTTGCAAATTGGTGAACAAAAACAGGATATTACCTGTTTAAAGGAAGATCTAGGAAAGGCAAATTCTAAAATTAGGTTGTTGGAGGAAACAGAAACAGCACATATAAAAGATAGTCTATCTGTACATAGGGAGATAGAGAGATTGGAAAATTTGATGAGGTATAAAAACCTACGTATAAACAACTTCCCACAGACTAGACTACTATCCCCAATGGAAATGTTTAAAAAGTATATGAGAGACATATTACAGTATGAGGATAAAGATCTACCCTTGGTATCTAAGATTTTTTATTTTTTAGATAAAGCTGAGGCACAGAGAGGGGAGAAAATAGAGACTTCATCTATAGGTGTCTCAACATTTCTAGAAGAATCTATAGATCTTATCCAGAAAAGGGCAACTTTATTTGTATCATTGCAGTTAGAGTCTGATAAAGACAGATTGTTTAAGGATTTTCTTAAACATAAAGATCTTAGCTTCTGTGGTCAGAAAATATATATATATTTCCTGATGTCTCCAGAGCCACTCAGGCTAAGAGGAGACATTTCCTCTCCCTGAAAAATAAATTGCTAGCAATTGGGGCTAGTTTTTTCCTTAAATATCCTAGTACATGTTATGTAACTTTTCAGGGAAATAGATTTAGTTTTTCTGACCCGTCACATTTGGAGATGTTTTTACAGGATAAAAATACAGAAGGTGGAAATGTAGATGGTCAATAAGTAAGTGTATTCCCCCTCTCCTCTTGAATTTGATTATGGTATGGATTAATATTTGGTTTTTTCCCCCAATTATAAGGCGTAATTAGTGAAACTAAATTTACTTATGCAGATGTTATTTATTTATTTATTTATTTGACTATTTTCTATACCGGCTTTCACGACCAGGGGTCGCATCAAACCGGTTTACATTGAACAGTTTGTGCACTAAACATAGAACTGGAACAACTAAACTGGTGCAGGAAATACAGTTACAATGAACAAGGAATTATACAACTGGGGGAGTGGGAAGAAGAAGAAGAAGAGAGTATAACAATTAAAAAATACATTTACAAAGGCTCTTTACAAAATATGTAACTTAAAGACCTTGATTGGGAGCAGTCTTGGTCTGGAGTAGGTGGTGGATGATTAAGTCTTTATAATGGAGTTATGAAATGATGTGAACTTGGAAAAAGTGATTAAGGGATGATATTAACATGAGTTAATCTAAGATCGGAAATGCTTTTCTAAAAAGCCAGGTTTTTAGTCTTTTTCTAAAAGTTAGTAAGCATGTTTCCTGGCGCAGCTCGGATGGGATAGAGTTCCATAAGCGTAAAGATGTAAAAGATTTATTTTAATTTTATTGTATTCACTATTACATACGGTATATTTTTGTTTGAAATTTGTTTTGAATGAAAATTGAATAAAGAATAAATTAAAAAAAAAAAAACTGATCCAGAAATGTCTCTTCCACCAAGAAGGTGGCCTGCAAGAGCTGGGGATTTTTAACTAGGAAGACTAAGTACTGACTGCTCCCTACAGGCAATCCTTAATTTTTTACTAACTGTTTTCCAAGTTCTAAGAGTGTGAGCTACGATGGGATTAGATCTACTCACCACCCTACATGCCAACAAAGTAGGGAGTAAATGAAGCAGTAATGCCACACTGTTACCTGCCGTACACCCTTTTTCTAGTGAGAGCCAATGCTGTGGTTCATCCATTCCCAGCCAAGTTCTAATGCACATCAGACATGTCTATAGCTCTAGTAGGGCCCCCTCCTTTTGAGACTTGATCAATTCTGTATATTTAACATAGGCCGATCTACCCCACCACAGAAAACTAATATGACCCCGTAATGTGGAAAAAGTTTCATTATTGATTCTATAAGGTACATGCATAAAGAGATATAACAGTTTATGTAGGATGGACATCTTAATAAGGTTCACTCTACCCAACCATGATATGAGAAGTGGAGTCCATTTTGTCAAATCTGATTTTATTTTGTTAATAATGGGTACGTAATCAGTGCTAAACAATTTAGATAAGCCCCTAGGGATACAAATCCTCAGGTACTTGAATCCATCTTCTGCCAGTCTAAATCTATTCAATTCCGGCAGTGGAGAAATCGAAGGCCCCACCAGTATCACCTCCGACTTGGAATAGTTAATCAAATATCCCAAAAGCTCACTATATTGCTGTATCGCCACCAAAAATGCAGGTAAGAACTCGTGAAATTTCCTAAAAAATAAAAACATGTCATCTGCATAAAGCAATACTTTGTGTGTTGAATGAATAAAAGAGAAACCCGATATAGAGGGTGAGTGCCAAATGGCCTGTCCCAGGGGTTCTTTTGTCAAATCAAATAAAATAGGTGACAGAAGGCAATCCTGTCATGTGCCCTGGCATATTGGAAAAGGAGCTGAAAGGATCCAATTAGGCAACACTTGGGGAGTTGGGATGGTATACAGAGC
Organism: Rhinatrema bivittatum; assembly: GCF_901001135.1. Lineage (NCBI taxonomy): Eukaryota > Metazoa > Chordata > Amphibia > Gymnophiona > Rhinatrematidae > Rhinatrema > Rhinatrema bivittatum. The sequence continues at coordinate 97,069,083 of NC_042619.1, forward strand.
CTTGATCCACCTTATGCCTGCATCTGGGAAGCCCCATTTCTTCAGTATCAAAAAGAGTTATCGCCAGGAAATGTAATCAAAGGCCTTATCTGCATCAATAGAAACAATGGCCTGAGGGATCTTATGCACCACAGCCAGATGAAGGAGATTAAAAAGACTTTGAGTGTTATTGATAGAATTTATTCCTTTTATAAAACCTGTCGTGCCCATGTCAATTAATTTGGGGATCATATCTTCTATTCTTAATTGCAGAATCTTAGCCAATATTTTGACATCTGTGTTTATAAGCGAGATAGACCGATAGGATATACATTCAAAGGGATCCTTTTTTAGGTCAATATTCAAAGCCATTTAGATGGCTAACTCACAAGTTACAATCAATCTAGATAGAACATTAACGTCCTGTCACTGTAATATTAAGCACAAATTTAATTTAAACACAATTTCATGAAGTATTTATATTTTAAACTCACCATACTTCATGAAATTGTGTTTAAATTAAATTCATTCTTAATATTACAGTGACAGGACAATGTTCTATCTAGATTGATTGATTGTATTTATAGATCACTGTTCAGTGGTGGAGTTAATTTAACTCACAAGTTAGCCATCTAAATGGCAAGTTAGCCATTTAACTCCATATTAACCATCTAACTCCCCAAATTAACCATTTAAATGTTTAGTTTTGAATATTGACTTCTTTATGTATTAAACTCAATAAAGCCTCTGTAAGATATCTTAACCTGGTATTTGGGGTCTGTAAATAGTTAATAATTGGCTGAGACCAGGCACTAGTATCTTCACAAAAAATTTATAAAAACCAATAGGAAATCCATCTGGGCCAGGACTCTTTCCTACTGCAGCTGTTTAATAGCCTATGTTATTTCACCAGCTGTAATAGGTGTAATCAATGTAGCCATCCTCAGTGGGTAAGTCTGGCAGCCCTAAAGAATCTACAAATGTCACAACATCTGCATCCATAGGCTTAGACTGTGTAGTATAAAAGCCTTCAAAATGTCTGGTGTATATAGGACTTGATCCAGAGAAATCATGAGAGTGTTGCTCTGAATACAGAAGGTCTTGGATTAGAGGCAAACAGTTCCGCCCTGAAGCAGCCTCTTTGGTGAAACAATTGGCCAATGTCAGCGGTTTTGATGTCAAGATCAGCTTGGCAGTTTCGTTACTAAGATCAGCTTGATGAGGAATGCCAGCTTTCATAAGGTTGTTGAGTGACGGGTATTGAAGAGGAATGTCATTTTAAGATAAGTTTTCTGGCGGTTTCATTCCTTTAGAAAAGGTTGTCCAGTCACTACAAGTTTCAAATTTTAAGAAAACAAAGGAAAATAAAAAGTTTAAGTAGACATTAAGAATAGAAATTAATAAAAGATTCATGGATGGGTGGAGGTTTTTTGACCAATGATTACTGAAAAAAACATTGACTTTCATAGTTCGATAGAACAAGTTATGTCATGAGTCTGAGGTCATTTTCCTCCATTTATGAAATATTTAAAATAGTCCCAGACATTACTTAAATATTTTGCCTCATTTGAGTGAAAGCTTTTTTCTTTTTTGTATATATGATTGATGTCACAGGGCAAGTACTTAATTGTAGCATCTGGCTTCCGTAAATCATACACAATTGTGTGTTCTAACCTTTCTTTTACCGCTCTAGCCAGTAATGAACCTGCTTTGTTGCTTTTCTCATATTTCTGTTTCATGAATTTCATAGATTTTTCTCTTTTATCAGCTTGTAGAAGTGGGGGAGTAGCCTAGTGGTTAGAACAGTGGGCTATGACCCATAAAAACTACAGTTCAAATCCTACTGTCATTCCTTGTGACCTGTGGTAAGTCACTTTACCCTGTTACCTCAGGTATAAAACTACAGTGTAAGCACTGTGGGGACAGAGAAATAGCTATAGTGCATGAATACAATCCACTTTGAAGTACAAAAAACAGAATATAAAAATCTAAATAAATAATGTCCTTAATTCATCCCTGGCTAACACCATTCTTTTATAAATAACCAGGGATCCCCATGCTTTGTGTTTCTGCTCCAGAAATTTTATGAGTGCCTCAGTCTCGCTTACTTTGATCGCCCGTTTTGCCTTCAGATGAATAGCATATGATATTAATCTACCTCTTAAAACACATTTTAATATTTCCTACTATAGTATGGAATTGTAATCTTCTATGGAGTTTGTCTCTTGATAGTCAGCAATGATTTGTAGCACCAATTTTTGGAATCCCTATCCCCTAGCAGTGAGCCTCCAGAGCCTGTAGTTCACATACCTCTAATACCATATTAGGGACACAAAAGAAGTAATCGGTCTTACTATATGATTTGTACCTAGGTGAATAAAATGTAAAATCTTTGCTCGGCGGATTTCTTTTCCTCCAAACATCTTATGGAATATGAGCGGACATAAGGAGTTGAAACCCCAATCCACTCTCCGTTCTAGTGTTAGATATGTCAATACCACTATCAGTGGACATGTTTCAGACTCCCCAATACGCAATCCTCTAGTATTGAATTTCTCAAGTTGGGTGCTAAAGTTCTTTTATGTTCAAACAATTTTTATTAGATTTTCCAAACAAACAAATGTGGAGGAGGGTGGTTTCAGATCCCTCCCCCACCACAATGTTGAACAAATACCGCAGTCCCCCCCCCCCCCACCCCTACCTCCCCCCCCCTTACAGTGTATGAGCCTCAACAATAAGGTAAAAGAGGAGAATGGTCAGTCCAACGAAATAGCAAGGGCAGCTCAGTCCGTTAGGTCCTGCGGCCTGTCACTCATTCAGCACAAGACTCCGCGCCCGCGGGGACAGTTGTTGAAGATACGGAGTCCAGATAGCAAGAAAGTGGCGTCTTCATTGAGGGGAGCCGCGTGCCGCCATGCTTTCCATCGTCATCAAAGCATGCAGCTGGTTCCTCCAAACCCAGAACGACGGGGCATCTGAGGATCGCCAAACCAGCAATATGGATTTCTTCCCCACCAGACTCGCCTTCTGCAACAGCAGGCGTGAACCCGGATCTCGAACTCGGATTGGGGAGATGCAGCTAAATAAAAACCACATGGGAGAGATAGGTAGCACCACGTCAAGTAAGTCTTCCATGTAGGCAATCACCTTACGCCAAAATCTGTGAACTGTGGGGCATGTCCAAAAAACGTGGGAAAGAGTGCCCACCACACCCTGACAACGGGTGCACAGTGGCGATGTGGCAATGGTTAGTTGAAAAGCCACTTGGGGAGACACGTACGCCCGACTCAAAAACTTAAGCTGCATCTCCCGAAAATATTGATTGGTCGAGATCCTAGTAACACGCCTAAAACACCTACGTAAGATAAGAACTGTTAAGCAAAAATCCCCATCTCTATTCCATCGAGCCACGAGACAAGAGTGGACGTCCACTTCCGTCAAACGTCGCAGAGTTCTATGGTAACTGGAAAGGGAGGGAACGCGAGCACTGGCGAAGTGGAATATGCTGTCCAACGCTTGGAACTGGGTTATACTCTTAGAGGCCTCCGGCAAAGTTTGCATATAGTGGCGCACTTGCAGGTAAGGGAAAACCTGATTACCCCCCAAGTGATAAATGTTCCTAAATTCAGAGAACGGCATAAAGGTCCCCTCCTGAGTCCACAAGTGGCCCACATGAGTGACCCCCCCGTCCTCCCATCTCCGAAACATGACCGAGTGAGAGCCCGACGGGAAGTCGTCGTTCCCCCGAAGGGGAAGCAGATAGGCGCAGAGCGGAGGTATCTGTAATAATTTCGCGAGACGCGCCCAAGTCTGACGCAAGGGTTTAATAAGAGCTGTTTGAGTGAGAAACGAAGGAAGGTGACTGGATTCTGCCTGCACCACGTAGGAAGGAGTCCAAGGAAACATGAGAGCTTGGTCTACTGATAGCGGAGCATAGTGTGAGGTATTTAAGAGCCAATTACGTAAAAGCCGCATATTACAAGCCAGGTTGTAGCGAGCCAGGTCCGGAACTCCCAGGCCCCCCCGTCCTCCAGTCATTCTGCAACCACTTTAAGGGAAGACGAGCTCTCCCGCCCCTCCACAAAAATCGGCGCAGCGCGCTGTTCAGCGTAGCAAGGTCGCTCCGTTTGAGCAATAAGGGGAGGTTTTGCAAAAGGTATAGCCATTTTGGCAACAAAATCATCTTAAATAACGCAACCCGCCCGGCCATCAAAAGCGGCAGGGACCGCCAACGGGCCATGGTCTCCTGAGTCTGACTCAGTACGCGGGGAATATTGGCCTGGTAAACATCTTCCGGGTTGACTGGAATATTCACCCCCAAATATCGAAAACTGTCGCCCGCCCATTTTAAGGGAAACGGGGTTGGCCAGGAATCTCGCAAATCCGGCGGATGGGCCAGCACCGAAGACTTGGATTCGTTCAATTTCAGCCCCGAGAATGCCCCAAAGGACCCAATTAGGCGGAGGAGCGGGGGCAAGGAGGAATGGGGGTTAGTAATAAAAACTAACAAATCGTCTGCAAAGGCAACATATTTAAAGATGCCGGGGTCCATACGAACCCCCCGAATCTCCCGTGTGGCAGTTATGGCATGCAATAGAGGTTCCAACTGTAGTAGGAACAATAGGGGGGAGAGAGGACAGCCTTGACGAGTACCTCGTTCTACAAGGAAGGAATCGGATAGGGCTCCATTAGCAACGATGCGCGCCTGTGGGGCAGAATAAAGGAGTTGAATAGCCCGGAGAAAGAAACCCTCGAAACCCATACGTCTTAACACGAAGAAAAGGTAACCCCACTCCACCCGGTCAAACGCCTTCTCCGCGTCGAAACTAATGGCCAAGTAAGATTGGGACATCAGCCGAGTCATAGTCATGGCCGCCAGAATTTTGCGGATGTTAGCGAGCGCATAGCGCTGACGAATAAAACCAGCCTGGTGGGGCCCAATCAATGTCGGCAACTGAGACACCAACCTATCTGCCAGTATTTTGGCCAGCAGCTTATGATCATAGTTAAGAAGAGAAATAGGGCGGTAGGATTCGGGCAGGAGAGGGTCCTTATCAACCTTGGGAATTAGAATGATGTGAGCCAAATTAGAATGAGCGGGGAAGGACCCCTTGATCACCAGCGCTGAAAACATAGAGGCCAGGGGTTGAGTCACCTGGTCCACCAGTGTTTTGAAGAATTCCGCGGTGAAGCCATCAGGGCCTGGGGCCTTATAATTCTTAGAGTGGCGAATGGCAAAGCGCACTTCCGCTTCTGAAATAGGAGCATTTAGCGTGTCTCTCTGATCTTGTGTTAAACAGGGGAGGGACAAGGACTCGCAAAAACTCTGGCAGCTCGCAGGATCCCACCCTCCGGATGCATAGAGAGAGGAGTAATACTCCCGAAACCTCTTAAGAATAGATGGCGTGTCCGTAACCACTGCCGTATTAGACCTACGCACCGCTGGAATAAACCGACTGGACTGGGACGATTTAATTAGGTTGGACAGCATTTTCCCCACTTTGTTGCTGTGCTGATAAAGTTTGAACTTGTAATAGAGATAGCTTTTTTTTGCCCTTTGATGTATGAGAGAATTAAGAGCGTGTTGAAAAGACATGTAAGAGACTCGTGCTTCCTTTGTATGCAAACGAGATAAGCGGGCTCGGGCCTGAGTCATCTGGGAACTCAGCAAGAGGATCCGGCGGTCCAAAACTTTCCGCCTGTGTGAAACATAGGAAATTATCTCGCCTCGTAGGACCGCCTTAGCAGTGTTCCAGAATAAAATCGGTTGGGAAACGTGGGTCTGGTTGTTTAACACATATTCTTTCCATTTTACCAAGAGAAACTCTTTAAATTTTTCATCTTGGACCAAAAAATATGGATAACGCCAGATTTTGGGGGTAAAAGCGGGGGGGTACAACCCCATGTCCAACCACACCGGAGCGTGGTCGGAGATGACAATGTTGTCTATACCCGCATCCAAAACCTGGGAAAAAGCCCGGATACTTACAAGAAAGTAATCAATCCGCGAAAAGGAAGCATGAGCTCTAGAGAGATGGGTGAAATCACGCTCTGTGGGATGCAAGTTCCTCCATACATCTAAGCTAAAGTTCTTTTAAAATTCGCTTTGTCCCATATTAGGGCCATATACATTTGCTAGGATGACGGATTGATCATACAAACTCCCCTCTAGGATTGCACAGCTTCCCTCCAGGTCACAATAAGAATTGTGGATTCAAAGAGGTAAGCTCTTATGGATGACAACACAAACTGCCCAGCTCCTGGAATTATAAGAGGCTGCAAAAGCCTGGCCCATTCATCCCGTATACAGCTTTGCATCTTCTGGTTTGCTCATGTGGGTCTCCTGTAAGAAGGCTGTGCCTTTGAGTTGTATATTAAAGAATTGAAGAAGTCTGGATCTCTTGACCGAATTGGAAATGCCCTCACATTTAAAGAGATTATATGTAACTTGAATGACATTTACTCAGTAATACACAGTGGGGCGGATTTTCAGAGCCCTGCTCGCCTAAATCCGCCCAAAACCGGGCGGATTTAGGCGAGCAGGGCCCTGCGCGCCGGTGAGCCTATTTTACATAGGCCTACCGGCGCGCGCAGAGCCCCGGGACTCGCGTAAGTCCCGGGGTTCTCCGAGGGGGGCGTGTCGGGGGCGGGCCCTGTCGTTGCGGCGTTTAGGGGGCGTGTCGGCAGCGTTTTGGGGGCGGGTATGGGGGCGTGGCTACGGCCCAGGGCGGTCCGGGGGCGTGGCTGCGCCCTCCGTACCCACCCCCAGGTCGCGTCCCGGCGCGCAAGAGGCCCGCTGGCGCGCGGGGATTTACGCCTCCCAGAGGGAGGCGTAAATCCCCCAACAAAGGTAAGGGGGGGCTTAGACAGGGCCGGGTGGGTGGGTTAGGTAGGGGAAGGGAGGGGAAGGTGAGGGGAGGGGAGGGCAAAAGGAAGTTCCCTCCGAGGCCGCTCCGATTTCGGAGCGGCCTCGGAGGGAATGGGGGTAGGCTGCGCGGCTCGGCGCGCGCCGGCTATACAAAATCAATAGCCTTGCGCGCGCCGATCCAGGTTTTTAGCAGATACGCGCGGCTCCGCGCGTATCTACTAAAATCCAGCTTACTTTTGCTTGCGCCTGATGCGCCAGCAAAAGTAGGCCAATTCGCGCTGTTTGAAAATCTACCCCATAAATTTTCTCATTAAAAAACAGAGAACATGTCACTCCTATATATTTAACCAAAAACCAAATTGTGCCTTCCCCCCCTCTTTTCCTCCAACCATTAACTAACTTTAACACACCTCTCATCCCTTCCCCAATACCACCCCTCCATCACCTAACTATATACCTCAACCCCTTGCCCAACCAACCCTTAACAAACCTTGTCCTCCTCATCTTCTTACCCAACATTCCTTATCCCACCAAGAAAACCCCTCCCCCAACCATCTCCCCAGGCCTTTGCCTTTACATAAAAAGAACCAGTGCCTCAGCAAAAGAATGACTTAGCGACCCCCCCCCCCCCCCCCATCCCTACAACATACCGCTTATATAATTTCTTTTTTATGAACAAGACAGTGAACTCAGAGCATAGCATCCAAGAGATAACCTTTGTGGCCCGGACACATGCCCTCAGTCGCTGAGCACACTCCTGAAGAGGCCACCAAAAAAAGCAAAAAAGAATTAAAAAAAACAAAAACAGAAAGGGTCAACGGCATAGTTCTAATATGACTCAAAAAGGATTTGTTGCCCTTGGGTAATGTGGCAAAAAATTATTTTAGTTGGTTCTTGATGTTCAGGAATCCAGCATATCCTTGATGAGATTATTCCATGCAAACAAATATATAATTGATCCTCTGCCTCATGTCCCTGGTTTACTGAAAGCCTGCATGAGCAGAAGCAGAAAGTAAGGAGACTTGAAAGGCATTGTGTTACGCAACCAGATCAGATGAATAGACGAACTGAGATATTATAGCAAATCGTTATTATGTAGAAGTATTGATTGGGCAGGCCAGGCCAGGTTCTGGGTTGCATGTGAAAATGTTGGCTTCAGGTTGGCTGCAGGCAGACTCATGCTTTTGTGGGTGGGCGGGGATGGCAGAGGTCACATGTGTTTGACTCTTTCATCACAGTGAAGCATTCAAACTATGCAGGATTTGCTTCTATTTGAATACTCCACTGGGAACTTAAAACTGGTTAGCTGCACTTGGAAATTGGAGTATAAAGCCAACGGTCCTATCGACCTGTGGGTTTTTTCCCTTTCTCTTCCTTTCTTATGTATTTCAGGTTCTCTCCCACCCACCCTCTGGGGTTTGTGCTTGTTATGAGCTTATCTCCTACTTGTCGCAGCTGGTTCAGTGTAAGGGCGGAGTTACCCGGGCAGAATTTTGTACTGAGGTTTAATGGATGGATTGGCCAGGAAGATGGTTTAGTCGCACATGTGTGGGCGCCTTGCTGAGTTATAGTGGGTGCCTCACACGGTAGCAGTGTTGCAGAGGTGGACTCTTGGCCCGAGGTGGAGTTGGCGCTACCCATGGGGAAGCCCCCACGGGTCCCCACTGTAGGGCGGCGGAGCTGAACAGGAAGCAGAGGCTGACTGGAGCTTCACCAATACCAGCCCTCGTTCCCTGCAGGTTGAGCCCTTGGGTACTAGGGCCGGCTGTTCTTAGGCGGCCTCTGTGTGGTTGATCCCGGAAAGAGTGTTCAAGGCAAGGTGCCAGTAAGCAGTGGAGACTCTTAGTCCAACAGAGCTAGGTTGAAGACGAAGCCTGGTTCCAGAAGTCCAGACAGACTAAGGCAGGCAAGCAGTAGGAACAGGTAAGTCTGGGCTTCTAGGTAGGCAAGAGCCTAAGAAAGGCCAAGTCCAAAGCAGTCAGCTGGAGACAGGGTCAGGTTCAAGCTGGAGTCAGGGCAGGTGGCTGGAGACAAGCTTAGGTTCAAGCTGAAGTCAGGGCAGGTGGCTGGAGACAAGGTCAGGTTCAAGTTGAAGTCAGGGCAGGCGGCTGAAGACAAGGTCAGGTTCAAGCAAGGGTCAAAACCAGGGGATCCGTCCAGAGCGTGATCAGGGTCAAAGTCAGGGAATCCATCCAAAGCGTGGTCAGGAACAAGCGAGAGTCAAAGCCAGGAAATCCATCCAACGGGTAGTCAGGAATCAAGAAGCTGGAACAGGAACACGAAGACCGGAACTAGGTTGGATACAGGTACAGGAACACAAGCGAGCAACAACTAAGCGCACAACAGTAAGCATGGAGATCTGTTGCCAAAGCAAAGACTGAATGGCGGAGCCTGCCTTAAATAGTAAGGCCTGGAGACGTCATCATCCGGGGCCGCGGGAAGGTTTCTCGCTGCGGCCCCTTTAAAGTCAGAGAAGGTGCGCGCGCGCCTAAGGTGGACAGACTGGAACTAGGTGATGGCGGTGTCTCTCCTCGACACACGTGGGGAGACCCAACTGGGACTGGAGGAGGCCATGGAGCTGCTGGAGGAGCCTGGGAGTGTAGCATGAGGGCGAGCGCGTAGGCGACTGCCTACCGCTGCCAAAGTTGAAGGGCCAGGTCCGGGAGCCTGGCATCGGGGGTGAGTAGAGCCGGTTGCGGGCCTGCCGTGGCTGGGAAATGCAACAAGCAGTTGTGGTAATGCTGGATGCCTGCAGGCTGGGTAGCCTGGGTGTGGGCTTCCTGCTGGGATTGTGGCGGATGCTCATTGGGCATTGAGTTATATGTGCAATATTGTTTTTTTTTAATTTATATTCCACTTTTCACCCTTTATTCAACACTTCAAAGCGGATTACAATCAGGTACTGGAGGTATTTCCCTATCCCCAATCTAAGTTTGTTACACTGGGTATGTATATTGAAGTTTTGTAATAAAGCTGTGTCCTTTTGATTCTAACAGTTGTTTGTTGATTTGTTGGTTATGTGGAATTCACTCAGTGTAAAGAGAGTGGGTGCGAGTGGCTCAGTAGTACTGGATGCCCATATTGTGAAAACCAAGAGGATTCAGTATGTAACAGTAACTGGAGCTGCAAATAATGAATCTAAGCAATTGTTTGTTATTTTTCATAGATTGCTTGGCAGGAGCCGGGGGTGGGATGAGGAGGGCATGGAGCATCTGCCTCATTAATGCTAGGCTGTAACAACTTTGTCCATTATTAAGGTACTAAGGTGATTATCTTGTGAAAAGAATTAGAACCACAAAGAAACGGATGGGAGGGAGAGGAGGGTTAAAACACCATGATGACACATCCAAAGAAGTCTATAGATCTGTTCTGCAGAGCTATAAGAAGGATCTTATTAAGGTTAACATTTTTTTTTTTTTTACAAATTGCCTTCAAGACCTTGGAGTCCTTGTGGACAATATGTTGAAATCCTCTGCTCAGTGCATGCTAGCATCCAAAAAAAGCAAAGAGAATGTTAGGAATGATCCAAAATGGAATGAATATTGAAACAGAAAATATATTGCCTCTGTATCAAGCCATGATGCACACATACCTTGAGTACTGTATGCACTTCTGGTTGCCCCATCTCAAGAAAGGCATAGCAGAACTAGAAAAGGTAAAGAGGAGGGCAACAAAAATGTTAAAGGAGATGAAACATCCCTCTTATGATGAGAGGCTACGCAGGCTAGAGCTCTTCAGCTTGGAAAAGAGAAGGATGAGGGGACATGATAGAAGTTTATAATATCATAAGTGGGGTGGAATGGGTAAATAAAGGATGGTTATTTACCCTTTCAAATAATACTAAAACAAGGGGATACTCCATTAAACTAACAACCAGCAGATTCAAAACATAGTAAAAAGTACTTTTAAACTTAGCACATTATTAAGCTGTGGAATCTGTTGCTAGAGGATGTGATCAAGTTGATTAGCACAATGGGATTAAAAGAAGTTTGGATAGGTTCCTGGAGGAAAAGTCCATAACACATTATTATTCAGGTAGACTAAAGAAAGCTATTGATATACCTAGGGTTGAATAACAGAAATTAGATTTACTTTATGGGATCTGCTGGTGTTTGTGACCTGGATAGGCCACTGTCAGAGACAGGATGCTGGGCTCAATGAACCTTGATCTGATCTAGCATGGCAATTCTGTGTTCTTATGAACCATACAGGGGTATAATCACAGGTAGGTCTCAGAAGCCTGTGCCCCTAGCAGCATGAGTTATGTCCCATGTTGGTCAACCCTTAAAGGTACAGCAGTTAAAGGGCCTGGAGGCAGTGGAATCCAGGCAGTTCAGGAATGCCTGGGCTGGGTGAAGCCTGGAATCCTATTTATATAATTGCTTTTCAGCATCCTGAAATTTACCATTGTTTAAAGTAGTTGCCTTATCCAGAAAGGGAAAGTGAGAAGCAGAGACAAGTCACAGAGACTGAAGAAACAGGAGATAGAGTGAACATAAGATATGCCATACTGGGTCAAACCAAGGGTCCATCAAGCCCAGTATCCTGTTTCCAACAGTGGCCAATCTAAGTCACAAGTACCTGACAAGCATCCAAACATTAAATAGATCACAAGCTACTACTGCTTATTAATTACCGTCATAGCAGTTTATGGATTTATCCTCTAGGAACTTATCCAAACCTTTTTTAAATCCAGTTATGTTGTGTTCCGCGGCCACAGACAGCCATGGCCACGCCCCCTACCTCGCCCGCAGCAGCGGGCCGCCACCAGCAGCATCGAGGAAGCCAAGAGAGTCAGGGCCATCTTGCCCTCGAGCCAGCGCGGGCCCCCGTGGTGGCTGTCGGCAGGGGAAGCACCTTGCTCTCCCCTCGCAGTGTCGGGATGCCTTCCTCCGAGGCCCGGATCCAATATGGCTGCCAAAGGCGTGAGGCCGCGCCCCCTCAATGGATTTAAAGGGACCTGATCCCTTTAACTACTTCCAGCTGTCTTCAATGAGCCAGAGCAGAGGAAGTATAAAAGGAGGCTTCCTCTGCTCATTCCTTGACTTGGCAACAATCCTCGTTGGTCAGGTCTGCTTGCTTCAGTGAGTTCTTGCTCTTTGGATCCTTGTTCTTTGTTCCTGGTTCCTGTCTCGTCTTGGGGTTCCTGGTTCCTGACTTCGGATTGGCAAGCGGTGATTCTCTGGTGTGTGATTTTGGATTGGCAAGCAGTGATTCCCTGGTGTATGACTTCGGATTGGCAAGTGGTGATCCCTCGGTGTGTGACCTCGGACTAGTAAGCAACAACCCTGTGGCACTTGACCTTGGAATTCTTCTTGACCATCGTCTCCAAGGGCCCACCTAATTCCCAGTGGCCTGGGTCCCTACGGGCTCCTTCCAGGGGGACCGCGGGCTTCCAGGGGTGAAGCTCCAGTCAGCCTTTGCACCGAATGCTCAACTCCTTGACCTCTCAAAGGTCCACCTAAGTCCCAGCGGCCCTGGTCCCTAAAGGCTCCTCCTGGGGGGACCGCAGGCTTCCAGTGGAGAAGACACAGTTCCTTCCTCGACGTCACGACTCTTCGTCTCCTTCCTCAGTCGCCTCAGTCCCCAGTGCCGAGGGTCAGCTGATCACGTCTTCTGTTCCTGTCTCGCCACCCGACGGGAGAACCTACAGATCTTCCTCCTAAGGTATACCATCCTCCCGCTGGCCCAAGGGTTCACAGCCTGAGCATAACAAGTTACACTATCTGCTGTAACCACATCCTCTGGAAATGAATTCCAGAGCTTAACTATGCACTGAGTGAAAAAGAATTTTCTTCGATTTGTTTTAGATGAGCTATTTGCTAATTTCATGGAGTGCCCCCTGGTCCTTCTATTATCTGAGACAGTAAAAAACTGATTTACATTAACTTGTTCAAGTCCTTTCATGATTTAGTAGACTTCTATCATATCTCTCCTCTCTTCTCCAAACTGAACAGCCCTAACTTATTTAGCCTTTCTTTATATGGCAGCCGTTCCATACCCCTTATCATTTTGGTCGCCCTTCTCTACACTTTCTCCAGTGCAGCTATATCCTTTTTGAGATGCAGTGACCAGAACTGGACACAGTATTCAAGGTGCGGTCTCACCATGGAGCAATACAGATGCATTAGGACATCCTCCGTTTTAATTTCTGTTCCCTTCTTAATAATTCCTAACATTCTGTTTGCTTTTTTGATTGCCACAGAACACTGGGCCGACCATTTAAATGCATTATCCACTATCACGCCTAGATCGCTTTCCTGGGTGGTAACTCCTAAGATAGAACCTAACATTGGGTACCTAAAGCAAGGGTTATTTTTCCCTATATGTATCACTTTGCAGTTGTCCACATTAAATTTCATCTGCCATTTGGAAGCCCAATCTTCCAGTCTCGCTAGGTCCTCCTGCAATTCATCACTTTGCCTCTCTCTTTTACTTTTCTTTGGTGTAATGTATCCCCTCCCCACTACCCATTTTTTTGTAATTTCCATTCTATAGTTTCACTGTTAACCGATATGATGTCTCTACGAATATCGGTATAAAAGACTCATTAAATAAATAAATCAATCAATCAATCACAATCCGTTTGAGATTTAATTACAGTGCATAATTTTGTATCATCTGCAAATTTGATCACCTCACTCGTACCTCTTTCCAGATCATTTATAAATCTATTAAAATGCATCGGTCCAAGTACAGATCCCTGAGGCACTCCACTGTTTACCTTTTTCCACTGTGAAAACTGACCATTTAATCCTACTCTCTATTTCCTGTCTTTTAATCAACTTGCAATTCACAAAAGGACATTACCTCCTATCCCATGACTTTTTAGTTTTCTTAGAAGCCTCTCATGCGGGACTTTGCCGAATACCTTCTGAAAATCCAAATATACCACATCTACCAGTTCACCTTTGTCCACATGTTTATTTACCCCTTCAAAAAAATGTTACCAGAAATTTAAAAGTTTTGTAACTACTGCCTTGAAGACTCACATAAGATGGATGTGGTAAGAGGTGAGCACTAGGGGTGTGCATTCGTTTGCAATGAAATAGGAAATAAAGATGATATTTCCTATTTCTTGCATTTTGGAGAGTGAACAAAACAAAAGGAAAAACCATGAAATTTCATGTGATTTTCCTATCATTTTTTTGGGGGGAGAAAGGGCACATTTATATAAAAAAAAAAACCAAACCTACTCCAACCCTTAAAGTTTAATTATCTACAACCCCCCCATCCTTCCGACCCCCCCAAAGACTTGCCAAAAGTCCCTGGTGGTTTAGCGGGGGTCCCGGGAGCAATCTCCCACTCTCGGGCCGTCGGCTGCCAGTAATCAAAATGGCGCCGGTGGCCCTTTGCCCTTACCATGTGACAGGGGCTATCGGTGCCATTGACTGGCCTCTGTCACATGGTAGGAACAATTTTATAAGATGGTGCCGGACATCCATTGCTCCTACCATGTGACAGAGGCTGACCAATGGCACCAATAGCCCCTGTCACATGGTTAGGGCAAAGAGCCACTGGCGCCATTTTGATTATTGGCAGCCGACGGCCCGAGAGTGGGTGATCACTCCCGGGACCCCCGCTGAACCACCAGGGACTTTCGGCAAGTCTTAGGGGGATCAGGAGGGTTGGGGGGTTGTATTTAATTCAATTTGAAGGGTTGGGGTGGGGGTTTTTTTGTTTTCCCGAAACTGGATGAAAAAGTTTTCCAGCCTGGGGAGTGGACCGAAATGGCCTGCCCCAGACCCGAAAACGAAACCCCAACGAAAAAAAATGTATGCACACCCCTAGTGATCACACAGTGCCCACCCATGTTAACCTTGGGCCCCCCAAAACATTCAGTTTTGGCTATGCCCCTGGAACCATCCACAAGAATTTTTTCAGAAAGCCAAACAATTATTAGTGAAGCCCATGGTGAGTAAGTCCATCTGTCCTATTGATTGCGAAACCTTGGCTAACTCTTTCTCTACAACAATTGCCTTGTTACAAGCCTTTTTCTCTGCTACTGTTAATTCTTTCAGTCTGGTGGCTAAACTCTTTTTGACCCTCACTGGTTTTCTTTCATGAGGTGAATGTATCTGAGAGCTTATCATCTTTAAAATATCTGCCAACTCCATTGGAAAAACACCATATCCTAGACCCACATCAGTCTGGTTTCAAGATAAGGCAAAGTGCAGAGACCTTATTGGTCTTGGTTTCCAACCTCCTTGCTGGGAACGTGCTGTGCTGGGTTTGCTCTTTTTTTTATCCGGACATGTTCAGATAGTAAAATCTGGTGAGAACCTGACTGACCCAAAACCTATTATGGCTGGTGCTCCTCTAGGCTCCTTTATCAGCTACCTTGTTCTAAATGTCAGCTACAATTATACAATATAACCCCTTTGCCACCCATCCCCACCAGCAATCCCACAGAGCTTACAGCTCCAGCCCAAACAGCCAGCATTCAAACTGTACAGATATTAATAGCAACCCAACAACCTACTGTACCAGGAATATAATATCCCAACTATACAGATGATAATTGCCTAATACCCCTTTATATCCCCCTATATTACCAATCCACAAGTAACAAACCATAAGCATTATAGCTCCGATCCAACAACCCACTTTCAAACTACACAGATAATAATTTCCCAATGCCCCCACTGCACCAGAAATATAGCATTCCAAATGTCCAGATGAAAATTACCTAATGTTCCCTAGTATCAGAAACACAAGAGACAATGTTTCCTAATACCATAATTGTCAGCACTTTCCACATCATCAGCCATCAATACCTCCTCAGTCCATTACTACCTGCAGCAGCCCAGACCAGAACTCATTGGAAAGCTTGCAGAAAAATAAAAGGCCACAATTTCACATGTTTACAAAAAAATCACCAAGTCTTGAAGATAGTGAACCTTTCTAGAGAATAGATTTCAAAGGAATGGGCCTATCCAGGAAAAAGTTCTACTGCAAGTAGCAGTCAATGTATAATCTTTAATAGAAGGGGCCACCAACAGACATTCATCCTGAGATTCTAGTGAACTTCTAGGAACATACAAAAAAGTTGAACAACATTTTTAAATCTTGGGTCTCAGCCTCTCCTCCCAACCTCCAGGAATACCATAGACCTTGTGGGTTCATCCCCCTTCCTTGATAAACACATAGAAGAGTAATGGAATTGTGGGGATCTCGTGGGGGGGCCCCTCCTTGTATGAACTCTTGGGAAGGTGACACTGTCCCTGAGTTCCATCCATTATAGCAGAAACCCCTGTGCCACCATTAGACTGTGGGAAGATTCTTTGTGTGTGTGTAGCCCCTGTCCTGGCTTCTGGGCACAGGAGCTCATGGGGAAGCTCATGGCCAAAAACAGGTCCCCTGACCTCCCAGGGTTCCCACACAGTGGGAGAAACGATTAACTCCTCAAGACTCTCAGCCCAGTCAAAAGCCCCAAAATCCTCACACTGAATCCAAAGCTGTTGTTCAAAATACAAGTACTTTAATGGCGCTAATGGCAGGAAAACAAAGTCCAAAAAGTAATGATACACCAAAGACTTAGGCAGCCAAAAGCCACAGCAAGTCCAAAAATTACATCTCAATGCCTTAACAAGTCAGCTCTCAGGACAGGTAGAAACTAGTTTACCATGGAAATTCTTTTGAAAAGTGCTCCATAATTATACAGTGCTGCTGTTCACGTTAGCAGTTTACCGACCAGGAAAAGTCAGTGTGGACAATACATTGAAATTATTAGCTTAGTGTTCAGTAGCAGCCTTAAAAGCAAATAGAATGCTAGGAATTAGTCAGAAAAGAAGAGAAAATAAAATTGGGAATGTAATAATGCATCTTTATCGATCCATGGTGCACCCACACCTTGAGTACTGTGTGCATTTCTGGTTGATAAATATCAAATCATATATAACAAAACTAAAAAAAAGTGTAGCAAAGGGCAACAAAAGTAATTAAGGGGATGGAACAGCTCCCTTGTGAAGAAGAAAAGCTAAACAGGTTAGGGCTCTTCAGCCTGAAGAAGATAAGACTGAGAAAGGCTATGAGAGAGGTGTATGTGTGGTGTGGAACAAGTTAATAAATAGGGAACGTTTATTCATTCTATTAAATAATACTGGCCTAGGGGGACACGCCATGAAATTAACTGGTAGCAGATTTAAAACAAATTTAAGAAAATATGTTCTCAGCCTATGCACATGAAAGTATGGAATTTGCTGATAGAGAATCTGATCAAGGCTTATAATATCGGTAAATTGATTAAAACTGGATAAAACAAGTGCCGCTTGAAACCGTTGCTAACTGCTACAGACTTCTGAACTTTTTTACAAACACTAATATTCTCGAACCTTGACTACCACAATTCCTTACTCCTAGGTCTTCCTGCAAGTCACATAAAACCCCTTCAACTTCTCCAAAATGCAGCAGCATTTTTATATTAACTGGCACCAGAAAATACGGACACATCGCTCCTACATGGAGAGCACTACATTGGCTACCAGTTTAATCAAGAATCCAATATAAAGCTTTCATGATAATATTCAGCAACATTAACCTAAATATCATTGATCTACTTGGGGTGTCACTTGAACAGCATAAACCTCAAAGAACTCTGAGATCACAAAATAAAGGTCTCCTCTCAATCCCAACATTACAAATCTCTCATTTGTCGCAAACAAGAGAAAGACTGCTGCCTATAGCGGGTCCTGAACTATGGAATTCTGTGCCTGAAGACTTAAGAACTGTAACTGACAAAAAGAAATTCAAACAGGCCCTGAAAACATGGCTGTTCCAAAATGCACATAACATAATATAAACTGTCTTATTTCATAATCTTATAATAAAATAAACTGTCCAATTTTTCAAATACGTAATATCTAAATAACAAACTCCAATAGAATGATGCCCCCGTAAATCATAGTTATATGAAATCAATTGTACGAAGAGACTTTACCATCTCCTGTACTTATTACTTGTTAACCATACTTCTGTTAGCATTCTAAATGTGTTTTCTGTTCCTTTGGCCTCTCCTATTTGTGAATGTTTAAACTGTAAACCGTTGTGATCTAGTGATTCTCGCTTGGAACGACGGTATTTAAAACCTTGAAATAAATAAATAATATAGCTGAGTTTAAAAATGTTTTGGCTAAGTTTCCAGAAGATGGGCCCATCCCCAATTATTAGCCATTCAGACTTGAGGAGGTGGGGAATGGAGGTCTCCTCCCCCTCTTACTTGAGGAAGTGAGCAACATGGAATGGACTTCCCTATTAGAATCTGCTGGGTAACTTTTCAAGAGCCCTGGACTGGCCACTGTTGGAGACAGGATGCTGGGCTCGATGCATCACTGGTCTGACCCAGCATGGCATCTTTTCTGTTCCTATCTCCTGAAATGCATCTGAATTTAATGTGTATCTCAGGAGTTAGGAACATGAGAGTGATTGAAATTGTAAGGGCTAGATAAATTGTACAGCTGAGCAGCCTTGATGACCCATATGGTCTTTTTCTGCCGTCATGTTTCTGTGTTTATTTTATAAATTATTATTTACAATGCACTGAAAGAAAAGATCTAATGATGCCATGGGCAGACTTCATATAGAGGTTATATCATGATTAAGATGCTGAGCAGCACTTTCAGTCAGAAGAGCAAAGGTTATGATTATGCAGCCTGTAATTCCCTTGCGGCATTGTTTACTTGGAAGTATGTGATGAAATCACTGCTGGAGAAGGTTCGGAGGCGGTGGTAAACTGGAGGTAGAAGCAATAGCGCTTCCTTCTCAATTTATTTACCCCAGTGTCTGAGACTGGCCTGAAAACAAACATAATTAGGTACATCTAGGTGATGCCTCAGACATGATTTATGTTCTGTATACGTCACCGGGATTCAAAAATGCCTATGTGGGAACAATTCAGTGACCACATCTCTCCTCAAGCAAAAAAATAAAAGGTAAGAGAAGCTGTATTTAACTTCATAGTTTGACTAGGAATCCTGTAAATTCCCAATGCTGCCTTTTTATGGTCTATTTCAGTTTTGAACTGCAATAATTGATGACCACTTGACACCAGCTCGGATGAAACAGATGCACTAGACTTGGGTTTTCTACTGGTTCTCTAATGGAGAAATTCCCAACATGCTTTGAAACAGGAACAGAAAAACCTAGGACTGGTTCCAATATTCCTTATTACCCTGGATCTGGGTACTGCAAGATAGGACTAAGCCAGGACTGGAGCAACCTGTTTGAGTTGATCTGGGTGAGGTGGCAGTCCTACTGCAAGTACCAGGCTTCATTTTTAATTCTCTTATCACTGTTCTAACCTTTATATTTCAAAATGTTTTCCTACTAAGCCAGAATACAGTGAAAGAAAGAGCAGGGTTCCTATACTTCCTTTCTTTCAATTTATTCTAAAATACAGAGCCAGTCTTTGGGTGGGGCATGCTGAATATATGAGCTAAGTTAGCTGGCTAACTAGCCGTGCTGCAGAATGGCTATTAACTGCTATTAATCAAGTTGACTTAGGGAATAGCCACTGCTATTAATTTCATCAGTCGCATGGGATCTTCTTGGTGTTTGGGTAATTGCCAGGTTCTTGTGGCCAGGTTTTGCCTCTGTTGGAAACAGGATGCTGGGCTTCATGGATCCTTGGTCTGACCCAGCATGGCAATTTCTTATGTTCTTATGGATCTCAGGATATCCTTTTCCTTTGTCCCCAGGAGCTTTTCATTGTAGAGGTATTTGGCGCAGGAGCAGAGTTTAGGCTGTGTTTGTTACATGGTAAATCTTTAGTCTGCTTCTGCTCCTGCAGTTACTGCAAAGCAAAAAGCCGCCAACAACAACAATAGCCACTCACTCACTGCAAGTCTCAACCTTTGTACTCAGTATGTGTGAATGCTGACATTATCACATCTTAAAGGCACAATTCCCACTGCTTAACCATATAGAAATTATTATTCAGTATGGGTAGAGACTAAAGTCTTATAGAGGTGAAAGATCACATCTACACAGATCTATGGGTCACACCTTTGGGACCAGGGTCACATGTAGATATCATAACTCAGCCCCCAACATGTACTGCTTCTTTGGATTTCTGTACTCAAAATTCATCACTGTGAGCTGGAAAAACAAAAGAAGCAAAAGGAAAGTTCTGCAATACAAAAACAAATCAAAAGAGGACTCGTGCAAAATGCTAGAACAATGACAGAGACCCAGGATGATTTAGTCTGTTTTAACTGACAATAGAATACATTTAAAAGTGTTTGCTAGTACAAGAGCCGATAACAGGAACTAGGTTGTTCTGCAAAGCATCCCAGCTTTTGTTACTGTCCAGCAGAGTTGTCAAGTGACTCACTTTCTGTGCCCTCTGCTCTTCTTTCCCAGCCTAGAAAATATGCCCAGGTCCCTGTGTCAGTGCTGGAGTTGGGAGAGAAGTTTCCTCTGAGACTTACCCTCAGTGCTGCTCTCTGATTGGCAAGGGCTGCCATCTCCCCTCCCTGATCTGAAGCATGACACCTCCGCAGTGCACCCCCCAGCTACAAGAGTCTGCTGTGCTGCAGCCTGAGACCCGGGACCGATACCTGTCCTGATTGTTGTACAGCTCCTCACTACACTTTGGCATCTTCATTGCTGATTTCAAACAGAAGTAGTGGAAATATAAATACCACAATGCACTGAGATGTAGAATTAAAAAAGCACAAATGGTCAAAAGTCTCCCTTCAGAAACTGGGTCACTTGGCAGTTAGTTATTGCTCATAAGTCTCATATGCATGACCCTGTATGTTTTTAACATTCATTCTTAGCTTCCAAACTCTAAATCAGTGGTTCTGAAACCAGTTCTGGGGAACCTCCAGCTGGTCACATTTTTAGTATATTCACAATGAATATGCATGAGATAAGTTTGCACACACAGGAAAGGAAGAGCTGGGGAAGGAATTACACAGAAACCAGTCTAATCATTGTGTTCCAGTATTCCTAAAATGGCTATGTGAGTTCTTAGCATATTTGATCATGCATATAGTGTAGTTGAAGCTTGAACTGAAAGGGAACAAGGGAGAATGTAGATCTTCTCCTTAACACAAATTTAAAAAAATTGGCAGAGCTTCTGCGCCAGCAATAATTAAGGCGATTCAACTCCAATGGTTTTGAGCTTCATAAGGAACTGTACTAAAGAACCTGCATGTGCAGAATTGGGGAGCTGGCCAGAAGAAGATCCAGAGGGGAGAGTCCATACTAAGGAGTCTACTTACTAAGCCATGCTATTTTTCCTGGTGGTACCATAGATTACCTGACCCAAAAATACTGCATAATAACAGCCTCATATCCTGTGGCTTCCTTTTTTTTAAAGGGAAGCCACAGGATATGAGGCCCCCCATACCCGCTCAAGCCCAATGAAAAAATAAACTGGTGATCTGGTGGGCTGAAGGCCTCAGCTCCCAGCTTCTCACCAACCCCTCATCTCTTGGCCCTTGTGGACAAAAAAAGTGAAAGTTTGGAAGGTTCTTAGGCCCTACCCACTAACTGTAAGTCCACCTCTTTCAAAAAATGTGCCTCTCCTCTATCCTGTCCCCTACAACCTAGACCAACCCTGGAAGCAGCTTAATGTAAGTAACTGGTATTTTGAGGAGGCAGGAGTGATGTCCATTTGCTCCTGCCCCATCAATGCCATTTTCCAAAATAACATCAGTTGACCCCTCACATTCCTTGGCTCCTCTACATAGTGTTGGACAGGGGGAGACAAAATTTTGGAAAGGATGGTGCTTCCAGTTAGGGGGGGCAGGGCATATGGATATCCTAATCTTTTACTTTTTTGGCCACAAGAGCCCAGTGTGGGTGGGGGAGGTAGGGAGCTGGGGGCTGGGGCAGGGGTCATGGCCCATTAGACCGCTAGGTTTATTTTATCATCAAGCTTGGGGCGTTATGGGGGTCACTCAGCCTCTTTAAGGCCTCAGCCCTGAAATATTTGGACATGTGATAATGTCCCTATGCTCCCAAGGAAAGTTAGCCTCACCTTTTCAAATAATGCGGCTTGTGAATTTTGAGGCAAGCTGTGTTGATTTGCATTTAAATTTGATTGGCAATGGGCTGATTTGCATATGTTAGCATGCATGGGGGGGAATAACACACTTTTCAGTATTAAACTATTATATGTTTTCTATACAGTTTTTAATTGTTTTAGATTATATGTGTATGTGTAATAACTGATAGTGTGCTAATCTATAACTTAAATGCACCAAATGCTATTTTCAGCACATAGTGTGTTTTGGAAAGGTAGGGAAAACTTTTCTCCAGCTGTGAAACATCTTCCCATCTCAGACCCCACACCATCTCCTTGAAACCAATACTGCAAATCTAGTTATCTCAAGGGAGAAGTAAAGAAGAGTAGAGGGAGTAAGGAAAAAGAAAAGAGGAAGAGAGGGTAAGAAGGAGAAAGTGAAAGAGAACACAAGGAGAACATGAAAGGAAGGGAGGACTGAGACAGTGTGCAGGGGGGAGAGTGGTAAGGCTTGGTTAGGGAGGGGAGGGAGACTAATGGGGACTGGCTTGGGGGAACAGTGTTATGTGGATGGGCTGGATTTGGGTGGGGAAGAGAATGCGATGGAGAGGTGCTGGTAGTGAGGAGAGGCTAATGGGATATATGGGGGAGAGAGGAGGAATGGACCTTGGAGGAGGGAGGGAGAATGTGGTTAGTGCAGTTAGTGTAGCTGGGTTCAAAAAAGGTTTGGATAAGTTCTTGGAGGAGAAGTCCATTAACGGCTATTAATCAAGTTTACTTAGGGAATAGCCACTGCTATTAATTGCAACAGTAGCATGGGATCTTCTTAGTGTTTGGATAATTGCCAGGTTCTTGTGGCCTGGTTTGGCCTCTGTTGGAAACAGGATGCTGGGCTTGATGGATCCTTGGTCTGACCCAGCATGGCAATTTCTTATGTTCTTATGTTCTTATCAGGGAGAAAAAAATCCTGGTTTTGGGGGGGGGGGGAGGGAGAGAAAAGAGTAGATCCTTTGTGAAGGACATGTGCAATTGTAATGGTGGCTCTGCACCCTTACCAGATATTTTCCATCTGCTGGGAGATTTTTGCATTGTTAGATCCTCCCCAGGTGGCCATTCCCTTGTTTTGGGATTGGTCAAGCTCCCCTTTATAAACTGGAATGAACATGTTCAAATTATGTTTGGCTGTAGTTTTGGATTGGAATTTTGTTGCTGGAGATCTCACTAGGCCCCACAGCCTGCAAAAAGGGTTAACAGGGAGAAATCCTATTTTCATTCCTTCGTAGACCAGAAGAGGTTTTCCCTGCATGGAGAGAAGCAAAGTCTTACAGAGTTTTGGGCCTGTTATTTTTTGATCTGAGCAGCCTTGAAGGAGCAGGATTGGGATTGCATGTTTATCTACCAATCAAGTGGGCTTGAGGTGCTTAGAAGCAGAGTTATAGTGCCAAAGAAAAATAACTCTTGGCTTTTTCCTATTTTTAGGGGAGGAATTGTTTTGTCCTTCACCTTTCTACTCCAATCTTTTGAAGCACTATTTTCCCACTTACAGTGGGAAAGTACAGTGATTCAAGCTGAGAGATGGATAATGAGACAATAATACTAGGAGTCATTACTTTCTTCATGATGATGATTTTTGCTATCCTGGTGTGGATGTTGTTCGTTTTTTTTTAAGTTGCAGAAAATCTTTTTTCTTTGAACCCCTTTCCTTGTCTACTGCGTGGTTTTAGTTACCTGCCACCTGAGAACTGTTTTGGAAAAAGACTACCTAAAAAGTGAATTTTCAAAAGTTGCATGCGTAAACAATAGCACTAATGTGTGTAAAATAGCATATACATGATTATATGCTATTTTAGAAACCTCAACATACACATGTAAATCAGGGTCCATGAGTAAATTTGCACATGTAAAAAAGTGGCAGTCCAGAAGCAATCCAGGGAGGGGCCAACATTTATCCAAGCTGCTATTTTATATACAGTGTACACATGTAGGTGTAGTGGACCCTACAGTCACGCTACCAGTAAGTCCTGGGTGTTAAGTGTCAGCTAGTTAGTGTAGAATGATTCATGGGGGAGGTTCCATTCAATACAGCCCCTCCTTCTGCAGGGTCTGGAATGGCCGTCCCCCTGGGCAGGATATTTAGCAGTGCTCTGGCTAGAGCTTGGCAGGCAGTTCCTTTCGGTTTGCAGAGTTTAGCGGTACCTAGGAGCTTTTACTTTTTGTTTTACAGGCCCAGCCAGAGGAGTTAGGCAAACCTTGTTTGGTGGCCTGACCAGGGATTTTTCCTTTCCAGTCTACTCCCTGGCTAGTTTGGATATTTTCCCTCTGGGTACATTTTTTGGAAGTTAATATTTTTAGTGGTAGGAGACTTGTGGGATCCTGTACACCACTTGGGCCTAGGGAACGGGTAGCCCTGTGCCTGGGGCAGTGCAGGTTAGGGAGCACTGAGAGGAGAGGATCACCTTGCTGGTGGCTGAAAGGAATCAGTAAGTTTTTGCTTGGGAAATTTTCTTTGGGAATATTATTTAGTGGGTTTGTGTGTATTTGTGCTTTTAATAGTCAGTAAGTAGGAAATAAACTGAAGTTAGACTGCTAATAGGAAGTAGTTAGTGTGTTTATTTTTAATAGTCTGTAAGGCAGCAGAAGTTAGAGTGTTTGTTTGTATATTTAAAAAAAAAAAAAAAGTAGCCAGAAGCTAGAAATAAGCTAGGAGCAGTGTATACCTAAGTAAAAAGGTTGAAATCTTCAGCACTCACCTCGGAAAGGTGTTAAGGTAGTGTGATTTGGTTTGATTAGGTACCAACATTTGTTAATCAAAAAAGTAGTGAGTCACTAACTGAAGTTAGAATGTCTGTATTTCTCAACCCTCCAACCCCTCGCCCACCCACCCCTAGCTCATCCTTTAATTTATAGGCAGGTGCCACTTTCACAAAAAAAACCCAAAAAACAACAAATCTTATTGAGAGTTTGATCATTCCCCTGTAGGCCACTAGCAAACATATAGTGAATTCACTAATACATTTAAAGGACATTAAGAACATAAGAACATATCATACTGGGTCAGACCAAGGGTCCATCAAGCCCAGCATCCTGTTTCCAACAGTGGCCAATCCAGGCCATAAGAACCTGGCAAGTACCCAAAAACTAAGTCTATTCCATGTTACGGTTGCTAATTAGACACATTCCTACTCCCATAACAACCTAAAACTTAACTAGGAACTGAACACATTTGAGATGATGGCAGCAGTCAAGCAGCGAGAGGGGGTCTTCCCAGTCTTTTGCATCGAGTGTCACATGTATGATTTTTTACCCGCTGGTGAGAAATTGTACCTGTGCATGCGATGCAAAGAGCTCCTGTCTCTCAGAGAATGAGTCCGATCTCTAGAGACTAGAGTGGCAGACCTGGAGGAGCTGAGGCAGACAGAGAGGTATATAGATGAGACCTTCAGGGACATAGTAGCCAAGTCCCAACTTTAGACTGGCATCCCTGGTGCTGCCTTGGAGGAAGAAGGTTCATGATTGGAGAGCATCAACCTGGTGCAGCAGGAAAGGATCCTGTAGCAAGGACCTGCTCTCCAGGTAGTACATTGTCCTTTCGCACCAAGGATGTGTCTCCAAGGCCTACTGCCAAGGAGGGAAGGATTAGATCGGCCATCATAGTTGGAGATTCGATTATTAGGAATGTAGACAGCTGGGTAGCTGGTGGGCATGAGGATCGTCTGGTAACATGCCTATCTGGTGTGAAGGTAGCGAACCTCATGTGTCACCTAGATAGGATTTTAGACAGTGCTGGGGAGGAGCCGGCTGTCGTGGTACATATGGGCACCAACAACCTAGGAAAATGTGGGAGGGAGGTTCTGGAAGCCAAATTTAGGCACTTAAGTAGAAAGCTTTAATCCAGAACCTCCAGGGTAGCATTCTCTGAAATGCTCCCTGTTCCATGTGCAGGTCCCCAAAGACAGGCAGAGCTCCGGAGTCTCAATGCGTGGATGAGATGATTTTGCAAGGAAGAGGGATTCAGTTTTGTAAGGAACTGGGGAACCTTTTGGGGAAGGGAGAGTCTCTTCCAAAGGGATGGGCTCCACCTTAACCAGGGTGGAACCAGACTGCCTGTGCTAACCTTTAAAAAGGAGATAGAGCAGCTTTTAAACTAGAACAAAGGGGAAAGCCAACAGTCGCTCAGCAGCGCATGGTTTGGAGGGAGGTATCTTCAAAGGATACTAATGATGCATTAGAATTAGGGCATCCCGACAGTGAGGTTCCAATAATAAAAAAAGTAGTCCACGTGCCTGTAACTAAAAACTCACCTGAGCTAAAAAAATTCTAACTTATCCCTATCAATTAAAAAGCAGAATAAAAATACAAACAAAAAACAAACTTTGAAATGTTTTATGCTAATGCCAGAAGTCTAAGAAGTAAGATGGGAGAATTAGAATGTAAAGCAGTGAATGATGACGTACACTTAATTGGCATCTCAGAGACATGGTGGAAGGAGAATTACCAATGGGACAGTGCTATACCGGGGTACAAATTATATCAGAATGACCGAGATGAGCACCTAGGAGGCGGAGTGGTGCTTTATATCCGGGATGGCATAGAGTCCAACAGGATAAACATCCTGCAGGAGACTAAATGCACAATCGAATCTTTATGGGTAGAAATCCCTTGTGTGTTGGAGAAGACTATAGTGATAGGAGTATACTACTGTCCACCTGGTCAAGATGGTAAGACGGACAATGAAATGCTAAGAGAAATTAGGGAAGCTAACCAAATTGGTAGTGCGGTAATAATGGGAGATTTCAATGACCAAAAGTACATGCTAGAGCAAACTGCACTTTGAGGCAATATCACATAGTACAAGAAGTGCAGGTAAATTGACAATCCTGACAAAGGACTCAAAACGGACTTCCAAAAGTGAAATGGGTTTTTATTAATTCATTAGGCAGCTCCACTGATTTAAATCGCAAGTAGCTTTACGGCGTCCCCCGACACGGTCCCGTGTTTCGCCTAGGGCTGCATCGGGAGGGCTCGCCAGCAGGAATTCACATATGAAATACTGACAGCTGATGTGCTTAGTTTTGACAGGGAGCCCTGTCAAAACTAAGCACATCAGCTGTCAGTATTTCATATGTGAATTCCTGCTGGCGAGCCCTCCCGATGCAGCCCTAGGCGAAACACGGGACCGTGTCGGGGGACGCCGTAAAGCTACTTGCGATTTAAATCAGTGGAGCTGCCTAATGAATTAATAAAAACCCATTTCACTTTTGGAAGTCCGTTTTGAGTCCTTTGTCAGGATTGTCAATTTACCTGCACTTCTTGTACTATGTGAGATTTCAATGACCCCAATATTGACTGGGTAAATGTATCATCAGGACATGCTAGAGAGATAAAGTTCCTGGATGGAATAAATGACAGCTTTATGAAGCAATTGGTTCAGGAACCAAAGAGAGAAGGAGCCATTTTGGATCTAATTCTCAGTGGAGCACAGGATTTGGTGAGAGAGGTAACGGTGGTGGGGCCGCTTGGCAATAGTGATCATAATATGATCAAATTTGAATTAATGACTGGAAGGGGGATTGTAAGCAAATCCACGGCTCTCGTGCTAAACTTTCAAAAGGGAAACTTTGATAAAATGAGAAAGATAGTTAGAAAAAAACTGAAAGGAGCAGCTACAAAGGTAAAAAGTGTGCAAGAGGCGTGTTAAAAAAATACCATCCTAGAAGCACAGTCCACATGTATTCCCCACACATTAAGAAAGGTGGAAAGAAGGCAAAACGATCACCGGCATGGTTAAAAGGGGAGGTGAAAGAAGCTATTTTAGCCAAAAGATCTTCATTAAAAAATTGGAAGAAGGATCCAGCAGAAGAAAATAGGATAATGCATAAGCGTTGGCAAGTAAAATGTAAGAGACTGATAAGAAAGGCTAAAAGAGAATTTGAAATGAAGTTGGCCATAAAGGCAAAAACTCACAGTAAAACCTTTTTTAAATATATCAGAAGCAGAAAGCCTGTGAGGGAGCCAGTTGCACCGTTAGATGATTGAGGGGGTTAAAGAGGCAATTAGAGAAGATAACGCCATCGCGGAAAGATTAAATGATTTTTTTGCTTCAGTGTTTACTGAAGAGGATGTTGGGGAGATACCCGTATCAGAGAAGGTTTTCATGGGTGATGATTTAGATGGACTGAACCAAATCACGGTGAACCTAGAAGATGTTGTAGGCCTGATTGACAAACTGAAGAGTAGTAAATCACCTGGACCGGATGGTATACACCCCAGTGTTCTGAAGGAACTAAAAAATGAAATTACAGACCTATTAGTAAAAATGTGCAACCTATCATTAAAATCATCCATTATACCTGAAGACTGGAGGGTGGCTAATGTAACCCCAATATTTAAAAAGGGCTCCAGGGGTGATCCGGGAAACTACAGACCGGTTAACCTGACTTCAGTGCCAGGAAAAATAGTGGAAAATATTCTAAATATCAAAATCACAGAACATATAGAAAGACATGGTTTAATGGAACAAAATCAGCATGGCTTTACCCAAGGCAGGTCTTGCCTCACAAATATGCTTCACTTTTTTGAAGGAGTTAGTAAACATGTAGATAAAGGTGAACTGGTAGATGTAGTATATTTGGATTTTAAGAAGGCATTTGACAAAGTTCCTCATGAGAGGCTTCTAGGAAAAGTAAAAAGAAATGGGATAGGTGGCGATGTCCTTTTGTGGATTACAAACTGGCTAAAAGACAGGAAACAAAGAGTAGAATTAAATGGACAATTTTCTCAGTGAAAGGGAGTGGGCAGTGGAGTGCCTCAGGGATCTGTATTGGGACCCATACTTTTCAATATATTTATAAATGATCTGGAAAGAAATACAACGAATGAGGTAATCAGATTTGCAGATAATACAAAATTGTTCAGAGTAGTTAAATCACAAGCAGATTGTGATAAATTGCAGGAAGACCTTCTAAGACTGGAAAATTGGGCATCCAAATGGCAGATGAAATTTAATGTGGATAAGTGCAAGGTCATGCATATAGGGAAAAATAACCCATGCTATAGTTACACAATATTAGGTTGCATATTAGGAGCTAGCACCCAAGAAAGAGATCTAGGCGTCATAGTGGATAACACATTGAAATCGTTGGTTCAGTGTGCTGCGGCAGTCAAAAAAGCAAACAGAATGTTGGGAATTATTAGAAAGGGAATGGTGAATAAAACGGAAAATGTCATAATGCCTCTGTATCGCTCCATGGTGAGACCGCACCTTGAATACTGTGTACAATTCTGGTCGCTGCATTTCAAAAAAGATATCGTTGCGATGGAGAAGGTACAGAGAAGGGCTACCAAAATGATAAGGAGAATGGAACAGCTCCCCTATGAGGAAAGGCTGAAGAGTTAGGGCTGTTCAACTTGGAGAAGAGACGGCTGAGGGGGGATATAATAGAGGTGTTTAAAATCATGAGTGGTCTAGAACGGGTTAATGTGAATCTGTTATTTACTCTTTCGGATAATAGAGGGACTAGGGGCCACTCCTTGAAGTTAGCAAGTAGCACATTTAAAACTAATCGGAGAAAATTCTTTTTCACTCAACGCACAATTAAACTCTGGAATTTGTTGCCAGAGGATGTGGTTAGTGCAGTTAGTGTAGCTGTGTTTAAAAAAGGATTGAATAAGTTCTTGGAGGAGAAGTGGCTATTCTCTAAGTCCATTACCATGACTTAGAGAATAGCCACTGCTATTATTAGCAACAGTAGCATGGGATAGACTTAGTTTTTGGGTACTTGCCAGGTTCATATGGCCTGGATTGGCCACTGTTGGAAAAAGGATGTTGAGCTTGATGGACCCTTGGCCTGACCCAGTATGGCATGTTCTAAAAAAAAAAAAAAAAGACATGCCTCTGAAATGGTGGTGACCTGCAGTAAGGATACACACCAGTGTTATTCTCAGTTTTGGAAGATTTAAGTTCAAGATCCAGGAGGAAGTTCTGAATGTCCTTCCTTTTTGACTGAAGCACAGAGAGTCCTGCTTCAGGGGATCCCTCCCATCAGGGATCAAAATCAGAAGACAAAAGAAATGAATCAGAATAAAGAAATATGGGAAATCAGCTAACTGTGAGTAAAGGCAAAGCCTAACATTTTTAAAGACACCCATTGGTGCTTCTAAACTCCTGGGGACAGAGAGAATTTATCTCTCTGTGCAGAGTCAGTGACTTTGTATCTTTGCCAGCTGGAAGGGTTTATCGGCCCATTTAAAGCATACCCTGCCCACCTGGGGATTCTGTTTTTCTAAGCCCTGGAGGGTAGAAGTTCCCCTGGCTCTGGCTCTAGACATTCCTCCTTGGATTGAGGAGGAAATTGTGAACATATAGTGTGGTGCTGTGGATGAAATAGCTGTGCCATCTTTCTCACCTTTTCAACAGTAAAGATTTTGGTTGGACAGAAAAACAGTATCTCCAGTGACTTTATTTGGCACATCCAGCACACATTGGGACAATCAAGTACCCCACCCAAGGGACAACAACAGGAACAGGAGGTGTTACCCTTAACAAGTGGGGCCTTGGGAGAAATCTCCCTTCCCCACTCGACAAAGGATCCATGCCCTGAAATAAAGAGTCAGTGTTCAAGCTAGCCCCAAAGAGTAATACAAATATTTTTATGGCCTTATTGGGTAGTAGCCCCCTCCCAGGGATGGGGGTTACATAAATTTGGCACCATTCTTGCATATATTTATTCCTGGCTAAAAGACAGGAAACAGAGAGTAGGATTAAATGGACAATTTTCTCAGTGGAAGGGAGTGGGCAGTGGAGTGCCTCAGGGATCTGTATTGAGACCCTTACTTTTCAATATATTTATAAATGATCTGGAAAGAAATACGATGAGTGAGATAATCAAATTTGCAGATGACACAAAATTGTTCAGAGTAGTTAAATCACAAGCAGATTGTGATAAATTGCAGGAATACCTTGTGAGACTGGAAAATTGGGCATCCAAATGGCAGATGAAATTTAATGTGGATAAGTGCAAGGTGATGCATATAGGGAAAAATAATCCATGTTATAATTACACAATGTTGGGTTCCATATTAGGTGCTACAACCCAAGAAAGAGATCTAGGTGTCATAGTGGATAACACATTGAAATCGTCGGTTCGGTGTGCTGTGGCAGTCAAAAAAGCAAACAGAATGTTGGGAATTATTAGAAAAGGAATGATGAATAAAACGGAAAATATCATAATGCCTCTGTATCGCTCCATGGTGAGACCGCACCTTGAATACTGTGTACAATTCTGGTCGCCGCATCTCAAAAAAGATATAATTGCGATGGAGAAGGTGCAGAGATGGGCTACCAAAATGATAAGGGGAATGGAACAGCTCCCCTATGAGGAAAGACTAAAGAGGTTAGGACTTTTCAGCTTGGAGAAGAGACGGCTGAGGGGGGATATGATAGAGGTGTTTAAAATCATGAGAGGTCTAGAACGGGTAGATGTGAATCTGTTATTTACTCTTTCGGATAATAGAAAGACTAGGGGGCACTCCATGAAGTTAACATGGGGCACATTTAAAACTAATCGGAGAAAGTTCTTTTTTACTCAACGCACAATTAAACTCTGGAATTTATTGCCAGAGGATGTGTTTAGTGCAGTTAGTATAGCTGTGTTTAAAAATGGATTGGATAAGTTCTTGGAGGAAAAGTCCATTACCTGCTATTAAGTTCACTTAGAGAATAGCCACTGCCATTAGCAACGGTAACATGGAATAGACTTAGTTTTTGGGTACTTGCCAGGTTCTTATGGCCTTGATTGGCCACTGTTGGAAACAGGATGCTGGGCTTGATGGACCCTTGGTCTGACCCAGTATGGCATGTTCTTATGTTCTTATGTTGGAATAAGTGATCATTAACATCTTAAAAGTGAAAAAAATGACTGGATCAGGATTCTTGGTGAAATGGGGGCACTTCAGAATGAAGAGCCAGGAGGATCTTCACAAGCTGCAGATAGATTCGGTGAATTGCTAAGGTTTTCCCATCACCAGAATCCACATTAATTGTAGGAGAGATCATTAGCCTCTGATATAACCAAGTGTCCACTTCAGTATTCCTCCATTGTAACCAAGTGTCCGCTTCAATATTCTTCTGATATATCATAAATATCCCGACACTGCAGCTTTTCAGCACTCTTATGTGCCTGCATCAGGGGAATATCTTTAACAAACATCTCTTCAATATGGCCTTTTGTGCTATATGTCATCCATACACTTGGTTACATTGGAGGAATACAGCTGAAACATGGCAGTATCATGATGGCAATTGCTGATGGAAGGGGACTGCAGACTATTTATGAAAAACAAATTGTGAGCCACAGCATTGGGAAAGAGTTTCGTAGAACATTAAGATGGTTGAAATATTCAACGATAAGGCATAGTGATCTATCTCCACTATTTCAATCTTTGCAGTGTGGAAAATTGCCCTCACTGGTGTTTATGGCACAAGTCTGTTGAATTTAGCAGACAGTTCTCCTGGTTTTGGAAATATGATTATCATACTCTATAGGTTAAGTATCAGCCAGTTTGGAACTATTTAATAACTGCCAAAGTTTTTTTAATTATAATAATACTAAGGATCTCCTGTAACCATTGCCCACATGCTGATATTAGCAACACATAGGAAGATTATTGTTATGTTCAATTATTGGAAGTATAATTTACTGAATGAATGAGATGGATGTGTGGTGTGAATGTTAGACATTTTGTATGTTTTTATGTATTTGAATCTAGTGAATTCTTCTTCTCAATTGAATTTTGCTATAACAGTTTTAACAAAATAATTTTTGAAATGAGATACATGATGTGATATTATGAATACATTAGATATATTAAAGTTTGTATTTAAATTTATAGATTGTATTTATTGAAACTGTTCGCTTCGTATAATATTGTGGTTTTCTGACCTTAGATCCAACAGTGCAGGGTGGTCAGAATAACTTTGTTTTGCTGGTATCTGATTTAACCAGAGGCTCACATCTTGAGTCCCCAACAAATAACACTTATTCCTTTCCATCCTATCCCTGAAGTGCTCATCATAATTGAGCCAGGCCCACCTTTCATAATCCTTATGAGACCCTATAATCATATCCGCATAAGTAAGCAAAGAACCATACTGCGTGGGGTCAAAATGACCCACTCAATGGGGGGGCGCTGTTCTGCCGTGCTGGAAATGGCCGCATGATTTTGGAACTCAGATCTCTCCCCCACATTTTTTATCCTTAAAGCTGGGCTGTGAAGTTCTTTTTTAACTGGCAGGCTTTACACTGAAACCTTGAAGGATACCGATGGCTACAAGAAAGAGAACAGTGGATTTAAAACTATTTGCTTTTAGCAAATTATCACCAGATCTCTGCAGGAGATGGTGAGCCAAGCAGTCAGATCCCACTCAAGAGATAGCTGATTTACCATCTACAGCCAAACTAAAAGAATGGTTAAAAAACTACGATCTGATAGGAGACAGCATAAATCTGAGCTGTTGGCGTCCATAACAGAGATCAAAGAAGATTTGGCCTTTCTGGGACACCACGTAGATAATATGGACTCGAGAGAGGAGAACCACGTGGCAACACTGTCAGTTCTAGCAGGCCAGCACAAAACTTTAACGGTGGAAATTGAGACCTTGGCCAATAAAGTCGAGGATCTTGAAAATTGATCCAGGAGATCAAATTTGAGGATTCGAGGGATCCCTGAAATGTCGGATTTCCAAAATTGTACTGAAGTAGCAACAGAGCTCTGCAAATACCTTCTGACTAGCATGAATATCCTAGATGGAGAAACACCACAATCAGATCCAATTATTAAAACTGGGCAGGCGCATAGAACCTTAGGCCCTTGCAAGGACAACAGGCCTCGGGACATAGTGATCAATCTTCACAGTTTTCAACAAAAAGAAGCTATTCTAAATACCACAAAAGAAAAACACTGCTAGTCTTGGAAAGGTCATGAAGTGTCCATTTACAGTGATCTTGCTGCAAGCATGCTACAGAAATGCTACAATTTGTGGGAAGTGACTGGAGCACTTCAGGCTGCTAATATCAAATATCGATGGCTGTTCCCCTTTGCCCTGCTTTTTCAAATCAAGGGAACTTCCTACCTAATCAGGTCTGTTGTGGACATTGCCGAGGTCTTCTAACAAGCAGGACTTGTGGTAACATTTGCAGTTCCTTCAATTCCCTTACAATCATTGTTGGTGGTGGATCCAACCCCAAAATGGCAGCGTGCTGGACAGGGGAGTCATCGACTGTGCAGGCAAGAAGACAATCATGGCGCACAACTCTCAGACCAGGGCTGATTGCAGCGGCAAGACATTTAACTTGCAATACCTTATGGGGCATGCCCTTGGCAAGGGTTTGGGGCAGTATCTAAAGTAATGCACTCCAAAGACTTATAAGTTCTGGTTCTTATCCATGACTGAGTTGATCTTATTATATTTGATAAGGTTTTTGTGGAAAGTTTGCAATTATTTCTTTTTCATTTCAGCTTAAAATAATTTGCAGCCATATTAAGTGGGGGGTTATCAGGGTTGGGAGCGGATTTATATTCATGGGATACCCCCTTCATGGAGGGTTTGCAAGTGGGCGTGGTGAACGGAAAGGGAAGGGTGGGTGGGATATTCTTTGAGGGTTTACTTTTTCTTGGGAAAGGAATTCAGCAAATGTTGGGGTTATGATCGTTGGGTCTCTTCGCTCATTATACCTATGCTTTCAGTGCATTTGCTCAGTCCTTAATAGTGTCATTCACTCTGCTAAATATTTATACCCATGCCAATTCGCTTATTCTCAATGAATGTTAAGGGCCTTAATACCTTCAGGAAATGATGCCTCTTACATAAGGAGATTACAACGCAAAAAGTCACCGTTGCCTTTATCCAGGAAATGCATTTGCGTAAGCGCCATCTGGTTAACTCTCTTGCCTTTGGGTTCACATAGTAAGTATAGAGGGCCACACAGCTTCAAACCTTCTGACTGGAAATTTTGGTGGCTTCTCTGAACAACATTGCATGCCGCATCATGGTGGCCACTCTTAGAGGGGCGTGCCATAGGAAATGATGGCGTCCACTCAAAGTCTGACTACTACAATACGTCCTTCGCCAGGAGGAGCAAAGATCTTAGTGAAGGTACCTAGGCCTTGCTACCTATCAATTTCCTCATCTCTGGTCCACAGACAAGAATCACTTCTGACAGGACACTGAATTACTTTACTCCTCTTGTCATGAACCTCTCTTGGAGCATGTGGTAATCCTGCCAGGAAGTCTTTAGAAAACTTTATTGACATGACTGTTGGTAATATGTTGCCAAAGAAATAGAAAAGGCCCAGCGGTGCGCGTAAAGCCCCAGGACGCGTGTAAGTCCCGGGGCTTGAAAAAAGGGTCGGGGCGTGGGCGGTCCAGGGCGGTACAGGGGTGGGGGCAGGGCCAGAGCCTCCAGGCACAACGGCCATTTGGTGCTGTGCCCAGGATCATGGGCCGGCCGTTGGCCGGCGTGCACAACTTATGCCTGCCTGGAGGCAGGCACAAACTATAAAATAAAGGTTGGGGGGGTTAAGTAGGACTGAGGGGCGGGTTAGGGAGGGGAAGGTGGGGGGGGGGGCAGAAGGAAAGTTCCCTCCGAGGCTGCTGCAATTTCGGAGCGGCCTTGGAGGGAACGGGGAAAGCCAGCAGGGCTCCCCAAGGGCTTGGCGCGCGCACTATTGTGCACCCCCTTGCACGCGCTGACCGCGGATATTATAACAAGCGCGCGGCTGCATAGGTATTAAAATCCGACCCAAAGTTGTTAAGAGAAAAAAAAATACATAATAGTGATAACAGTAAAATAAAATTTCAAATTGTGAAAAGGACAAGTCCTGGATTCCGGTGCCGGTTAGTGTTTTCTGTAGTCAGATTGTGTTTCTGGCCTGGTGACAGGATGCAGCATATTTTGCTACTATAGCTGCTGTTTTCCTCTTCCCCCAGGATTATACAGAGCTTTTCCTGCTCATTGTTTTGTGGGAAGTCTTTGATTTTTCTCTGACAGCTCTGGGAAATGTGCATCTCTGATATCTTCGTATTTTGCATAGTACAGGAGGAAATGTATTTCTGTTTCTATTCTCTGGTGTTGCATTGCATGGAGAGCCAGGCTCCTTAGGATTTCAATTTCAGATTTTGCCTGCATACTTCTGTTTCTAACTTGTGGTCACTTATTTGTATTTGTTGAAAGTCTGTCTGTATTTGTGTGAGGTATTCTG
The DNA here is from genome assembly GCF_901001135.1 of Rhinatrema bivittatum. Taxonomy (NCBI): domain Eukaryota; kingdom Metazoa; phylum Chordata; class Amphibia; order Gymnophiona; family Rhinatrematidae; genus Rhinatrema; species Rhinatrema bivittatum. The sequence continues at coordinate 97,105,160 of NC_042619.1, forward strand.
CTAGCATATGAATGGGAGGGGTTCTGATGTTCTAGGGCATGTTGCAATATTTGTAGCGCTGCCTTTCCAAAGGTAACCCTTTCACCTCGGGTTTATCCCCTTTCTGTAGGTAGAAGAATCAGAGTTCTTTAAGATGAGATTTGGCTACAATTTCTGCACTAATAAGCAGGATTATTGTTCTCCAGTCACTCCTGTTCAATTGCTGCTAATAAGTATGCAGTACTCGGTGATAATAAGGCTCAAATTAATCAGAGTTGCAACAGGTGCATTTTGCTGAAGTAATAGAACAAAACACAGGATAAAACCGGCTGGTGGGGTTAGCCTACACAACTCTGGGTCCCTGCCACACTTTGGAGGTAATTTTAAAAGGAGTTATACCAGTAAAGCTAACTACTATTGCAGCAATTTTAGAAGGCACTTATATGTGAATATCCTGTGGTCATTCAATGCTATATATTGTAGCGATTTTCAAAAGCACACTTACACTGGTGAAATGCATTTACACGTGTAAAACCTAATTTTAAACGTGTAAATGCTTTTATAATATCAGGCCCTTTGAGTCATAGAGATGCAGTGGGGTTTTGAGTGTTATTGGATGGAATCTGGGGAATTTGATGCCTTTTCAGGGATTTACCCAAAGAGACGCTCTTACCTGAGGAGAGGGGCTGGATTAGGAAGCTCTGCAGCTTTTCATGGCTCTCCAGATACAGTGTCTGCTCCAGGCTCACACCCTCCTGTGCTCTTCCTTGCATGCTGCCTGGAGGAGAGAGGTTAGAGCAGGAAGCAGAGGGCTGTTCGCTACTGCCTGAGATTTAGGGCACCTCAGATAGACTCAAACACAGAAATATGATGGCAGAAAAAGGCCAAATGGCCCATCTGTCCAATTTTCTAGTCCTTACAATTCCCATCCCCTCTCTCCAAGATCCCCTATATTTATCCCATGCTAAAAAAACAAGATGTAAATACATTTATATTACACTTTTTAGCACTTCAAAGAGGATTACGCTCAGGCATTTCTCTGTTTCCAGGGGGCTCACAATCTCAGTTTGTATCTGAGGCAGTAGAGGGTAGAGTGACTTGCCAAAGGTCACAAGGAGTGACAGTGACAGTGGGATTTGAACATGGGTTTCCCTGTTTATAGCCTTCTGCTCTAACCATAAGTCCCCTATGTCGATGCCTAGCAATGCCCCAAAGCACTATCTCTGTCCGCAGCCTGCCCCAACCTTGGCCTGCCTTCAACTCCTCAAGTCTGCTGCCTGTCCTGACCCCGGCATGCCCTCAGACTCTTGTTTACCCTATCACCCTAGGGACCCGCCTAAGCCCTGCCAGCTGCCAGAACCCAGAACCTGTACCAGCTGTAGGGGAGGCAGCTGGTACAGGTAAGGTTCCAGCCTGTCCCGCTTCAGGGCACGTTAACCAGCTAAGAGCATAGGCCTCATAGGTTCGCCTATAAGGCTGTGTCAAAAATGCCACAGCAACAAGGGCTTGCATCCATGCCACCTATCATAGTTTAAGAACATAAGAAATTGCCATGCTGGGTCAGACCAAGGGTCCATCAAGCCCAGCATCCTGTTTCCAACAGAGGCCAAACCAGGCCACAAGAACCTGGCATGAGCTTGTGGACTCAGCTCAGGCCTCTGCTATCGCTGGGCTAGTGCACCAGCTTCAGCAGTAGCAGGATCAGCTGAATACCATGGCCGGGTACCTCCAGGGTATGGCTAGTTTATAGTTTAGTTTCTAGTTTATTAGTTTTTTTATATACCGTCATATCAGTAGGACCTTCACAACGGTTTACAATACAATGAATGTAGAGAAAATACACTAAATAATTTAAAAAATCAAAATACTAGCAAATATGTAGCTATAAAATAATAAATAATTAAGAACTAAAATCATAAAAACAACTACAATATAAATTACAAACATTAAAAGAAAGGTGAGCAATAAAGTTGAAAGTTTCTTAATCTAAACAGAAAACAGAAAACTCATTTTTAATTAGTATCTGCATATGCACAGCCAAAGAGCCATGTCTTAAGCTCGGTCTTAAATTTCTTAGTGTCTGCTTTAGTCTTATCTAGGCTGGTAATGTATTCCAGAGTTTAGGGCCTGGTTCCCTCCGGTTTCTGCTTCAGCACCTGTGATATGGCCTACTACTCCCACACTTCACATTTCTTGATACTGAGGTACAATGGAGATCCAGTGAAATGCAGAGGCTTTCTAAATTAATGTCAGATGCAGTTCGAATTGCAGGAACCTCTGTTCCTGAAGATCGAGTCAAAGTGACTTATATTCTCTCCTTGTTGGATAGCTCGGCCCTGGCCTGGACCTCACCCCTTTGGGAAAGAAATGATCCACTCCTGGGGGACTTAAATCACTTGCACAAATTCTGGCAGATCTTTGATGAGCCTGATCGAACAGCTTCCAAAGCGTCTGAACTCTTTCAGATCAGACAAGTCTCTTGGTCTGTGGGGGAATATGCAGTGCACTTTTACACCCTGGCCTCCTAACTTCAGTGGGGCAGTGACAAACTTCAGGCAAGAGCTCTTGGAGTACATTAAAAATAAACTGGCTGCCAGGAATCTGCCTGATACGTTGGAGGGCCTAATTAGCCGATCCATCCGTCTGGACCTGCGGTTCCAAGAAAGGGCCCAAGAGAGGGGCTCATCTTGTCACCCCCATCTGCCTTGCCCCAAATTGCCAGTGACTAGTGGCTTTCTGCTCATCTCCTGAGCTAAGACCGGCACCAGTAGAGGCCATGCAGGTCAATCACCTCAAGCTACAGTATCTGCGAAGAAGAAGCAGAGGCACCGTGATCTCAATTTGTGCCTATATCGTGCTACATCTGAACACTTTGCAAGACACTGCCTGATTAAGCTGGGAAACTTCAGGACCCAGGTCTGCACCTCTTCACAACTTCTAGTACTGCTACGGCTCTCTCTTGAGACATTCTTCTTGGCGCTCTTGCCTTCCTGGCTACTGGTGCAGACAGCAGCTTCATCAATGAGACCTTGGTCCATCACTACCAGATACTCACAGGCCCTTTGGATACTCCACTCTTAATTTCATCCATACCTGGAGAACCTTTGCATGGACATGTTATGTGTGAGTGAGAGAGAGAGGGAGGGAGGGTGTGCGCGTGTGCGCGTGTGTGCGTGTGTGCGTGTGTGTGTGTGTGTGTGTATATATATATGTGTGGAGCTAGCCCGGCCTGGCTTACCCCAGAGGAGGGAACCTGGGGAGTTGTGGTGTGTTCTTCCCTCTCATCTTTTCATCCTCCAGGTCTTGCTCCGATTCCGGTGGAACCATGTTCTTTTCTGGTTCTAAAGGGGTCATCGCTTATTAACAAAGGTGCATTAAGCTTTCATGTAAAAGCCTGCAAAATCAGCATTGCTTACACTTGCAGAGGTATGAGTGACGTTCCAGCATTAAACCTGTGACTTTGTTTACCCTGTCCCCCCTGAGGTTTTCTTTCCCATCAGCCACCTATATCTGCCCTTATCTGCATCTCATTTGCCTAGTTATTGCAGCAATACGCCTGCAGTTTTGTAATGCACACAGCATTAGCGGACAATTTTGTTCGGAGTAAGCTGCCTATGTAATGCTTAACGTAACTGTGTTGTCTTACTGTTTTGTTTTGTTTTTAATAGGCCCCATGTGATCACTGTCTTCTGGAATACACTGAACAGTTTGCATAGCAAGAAAATAAATGTTTGTGCCAGTTGTATGTACCAGGTGTAAGCAAGAATGTCACACTTGTGTGATTTCCTAACCTAGCAAAGAGCAAACATTTAACCATTACTAACAAACAATAACTTCTCTTTATAAACCTATGTTAATGTCCAGCATATTTCAGTGTACCAGTGATGCAGTGAGAAACAACAAACAAACTGTGCTACTAGAAAGGATACTGAAATATATATATTTACCAGTAGATACATAAGCTTTAAATTACAGTACGAATCCTTAAATCATTTAATAAAAATGAGCAATTGTCGTGCATTTTCCTGAGTTTTCTGGGGGGGGGGGGGGGGGTTTGTTTGTTTTTTTTCTATTTATTGCAACCCCTGGGTGAGAAAACCTGGATAATAGACACAAAAGCACAATATAAAAGTTCAGACCTTGTTTGTAAATCTTTCCAAGGTGTTCATTAAATCTGAAGGTCCAGGACTCCCTGTGGGGTGGGGGGGGGGGGGGGGAAGCTTAGCATTAAGGCCCTATTTTGTGTTGTTCAATAATTATACTACCCTTTAAGTCCCTTGTAAACATCACTGATGATCTCCACAGTCTATAGCAGCAATAATCACGCTGAAACCGAGTGGTTTCCAACTTAACTTTGCTGATAGTTGATAAGATGGATGAAAAGATCTTTACAGCTCTTTGATGTTAAATCCAATTAATCTACAACCTGAAATTAATAAATTTGTGACCTTCTCTTTTAGTAAAAGTCTTTAGATTTTATAATAGTCAGTTTTTTAATGATTAGTTCCTTCGCCTGTTCAATGAGTCAGATTGAAGAAAGTGTAAACGTTCTCTAAATGTCCCACATTTACTTGATGATTCTTCCCATAATGGGTACAAATTTAGTCCCAATTACTTAACAAAATGCAAAAAGTACCTTTTGTGTAGTCTTCCTGGCAGATTTTCATTTATTCTGGGGAAGCACACCTGGGTCAGTAGTGAAAAATACTCCTAAATAATACCTTAATAATGCCTTCTCTCTGGCAATTGATGTGAATCCATTCCTTTGTGATGACACCGCTTCTTCCCAGATTCTTTCTAGGTGAAAAACACCTCTTCCCCAGAATAAATGAAAATCTGAGTCCCTGGGCCCTTGGATTTTCAGTCATCAAAGACACAGACAAAAACTCTTAATGAAAAAGGGAAATCAAAAGAGAGAAAGGAAGAGTGGAAAAACTTCGTTCTCTAGACGCAAAAATGTTTCACAAAACCTCTGGACCAAAAATAAGGTCAAGGTACTCTGTTCCCACTTTCTTTACCCTGGTTTCTGTGGAGAAGATCATCAGAGTCCTTTTCCCTGAAAATAATCAAAAGTAGGGCTGCACCAACAAGGCTGTCCCACAGCAAGGCATCTCGAGAAATTTAAACTAAGAATCCACACCCTAAGGTGGTGGTATGGGTTTATAAAGGCTCAAGCACACACCATCTCCTTCTCCCACATTGTAAGAAGATTATTTTGGGGAGCCAATCCTACAGCTACTGCTAACTAATCTCTCTGTACCTCCCCATCATCTTGGTTTACTCCTTCTAGTGAGGAAACCAAGGGTTCTTTACATTATTAATATTTAAAAATCTTACAATCACGAAGCAATTATGTTATAATTTGTGGACCCATCAGCACATATTAAATCACTCTCTTTTTTGTACAATACACCTCAAAGTTATTGTCATCTCTTTTTTTATTTGAATATATATTTTTTTTAAATCCTAGGTTATGACATTAATTTCAAAGGCAAGCTTAAATATTTAGGCCAAAATTTAAAAAGCCTGTGACATTTCTGAGTCTGGAAGCATAAACAGATTAAATAGAGCTATGGTTTAAGAAAGGTCCTGGATCATGACTTCAAGACTTCTTTCTGACACTGACTATGCGTGACCCTGTCAAGCCTCTTGTTGTACCTCAGTTTATCCAGCTGTATTTGTGTAATAATGACATTACGCCTGCCTCATGCTGTGTCCTTTTGAAGTTCATTACATATATCAGACTCCAAAACTGGTTGCCAGACTTTTGACCTCAGAGTTAGCTGTGTGCATGCTCAGAAATAGTGGGATCCCAATTAGATGAAAAACACATATCTATTGCCTATATTATGGTAAGCAATCCGTCAGCTTTGCCAATCAAGTTACACCTCAGGAAATTTTCAAAAGCAAGGTTAAGCACAAAGGAGCAGAAGGGAAAATTAATTCACTAAAAGCGTAGTCTGTTCCATCAGTTGTTGTTGTAGTAACCCCTTCTTGCGGTAACTTGGCACTAATGTAAGGACACCCGGGGTTTTGGGGGCTATTTATCCACTTCACACACTATCACGATTCTCTTGGGCCTCAGGGCGGGGGAGGGGGGAATGGGGAGGAATCTCTTCTCCAAGACCCAAGGTAGCAGGGGTGAACTAGTTCTCAAACCTGGGAGAGGTATCAGTCCTTCTTTCTGCCTTTCAGGATGTAAGTGCAACAAATTATTCAAAAGACTCTGGTTGAGTGTCCAAAAATAAAACTTTACTGGAAACATTCACAATACAGCACAATACCACAGGGTCAACGGCTGGCACCTATTAAGGAGACAGCTCTCCCCCCGCAGCTGGCCTCCGGCAGCTCTGGGATGAGGGGGGGCAGGACTGGGTCCTGCAGTCATGCCACACAATATGTACCCGGCCTGGGGTCCGACATGGCCAGGGATGGGGCAAGCAGCTCTACATAGGCCTCCTTTTTCCCTAACATGCAGAACGGACCCCTTTGTAACTCATGGACAGCCACGCCGGGCAGCTCTCACTGGGCACGCGCCAATACAATACAACCACCATGGTCCCTGAAAGAGAGAGTGGTAAATCTAGGGGGCACAGTAACTAAACAACTGGCAGGGGATATTCTTGTTTGGGCAGAAAAAAAACCCTTCAAAAATCTGGTGTAAAATGGAAGAACTCGATTTTTGCACAGTATCTCACAAACTCTCTCCCAGGGTGAAGACTCCTGATGGGGGATACTCAAAATGTCTTAATTGGTCTTACAGTTCTCCTCTGCAGATTGTCTCTCGGGATCTTTCTCAACGAAAAGCTCCAGTAGGGAACACCACAGCTCTCCAGATGTTCCACCTTCAGGACAGAAAGTGTGGCAGCAAAATCTTTCCTCCCAGATCTTCCAACCAAAAATCTCTTTCCCTGAGTCTAAACGCCGGAATTTGCTTGCAGTGGGTCACCACCATACTTTCTATCCACATAGTGGGTATGGAAGCGCAGGTCTTCCTTATCTTTCATTTCATTTTTTTCATTTAATAAAATTTATTAATCGCCTAACACTAAAAGGCCTAGGCGATATACATGATAAACATACATAATAATAATAAAAACAAAAACATAAATATTACATTCATATATATATATAGATAGATAGATAGATAGATAGATATAGATATATATATATATGATCTTGGTCCACCCAAAAAGAAACTTCCCCATAATCTCTCTTCAGGCCCAAAAAACAGGGGTCTCACAAAAACTCCTACAAATCAGCCAAAATTCCCAAAACAACCCAGCCAGACAAGGTCTCCAGGAACTATAGGCTGGAGGGCCCGAGTCCCAGAAAAAAAAGCCCAAAATCAGCCAAGGACAAAAAAAACTCCTGCTAATTCTCAAACCCAAAGTGCACTACCCATTGTTGCAATCTGCTTTCATAATCCCAGAGGATGACCATTCCAGCAACCTCAGGGGAGGAGCTGTTTTGAATGGTACCTTACCTTTTCTCTACTGCTAAATCTCCTATCCTAATTCAAAAAAGGGTAAGAGCTAGAGCCAAAATTCATAATGAATCCAAAGGGTCATTACATTGTACTATAAAGTTAGCAGATACCTTCATGCCATCAGGTTGGGCTAAAGCAGGCCTGGTTTTGCCCCAGTGTATCTGTGGACTTGTAATTCCAACTTTAGTTTGGGAAAGGAACCGAACTAAACTGAAATAAACATTAAAGAAACCGAAAAATGAAGGAAAAAACTCCCCCAAAATGAAAAAATAAACTGAAATAAAATGATTTGGCCTGCACTTCCCTACATTCTGGCTGCCAGCCACAGAGTGTGACCACCTGCAAAATTTCTCCTTATCCAGCACAGTCTTTTTGTCTTCCTGCTTTGTACTCTAAGAACTTAGTGGAAAAGCATGCAAGATTCCCACTTAGTTACCTCCATCACTTACCTTTTTCATGCCTAACCACAAAGCACTGTAATAAATATAAGCATGGCCATTGCCAAACATCCAGCTTCCTAGGTCCCCTGCATAGCCTGCTACCAATCCTGACTCTGTGAATGCCTGTGTTTCTGTTATTTCTAGTTATGGTGCTTGCAGCCTACCAGACATACCCAGCTACTAGCTGATTTTCCCTTAACATCCCATTGGACAACCTGGCCATAAGGATGTCTGGGTTACCTCTAGGTCTTATATTATTACATGCATGTGGCTCAGTTGTCTGTTATAGTGTGTTTTATGTTGTTGTAAGAATTAAAGTCAACAGAGAAGTTAAATAATTTAATACATTTCTGACTAGCTTTTGAAAGCGTTACTTCCTTCATCAGATCAAGCACATGCTCCGTTGGGAGAACACAAATGAACTTAAAATGAAGTTGTAAAGGGACAATGGGAATTTGAAGGGTCTTTCCTTCTCCCTGGGAATAAGATGGTGGTGAATTGCATTAGTTTAGTTTCTTAAAGTTTATGTCGCCTCCTTACCAAGTTTCGATGCAGCTTACATAATAAAACACTCATAATCACCATAAAAACAAACACAATACAGAACTAAACAATATAATCTCTTGATAGAGAAGCATAGAACAGCAACCTCATTACTCCATGAATAGCACACCTAGCTATTACTCGCGATTGCAGAAGGCTTCCTGAATAGGTGAGTTTTTCATTCCTTCTTGAAAGATTTTTCACAGGATATACCGGGCTCGCACTCCCAATGTGCGGGGGCTGCACATGACGGCAAGTCCGGGGAGGCGCGCGTCCTCCCCTTCCCCTCCCCCCCCCCCTCCCCTGACAGACCATCGGGCCGTGACGCACGGCCTACGCACCGGTACTGGCGGTGGTGTCATCAGGCCCCAACGCACGCACAGTCGTGGCCCAATGACATCACCGCCACTACAAAGAGCCGAGGCCACCCCTTCTCTCCCATTATTCACCCGGCATTGCATTGAGTTTGCTGGCCTTCCCAAGCACCGCAACCAGGACTTGCAAGTACACGCAGGCCACCTGCAATTTCGCCCGCAATTTTAAAAAAAAACAAAAAAAATCCCAAGGGCCTTGAAGCACACACGGTGCTCAGGGCTATAGAGTCTTGAGCCAAAAAAAAAGGAGGGTTGTTTTCCGGGAGGAGGAAAAAGCAGCGACGGGGGGAAAGCAGACGCCAGGGAGCGGAGACAAAACGCTGCCCACTGCTGCGTGAACAGATAAGATAATTTAATTTTCCTTTCCTTGTTTCTTTCCTTTTCTTTATTTTGTTTTGTTGTTTTTTTTTCTTTTTTGGGGGGCCACTGTGCACAGACACGTGGCTGGTAACGATAGCCTAGACAGTGAGAAGAAGCTGAGAGTTAGAGAACCGGCTCATATAAAAAAAAAAGGGGGGGGGGGGGGGGGCGAGCAGGAGAACCAAAGGAAGTCATCATTAAGGCAATTTAACAAACAATAACCCGGACAGTCTAGGGACAGCTGGACAGCTAAAGCAAAAAATGGCCAACACTGGTCCTACCATGCAACGAATGAGGGCTTATTCCGGGGCACAAATAACGTCGGGTAACGCGGAAACAGTCAAGAGGCAGAGGCAGTTGAAGCAAAGGAGAGACCCTATGCCTCAGAGCCAGGAAGACGATCAAGCACCACGGGAATTAAGCCGCATGGTGGAGGCCTTAGTGCCGGGCACACCAAGGTGCACTGAGACTCCAGGACTAATCGAAACAAGTATACAGCAGCCTAACACGTGCCAGACGCCATAGCCGCAAATACCACAGGGTCGACAGCTGGCACCTATCAGGAGACAGTTTGGCCTCCAGCAGCTCTGGGATGAGGGGCAGGACTGGGTCCTGCAGTCATGCCACACAATATGTACCCGGCCTGGCCAGGGAAGAGGCAGGCGGCCCTACACAGGCCCCCTTTTTCCCCAACATGCAGAATTAGCCCCTTTGTAACCCATGGACAGCCACGCCAGGCAGCTATCACTGGGCATGCGCCAAATAGGTACAACCACCATGGTGCCCTGAAAAAGAGAGTGGTAAATGTAGGGATGTGGTAACTAAACAGCTGGCTGGGTTCACCTTCTTCGCGAAATTACAAGGTTGGGGGCGACCTAACAAGGAGCTTCTTAACTAAAAAGATGCTCATTGGGTGGGTTAGGAAGACAGGGCCGGTAATGGATCTAAGACAACCAATCACACATGATCGGCTCGTGCGGCTATGGCTAGGGTTGCCAGCTGTGTGCCATTCTGACTTCGATGTCAAGTTGATTAGAGCTGCATTCACATTGACCTTCTTTGGTGCGCTATGTATTAGTGAGCTGGTGGTCGCATCCAGAAGGGATGGGGGCTTCAAGGGGTTACTAATGAAGAATGTCAGTGTTTCCAAGCAGTCAATACAGATGATTATACAGAGGTCAAAATGGACCAGGCAGCGAGAAAGGTGAAGTTATGTCTTAAACGAGCAACGTCACTAATGACTTGCTTGGTCCAGAATGTTGTGAATTACTTGTCTGTGCAGCCCGATGGAGACAAATTCTTATTAATCCATGCTGACAAAACCCCCCTTACGAGATGTCAATTTGCAGCAGTTCTAAATTTAGCTTTAGCGGAAGTTGGCTGCAATCCGAAAGACTTTGGGTCACATTCCTTTAGAATAGGATCTGCAACCACTGCTTCACAGGCGGGGTTGGCGATAGAAACCATTCAAAAAATAGAGAGATGGAGGTCAGACACTGTATACACATATATCAGAACAGGTCGGTTGACTTCCGGTTATGGAGGCAGCCTGAAGAGACGTGGTTGTACTGGGCTCCATGAACACCCCCCCTGCTACAACGAGTCTATTTTCAGTTTTCCCGGCCTTTACCACGACCTTTTTGACAAGGACTCTTTATACTATCAAATGGACTCTTTTTTCATCAAAAAGAAATGGGTTATGCTTGGAAAAACTACTAAAGGAACCCGTGGCAAGAACCGTACACTAAACCACAAAATGGCATCTCCTCTTTCAATGACTTCTGCGGAAAAGGGAGCTGTGCTACTAAACGAAGAACTGGTCCACTGTATCTACAAGAGCATTTCAGCATCACCTGAGGATTGCCTCTCCAAAATTCAATCTACCATAGATGAAATCAAGGAAGGCCTGAACTCCCATACTCATTGCTTAACCGAAGTGGAACAATGGGTCTCTGCAAGAGATGACCACACAGCTCAAATGGACGCTAAAATTACTGCATTGCAAAAAGAAAATGTGAGCCTGCTGGAACTCCTTGAGGATCAGGAAAACTGAAATAGAAGAAACAGTATAAAGATAATAGGCTTACCCGAAATGGTAAAGGGCACTGTGCTGTATGCTTTTTTTTCATCTTGGCTGCCGACTCAACTGGGCCTTGACCCACAGGCCGCCCAATTTACTTGTGAATGGGCCCACCGGGTAGGCCCAGTTAAAGATAACTTTAATCGCCCATGGCCTTTAATGGTGCGAATGCTAAATTGGACGCAAAAAAACAAAATTATGAGCACCTTCCATGCAAAAGGCTTGCTAGAATATGAAGGCACGAAAATTCTCTTATTCCATGACTTCTCAGCACAAGTTGCTGCACAGCACAAAGAACTTTTCTTGACGGCACCTAACTTCACAAACGCAGCATTCGGTTTGCAGTTCTATACCCTGCAAAACTGAGGATACAACACAATGGGAAGGTTTTCTTTCTGGCGGACAAGGAACAAACTCAACGTTTCCTGGACGCTCTTCCCACAAAGTAGAAAGCAGTGTTTTATGGTTGTGGCCTCAGTCATACTGGATCCAGTATTCTCTCTTCTCAGAAGCATCACAATGGCAAAGGGATGTCTGGATCGCCAGACATTCCTTGTTCATTGGGCAGCAAAAAGGGCCTGGGATCACTTGTACAGGGCTCATTTGGGTTTGGCACCGCAGAATGTGCACACATATTGATTGGGGGAACGAGGAATGACGTGGAATCAGTTGTGTCCATGTATACAGCTCAAGAAGGATACGTTGGCCATGCCAGAGGTCATTGTCATTCATCTAGGAGGTAATGACCTGGGGAAATCATCGTGCGTCCAGCTGATACGGCGCATGAAGAATGACTTGAGGGAATTAGTGTCATGGTTCCTGAATACATGCTTCATGTGGGCCGATATCATTCATTGCTTGAAATGTCAAGACAGCAAGTTATGGAAAAGAGATCACAAACAGGTCAACCAGCAGGTGGGACGGTGAACCCAGAGGTTAGGCGGAAGTCATATCTTGCATGACTGGGCAGACGATCTCTGTGAAGGTTTGAATAGACCGGACCAAATTCATCTTTCAGACACTGGACACGACCTCTTTAACAATGCAATTCAAGAAGTAATCGATAAATTCCTAAATTTAAGAGGCGGCAGCTTTAGGGGGGGCATGAGGCAAGTGGTAATACCTCATGCCAGTGGCGGGGGCACGAGCCACAGGGGCTAATTGGTAGGTTTTGGGGTAGGGCCCCCCTTGCTCGGAAGTCATGGCGGGGGGAGGGGGGGCCAGGTTGGTTGGTCTGCCTTGCTAGGAGACATGGCAAGTGGCACCGGTGACACGGTTGGTGTCAGATGGTAGTTAGCGGCTCGTGCCAAGTACGGTAGTTTGGTGTTATAAAAATAAAGCTGCAGCCTCTTCATCCATAAAGTCTTGAGGTCTATTTATTAAGGTTAAAGTGTGGGAGGGGGAGGAGGCATATCGGCACAGGCAATTCAAGGATCTCGGCATTAAAAGTCTGAATATTTGACGGCAATGAATTTCAAAAAATAGGGCCGGTTGAGGAAAACGCTCTTTACTGGGAAAAATTCAGGTGATCTAGCTTTAATGATTGCACCTCTAAGAATTTGTGTTTTCTAAACATTAAGGGGTCAAAGTTCAAAGCCATTTAGATGCATAACTCACAAGTTATCCGTCCAAATGGCAAGTTTTGGAATATTGAGCCACTTGCCTGGATAGTTTTAGCTGTATAAGTCATTATTCAGCTAAAATCTAGCTTGATAATAAAGAGGAGTTCCAGTGTTGTTTCGGGAAGGAGTTATGTTATCTGTGCCAACAGCCAATTTTTAACTACAACCAGCTAAGTTATCCAGCCTTGTGGGACCAGATAACCTGCCACTTAACCGAATATCTTCAAAAGATATCCAGTAAAGTGATGCTCCTATAATAAAAAACAAAAACAAAACCAAACATTGGACTTCCTGGCTCTATTCCCCCCCCCCCCCCCCCCCCCCCACACACACACATACAAACACACCCCACCATTCCCTTGTTTCCCTTCCCTTCTGGAGAATTAAAAAATCCAATGGACTCCTCACCACCCTCCCTTTAACCCACCCATTGGCACTGGCTGGCAGGAGGGCTTGGGGGGGAGGAGAAGTGGGTAGAATGAGTGGGGGGGGGGGGCGGCAAGGAGCACTTTTGTTTCTCTTGGGGAGGGAGGAGGATCTGGTGAGAGGGCTGGCAGCATTATTATGGATCTTTTCATGTTGTGGGGGTCTGGCAGAAGAGTTAATGGTGGTGGTGGTGGTGGTGAGGGTGGTGGAATTAGGCCAGGAGGCCCTGTACGTTTTTTACCATAGCAACGCTACTTAACCGGATATATTTTGAAGATATCTGATCAAGTAGCAGATTATCCGGCCACACATGGCCGGATAATTTTAGACCTAACCTGACATATTCAAAATCTGGTCAATTAGGTTTAAAGTTATCTGGCTACTGTTAGCCGGATACCTTTAATCAGGGATATTCAGAGGGATATTTTCCCCACTGAATATCCAGTTCAAGTTATCTGGCTAAATTTAGATGGATAACTTATTCAGTTGCCGGCTTACTGAATATCTAATAGCATGCCTCTTACCATCAGGATCCTGCTCTTTGAGCAAACTGTAATCTTGTATTACAGTCTGCATATGTCTGAAATCTATTGCTATGTCAATGGCAGAAGAACACAATGCATACAATAATGAAACACAACCTATAAAGGCAGATAAAGGGATTGAGTGCTTTGTCCATTCTATTATGGTGAACTTGACAAGATCAGGATTAGAAGCTAGGGATTCAAGGACTGTGTGCAGAGCAATATTAATTCTTTTTTCTTCTACAACTATAAACACTTGCATAATGCATTTTTTTATTGAAATATAAGATTCATACTTGTAAACTTGATTTATCAAGCCATGAGTATAAGCAATTGACTTTTATGTTTCCAGATATCTTTAACACTTGAGAATCAAAAAGAAATATGACTCTGCATCCACTTCTAAAATTTATTTAATCAGCATTGCCTCATATCAAAAAAAGCTCAGTTCACCAGCGGGTAAACTTTCAGTAACGTAGCTAACCGCAGAGTTTCATGCACACACAAAACCCACCCAATGTTCAAACATAAAACACATTATCCGATGCGCTTTACCCTCCATTGCCTAATCTACAAATTTACCCCTTGATTCATCTAAATGCCATGAATTCGCATGGATAACACCCACGATAAGAAAAAGGGGTGTATCTATGATAATTTTTAATTACCACACCAAGCGCTATGTTAGTGCTTTGCATAGTTAGGGTAGTGCAGGGTATGTTAAAGTTTTTGTGCCCCGTGATACTTGTAGTCTGCTACTTGTGAAGTACCCAGACAGGTGCACGTGCAAGAGAGAGAGAAAGAGAGAGAGCCTCTGGGGAGACCTTCACAGTATTCAACTATTTATATCATTATAGGAGGGCCAGCTAATAATTCGAAGAGAGATTTTGGTAGTGATTTAGGGTTCTGGGGCCAGTTTTATGTGCAGAGTGAGAAGGACAAACAGCACAGTACACCTCAATGAAGATTTGACGTCATATGGAGTGAGGAAAGTCTCACAAATATGAGATTTCTACAATGTTCTCTCGCCCTAGCTTGATAGCAGGCCTAGGCCTGAGACCGGGGCCTTGCCTAGGGCATAGACCGAGGCCCAAAGCAAGAGCTATGGCCTAGGCCCAAACATGACTTTGGTGCCTCAGCCTAGTCCTAGTCCTAGGCCCAGGCCTGAAGCCAGGGCCTCGCCTAGGGCATAAGCTGAAGCACAAATCAGGGGCCACAGCCTAGACCCAAGATCGATGTTGGGGTCTCGGCCTAGGCACAGGCCAATGCTGGGGTCTCAGTGAGACTGAGTCCACCCTGAAAGATCACTTACATAACGTTGGGTATCTGTGGAAGTGGTGAGGTATGTCCCGATGCCTGGGCCTCAACCCGGATCCACGTCTGACACTGGGGCGCGGCCCAGAGGCCAAGTCTCAACACTGGCCTCAACCCAACACTACTGCCCAGCCTGGAGGCCGGGTCCCAATAAAAGGACCTTGGACCAGACCAGGCCCAACACTGGGGCCTCAGCCCAGACTCAGCCTGACACTGTTAAAAACATAACATAAACATAAGATATGCCACACTGGGTCAGACCAAGGGTCCATCAAACCCAGTATCCTGTTTCCTGGTAACAAGCCAGGGCCTATTTTTTATTGAATAATAGCAGTTTATGGACTTCTGTTCCAGGAACTTATCCAAACCTTTTTTAAACCCAACTACACTAACTTCCTTAACCACATCTTCTGGCAATGAATTCCAGAGCTTAACTGTGTGTTGAGTGAAAAAGAATTTCCTTTGATTTGTTTTAAATGTGCTACTTGCTAACTTCATGGCATAAATACTAGTCTTTCTGAGTAAATAACTGATTCACATTTACCCTTTCAAGTCTTCTAACATATTCCCCCTCAGCCATCTCTTCTTCAAGCTGAACAGCCCTAACCTCTTTAGCCTTTTCCAATAGAAGAGCTGTTCTATGCCCTTTATTACTTTGGTCGCTCTTTCTCTGAACTTTCTGCAGTGCAATATATATCTTTTTTGAGATGCGGTGATCAGAATTGCACACAGTATTCAAGGTGCAGTCTCACCATGGAGCGATATGAAGGCATTATGACAGCCACCGTTTTATTCGCCATATCCTTCCTAACAATTCCTAACATTCTGTTTGCTTTTCTGACCAGCACAACACTGAGCTGATGATTTCAATGTATTATCCACTATGATGCTTAGATATCTTTCCTGGGTGGTAGCGCCTACTATGGAACCTAACATCGTGTAACTATAGAAAGGGTTATTTTTCCCTATATGCATCACCTTGCACTTGTCCACAGTACATTTCATCTGCCATTTGGATGCCCAATCTTCCAGTCTCACAAGGTCCTCCTGTAATTTATCACAATCCACTTGTGATTTATCTACGCCTAATAATTTTGTGTCATCTGCAAATTTGATCACCTCACTTGTTGTACCCCTTTCCAGATCATTTAGAAATATTTTAAAAAGCTCCGGTCCAAGTACAGATCCCTGAGGTGCACCACTGTTTACATTTTTTCACTGTGAAAACAGACCATTTAATCTTACTCTCTGTTTCCTATCTTTTAACCAGTTTGCAATCCATGAAAGGATCTCGCTTCCTATTACATGAGTTTTTAGTTTTCTTAGTAGCCTCTCAAGAGGGACTTTGTCAGGCACCTTCTGAAAATCCAGATACACCACATCTACCAGTTCATTTTTATCCATGTGTTTAGTCACTCCTTCAAATAAATGTAGCAGATTGGTGAGGCAAGACTTCCCTAGCTGGTTGTTTCCCATTAAATCATGTCTGTCTAAATTTTCTGTGATTTTATTCTTTATCACAGTCTCCATGATTTTTTCTGGCAATTAAGTCAGATTCATCGGTCTATAGTTTCCCTGATCACCTCTGGAGCTATTTTTAAATATTGGGGTTACATTGACCACTCTCCGGTCTTAAGGTAGAATGGATGATTTTAATGATAGATTACAAATTTTAACTAATAGATCTAAAATTTCATTTTTTTAGTTCCTTCAGAACCTTAGGGTGTATGCCATCCAGTCCAGGTGATTTATTACTAGTCTTCAGTTTGTCAATCTGGACTACTACATCTTCCAGGTTCACCATGATTTGTTTCAGTTTTTCAGAATCATCACCCTTAAAAACTGTCTCTGGAACAGATATGTCCCCAATATCCTCATCCATAAACAGTGAAACAAAGAATACATTTAGTCTTTCTCGATAGACTTATCTTCCCTAAGTGCCCCTTTAATCCCTTGATTGTCTAATGGTCCAACCAACACCATCACAGGTTTCCTGCTTTGGATATATTTTTTAAAGTTGTTATTATTTTTGCCTCTACAGCCAAATTCTTTTCAAATTCTTTCTTAGCCTGACTTATGAATGTTTTACATTTAACTTGCCAATGCTTATGCTTTTTCCTATTTTCTTCAGATGGATCCTTCTTCCAATTTTTAAAGGAAGGTCTTTTGGCTAAAAAAGCCTCTTTCACTTCACATTTTAACCATGCTGGCAATCGTTTGGCCTTTCTTCCATCTTTCTTAATGCAAGGAATACCTCTGGACTGTGCTTCTAAGATGGTATTTTTTAACAATGTCCTTGCCTGTTGCACACTCTCAGCCTTTGTAGCTGCACCTTTCAGTTTTTTTAAACTATTTTTCTCTATTTATCAAAGTTTCCCTTTTGAAAGTTTAGTGCTAGAGCCATGGATTTACTTATTGTCTCCTTTTCAGTCATTAATTCAAATTTGATTATGTTATGATCACTATTGCCAAGTGGTCCCACCACCATTAACTCTCTCACCAAATCCTGCACTCCACTAAGAACTAGATCCAAAATAGCTCCCTTTTTTGTCTATTCCTGAACTAAAAAACTGTCATTTATTCCATCCAAGAACTTTATTTCTCTAGCATGTCCTGATGTGACATTTACCCAGTTAATTAACTACTGTGTATTCACCACAGTGGACAGATTCAGTTGAAAAAGAAAAGAAGAAAGAAGAGGACATCTTCAGAGCTGCTCCAAGGCCTGGGCTCCAGGCATGGACCTTACCCAGAATCAAGCTTGGGTCTGAGCTGAGGCCCAGGCATTGCGACTCTGCCTCTGGGCTGGGCTGTAGGGTCAGGCCTTGGCCCAGTCCATGGCCTAGTCCGAGGCCCAGGTGTCAGCATTGAGCTTGGGTCAGGGTCGAAGTCCTAGCATTGGGACCTGGCCTCCAGTCCACCCTGTGGCATCTGGGCAGGGCCTGGGCTCCAGCCTAGGCAGAGGTGTCATCCTTGCATAGGCCGAGGCAGAGGTCATGGTGACCATTGCATCCTCAGCCTACACAAGGCCGAGGCTTAAGCCTAGGCCTGGACTCGCTGGTGGAGCCCCACCGGACCTGGTAAGTGGGGGCCAGGAGGCATTCAATCCTGGCATTTTCCTGGATGTATGGGGGGGGGGGGGGAGTAACAGGAGGCTTTGGGAGGCCCTGTTTTTAATTTTTGTCTGTTTTATTTTTTGGTGGGGGGGTTAATGTTTGATTTTTTTTTTTAACACAAATGAAATGATCAAACATTCCACGAACCGAAATTCATGGGAAAAAAGTCCCAAAAACAAATCGAAAAAAATAAAACAATTTTTTTTTCCTGTTCAACCCTAATATTCAAGCATGGATTGCTCCTAATAAGAAAAATTGTCTTTATACTATATGCATTAAAAATGGAATCCTTTTGAAAACACCTTGAGAGCTTTTGGTGGAGCTACTAGTAGACCCCATCTATCCGTTAGTTTGTAGAAAGGTAAGCTGGGTAGAGGCCTTCTCATGAGTGAGAATGTGTGTATGTGTGTGTGTGTGTGTGTGTGTGTGCGTGAGAGCCTGTGTGCAAATAAGAGAAAGAGGGAATGTGTGAGACAGCATGTATGAGAGGGAGGGAGCAAGTGTGTGTGTGTGTGTGTGTGTGTGTGTGAGTATTTGAATAAAACACTGTCTAACACATTTACACAAATCTATCAAACACTATCTCACAAATCTACAACAATCTCGGGATGAATAGAAGTCAAAGGTACCAGCTATGGAAAATGGGGAATATTTTTTTATCTTTATGTGTTTTAATTATTAGGTGTTGTTTGATGAGTTTGTGTTTTTTAATATTTTATTAATGTTTGGGAATTTAAAAAAATATAAATTTGATGAGATTTTAATTATTTGATTTTCTCTGTTACCTGTTTCAAATATTTATTCTTTTTGTTAGTATGGTTTTACTGTTAAAATTGATGTTTTATATTTCTTGATTTTATATGATGTTTTATGAGGAATAGTAATGTTTCTATTTTTCCATTGTTGTACTGCATATAGAGTTTGGCTTGTTGCAGTTTTCAGTTCAGTTTTTGTTTGCATGTTCTATTTATATTTTATAGCTTTTTATTATGTTTTTGGTGAGGGTCTGTCTCTGCTCTGCATGGGTGTCCAAAGTGAGCTATTTGTCTAGCTTGTAGTTTCTTTGAAAGGATCTATATCATCTTGGTTTGTTCATTTCCTAATAATAGGTGCAATGATGTTTTAGAATCTGATGTAATATTTGCAGGTTTGTCTTTTCATAGGTAGTTTCTGTTTGAATGCTGGCAGTTAGTGCTGTCTTGATATGGGAGGTTTACTATATTGTAATTATAGTTCAGTTTATTCATGGTTTTCTGAGGGCTAAGCCAACATCCAACACTTGCTAAAGTATGCCTAGTACCATATGGGTTCCAAGTGTCTTTTTTGCATGGTTTTGTGGTTGGCATCATAGCAGGGCATATAAATGTTATATAAAAGTTGAAAGTGAGGTTTTTATTTCACAAGATTGTACTTTGAATGTCCTTTTTCATATAAACTCTGTTGTTCTAATTAATGCATACTTTTTAATTGTGTGTGGGAAAGGCCGGGGGCAGGGGAACAAAGCTGTAAGGTTTGACTAGGGTGCTTAATTCCTTTGCACTAGCACTGAGGAAGTGCCCACCCACAGACGCTCATCATTCACCCATCTTCTCCTTCCCCAGAGTAGATGTTGGGAAAGGGTAGGAGGCAGGTGGTAGGGTTCCTGGGAGTGTTTCAGGGTTGTTAGCTTCTTAGAAATATTATGTATTGACACTCTCTGCCTCTCTTCTGGGAACCTTGACTCTGCCTCCCCCTTTCCCCAGCATTTCAAATCACCAAAAATGCTAGACTCCAAGGGGAACCCCCCCCCCCCCCCCACACACACACACACACACACACATACATACATGCCTTTGCTGTCTTGCTGATTTGATCTGTGCCATGCCTGGGAGGGGGGGGGGGAGGGGCGCCATCTAATCCCTCCTCTTAGGCAGCAGATTGCCTTCAGGTGCCACTGCCCAGCATGGTGCTTCTAATGCTCTTATGATCTTTACCCACTGCACAAGGTTATCCACGCAGTATATGGCATAACTTTTTTAAAATTCAGGTTAATTGTATAAACCCCTGAAACTCCCTTTTTTCCTAGAATATACCTTGTTTTTATGCAGATATATTAATGTGTTCAATGAAATTACACACATATTTTATGGTGGTACATGAGTTACATGTGCAACTCATTTTTATACATCTAAATCCTGTCTAAGCTTTTGAAAATTTACCCCTAAATATCCTTCAGAAAAACGATCTCTAGAAAAGATTGATTTATATATATATATTTTTTTTTTGTATGTGGCAGTAAAGTGATTGCGTAGGTAGTAGAAACGGATAAGGAGACGCAGTTCTTTTAGATTTTTATGTGCGCAGTAAAATTGACTGAGATAATAGCTGCCTTTGTTCATATGTTCTTTCATACGTCATAAACATTACAGAAGAGTCACAATAAGGATGATCTGGCAATTGTATCCACAGTAATAATGCACTGTCCTAAATACAGTGGCTCTCAGCTTGACAAGCTGCACAATTATAAATGTGAAACTTGCGGTTCTAGTACATATTTCTGGGAGACAGACTCTGACCTGCTCCGAGCAAGCTGTGAGTGTAAAACTCCTGCCTGCCTAATAAATGAATGGACCACACTATGCTGAACAGCAGAGGGCAGTTCCACCCTGTTTAAGATGGAAAATGCTAGCCATGAAGTACTGGCTGGGCAACATGCACAACATAGGTTGTGCATATTAGTTTTACACACTGTTGTGTTCTTTCAAAAATGTCTTTCTTTTGTAATAATTCTGATAAAAGAACTAAAAGTATGTTCTGATACCTTGTTCAATGTAACGCCTCAACCGCGACTGTTTTTGTTGTATTGGAAACCGATTTGATTTGATATTGTATCAAGAATGTCGGTATATAAAAATCCTAAATAAATAAATAAATAAATAAATAAAAGTAGGAACTCTGAATGCCAAAACAATATTGTTTGACACATCTGATCAGTTATGAAGCCTGCAGTTTATTTAACATTCAGTTAAAGAGCTTACATAGGCAATTCCTATTTTCTCCCCTTTTCAATCATTATACTTCTCTTTATTTGGGTTTTCTTTATTGACTCATGCAGGGTCTTCAGCTGGCTCAGAATACTGCTGCAGGAATTTTGCATCATGAGCATCTTATTTAGCTTGCAGGCTTTATACTGGTTGCCTGTTTTGTTTTGTTTTTTTTAGAGACTGACTCCTTTACCTTTAAAGCACTTCACTTCGATCTGCTATTTATACTCCTTCTGGCACTTTGAGGTCCATAGGAATGTTTCACTGTTCCGTCTTTTAAGATCTCATGATTTACTGAGACTGGAGCTCGAACCTTTTCTAGCGCTGCTTCTGTACAATGGCATGGATTTCCACCTCACCTGCAAGCTCAGGGGCGTTATTTAACTTTTCGAAAAATAGACAAATCTTTTTTTCTTTGAACAGACTTTTGCTAGCTCTGTTAGCTGAGGTTCTGCTGAGGTGGCAATTCAGATTTTATGAGTAGGATTTCTTTTAAATTGTATTTTATTGATTTGTACTTTATTTGTTTATTGTTGTACTCGTTATTACATGGGCAGAATATCAATGCTTTTAAATTAATAAATAAACAGTTATTGCCCAGCAACTTTCTCCTGCTCCTTTGGGCTTTCGGCTCTATCAGCTATAGCACCACAATCACTCATTCACAAATCCCCATGTTTACTCCCCTCGCCTCCCCTTCCCACCCTCATCTAGCCCAGCTGTCACAGCTTCAGTCCTTGACTAGGGGGCTACAGACTGTGGTTTCCTTATCTTTGGGTCTGGCCATTGGGTGTCACTGTTGAGCAATGGCTGGGACTTCTTTCTCCATGGGGGCTGGGAATGCTGCCTCCTCGTGAATGCAGGCCTGGACAGCCTGGAGAATAAGGTTGCCAACTGCCCAGTTTTGGACCAGACAGCCAGGTTTTTAGACATGCCGTTCGGGTTCCAGTCAGAAGTACCGACCGGACGCTTAAAGTCTGGTTTTGCAGGTGGCTCTTCCTCTCTCCCACAGTCTCCTAGTTACAGGGAGAGACAGGTAGGGGTGGGAGCCTCTCAGAGGAGAACTGCGTTGTATTCCTGCCCCAACGTTTTTTTCTTATGCAGTGAATGGACAGCAGAGGGAGAGGAGGTGGGACACAGCAGAGCCCTCAACAACCAGTGGCTCCACAGATTTCTATAGCATTCACCCACCTGGTCCCACCTACCCCCATCCCCTTCTCACAGCATGCAGGGCCAGGACCAGAGAGAGGGGCCGCAGTGAACCAGCTGAGACAGATACAGGAACAGAGGAGAAGGTGGAGAAATAGACAGAGAGATGGAGATACAGAGTGAGGAGAGGGGAGAGACACAGAGGGGAGGAAAAAGGAGATAGATACAGGGTGAGCATAGTAGGGTTGAGAAACGGGGGTGGGGGGGGGAGGTATAGAAGTAGGCAATGGGTCACAGGGTTTCTTTCTCAGTCTAGCCAACAGCTGCATCTGTCTGGGAAATTGCTGTATAGGTTGTACCTTCCTCCCTCAGGTCTCACTCTGGACCCATGCCTTGTCCCTTAGCAACTCTGAATTTACCTGATGTTAAACAGAAACATAGTGTACTGCCGGGACCCCCTTCGGCTCTCTGCTCATGTCTGGACCACTTTCATGGCCCTTTCTCTGCCTAGCATTCCCGGCCCTAAATCCAATCTACCCCCCTGCTTATTATCTCATTGCTCCCCTCAGACCTACTGCTGGCCTGCCCAGTGCTCTGGGCAATGTAGGTAATATGGCTGGTGGGGGGAGGGGAGTCAAACACTGCCTCCTTGGATGACCTGACTAGCCACTACAATGGTGGCATGCAGCACTGGTGGCCAGCCCCCTGATGAGGTGCGTTAGTGCCCCCTGGACTTGGCATCCTGGGCAGTTGCTTGCCTCTTCTGATAGCCCTGGTTCTCCCCTCTTTCCCCCCTTCTCTGCCCAGCATGCTTCTGGTTTTCTGAGATTATGTGTGAAAAAGAGAGGGAGCATGTATGAGTGAGCGCGTTTGTGTGTGACAGAATGAATGTGAATGGGTATCAGAGAGGGACACAGGAAAATGTTTGTAAATTGTTGCCTGTGTGCAGCCTGTCAATTCATTATTGCCCTTTAATGCATACACAGATACAGTGATTATGTATTAAAGGGCAATAGTGTTCACTGGTATCCCAATCCTCTTATTGCCATTCGCATGAGGCTGAGGACAAGAAGAAGATCAAAGGTGGAAGAACCCTGGTAGAAGACCTGGTCAAAAGCAACATGAGATTGGCTGATCGTGTACTCTCAGGATCTGGTGGCAGACTAGTTAATTTAGTACTGGAGGGCAGGAGAGAGGGCAAGAGAGAGAGAAAGGAAATCAGAGAGCAGTCTGGGGAGGGAGAATGACATAAAATGTAATCAAGATCTGGAAACACAGTCAAAGCAAAGAAGAAAGCTGAGCACAGGGAGAACTGGCGCACCCGAGTTCCCCGGCTTTCATATCGAAGATAACATCTGATGATGAGGAAGAGGAGGACATGTAGGGATAATAACCTTTCTAAAAAAAAAACTGTAACAACAAACATAAGCAAAAACTGAAGGAAGCTCCAAGAAAGGCGAATACGGTAAGCATGCATATATTACAAATTCTCTAATAGATTCTTCAAAATAAAATAAACTTAAATAATAATAAATACAAAACCCAGGCTCCTATAGAGGTGCAAGCACTGCAATAATCACTGGCCTGCTAAAAAGAAAAACAAAGTGAAAAATAAATGTGATGGGAAAAACCGCTGCCTTTCAGCCACTCTGGGGGCTAAGTCCACGCCAGTAACCGGCTACCGGACCAAGGCTCACCTCTGAGGGATATCTGAATCACCTCAGGAATTCTCAACTGGGGGAGGGACACTTAGGTTTCACAGCAGGAGAGCAGGGTTCAATCTTCTTTAAGGTAAAATTTGTTTCTTTTTTCTTCTTTGCTGTAATTCTTAACACTATTCTAATGTATGGGATAGTGTCCACATCTGCTGGGAGATGGAGAGATACTGAAGTGCTGAGGTTACAGCAGATTGGCGTCAGCTTTGAAATCTGACTCCGTCTCCCATCTGCTAGCAGAAGAGCACATAACCCACTGGTCCTGAGTCCATCTGGCTACACGCTAGGAAATGTGTGAAACTCGCAAGAATAAATAATACAAGCACATCCCAATGCCGCTTCTCTAAAATGGTGCAATGCCATCAAGGAAGAATCTTAAAGAAGATCACTTATTTTTTCATGATTTCAGTTCATGAAAGTCTCCGTGCTGTTATGATACCCAGTTAAAATACTCATGTCTCCTTTGCAGATACTCTCGCAGCTGCTGTAAGCGAAAATAAAACAAAAAGTTCCCTAACTTTGTAGTTCCAGCAATAAGATAGATAGCAATTAATGCATTTTCTTTGGAAAGCTCATGTTAAGTTTATGCCCCAAGGTGTACCATTTGCAATATAGAGATGTCAGGCTTCTCAAAATGGAGAATCGTGAAGAAGAACAGAATTTTGTTATCTTTTACAAAGAAAGGGATTTTCAGCACTATAAAAAAAAACATTTTAAATGCTTTTGTTTACTAAACTTCTTGTTAGGAAAATGCTCTTACATTTCTTATGTGCTAAAAATCTCTCTGTAGGGCCTGCAGTTGGGTGAAACAGCAGAGGCAGCATGACAGATCTCATGTAGGGGATTCAGAGAGATGTTTTGAAAATACTTGGTGCCTTGAAGAATATCACATACCTTTTGCAGCCATCATTTTTAGTTGTTGAGCAGCTCAGATAGTGGATACGGGTTCAACAGGGTTCCTACAGACGTAATGTGTAAACTATCTTAAGTTGAAACACTCACTTTTCTCTTTAAAGGCCACAGAAAAAATGCTGGTGTAGACTAATCGGAGAAAGTTCTTTTTTACTCAACGCACAATTAAACTCTGGAATTTGTTGCCAGAGAATGTTGTTCGTGCAGTTAGTATAGCTGTGTTTAAAAAAGGATTGGATAAGTTCTTGGAGGAGAAGTCCATTACCTGCTATTAAGTTCACTTAGAGAATAGCCACTGCCATTAGCAATGGTTACATGGAATAGACTTAGTTTTTGGGTACTTGCCAGGTTCTTATGGCCTGGATTGGCCACTGTGGGAGGCGGGATGCTGGGCTTGATGGACCCTTGGTCTGACCCAGTATGGCATGTTCTTATGTTCTTAAATACCCTTCTGCTGCTATGCTTTGGCAGTCACAAAGCTCCTGTAGCTCAGCACCTGTCCCACAGTTTCAAGCCATGGTCTTTTCACTGGTTTTTTTTTTAAGTAACGGTGCTTTAATCCAACTTGTTCAGTCCCCTCATGGTTATTGCTAAGCACTAAGCAGCAGGGCGACAAATCTAATTAGGTAAATTACATGTCTAGTCAATATACCGAATGAAACAAAATTACTGGGAAAAGAAAGTTTGCAAAAAATGCTTAAGACGGCACCCGTTTAAGTCCTTCAGGGAACAGAGATTGATGTTCCATACTGCTCCTTTAAATTGCAACAGTCTATGTTGGGCAGGGCTACCACTGTGCCATCAGGCTGACCTGAAAATGGGGTATCTTCAAGATTCTTTTTGTTTTAACCATCGATTGAAATAAAAAAAATACCCAACCCCCCCCCCCCCCCCCTCCCTATTTTTTTCTTTTTTGCTAGTACTGCTGCTGGAAGAGATATTGGGTTTGACAGTAGCAATCCGTGGTGCAAACTGGGGAAACCGCTGCTCTGCTTTTCTCTTTGGCCACTTTTGTACTTCTGGCATGATTCTACCGGAGCATGAAAATGCCAGCCGCACTTAACCCAGAGCAATGGGAGTCAAGAGTATTTTGATAGGAAAGGAATGTCATATATGGATGCAGGGACAACTTAATTTCAATGAGAGCCCAGGGTTTCTGCATTTTATGGTCCACCCCCTGTCGATCCCTTGTATTTCCTCTCCCCCCTCACTGATCCCTGGTCTTCAGTCTAATGTTCCCTCTAATTTTACTCTGGTGTGCTTTGCTGTTGGGTACATAATTTTTGCAGGTAAGCAGCAGGGGTGGGAGTGTGTGTGTGGGGGGAGGTCCTTTCCTCCCCCAGCATTCACCTCCTTCCTCCTTCCCTGTCCAGCATCTTCTCCCCTGTTTCCTTACATAAGAACATAAGAAATTGCCATGCTGGGTCAGACCAAGGGTCCATCAAGCCCAGCATCCTGTTTCCAACAGAAGCCAAACCAGGCCACAAGAACCTGGCAATTACCCAAACACTAAGAAGATCCCATGCTACTGATGCTAGTAATAGCAGTGGCTATTCCCTAAGTAAACTTGATTAATAGCAGTTAATGGACTTCTCCTCCAAGAACTTAACCAAACCTTTTTAAAACCCAGCTACACTAACTGCACTAACCACATCCTCTGGCAACAAATTCCAGAGCTTAATTGTGCATTGAGTGAAAAAGAATTTTCTCCGATTAGTCTTAAATGTGCTACTTGCTAACTTCATGGATTGCCCCCTAGTCCTTCTATTATCCGAAATGCCATGCTGAAACAGACTAATGGTCCATTGAGCCCAGTATTCTGTCTCTAGCACTGGCCAGTCCAAGTCATTTGGAAGAACGCAGCAGAAAGTCCATTCCCTGCTCATCACTACCAGAAATATGAAGTAGAGAGACATCCAAATCTATCTGTCTAGAACTTATTTAAACTCAACTATAGTACTAGGCCACATTCTCTGACAACAAATTCCACAACCCAGCTGTTTGCTGACTGATTTAACTCTGCTATATGTTAGTTTCATGCAATGTCCTCCTCTAGCCCTAATATTGTTTGATAGAGTAAAAAGGTGTTCTCCCTTAACTTGTTCTATGCCACTCATGATTTTGTAAACCTTTATCATATACCCTCTCTGTTGTCTCTTCTCCAAGCTAAAAAGCTGCTAAGAGTTTCCTTCTAAGGAAGCTGCTCCTTCCTCTTTTTCATTTTTGTTGCCCTTCTCTGCACTTTTTCTAGTTCTGCTATCTCTATCTTAAGATTTGATGACCGGAACTGCACACAAAACTGAAAGTTCAGTTGCACTATGGCTTGAATCAGAGGCATTAATGATATTCTCTGTTTTGTTCTCTATTCCTGGAATTTGTTGCCAGAGGATGTGGTTAGTGCAGTTAGTGTAGCTGGGTTCAAAAAAGGTTTGGATAAGTTCTTGGAGAAGTCCATTAATGGCTATTAATCAATTATACTTAGGGAATAGCCACTGCTATTAATTGCATCAGTAGCATGGGATCTTCTTAGTGTTTGGGTAATTGCCAGGTTCTTGTGGCCTGGTTTTGGCCTCTGTTGGAAACAGGATGCTGGGCTTGATGGACCCTTGGTCTGACCCAGCATGGCAATTTCTTATGTTCTTATGTTCTTAAATAATTCCTAAAATTCTATTTGCTTTTTTGGGGGGCTGCTGCCACACACTTAGCTGAGGATTTCAATGTGATTTCTAGGAGGACTCCGAAATCATTTTCCTGACTGGTAACTGCTAGTATGGAACACAGCATTGTGCATCTAGAATTAGGATTTTCCCCCCTAGATGCACCGCTTTGCATTTGTTCACATTAAATTTCATCTGCCATTTAGATGCCCATTTCCCCAGTCCTGCGTGGTATTTCTGCAGTACCTCACAATCAATCTGGTCATGTTTTAACAATTTTTTGAATAATTTTGTGGCATCTGCAATTTGATCACCCAACTCATTGCTCCCTTATTTTCTTTTAACAAGTTACCAATCCAAGGTAAGACAATGCCTCCTGTCCCATGACTTTTTAATTTTCTGAGGAGTGCCTTGTAAGGGACTTTGTCAGCTACCTTCTGAAAATCTAGCTACATTATTTCCATCTGTTTGCCCTTATCTATCTACACCCTGACAAAAAAATATATTGGAAAGGCAAGACTTCTCTTTGCTAAATCCATGTGAGTCCAGTAATTCTGTTCTTAAGAATAATGTCTATCATTTTGCCTGCCACCAACATCACTGGTCCTTCTCTCAGCATCCTCTCCCCTGCCTCTTAACCCTATTCCCCCTCCCCCCTCCTCGTTATTCTTTCCCATGCCTCTTAACCCGCAGCCCCAGTATTCCTTCCCCTGATGCTTAATCCCCTCCCTGTTAACCCCTCATCCCTGGCATCTTTCTTGCCTCTCTTTTCCTCCCTTTCTCCCCTCCTCCCAGCATCTCCCCTTTGCCTCCCGTGATTAGGGTAAAAAAAAATATTCATTCTTTGGTGGCCACCGGTTTGTTTGTTTTTTTCTTCCACTGTCCTGATCAGCGGATCCAGGGGCTGGTGAAGAGAGGGGACAGGAGGAAGTGAGAGGCAGAAATAAGGAGCAGCAGTGGGAGCTCTGTTGATTAGTTGATTCAGGGGCCATACATCCAAACGTGGTACCCAGGTTATGGCACTACTCAGGACCGGTGTTAGCTTTTTTGCTGCCCTGCGCGAATAATTACTACGTATTAGATGCCCTAGGCGAACCTTATAGCCTCGCACAATGCCCCTCGTCCCATTCCACACACACAGTTAAGAGTTATGAATTTATATTTTACATGAAAAATATCAAAGTACAGTATTCTGAGGGAAAAATATCACTTACATTATATTTACATGCACTGCTGTGATGCCAGCCAGAAATCCCTGCAAAAAAGACACTTGGAACCCATATGCTATCAGGCCTATTGTGATGTATGTTGGGTGTGGGCTTGACCCTCTGAAAGCCTGAATACACCAATGCACTTCCTATTAGGAGAATGCCTCACCTCAGACACACATGCAGAACATAAACAGACCCTCACCAAATACAGAATAGAGCAACCATAAAGTAGAAATACAAACACGCATTCAAAAACTGAACTGGAAACCACAAGCAGCCAGACACTCTATGCAGTGCAATAATGAAAAACAGAACCATCACCATACCTCAAATATTAAACAATAAAATCAAGAAATAAACTAAATATATAATCATAATACTAAAAATATTCAAATAATATTATTTTTAAAAAGCTGATAAATAAAAAATCAAATAAGTAAAACTCATACACAAGTGTTTTTAAATGTCTCAACACCAATAAAATATTTCAAAATAACAGACACATCAAATAACACTTGAAAACTAAAACTAAAAAGGATTTTAAAAATTCACACTCTACATACCTGGGAACTTTTGATTTCCAGTCACCCTGAGATTGTCATGGATTAGTGGGAGTGGGATGCACAAACTTTCTCCTCTCTTTCTTATATATATATATACACACACACATAACACACACAAGCTCATACACACATAGGCTCCCTCTCAGATAGCCCGCAAGCATCTGCAGCTCTTCTTTGGTTGGGATCTACCAGCAGCGTCAGGCCCTCATCTTCATCTCACCTGCTGGAAGGTTAGAATCTACCTGCAGCACCCATTCTCTCTCTCTCTCATCTCTCCTACACATACACACCAGACAAGCTCTCATTTATACCCACAAACCCCAGGTAGGCTCCCATTCACATCCACCCAAATCCCAGGCAGGCTCCCATTCTCACACACAGTCCCTGCCCATTCTAGAAAGGCTCCCATACATGTGTGCACACACTCACAAGCACACACTCAGCCACCCTAGGCAGGCTCCCAGTCACATGCATACCCATCCCAGGCAAGCTCCTATTCACACACACACACATACACAAATGCATCCCAGGCAGCATCCCATTTACACACACATACCTATCCCAGGCAGCCTCCCATTCACACACACACACACACACACACACACACACACACACACACTCACACACACACCTATCACAGGCAGCCTCCCATTCATACTCCCACTCATCCCAGGCAGGCTCCCATTCACACACACACATCCATCATAGGCAGCTTCTCATTCATTCACACACACATGCAGACAGGCAGTCAGAGCCCACGGGTCATTCCTCCTCTGGTGCTGCTGCCAGCCTGTACCTTCTTTGTGGACAGCAGCCATTCTGCAGCTCCTCTTCATGTACTTGCCCTGAGGTAATTCAACACTCGCGGTTCTAGCGCTTCCTGTATTCTCATCTAGCAATGCATAAGATGAGAATACAAGAAATGCTAGCACCATGTTGAATAGCACATGAGGAGGAGTTGCCGACCGGGCTTCATTTCTGCTGTGGCCTCCTGCTTCTTCTGTCACCTGTATGATCGAGTCCACTGGCGGCACCATGGGCCTCTGCTTCTTCTGCTGCTGGTGGATCTGATCCCACCAGCAGCACCGCTTTTTCTGCCAATGGTGGGATCGGGTCCACTGGCGGCACCACGGGCCTCCACTTCTTCCACCACCGATGGGATCAGTTCCACCAGCAGCAACACAAGCCTCTCCCTGCTCTTGAAGGTACCCCACCAGGTGTGCCACCCTGTGCAATTGCATGGTTTGCACACCCAGTGGCGCCAGGCCTGGCACTACTTTTGCATGCCTTGAGTCTTGGTAGGGGGCCCAGAGAGAAGGGAGAGCATTGTAACAGCTCGCACCATTTTGGTAGAGGTTGGGGACAGCAGACCCTTCTGCTGAGGAACCAGTAACACCCCCTGCTGGCACTGAATTTGTTTCCCCCCTGTGCCCCCGTCACTGCCTCTCCTCCCCATGCCGGCCCTGAGTGTAGGCATGTTTAAAGATGTTGGGCCAACATTTCTCGTATGCTGATCTCATGTATCTAGAGATCAACATACAGGACGTGCCAGCCCCAAGGTTTGAACACTCTTGCAGGGCTAGCACAGATGGGAAGAAGCAGTTGCAGCAGGTCTATGCAGCCTAAGATGTGAAATGCCTAGCCAATTAAGGAACCGAGCATGGCCATGCATGCACACACTTTACAGGGAATAGTGATTTTTTTTTTCCCCATCCCAGGTCTACATCTCCTCAGGAACCCTACACACTGCACTGATCACTAATCATTTCTCTCTGTCCCACCATCCACACACCGATCCTCTGCTCTCTCTCCCCCTTTCTCGCATGTCAGGGGAATGCAGTCAGCTACAGTGTTTTACAATTTGAACCGCATGGTGCCAGCAGGTCTTACAAGATGTCAGGCAAAGAAGGCTGATGTGTTATGAAGGGCTGCTTTTTTTCTTCTGTCCTTGGAGGAGGAGGAGGGCGGGGGGGTTTGAAATCGAGGATCAGAGGGCAGGAATAAGACCAGGAGTCAGCAGAGTCTGGAGAGGACTGGGTATCTGCAGGGGGTGGTGGACAAGATCTGACAGCACAAGCACAGCTTATATATTTTTGGCGGGGACTTTCTAAATCTGATGCCACAGGCTGCAGCTCCTAAAGCCCATTGGGTTAATCCAACACAGTATGGATGAGTCTATTCCTAACCTGTATTCATACCACAGTGAGCTGAAGGCTGCTCTTCTAGGTTGCTATCATAAAATGACAGCAACCAACCTTATAGTAGGTACCCTTGGAATATTCATTGATTTCAGAATACCATGTTTTTCCACCAGGGAGCCTGATCACATATCCTATGATGTACATTGGGTTGTACCTATTTCACATCTTGGTTATTTCATCTTTTGCTAGATATAGTTGTATCTAAATTTACAAAAATACTGTACATGCAGGAACACCACCAGGCATACAAGATTGCATTCCTACTTCAATGATCAGTAGCACAAACTGGGAACTGTAAATGGTGACAAACATTTGATGAACCTGGCCCTATTTTATTTCATCTTGATAACATCCTTGGACACTAAAATTAACCTACCTTTCTTTTAAATCAGGCACACACATTAAAATTTGTATTCATGCTACATATTAATAATGTAGAGGTCCATATTCAAACACAATCCGGATAGCAAAGTTATCCTGATAAACGTATTCAGCTACCTTTGGAAGCATATTCAATAGCGCAGCCGCACTATTGAATATAGTCGACTATCTTAACGTTAGCCGGCTAACTATAGCCAGCTAATTTTAGAACAGTTTTCTGGCCCGGTCAGGCTTATAGGGTCATTTTCTAAGGTGCGATAGCCCATTTTCACGTGCATTAGGGTGTTATCGCACACGATAATGGGCTTATTGCGGCGGTAGAATTAAAATTAGGGGAAGGGGTGGGGTTAGGGAGGAGTTTGGGAGGGGTTTAGGGAAAATGGGTGGCGGCATTGCTGCCAGCGGTAATGTTTTGGACATTATCGCCGGCAGAGGTGCGGGAAATAGCACCACCTTTCAGTGTGGTGCTATGGGGGCGATAGTGTGTAGCACAGCCGCATCATGGCAGGCAATACCGCACCGCTGTGATGCAGCCGGCTGCACACCAGCACCTCCCCCGCCCCTTTTTTCACCTCTGAATATCAGAGTTAGCCAGGTAACTTAGCTGGCTAACTCAACTCCTCCCAGTTACACCCCCGGAATGTCCCTAACTTACAGCCCGATACTGTAAAACCGCGGGAGAGCGGACAAACGCCCGCTCTCCCGGCGCACGCACCGGCCCTTCGCCGGTACAAGCTATCCAGTATGCTCCAGCATGCAAATTAGGCGACGTGGTGCAAACGAGGGAAAGGAGGCGCTAGGGACACTAGCGCGTCCCTAGCGCCTCCTTTTGGCCTGGAGCGGCAGCTGTCAGTGGGTTTGACAGCCGACGCTCAATTTTGCCGGCATCGGTTCTCGAGCCCGCTGACAGCCACGGGCTCGGAAACCGGACGCTGGCAAAATTGAGCGTCCGGTTTTCGGCCCGACAGCCGCGGGCCGAATTCAAATTTTTTTTTTTTTTTTTTTTTTACTTTTTTTTACTTTTGGGGACCTCCGACTTAATATCGCTATGATATTAAGTCGGAGGGTGCACAGAAAAGCAGTTTTTACTGCTTTTCTGTGCACTTTCCTGGCGCCGGAAGAAATTAGCGCCGACCTTTGGGTCGGCGCTAATTTCTTAGAGTAAAATGTGCGGCTTGGCTGCACATTTTACTTACTGGATCCCGCGCGCATACCTAATAGGGCCATCAACATGCCTTTGCATGTTGAGGGCGCTATTAGGTGCCGCGGGTGGTCCGCGTGTTTTCCTCCCCTTACTGAATAAGGGGTAAGGGAAAACACGCGTCCAGAGAAGGCTGACAGTGCGCTCCGACGGAGCACACTT
This sequence comes from Rhinatrema bivittatum, assembly GCF_901001135.1. NCBI lineage: Eukaryota > Metazoa > Chordata > Amphibia > Gymnophiona > Rhinatrematidae > Rhinatrema > Rhinatrema bivittatum. The sequence continues at coordinate 97,138,602 of NC_042619.1, forward strand.
TACTGTATCGACCTGTTATCTGGCTAAAATCTAGCTACTTAACTTATTAGCCGACTAGAATATAGCCAGATATGTGCCCAAACATTCATTTAGCTGGCTAACTTCTCAGTTAACGCTTTTCAATATGGGTCTCATAGTTGAGAGCTGACACATGATTCACTTTCATGTCACTGTATATCAGAAAATCATGACACCACTGAGCTTTTACAGGTATTTTAGCTACGTATCTATTCCTATTTGTTGGACTAATTGGTAAGGATAGCAGAGTGAAAGTGTAATCAGGACCCTTCCCTCCCATATCTGATTGTTGACACAGTATGATGCTATCCATCTGCCAAGTCTTCGTTTTTTAGTGATTCATTTCAGTTTTCCATCATCTAGTTTATACAAAAACCAAAGCTTTCCCCATCTACTATTGCCAGTGCAATAAACTCAGTCCCCATGACGACTCTTCTGTCATAGTTGTACAAGAGAAGAAAATTGCTTTTGACAGCAAATTCCAGAACTTATCATTGTTTCTTGGAACAAAATGAAAATTCCATGTAAGACAGCTCTTTGGCGACCAATCTGTTTATATGTCTCTCTAGAGTTACTGGAGTGTTAAAAAAATAGTGATACAGATATCAAAAGACCAAAAATAATCTATGATTCCATACCATGTAGCTTTTCTTGAGGCTAGTGTGTAAGAACAGAAAAAGTCAATGGGAGTCATCAAAGATATTTTTCTGCCAAGCTTAGAGCTGTCACAAGGGTTGGGCAACAAGTAGAGGGGAACGGGTGTTATGCCACACGGGAGACTGTCAGGTGAAAAAACCCTTGCTATTTTGTCCAGCGACTGCGCTAGCCACAAATTGTGGCCTAATTTGTTATGCACTTTTGTAATGATGTTCTGATTATATTGTTTCAGTTGTTATATGTTGGCCTGACCTAGATACCTTACATCATATGAAAAACCATCCAAAATTACATGATAAATGAAAAACAATCAGAAAAAAAGAGGTTACAATTTAGTATAAGTAAGCAGAAACAAAAAGGACCTGATTTTCAAAAGCATTTACACACTTAAAACTAGGTTTACCTGGCAAGTGGGATTTTCAAAATTGCTGCAATATATGCCATTAAATTGTTCATAGGTTTTATCCACATTAAGTGCACTTAATGTTGCTCATGAATTCTAGCCAAAATATGGGGGTTTTTTCCCCAAAAGCATGCACCATTGCCCTGTGCTGGAAAAGCATCATTGCCTTCTGCGTGGGAAATGTTAGCTAGTGTTTAAAAATAGGGGAGGTCTGATAAAACGTTATTTGCCGTGTTTCCTTACAGAGTAAAGGTAAAGACTTTATGACAGATTGCTTTCCTATTTTTGTGTATAAAGGTTTTTAAAATGTAAAAATCAGGGCTGCCCCAAGGCTTAGCTATAGTGCCAAGGAAAAAGAAATTCATGTTTGAGGCTGTTTTCAAATACTTTTGTATTACTTTTACTCCCTGTTTTTCCCGGATATTTTAAATACCCCCCAAATCAGGTTGAAAATGGTGAGAAAATGTAATAAAATAAAGTGTCAAAATCACTCCCATTGAAAGTAATGGGAACTGTGCCACTGTGGAAGTGCAGCCCAGCTAAGTAAATACATTTGAATCTAAGGGTTTCAGAAGGCAAATAAAAGTGATAAATTTGAGTGAGTAGATGTTTGTAGACATGTCTGTGCATGGAGAAGAGCACATTAATGGAACAGAGTGACAAAT